>NC_140584.1:475480012-476080012 GCF_964204655.1 Triturus cristatus | reverse complement strand
GCCATGCCATACGCACTTATACTCCTTTAGATGTTCGACTGCCAGACCACAGTCCCCCTGAAGCTCAGGTCTTGCTGGGTAACCTGGGGAGGGGGGGTATCTCCCGTATACACCGCTCACTTATTAACAATACCCCCGCGGTTCGGGATGGCTTGAGAGAGAGATGGGAGGGCTGGGTGGGGCCCTTGGACGAGGTGGACTGGAGGGACGCCCTAATGGCCCCCCGGCTGGTGACGGCCTCGGCCAAGTTGCGGCTGATTCAGATATACTACCTCCATACTGCATATCTCACACCGGCACGTCTACACCGAGCGGGCCTCTCTGTCACCGCATCTTGCCCCCGCTGTGGCTTTGACCCGGCCGACTTTATCCATATGGTGTGGTCCTGTCCGGACCTGAGAGATTATTGGAGGGGCATAGAGGCCGACCTCACGGAGGTGTTGGGTTGGGAGGTACCACATAACCCTAGGCACACCCTGCTGGGCATCACGGACGGTCTACAAGGCACTCGTGCAGAGAAACTGTTCCTTATGACGGCCTTCATGGTGGCAAAGAGAGACATTGCAGCGGCATGGAAACACCCACGGCCGCCCACTTTGGCTAAATGGAGTGCTGGTGTGGACTGGTGCGCGGCCCAGGAACGTACTCTTTATCAGGCGAGGGGCTGTCCTAAGAAATACCGTAGGGTATGGGGGAAGTGGTTGGGCAATATACTGTGATTGGGTGCTTTGGGGGTAGGGGTGGGGGGCAGGGCTCGGGTGGGGACGAGGGGGGGCATGCTTTCAACCTGTGTGAATGTATAGTGGTGGTTGTCAGGCGCAAGGTTTTAATACTGTGTTTTTCAAAATCTCCAATAAAAATTGTTTATCAAAAAAAACAATGAGCACCACTGGATCCAATGTATGTAGTATGACACCGAAACAAGGGCAGCCAATAAAATGTGGTTGAATCCATTCCATCGAAAAACCAGTCTACTGTCCGTACAACTCTGAAGAAACTCTGAGGGTGTCGTTTCAGCATAGATATCAATCATCCATGCACTGCCATAGGCATGAAGCATTTTTTGTAATATATAAAAACTATGGTGCTTATTTGACCTTGGAAGCATGGGTCCAGACATTGCTATGTACTGATTCCATTAGTCCATTGAGCGATCAGAGAGATCTGAATATCAAGCAGCTCAGTTTGACACTAAAATTGTTGGCAGTAAAAGTATGATATTAAGATATATATCCCTTCTATCTTTAAAAACGTTTCTCAACAATCTAAAGTGACATCTCTTCGATACATACTAGAGGAAGATACAATTAAACAACAAACATGAGGAATTTGAGCCCCAACCCAAGGTTGGAACAGGGGTCTGTACCAAATCCATATTGCCTTTTGAATCCAATTACTAACATAATCAATCAATTAGGATTTATAAAGCGCAGCTAATCACCCAACAGTTTATCCAGGTACTTAACATAAGAGTGGCCCTGACAAATAACATAAATTAAATCATAGTTCTCCTCATTCGCATACAAATCCCTGTAATGCAAGCAGGCAGAGCACCCTTCGAGATGGACAAGTGAAACATCAAAAGTTCCTTGGGTTATTTAAATCAGATATGAAGACAACTGCACGATTCAAAGACAGGATATTTGATATAGTCCCATTTTTCACTATTCTGTGTCCTGAGATTGTTTCATGTTGGCATCTGCATGACAGCTGATCTGTTTGAAATTTGTAAAAGCATCCCTCGTGCCCATGCGCCTAAAGGATGTGCACGTGGGGTAATATTTCTCCATTCCTACTCTGTCTCATGCCAACATCCCCAAACCATTTCACTGGAAGCAGCCAGAAAATGGAATATGATCCCTTTAAAAATATGCCAAACAACAAAAAACAGATTCTTCACCCAAGTATCGTTGTGGCCTCTCAATATGTCCTCTATTGAAAGCCTTTGTTTTTAGGCCAGCTCCTTGCCCCAAGATGCCATCCTGTGAGTGAGACTGTGCCTCAACTATCAGTTGTAGAATGCCCCAGTGCCACCTCTCAGGCCCTTGAATCAGTGCTCTGTGTTTTCTCTCCAGAGAGGCAAGTAATTCTGTGTGCGGATGCCATCAATCCTGCAGCCTCATGCCTGTCTTCCTCAAGTTGGACAATAAGGATGCCTCTCTCTGGATTTCATAAACCTGTGAGTAAACGTGTAATTTGAGAGTGTTTACATTTTTTCACCACAGCAAGTAGAGAGTGAACAAGGCACGAGCACTCATAAAGAACATCCATTCTGGGCTCTTCTGATGATGGAGACAGAGTAATAACTAATATCTGCAATGTCACGTGCTAAAATGAAAACGGCAGCTTTCCCAGTATGTAGTCCCATCCTTACTAAAATGTGGATGAGACATTGGAGGTCAAATTCAGCCTGGAAGAGCCAGCTTCTGAAATTGCCTTTTCTGGGCCAGAAGCCCCATTCTTTTTAAAAAGCAGCAGTAGTCCCTGGGCCAGAAAATTGACCCGGGCACCAAAGTAAAAGTGGTCTATATTAGCGAATCGGATAGCTAAAAAACATGTCCCGTGTTTAAATTGGGGACGTTTTCAACTCCTAAAGACAATCTGTCTAAGTGTTTAACAATGTACAGAAGACTGTATGGATATGAACTTGCTGCATGCAAAGTTTGTTTTAATATAAGGGAAAGCAACAGCAAAAACCGTCCCAGCAGACCATAAAACAGGCTCACAAACATACCAAAAACTGGCCAGACACTGCTCTTTCAGATTACCCCAATGGGCCCTGCCTGATTGATCCATATGCCAGTCTAACCCTCTCAGGGGATGGCCAGATCATTCCTTTAGACCCAAAGACAACATTGCAGAATTAGGATCTTATTTACTGTTTGGTGGGAGGGATATGTGGAGGATATCTATTGTGTTAAAAGTTTCCTAAACTAAAATGAATTTACAATACGGTGTATGAGATATGTGCTACATTTGTGATGGAGAATTACACCTACCAAATTCTAAATAAAGCCCTTATGGTCATCTGCTTTACGGACCCTTTATTCATTCACCAGCTCTTTGCACCTAGTGGCAAAGCAGCACTTCAGAGGTAAGGAGTAATAACCTACAAAAACTTGCTAGGCTCTGTAGCAGATTCCATGTTCCTCACTATGCCGACTCCTCAATTGCTCACACTGTTTAGAACAGCAGTTCCCCTTAAGTACTGTATTGGTAGCTGTGTTGCTATTCCACTAACCCTGGTCAAGTATTCATTAGGTACAGGTCTATGCTTTTGTTTGTCTGGGGGTTGAGCTCACAGGTTCCAGGGTATGGTCACTTTTTTCAGTCATTTTAACTTCCTCCAATCCTGTGAGCCCTACTCATCACTATATTTGAATCTCCTACTAGTGTTGTCGGCAATAGTTGGGCTTTTAGTGTCAGTCATGTAGCTACAATGCATAGAGATCGTGAAGCCCTCTTATGCAAGCAGCCTTATCTTGTGTATTATACCAAAAATACTGGTTCTTTGTACTTCTTCTTTCTAATTCTTTTTGAACTATGAAGTAGCAGTTTCTAGTTTTAGTTCTTCTCTTTTTTCCAGGGATAGAGGATTTTACTCTTTAAATGTTTGACCAGCACTGCCAGACAGCACTTTGTCCCCGAGGGCCTCTGGTGGATAGATTGTTGACCAGTACCAGAGGAGACCAACATCCTGATCCTACTTGGTAACCCTCTCCCTCTCAGGTGGTTGAGGAGCATGGTAGATAAGTGTTGATTTTGATCGCAGTCATAGGATTAATTTCGCAGTTGTGATATCCAGTACATTTGCTACTTTGAAGAGGGCTCTCTGTACATTCTCTGAAGGATATTTCCCTCTAAAGAAAGTGACAGGTCATAAAAGTACCTGTCTCACAGGGGGACTTATCCTAATTTGATGATTACTGGGATGCGAAAGAGTCAGACTCAATGCAGTGAGACCTGATTATACCAAGTCACGCTATGTGTTTTCATCTAAAACTTTAAAAACTCATAACTGTAGTACTACTGATTGTTTTTTTGTTGCTTTTATGGCATTTTATTTATTCAATTTTATTCTATTTTAAATTGGTTTGGAATTTATCTTCTGTTTTGTTTTCACTTTATTACTGCATAAATACTTTAAACATTGAGGGTAAGCTAACTCTGGCTGACTTTGTGCCACGCTGTGAGAGAATTAAGCACAGGTTTATGTGGAGACCTTTGTGGTTCACCCTGACAAGGATTGTGTTTATTATTTGAGTGAGCTCCACCCCTCTCAACAGATAACACAAGTTTTTACAGGTCACATTTACTGCTCCGAATCCAACGTAAATAAAAGCAGGGAATGTGATGGACTTTCAACGGGTTGGAATAACTAAACCCATCCCACCATAAGCAACTGTAGCAAAAGTATTGGAACTTGGAGAGTTAAGTTTACTATTGCCATTTCAAAGTGAGCAACAGTAAGGAACATGTTTGTACTCTGGAGGGGTTGAATTTACTATTCTCACTTCAACGTAAGCAAAACTAGGTTACCCCTTAGAAGTATTGAACTTTGGAGGGTGTCAATTTATCATTCCCACTCCAATTTAAGCAACAATAGGTAAGATGGCAGCTTTTGGAGGGGTCACATTTACTAATTCTGCTCCAATCTAAACAACAGGTGGGAAAGTGTTGGACTTTGAAAGAGTAAGATTTACTATTCCAATCCAAGCAACAGTAGGGAAAGTGATGGTCTTTGGATAAAATTATTAAAACACATTCAAAATAAAAAAATATATGGTATATAACTATATACATCCAAAAAATTACATGCAAACAAATGTTACAAAAATAATTTTACAAATTAAATTGAAAATAACTACACTTTCCTCATTATTCGCAAAAAAAACACAACTCCTTTAGAACTGAAACTTCATAATAAATGATAAATAAAACAGTACACATATTAAAATATTAATTAAAAAAATGTAAAACCAATAATACATATATTTTACAAACGTTGTTATAAAATACACTTAGCATTCAATTAACACAATTTTAAAGAAACAAATAATTCACCTGAAGAATAATCAGTTAGGAAAAATCACATACATAATTATCAGTTAAAAATGTAATTAACATAAAAAATAATTTGTTAGGAAAACTATAAATTAAATAACTAAATATAATTAAATATAAATTACTAATTTAACCAAACAAAAATAATATATATTTTAACAGTCACAAAATACACTCAAAGATTAAAATGACAACCTATTTACAAAATTTCTTACCAACTAAAAATGTAATTAAGGTAAAAATTTATTAAATATAAAAAAGTATAACTCAAGTATCTTCCCGCCGAATTCTCTAACAAATCCAACAACACAGTACTAAAGTATAAATTCCTAATTAAATGCAAAAAAGTATTTACACATGGAAAATTACAAAGTTTTTATTGGCAAAAGTTATATTTAATACAACTACATAAAAGTCAACAATATTATAGACAACTATATTTTTGAAAACAACATTATATGAATAAAAAGACAATATTCTTACCTTCAATATTCGGTTCCTTGATATCTTAGAGGTCGATTCCGATGTCAGTTGGAAGGGCTCCGAGTCAGGTTCGGGTTTGCCGAATTAGATCTGAAGCCATTGCTTTCGATCGATTTGGACACACTTCCGAATGACCAAGTACGATGCCTGGAAACCGTTAGGGCTGACCGAATCCATTCCAAAAGGCATTCAACAGGACAAGCCTTTCCGCAGCCGATTTGTACAGCTCTATGGACTCGGTTTCCAAGTGAGCGAGTACGATGACCGATTCAGACAGCCTTTCTGATTCGGTTTGGCTAGAACGAAACGGCTGTCGGAATTGGTCTTTGGGGACCCATAGCAGGCCCCCCTTCAACTGGGGCCCTCTGTATCTGGCCCGTGGGGGTACCCATGGGTCCCCTCTACACAACCAAGCACAGTGCGGCAGGCACCATGGGGTGTCCGTCACAGGGTGCTCAGCCACCCTTTTCTTCAATGAGAGCTGTGTTCTCGCTCGAAACACAGGCTCCCATTGAAGTCAATGGGAGTCCGACCGAATAGGATCCGGATGCATACAGATGTATCGTACGCAGACGGTCAGACTCCCCCGATCTGAGTCGTGTGGAAAGCATTCCGTAACTAAGTTGTCGGTTTGCTTTCCGAACGAGATCGGAATCGGGCCCTAAGTAGTGACTATATTTCTTTAACAATATTCACGTCATAATATTTTTTATTCAATAATTTTATCATTCAACAATTGCACAGAACTGGAAAATGTGCTTGTACGAGGAAAAATACAGTAGCTCAAATCATTTGGTTAAAATCTACATTCGTTTTGATTTAGTTTTGATTTTGGAAAATTCGAACTTGAATCCTAATCAAAACCCTCAGCCTCACCTTTATTCTAAACCTAATCCTGACACTGCTTCTACCCTACCCCTATACTTAACCATCATCACAACACTTAATGTCTATAAAGAGACAAAAAGATGGAAGGAAACCGAGGATTTGGACCTACTGCTAATCCTTGTAGAGCCCCTTTCCGGGCTATTACTGAAATGACATATTAAAGATTGATTCAGATGAAACATCCAATGCTGAAGTAGCACTTTGAATTGCTGCAAATCCCAGCCTAGGAGCTCTACTCTTTTTTTAACTCAAAGGATTTTTTAAAAGTGGAAATTGCATCTGCTGTCTGCATACTTTACATAATATACATAATATACATGGGGTTCGCCCAAACCACCCTCCACAGTTTGGGCAGTAAATATCAACACAAAAAACAGTGATGTAGAGGAACAAATACACCCGAATTATTCATAGGATACATTCAATTACTCCTATGTAGTGGTACCTAGTCCCATCTCTTGAATACGTACTTCAACAAAGTCATTAAGAAAAATGAACAATCGATCTTAATCAGTAAACCAATTAAAAGAAATAAATATTGATAACGATCATGAGTAAGCGTTGGTATGTGACTTTGTTAAAGTATGTATTAATGAGATGGTGTAAGAAGTTGGCCTGGAATATGCTGTCCACTAATTAAAGTGGGCACCCTGTACCAGTCCAAACGACCCTTATGATGTATGAGGTCAAAGTTAACCTTCAGAAAGCTATCCTAGTGGAAGCTGTGGAGAGCAGCCTTCAGGCTCAATCTTGAAGGAATGTAAAGCAGCTTGTTTTACCAGAATATCACCTCCTGAATGGCTAAATGTAGGAGTGTCATGCACCCCACAAGGCTCACCTGTAGCTTGCGGAGTTTTCTCACAGAGACGACATGAGCTATCGCCCTCAACCCCACCTAACCCCCGTAGGGAGCTAACACCAACAGGGAGAGAGATGGATTGGGGAAGGTAGCCAAAGGCAGTAGGAATGAGGTGTGGACGCGCCTCCCTGTGATGAGACCGCTGTGTATCAGCCTAGTAAAGGAAACAAGGGAGACCAGTTAGAGCAGGGACGCGCAAACCCCTATCTAGGTTACCTCTCATGCGCCAGGGGGCTCGGATAATTACCTGATGAAAGAACGCGCGTTGACCCAGGGAAGAAGCCACTCCGATAAGTGCTCCTGCACGTCCTGCTTCCCTTCCACGGAAAGATGGAGTGGCAACAACTAGTATCCTGGCGCCAAGGTCTAAAGTACATACAGCGCTCTGCTTGCGGTGAAAAGAAAATGGTAAGCGCTACTGCGCGAGGTAAAGGGAAATGAAGCGCTCCAGCGCGGTGTCTGCAATGGCTTTGAATGTACTCCAGCGCATGCTTGCAACACGCCCTCCTGAAGTGTTTCTTCGTGTAGATTGTGCTGTTTCCCTTGATAAGCTGTGCAAAGGAAAAGAACAGCGCTCTTGCGCTATGAAAACAGCATGCGCTCCTGCGCGGTGTCAAAAAGAAAACCCAAGCGCTCCAGCGCGGTAACTGTTACGGCTCTGGCCGTGCTCCTGTGATATCTGCGAAGTGCCCCCAGGAGTACTTCGGCTTGGAACTAGAGCAATGTCCCCCAAAGATGCTCAAGCCCTGTGCTGGTCACTTGCTCTAGGAAACGCTCAGCAGAGCGTCTTCACCAGGTCCAGATAGGCGCTGTAGCGCGGTGTCCTGAGCTAGTCTCAGAACGGTAACCCAGTACGCAGTCCGTCGAGTCCTCCTGAAGGGTACGAACCTGCGTGGCGGTCTGGAAGGCAGAGTCAACGGGATCAGTTGCAGCGTTAATTCGAAGCGCTGATCCGCGGGAACTGCCGTGGTTAAATCGGCGTTCCCCGGAAGCGCTGGTATGACGCAGCAGTGGTTCCGGTCTGAACACTAGACCGCTAACTGCCAGCTGCGTGTCCGTCATCACCATCCGATCCCGCATGCGCCTGAGAGGTAACGCGCAGCGGAGCCGGGAACCACGACAGTACCCCCTCCCAAGACAGGTTCCCCCGCTCCCCAGCACGAAGGTCAGACAGGGGTGGCAGGGCGAGGGCTAAGCGGATGGCCAATGTGGAAAGCATGCACTAGAAGAGGGGCATGCCGGACATGAGACAGAGGCTCCCAGGATCGCTCCTCTGGACCATACCCCTTCCAATCCACCAGATAGTAAAGCCTTCCCCGGGTACGACGGGAACCCAGAATCGCCCTAACCTCGTATTCCAGGTGTTCCTCCCTAAGTACAGGGGAAGGAGGAGATGAGCGAGCACAATCGGGGTGGACAGCTCGCAACAGGGACACGTGGAAGACGGGGTGTATTCTCATGTGGGGAAGCAACTTGAGTTTCATTGCTACGGGATTCACCACCTTATCTACAACAAAAGGACCCAAAAAGCGGGGCAGGAGCTTCTTAGGACCATGCACATTGAGGTTACGGATGGAGAGCCACACTCTGTCCCCTTTCTTGTATGCTGGTTCCTTCGTCCTCCGCTTGTCGGCCTGTTGCTTGTAGGATTCTTTGGCCTTGGCCAGCTCGAACCGGGCCTGTTGCCAGAGATCGCACAGTCTGGCATGATGGATCCGGACGGTGGGCAGGGGACTGTGCAGGGGTTCCTCCCAAGTGGTGGTACGTGGATGCCGTCCCTGAAGACAAAAGAAGGGAGACATTCCGATGGCGGAATGTTTGCTGTTATTGTAGGCGTATTCTACCATCCATAGCGCCTCGGCCCAGTCACGGTCCACTTCCAGTAGCAAGCAACGCAGATACTGTGCCATGGTGTGGTTGGTTCTCTCAGCCTGGCCATCGGTTTGTGGGTGATAAGCAGAAGACAAACGTATGTCCATGTCCAGTATCCTGCATATTTCACTCCAAAAACGGGACACGAACTGGGATCCACGGTCCGTAATGACCACCGAAGGAATGCCATGGAGGCGCACGATGTTGTGTAGGAACACCAAAGCCAATTCGGCGGCCGAAGGGATTCTCTTCAGTGGTATGAAATGGGCCATTTTGGAGAGGTGATCCACGACGGTCAGAACTGTGGTATACCCAGCTGCAGTGGCCGGTAGTTCTACCACTAAATCCATGGAGAAGGTGTGCCATGGATACGGAGGCACTGGGATGGGATGCAGCAGTCCGATTACGGGCGTCGAAGCGGTCTTTCCTTGGGCACACACCGCACATCGTGCTATGTAGGCTTTGGAGTCGTCTTCCAGGGTTGGCCACCAGAAGTGCCGTTGCAACAGCTCTATGGTTTTGTGGCATCCGGGGTGGCTAGATAGAACGTGATCATGACACATGTATAGGGCTTGTTGTTGGTGACTCACAAACGGTAGGTAGTATTTGTCATCCTTAAACCAGAACCCATTCCGTGCTACTATCCCCTCGTTTTCTTGCAGAGCGGGGGCGACCTCGTTCTGGTTGATGTCTTTTTGTACTTGGGTAAGGAATTTGAAAGACATAAGCGCCCCCTGGAAATGGCGTTCTGGGATGACCGCTACAGGTTTTGGGGCAGACGGGTTGTCGTTCATGTCTTCCAGACGGGATAAGGCGTCGGCTTTAGCGTTCTCTTTCCCTGGTCGATAGGTAATGTTGAACTCGTATTCGTTAAAAAACAAGGTCCATCGCAACTGCCTGGATGTGAGGGCCCGGGCTGAACGAAGGAACTGCAAGTTCCGGTGGTCCGTGTATATGAGCACCGGGTGTTTGGCGTCTTTGATATAATGGCGCCATTCGCCGAATGCGGTTTTGATGGCCAGGAGTTCTCTGTCGGACACGGTAGAATTGCGCTCGGCCGGTTGTAGCTTCCTGGAATAGAAAGCCACTGGATGCAGGAGGCCCGTCTCGGTGTCTCTTTGTGATAGCACACCTCCCAGTGCGTCTTGCGAAGCGTCGGCTTCTACGATAAACGGCCGTTCGGAGTCAGGGTGTCGTAGGACAGGTGCCGTGGTGAATAGTCTCTTTAGTTCCCTAAAGGCGTGTTCTGCATCAGTGTCCCAATGGAACAGGACTCCTTTGCGTAACAACCGGGTGATAGGGGTCACGATTCTGGAAAATCCGGTGATGAAGCGGCGATAATAATTAGAAAAACCTAAGAACCTCTGTACTCCTTTCACGGTGGTGGGAGAAGGCCATTGTAGTATTGCTTCTACCTTCTTGTTATCCATTTGGATTCCAGTGGGAGTGATAATATGTCCGAGGAACTCGACTGTTGTGGTGTGGAATACACTCTTCTCCAGCTTCATGTAGAGTCGATGTCGCTCCAGTTGCTGTAGTATGGCACGGACGTGCTGAATGTGTTCTGTAAGGGAGCTTGAATAGATCAGTATGTCGTCTATGTAGACGATACAGAAGACGTCAATGTAGTCCCGGAGAACCTCATCAATGAAATACTGGAACGCGGCGGGGGCGTTGCAGAGCCCGAAGGGCATGACCTGATATTCGAAGAGGCCGAACTTCGTCCGGAAGGCGGTCTTCCATTCGTCACCCCTTCGGACTCTGACAAGATGATACGCCCCCCGCAGGTCCAGCTTGGTGAAGATGGATGCTTTCTTCACTTGGTCCAGGAGATTGGAGATTAGCGGCAGTGGATACCGATTCTTTATCGTGATGGCGTTTATCGCCCTGAAGTCGATGCAGGTTCTCAGGTCTCCTTCCTTCTTGGCCACAAAAAACAGAGGGGAAGATACCGGAGACCGGGAATGGCGTATAAACCCATTACGTAAATAGTCGTCCAAATAGGAGCACAAATGCTCCGATTCTTTTTCCGTTCGGGAGTAAATCCGGCTACACGGAAGCGTTGAACCCGGCTGGAGATCAATCCTGCAGTCGAATGCGCGATGTGGCGGTAAGGTATTAGCCCCCTTTTTATCAAACACGTCGGCCAAATCACCATAGTCTTCGGGTACATCGTCTCGGAGTACCGCACCCACGCCCACTAAGGGGAGAGAACACCCGTGGATGGTGTTATCCTCAAGGGAGGTGGTCTGGTGGTAGCAGGTCTTGGTACAATATTCCGAGTCCAGATCTATGGTTCTAGACGTCCAATTGATCAGTGGGTTGTGCTTCACAAGCCAAGGGAGGCCCAGTATTACTTTAAACTGTGGTGCGTCAATTACATCAAACCCCACTTTTTCCGTGTGGTTACTCGTGAGGGACATCGTTAGTTCTTCTGTTTGATATCTGAGGAGACCTGAAGTAAGATCCGTGCCGTCCACTGCTTTCACGATTTCAGGTTTGGCTTTGGGTATGTTGTTAATGCCTAGGGTCTTCGAGTACTGGGTGTCAATGAAATTACCGGTAGCTCCGGAATCAAGAAGTGCTGTCACCTGCCATACCAGGCCTGATTGGGCTCGTAATGTCGCATGCACGCCCAAATGGCGATGGTTGCCCAAATAGGCAGGGATCGCGGTCCTGCAGGACGAAGAACCCAGTAGCCGGACCCCTTTGTCTACTGGGTTTCCTCGTTTCCCGACTTTTCTCCTTTGGAGACGGGCAACGCAAAAGGCCTTCTTCCTTTAGTGCGTGTGGGCTTGACAGGGCATTCCCTCACGAAATGGCCGTTCTTCCCACAGTACAAACAGAGGTTTTGTTTCCTCCTCTTCTCTCTTTCTTCATTGGAGAGAGGACCCCGGATTCCCCCTAATTGCATGGGTTCTGGTGTGTCGTTCGTTGGAGCTGGCTCCTCCTTGGCCCTTTCTCTGCAGGGCAGGAACCGGTGGTCGCCTCCTCTGTTCTTGTCGGTTTTCCTCTCTTGTATCCTCAAATTCAGTTTGACCACTAAATCGATGAACTGTCCGATGTCATCTGGCGGATCTGGTATTTGTGACATCAGGTCTTTCAGTTCATCCCGTAGTCCCCTGTAAAAGACGGATACCTTCTTAGATTCAGGCCAATGGGCCTCTATAACCAACCTACTAAAGGTGGTGATGTAATGTAGCAAGTCATTATTTCCTTGTCTCAAGTTAAGCAGCTCATTATCGGCGGCTTGCACGAACGTGTGTCGGGCGAACATGCGCCGCATAGTTTCTTTGAATACGGGGAGGTTGTACAACATGGGATCGTCATTCTCCACCAAGGAGATGGACCACTGAGCGGCATCTCCACCCATGTAGGACAGGATGAAGGCGATCTTGGATGCGTCGTCTGGAAAGGCAGACGCCTTGGCCATGAAGTGCAGTTGGCATTGGTGCAGGAAGACGCTGTATTTCGTACTGTCCCCATAAAAGCGTTCAGGAGGCGCCAATTGCACCGGATGGGGCGTCATGACCTGAATGGCATGGTCCTGAGGAGAAGCGGAAGAGGGACCCCCATAGGTAAAAAGGGGCGGTCGTAATATCCCTTCCTGTATGACCCTGGAGGTAGGAGTAGGACCCCAAGGACCTGGTGCCCCCGCTGCCACTTGGCCTTGTAAGGCCGTGATATCCTGGCGTAGGCTGCGGTTTTCAGCCTGTATACTAGAGAGCATGGCTGCTATGTCCTGTAGGGTGATTTCCGTATCGCTCATGTCACCCGGGCGAGAGTGTACTCGTGGGCTTCGAATTCTGTCATGCACCCCACAAGGCTCACCTGTAGCTTGCGGAGTTTTCTCACAGAGACGACATGAGCTATCGCCCTCAACCCCACCTCACCCCCGTAGGGAGCTAACACCAACAGGGAGAGAGATGGATTGGGGAAGGTAGCCAAAGGCAGTAGGAATGAGGTGTGGACGCGCCTCCCTGTGATGAGACCGCTGTGTATCAGCCTAGTAAAGGAAACAAGGGAGACCAGTTAGAGCAGGGACGCGCAAACCCCTATCTAGGTTACCTCTCATGCGCCAGGGGGCTCGGATAATTACCTGATGAAAGAACGCGCGTTGACCCAGGGAAGAAGCCACTCCGATAAGTGCTCCTGCACGTCCTGCTTCCCTTCCACGGAAAGATGGAGTGGCAACAACTAGTATCCTGGCGCCAAGGACTAAAGTACACACAGCGCTCTGCTTGCGGTGAAAAGAAAATGGTAAGCGCTACTGCGCGAGGTAAAGGAAAATGAAGCGCTCCAGCGCGGTGTCTGCAATGGCTTTGAATGTACTCCAGCGCGTGCTTGCTACACGCCCTCCTGAAGTGTTTCTTCGTGTAGATTGTGCTGTTTCCCTTGATAAGCTGTGCAAAGGAAAAGAACAGCGCTCTTGCGCTATGAAAACAGCATGCGCTCCTGCGCGGTGTCAAAAAGAAAACCCAAGTGCTCCAGCGCGGTAACTGTTACGGCTCTGGCCGTGCTCCTGTGATATCCGCGAAGTGCCCCCAGGAGTACTTCGGCTTGGAACTAGAGCAATGTCCCCCAAAGATGCTCAAGCCCTGTGCTGGTTACTTGCTCTAGGAAACGCTCAGCAGAGCGTCTTCACCAGGTCCAGATAGGCGCTGTAGCGCGGTGTCCTGAGCTAGTCTCAGAACGGTAACCCAGTACGCAGTCCGTCGAGTCCTCCTGAAGGGTACGAACCTGCGTGGCGGTCTGGAAGGCAGAGTCAACGGGATCAGTTGCAGCGTTAATTCGAAGCGCTGATCCGCGGGAACCGCCGTGGTTAAATCGGCGTTCCCCGGAAGCGCTGGTATGACGCAGCAGTGGTTCCGGTCTGAACACTAGACCGCTAACTGCCAGCTGCGTGTCCGTCATCACCATCCGATCCCGCATGCGCCTGAGAGGTAACGCGCAGCGGAGCCGGGAACCATGACAAGGAGAACCTCACAGTAGTTATATAAAAATATGTATTTATTCATATAACACTCTCTACTATCCTCCACACGAGGTTGGAACACAAAGCACACAATACGTAATCAATAGAATAGTTGTAAGTAGCACAATACACAGTGGGCTCCAGGGGGAGACCAAACCATATACTAAAATAGTGGTATAACAATCACGACTTGGATCAAGACACAGTCTAGAACACGTAGAATTGCTGGGACCCCAAGGAACCACCAAAGGTGAGTAGATTGGGACGCCACGGAGGACAGGTGCAGTGTGGGAACACCATCGTTGGCTTCGTACAATTCTATGGGAAAGTCACTGCTGTAGTTTTAAAGTTTAAGACCTTTCTAGGAGGAATTTGAGCGAACCCTTGGGAACTTAAGAGTTTGTAGAGCCACCTCACCCATGGATACCATAGTACCTATCCCAGGTAAGCCAGATGCATAGGTCTGAAGTGGTGTTGGAAACTCCCGTCGTTCTCAATGGAGGGCTGTGAAGAAGTACTGTTGCCGTGAACATGAAAAGGGTCCGGAGGAATCCAAGCCTGGATTCTGGAAGGAAGAAACCTGAAAGCAGAGGGGACAGAGTCTGTGTCACTTCAGAGTGACCAGGGGCTCAGGAGACGAATGCCCACCGAAGTTAGGTGCTTCAGGTGCGAAGAAGGGATGGTTGACTCTACAGCCACGAGGACCAGGAGACGTCGAAGACACCTCAAACAAGATAACAAAGTACCAGCCCACTGAGCACTCAGTGTGAGGAGGCTGGAGTTCATTGGTGTGAATACTGCTCAGGGTCAGGACTACATGGAGCAAAATGCAAAAGCTCGGAAATTGCCAATAAGCATATGCACTTGCAAATGGACGTGGTGCACAGGGGTTCGAATTATGCAGTCCCCATGAGGGATACTGGCCTCAAACTTGCCAAAAGGGCAGAATGGCCTCAGAGACCCTCAGAAACCCACCTCCTGTGTTGCTGAAATCTTTAGAGCCCACATGAGCTCAGGAGCAGCAGACTAGTCAGTTGGGGTTAGGTGCCTGGGCAGGCAGGGAAGGGACTCCTTCACTCCAAGGGAGATTTCTCAGTTGTCTTAAGTGCACCACAGGTCCTGCATGGAGTCTGTATGGAGCAAAGGCACAAACTAAGCTTCAGACGCAAATGGGGATGAAGTCAAACCCAGCGAAGTCCAGAGTGTAGCCCTTTTGTACCCACGGGAGAGGGTTGGACAGATTCTGGGGACCCTCCTAGGGGAGGGGCAGGACACCCATGTCCTGTGTCCAGTTTCACACCATAGCAGGAGCCAATGGCTCCCAGAACTGGTTTGAGCTAGACTATGCACAGGGACACCAAATGTGGCCCAAGTGCAGACTTTCAGGCACTCTCAGAAGGAACCCACCCAGCCCCAATACACTAAATCCTGTCTGGGAGGTGGTCACACCTCCCTGTGACAGGATGCCTATTGTGCTGCCTTCCTCTGCTCGAGCTTTGCTCAGCAGCAGGAGGGCAGAAATGTGTTTCTGGTCGGCAGCATCCTTTTTGTGCTGTCCGGGTCGAGAATGTCTGGCACCAGTTAGACCAGTGACCCCACGAAGCTCACTTCAGAAGGGTGGAATCATACCTCCCACACCAGTTACTGTTGTGGAGGTATGATTCCTAAGTGTTTGATACCAAACACAATATGATTCTATGCAGCCGTTTTCGAGATAGCATTTACCACGAGGTTATAATGCACCTCTACCTATATGTCCAGCTGAGTCACAAACAACCCGGGAGAATGGTCTCCGAAGGCTGCAGTGAGGCTCTGCTCATGCAGGGGCATCCTCTCACATAAAACCCAGCACTCCACCTTCAGAATTGTTAAGGCCTGCTATAGGGGTGACTTATAAGTTTTAAGTGTAGTGACCAATAGATATACAGTGCATGTGCGCGGGCGCACGCACCACGTTTTACCGCGATTACTTTCACTTTCGCGGCCGCACGGCCGCTTTGATGTTTGATCGTGATCGTGATCGCGATCACTTTAACTTTCGGCCGCTTGCCATAGCCAATAGGTCTCGCTTTTGGGACCTTATAAGTATTTAGTTATGCAACTGTTGCATGGCTAAACACTTATAAGGTCCCAAAGGCGAGACCTATTGGCTATGCCAATGCTTGATTCAAGTTACTGTCTTGCTTTCTACATTAGGGTTACCCATGCTCACTCATCTCTCTTTTTTCCTTTCCTATTTTTGTAAACAGATCCGTTCACTCTTGACATTGTCGCATCTTAGACAGATACTTAATCATTCCTGAATTGAGATAAATATCATACACCATAAATACACTTTCAAATATTTTTTTCAAATAACTGGGATCTTTTTTCTTAGATTCTCTTCCCATATGAATAACAGGATATATGAATTAGCACTAGTACTATGTTGAATATTCAATAGCTTTTCAGTCCTTCGCATACTAGAGAATCTACTTGTTCTTTCTAAACAAACATTCTTTATTGTCACAAAATTCACTTAGGGCCTGATTATGATGGTGGTGGTTCTACTACCGACAGACCATCAGTGGCGGTTCCACCGACATCCAGCCTATCGGTCCGACTGCCGCATTAGGATGCAGGCAGTCAGAGCTTGGCTGTCGGGGGAAGACTGCTGTCTCTGACATGATCAAGGAAACCTTTGGGGTGGCGATCAGACTCCTATCGCTACAATGAGGATGGTGCCATAGCAGGCACCACAGTAGGGATTAGGATGTCCCTTTCTGATAACCTGTTCAATGCGGTCCGACCGCCATGTACAAGCTGATGGAAAAAGATTTAGGAGGCCCCAAGCAGGACCTCCGTTCCCCACGGGCCACAGTACAGTGTCCCAGGGGTACCTGTGGGACCCCCACACGCACATTGATGCATCGTGTGGCAGGCACATGGTACATGATGTGAGTAAAGTGCCTTTTTCAATAACGGCTTATGCTATGGCCCTTTTACTGGACCCCAGCACAAGCCGCTATTGAAAAAGGTATTTTCGGGCCACCTGCACAGCGGTCCTATCATCATCGGGCAGGTGGGACTACCAACGCTCATCTGACCGCCATCAGGTCCTTAATTTTGACTAATTATAATATTTATTCATCCTTCTCAAATTTTGCTTTTCTTAAGTGTACTTTTTCACACTAGAACTCATATCTCTCATTCTTCATCTTATGCTCACGCACTCTACGGCTACAGTACCACATTACTCAATATCTTGTCCATCAAGAGCCACTGTTCTGCTCCTCTTTCTTATTTTATTTCAATTTATCCTCTTATTCAATATGTTAAACTCCTAAAACTACTTGGCTTACCTTTTTTCTTTTTTCATTATGTTCAACATTGCCTCTTTGTTATTGTAACTCTTTTTAAAGTGTTTACAGTTTTTTTTAAATACATGAGCTCTTTTGTATACCTCCACGTCTAATGCACATGCACTCCTCGGAGACGCTAATTAAAATCGTCTGGTTACAAATAACATATGTGTTGTAATTAATTATTACTGTAAGTTTACAGACTGTTTTCATAATGTCACACTTGTTGTTTATGCAATGGTTCGCTCCGCCTCCCCCTGCCAGTCTCCAGTTGTTAGTCCCTCCCATGGAGCTCATCTTAGAATGTTGGTGTACTAGCCCTGTGAGATGGAGAGTGGATGATCGGGAATAAAGAGACGTGGACTTACCAGCCTTGGAGTCTGTAGTATTTACTTTATAACACTGGCGACGAGCTGTGGAACTGCGGAGGGGGCAGCTGATCATCTCCCCTTTGTGTTCTCTTCATCAACGTTATCTTGGGACAGCTGGTTAGGAGTACGCTGACAGTGACCGGTGGGAGAGGTGTCTGTGTAGAGTTCTGCACACCCCATCTGAGGAGGAAGGCTCTCCGAATCTGCAGTCCGGTATTGCTGTGGGACATTCCCCACACCCGTCGCTGGTCCTAGCCATTAGTACACATCATCTGTTCACCAGATAGTGAAGTGGACCGAGCGGTGTATAAGCGACTTATCAAGCCTCCAGTGCGTGGTCCGCCAACTCCTCCGCCTTGGCTGATTGCAGGCAGCTAGAGCTGGTTACGGTCCGGCACCAGAAGTGGCTGCTGCCGTGTCCGGAAGTGCCCACGGAGTCCCTAAGAGCCTTCCAAGCCCTTCGTGAACCTTCAGGTCGGTCGCCTGTGAGATCGGCAAGGGGAGGAAGAGTAAGCCTCCTCAGCATCCAGGTGAGGGCGGTGAGTCCCCTGGAAAGGCAAGCCTTCAAGTCGACTGCCTCAGCGAGCGGCAAGCGGAGGAAGAGGAATCCGCCTCAGCGTTTTGGCTCCACCTCCTGAGGCCGGGGGTGTGTTCCGCTTCAGCTCAGCCGTCACTATCCGGCGCTTCAGCCTCTAGAGGACCGGTAGAAGACAAAGTTTCCTCAGGAGATCTCTTCAGCGTCATTGACCGACCTCCGGAGGCCGGGGGTGTGTTCCTGGTCATTTCCGCCGTCCTGCGATCCGGCGCTTCAGCCACCAGAGGGCCGGTAGGAGCGAAATTTCCTCTGTGTTCCTTCCTTCGGCAAGGGAGCCCGTCTTTGAGGGAAAGTCTCTATCTGAGCCTGCCTTTCTTCGCAATTCTCCGACGCCCCAACAACGGGAGGGCCGTGTGGAGGTGAGTCAGGCGCTGCTGTTCTCCGGCCAGAAAAAGGGGTTGTGAACCCAGTGCTACGGTCCTAGGAGCCCAGGCTCGGTGGAGGTTGGCGCTGGCCTCGTACGTCAGGGGCGAGGGAGCGCAGAGTGTGGTTACTGGGGTTTTGCATGAACTGCAGTGAGGGTGGTAACCCGAGGAAAATTCCCCTTCAATTCAGCGTGGCACTAGTAACCTACCTATGAGGTGTGCTGGGTAAAACGTTACGTGCCTACCGTGCTATATTTTTTGTGGAGGGCTTTTTCTTCGTTGTCAAAATGGGTAGCAGTACGCTTTCCAATGGGCACCCCAGGAATTAGCCAGCCACCCTCATTCTTCAATGATTGCGGAGATCCGGAGATACACTGGAAGGATTGGACAAAACTATTCGAATCCTACCTAATTGCAATGGGGGGGGAAAGATTCTCTGCCCTCAGGAAACAACACATCCTATTGCATAATTTGGGGGTACATGGTCGCAAGGTGTACGAAACACTACCGGAACCAGAGGTGGAGGGTGAGGATGAATATGATATTTACGATATCGCTCTAATAAAATTGGAAACACACTTTGGGGACAAAGTTAATGTAGTTCTGGAACGTCATACATTTTTCACCAGAGTACAAGGGAAAAATGAGTCCATTAACAATTACATTGCAGCCTTAAGAGGCCTTACCCAGCTGTGTGAGTTTGGGGATCTTAATGATTCGCTTATTCGTGATCAACTGGTCAGATGCACGAACAATAGCAGGGTGCAAGAGAAACTGCTAGCTAAGAATCCAATGTTAAGGGAGGCCATCTCAATTGCGCAATCTATCGAACACACGGCTAGGTGTGTAAAGGAAATGAAAGTCAAGGAAGAGATAGTTTCAGTGGTACAATCTGAGTCCTGTGAAAATAGTGTACATAAGATCCAGGAAAAGCGGGGTATTAAGGAAAATGCCACTGTGAAACATAATACTGAGGGCCATGTTTTGAAATGTTTTAGATGTGGTAGCAGCAACCATTTGGCAAACAATCCTGTATGTACTGCACGGGGTGTTCTATGTAAGAAATGTAACAGGAGAGGGCCTTTGGCAAGGGTGTGTAGAGAGGGCATAAGTAACACAGTCAGTGTGGTTAGCACTCAAGAAGAGTCACAGGCTAGATTTGTGTTTCAAGTGAATGACAGTTATACAGGGACAGAGATTAACTATCCCAAATGTATTGTGTTATTTGATAACAAACCACTAGAAGTATTTGCAGATTCATGCTCTCCGTTTACGTTGATAAATGTTAAGGATTTTGAGGGGTCGTTAAAAGGATGTAAAATGAAATTATGTACGCCGGATATATCTCCGGAAGGTTACACAAAAGAGCCCATTCCTTTGGTGGGCATGACGAGCAGCCACTTAAATTTTAAGGGGAGGTCCACGGTGGGCAAAGTGTACGTGGTAGAGTGTGGGGCCAACTTGCTAGGGTGGCAGCATCAGAAGGAACTGGGGATCATCCTGGATCCTAATAATAAGAACCAAGTACTGCTAGTCAAGGAGCTGGTTAGCAATGGTCACCTGCAAGAGGCCTTCCCAAAATTGTTCACGGATAGGCTAGGCAAGCTACGGGACTTCCAACACAAGATTAAGGTCAGACAAGGGGCTAAACCTGTGGTGCATAAGACACGTCCTGTCCCTTTCCGCCTTAGAGACATGCTCAAAGAGGAGTTGGACAAACTAAGTGAGATGGGGGTCATCCAACCTGTGGAGGCCACAGAATGGCTCGCACCTTTGGTTCTAGCATTTAAAGGCAACGGGCAAGGCATCCGCCTGTGTGTGGATCTCCGCTCACTCAATGACAACATATGGGTGGAAAGGTTTCCTCTTCCCAATATTAATGAAATGTTGAGTACCATGGGGAAGGCCAGTTTCTTTTCGGTCATTGATTTGTCCATGGCTTATCACCAGGTTGAACTGCACCCTGATTCAAGACCTCTAACTGCGTTCAGTTCCCCGTTTGGTGCATATATGTTCAAGAGGATGCCGTTTGGCCTCGCTTCGGCGGCGTCTATTTTTCAGAAAATAATGCAACAGGTCCTGCAGGGGGTTAGAAACACACTCTGTTTCCAGGATGACATACTGATGTATGGGGCCACTGAGGAGGAGCATGATGATACGCTCAACAGGGTGTGTTATAAACTCTCAGAAGCTGGATTAACAGTGCGATTGGACAAGTGCAAGATTAAGGTTACTTCGGTCGACTATCTAGGCCACACTATATCCAAAGAAGGTTTTAGACCTAAATACAGCCTTATTCAAGCAGTTGAGGATGCTCCACACCCAGATAACAAAGATGAACTGAAATCGTTCCTGGGTCTAGTGAAGTACATGTCAAAGTTTGTGAGAAATTTTTCTGATTTGTGTGAGGGTCTGCGTGAGCTCCTCAAGAAAAATGCAGAATTTGTGTGGGAAGGTAAACATGAGGAGATGTTTGAAAGGATAAAACAGCAAATTGTCGAGTCCCCGGCTCTTTGCACTTTTGACCCTAAAAAGAAAACCATTCTAACGCCAGATGCATCCAATAAAGGATTGGGGGCCATGCTGTCGCAGAAAGGGGATGGAGAAGAAACGGTCATCGCGTTTGCATCCCGCACTTTGACTTCATCTGAGCGCAACTACTCAGTTATTGAGAGGGAAGCATTGGCCTGTTTTTGGGCGGTGCTCCACTTTAAATTTTTTCTGTGGGGCACGAGGTTTGTAATACACACAGACCACAAGCCTCTCACCTTCATGTTTTCTCCCAAACAGGCTCACAGCGTATCTCCACGCATAAGTAAATGGGTCCTAGGTTTAGAAAATTACTGTTATAAGGTAGAATATTTGCCAGGTCCGGAAAATGTTATAGCGGACTACCTATCGAGGGCACCCTTAGAAGGCAGTCCGAATGAAGAGGTGCTAGATGTTCCCATATTTCCGATCCATCTCATGTCAATTACCAATGGTGAGTGGGAAAAAGGAATGAAGGAGGATACAGCCATGGAAACTTTAAAGAAATTCATCACCAAAGGATGGGCAGAGAAAATATCGGAAGTTCCTGACAGCATCAAAGACTTTTGGGAAGTGAGACTGGAATTGTTCCTCCTCGAGGGTCGCATACACCGCGGGGATAGAATCATTCCGCCAAGGGATATGAGGAGCAAAATAATTGACTTAGCCCATGAGGGGCATTTGGGCAGAAGCCTAACGAAGAACAAGGTTGGGAGCTGTTATTGGTTTCCTAAGATGGATTCCATGATCGAGGTAAAAGTTAAGGAGTGTATCAGCTGTGCCAGGAGTGACAAAAGTAAGATCCCTCACAGAGCTCCACTGGCACCTGTCAGTGTTCCTATGACCCCATGAACAAAGTTAGCCGTGGATATCATTGGGCCCATGGACAGGTTAGGCCCACAGAAGCGGTTCATGTTTGTTTTGGTGGATTACACCTCCCATTGGGTCAATTTCAAGTTCACGGCATCCACGACGACCAATAACCTCATCACGTTTTTGAAAAACATCTTTGTATATGAAGGTATCCCAAGCACCTTGGCCACAGACAATGGGGTGCAGTTCGTCTCTGAGACTATGAAGGAGTTTTTGGAGGAGCTTAATATAAGGCATGAGAAGACTGCACTCTATTGTCCGAAAGCCAACGGCTTAGTGGAGAGGGTGAATAGAATGGTGAAGGAACACATTCAACTAGCAATCACCAATGGCTTCAATGTGGAAGACTCGTTAAGAGAGTGGTTGTGGGCATACCACACCGCTCCCAATATGGTTACAGGAGTGTCTCCCTTTGTGTTCCTAAGAGGGAGGGAGCCGGGTACCAAGATGTATCCCAGGTGGTTGGGAAGTGGGAAAAGTGTCTGTCATGATCTAGACCAGAGCAGAAGGAAAGTTGAGGGTCATCAACAGAGGTACAAAGCCTGGTATGATGTTAAACATGGGGTGAAGGATGTGGAATTCGAGCAAGGTACGCTCGTGAGGGTCAAGAAACCAACACATGTGACACCAGGCGCGAGTAAGTACGGGGATTCCACAAGGGTAGAAAAGGCAGGAAAGAATGTAGTGCGTCTGGAAAATGGGCAGACATGGAGTAAGGATAGAGTGGTGAACGCGACCTGACCATAGAGGGGTACGCAGCTCTATGCAACGTGTAAAGATTTCAGGCTTTCTTTCCCTACAGAGGGAGGTGTGTTGTAATTAATTATTAATGTAAGTTTACAGACTGTTTTCATAATGTCACACTTGTTGTTTATGCAATGGTTCGCTCCGCCTCCCCCTGCCAGTCTCCAGTTGTTAGTCCCTCCCATGGAGCTCATCTTAGAATGTTGGTGTACTAGCCCTGTGAGATGGAGAGTGGATGATCAGGAATAAAGAGACGTGGACTTACCAGCCTTGGAGTCTGTAGTATTTACTTTATAACAATATGGTTACTATAGGGCTTGTACCAAGAGCTAGATTAACATACAACATTCTCTACATGCATCCATTAACCATGATAGCTTCCACTATTTAAATTATGAAAACTCAATCGTGGAGCAGATTCCCGATTTCTCCGCTTGGCCTCATTATTCTTTAATCTCTGAGGGTCATCATGCTGGTATCCTTCCAGGAAACAATGATATGCCTTATGCACACTTCATTCGACTCAACTTCAAACTTTAAACAAGTCAAAATTTAAACAAGTCAAAATAACCCCTTTTACGTATGTAGTTTTTGGGTCTTTTTTCCTGCCCATTACCCTTTAGAATTCCACTACACAACTTTGAGATCACCAAAAAGTCTCTTTTAGTAACGGTAGATTTGTCAAATACCTTACACTGGTAAGACATTGAATCACTTATTTTAGGATTTCTCCTTGTTCTTGATTCATATGACCTGTGTCCTTATGATTTTAACACATCTTTAATTATTTTTTATCTCCAGAAAGACTTGCAAAGTTAATACAATAAATGTCATCTTTACGCTATCCAAGTTGACTCTAAGCTCTATCGGTAATAACTCCTCTGTATAATTCTCTTCTGGTCATTTATCTCTGTCTTATCAAATTAAGTCTCCAAATTTTACGATGGAAGCCCCTCAATTGGTCATGTTCATAATCTCCCTTCAGCTTTCAAAACAGAGTATCATTCAGATTGACCTGACAATCAATCCACTATTATGCACTAACACTTTCTTTATTCTTTAACCTTTCATAGTCTGCCACCAATGATCAGTTTGTCCCAAGAAGCTAAAACCTGATCTAAACTTTTATACTAGTTACATTTTGAGAAATGAAATAGGAATACCGTCACTCAATAAAAACTTTAAGATTTGTGATGATACATTTATATAATAATACTTACGACCACTATTTAAGAACCTCATTAATTATTTAAACAAAAACACATACCACAATCAGTTATTATTCTGGCACTTTGGCACAATAAATGATAGTGCTTTAATATTCATGAATTAAGAATTTCAAATTATGCAATTGTTATGTTGCTCTAAATGTGGTTTTTTTCTTGGTCTCCTCCCATTTCTTAAACCTCCATTTTGTGTATATTTTGTTTTTTAAACTTGTCACTTTGTTAACTGTTTATTCTCAAATGTGTATTTTTTTCATTATTACATTTCCTCCTGTTTGCAAATGTATAAACATTTTATTTTAGCCTGATGAAGCAACATTATAACTGTAAAAGTTGCAAAACACGTGTTGGCAATTGGCCATTGTGCCTCTATCTTAAAACAGCTCTCACTAAATTCTGCCACCCCTCGCAGAATGCCGCTGCCCGCGTCCCAAGCAATGGGACATCAGCAGGGCAGCATTCTAGTGGCCGCCCGTCGGAGCCTTCCCCCCCTTGCTGCCTCGCGCGCGAGGCCTACGCCCACTTGGGAAGAAACCCCCTATCGCGTGGAGCTGGAGGCGGACCGGGGGGGGCGGGGGGCGCGGCTTACTCGCTACTTAGTGGGCTCTCTCGCCCAGTTCCTCCTCTGTCTCCTGCGCGCCGCACCCAGCCTGGACACGCGTTCTCGTCGCTACTCGGATCGGGATATCCCCCCACCCCCACCGCCTCGCGTCGTCGTGCCTTCCTGGAAGAGCTTTACGCCGGTAAGTCTTGCTAACCTCTCCCACCCCGGCCCTGTCCCTGGGCATGACCAGGTTGACGGGGCCCTGTGGCCCGGGTGCCATGGGTGTGGGGGGCGCAAGCAGTGGCCCGTGTCCCTGCGGGCAATACGGGGCTGAGTTGGGGGTTAAGGCGCGTTGGCGGGATGGCAGAGCATGTGCGGGGTCACTCAGGGACCGGGCCATACGGAATGTTGCGAGTGTTGCGCCGGGGCTGAACACGGGGCTCCTGTGTCGTCGCGTCGCCCGGCGATGGTGAGGGTGCCGCCTCTCCCCGCCCCGTGGCATGCGCGGGATATCTGGGCGGGAAACGCATGATTGTACCCCTGCGCGTTGAGCGCTCACAGAGCGCAGGCGAGTAAAGTTGGGGTTTGTCGGGATTGAGGCCCCCGGGTGCTCCCCCCCCCCCCCACCTTCGAATGGGTTGGTTCGCGGTAGTATGGACCACCGTGTAAGATGGCCGCGCGGCACAAGCGCTGCCGGAGCAGACTCACTCACCTTGATACAACTGCGGCTGGGGGTTCGCGGAGCGGGGCCGCACTCCTCTCTGGTCTATGAATAGGGGCCGCTGCGGTGCAGGCCAATGTTGGTTACTGGGCGCAAGCGGTCGGGGTTTTACGAACACCTGGGGAGAGTAGTTGACCTAACGGCTAGGGCGGTCGCTCGAACCTGGGGGACCGGGTTCGAGCCTCGGCAATGGCGCTGAACATCCTGTGCTTCTTGGCAAATCACGTAACCATCCCGTGCCTCACAAAACGGAGGAATGCGCCCTCATGTAGCATTACTGGTGCCTCCGTAGTGCCCTGATACCCCACACCGGGCATGTTCGCGTTACATGAGACTAGACTCCGTAATTCTGCCAAAGTGTAGTCCCCCTCACGTGGAAGAATTGCGAGCAGAGTGAATGTGGGGAGCGGGCGGCGCAACGGCGTAGGTGCGGCGGTATTGGGGGTCAAGCGTCGCGGTGGGGTGCAGGATGAGAGCCTTGGGAGCGAGGACCAGCTGCGGCCGGCGAGGGTAAGAGGGTTCCTTGTGGGGCACGCGGGCACGGGTTCGATTCGGAAGCCCTCCTGTGCCGCTTTCTCGGCGCGGATAGCGTATCCTGCCTGCAGCTGCATGCGGCTTCTGGACGGGGGGGCAGGGTTCGAGGCGACCCCCGGCGCTGGCTGGGGAATCATCTGCGCAGGGTCGAAGTTTCCGGTCGAACGGCTGAGGCGGCCATGACGCTTAACACCCTGGGATCCGGGCCGATTTCACGCACCCCTCCCCGCCCCCCCCCCCCTCCCCCTCAAGTCTATCGGACCGAGCGTGTCCTCTTGTAAATAACGCGACTAGTGCTGTGTAAAGCGCTGCGATATAGCATGGTGCTGGGCCGGGTAACGCGTCCAGCCACTCAGCAGCACTTCCGGGCAGCGGGGCAATTTTCAGAAACAAGGTTGCCCTCGTGTCTCCTGCTTCCGGTAACGCAGCGCACGCGAGGAAGGGCTGCCTCATCGCTTGGCCGGGTGGTCGCTCTTGAGGCGGGTTTCGTGTACCACGGGGTCCGGCAAGGAGGGCCGGGCTGGCACAGCGGGGGGGGCAGGACGAGGGTTCAAGTCCTGCCAATGCTCTCAAAGTTCCCTAAGTTGGTAAAATGTCAAACACTGCTTTGCCAGAAGCTGTAGCTCTGAGGCAGTGTCAAGTGTCTTTGGTGCGGCAGTCCCCTCCAGTGCAAGGGTTCGAGTCCCCCCACCAGCTCAAAACTGACAGTTTGTTGGAATTGTCTTCTAGCGGGGGGGCGGGCTAGCAGGGTCACACGCGGTGCAGGCCGGGGAGGCAGGTTGGCTGGCAGAGGTGGCCACAGGGCGGCGGGATGCACATGCAGGGCGGCTTCCGCCAGGGCAAAGCCGGCGCACTGGGTGCATGCGAAAGGGGTTCAGGGTTGATTACTTCTCCGCCTTCCAAGGCTGGTAGCTGCCACGTGCTCCGTCGCAGGGCGGAGGATTCAGGCGTTGTCGTAACCCCCCCCCCCCCGAGGGCGCCCCAGGCCTATCCGGGTCTGAGCCCTGGAGGTCCACCCGGGTGCGCAAGCCCACATCAAAAGACATGCCGGAGGCCCAGCCGGCCAGGAAACGGCAGGCGACCGCACCACGCTCCGGCCCCCCGGTGGTCGCACCAACACCGCTACACGATTCGGCCACAGGACTAACTGACTTGGCCCAGATGGGTAAAGCCATGGACCAGATGCTTGGCCTCATGGCTGTCTTTCAGAGCCGCCTCGACGCGCTGGCCGCACCACCAGCACCGGCCCCCCCACCGGCCCAGGCGCCCGTACTACAAGTTTGGGCTGGCCAGGGCTCAACCACTGAACGGAGCATTGGTGAGCGGGGGGGAGTGTTGGGGTTGTTAACACCAGGGGAGGCCGGCCCTTCCACAAACATGGCTGCAAGCACCCCCCCGGCCGGCGCTGCGGCACTCCCCCCCCGCCCGCACAGGCGGTTACCATGCCTCCCACCCCCGCTGCCGCGGAGCCTGCGCCAGTTGCACCTACAGTTGTAGCGGCGTCCGGAGGGGAGGGTGTAACCCAGGTCCCGAAGCCCCTAGTTACACAGGCACCGCTGGCATCAGGCCGCTGCTCCCTGGCGTGGTTGGTGCCGCAGGCCGCAAAAGAAGGGATCTGGAGGAGGGAATATGTAGACATCCTAACATTACTTATGCATGGGTCAGCTGGGGCGGACACGAGGAAGATGGGACGCAAGGAGGAGGAGAGGGTCAGGTACCAGCGGTGGCCGGACAAGACCATCGAAAACTGGACATCTGCATTCAATATATTGGCAGCGGTTATAGTACAGAAATTCCCCGAGCAGAGTGAGGCCCTAATGCAGTACGCTAGCACCATACAAGAGGAGGCGAGGCTCTCGGGGGGGTTAGGGTGGTTCTACTATGACCAAGATTTCAGGAAAAGAATGGCCATATGCCCAGACTTGGGGTGGGACCAAAAAGAAATTCAGCTTTGGGTAGAACACATGTGCCGCCCCACCAGGGAGAAGAAGGACCAGGGATATAAAGGGCAGGGTGAGGCAGTTGACAAAAGGAAGGACCACTCCCCCAAGCGCTCCTTTAGGCAGCCCTTTCGTGGTGGCAGGGGGCGGGGCCAGTGGCAGGGCAGGAGATTCAATTCTGGGACGTGCCGCCTTTACAATGGGGGCAATTGCACCTGGGGCAGGTCATGTAAGTTCACACACAACTGCAGCAAGTGCGGCGCGCAGCACCCCGCTTCTTCCTGCTCCTCCAGCCAGAGCGCCCCACAGCCCACAGCAGCACCCAGGAATGACGCCCGTATCTGAGACCACACCCGGGCCCACCCCCTCACCGCCAGCACCCCGCCCTCCCACACCAGTCATGCACCCCGCTTTCCAATGCTCACCACAGAGCGCCATGGCCCCTGTCAAAGGTCCTTCACCCATCATCCTGGGACATATCCTTCCACTCATTAGGAGGTATCCATTGCTCAGGGACAGACCGCTCCTGGCGGGGGGGTTCATCGATGGTTTCAGGATTCCCTACAATGGGCCGATGGAGTCCAGGGACGCTAGGAACCTTAAATCAGCTAGGGATCTGCCCGGGGTGGTGGACCAAAAGGTGGGGAAGGAGTTGTCAGCGGGTAGGATAGCGGGTCCTTTCAGCAGCCCGCCCCTGGACAACTTTCTAGTGTCCCCCCTTGGGGTGGTGCCGAAAAAACAACCTGGCGCATACCGTTTGATCCACCACTTGTCCTATCCTGAGGGAAATTCGGTGAACCACTGGCTGGACGAGGGTCTTTGTTCTGTAGTGTACTGCTCCCTGGACATGGCCATTGACATGGTCAGGAGAGTGGGACAGGGGGCGTGGCTGGCGAAGGCGGACATTGAATCCGCGTTCCGCTTGCTGCCGGTTCATCCAGCTAGTCAACATCTGCTAGGCTTCAAGTGGGCAGGGCAGTTCTTTTATGATCGCTGCATGCCGATGGGCTGTGCGGTATCCTGCGCCTACTTCGAAGCCTTCAGCTCGTTCCTGCAGTGGGCCTTGGGGGAACTACACGGGATCACGCAGGTTACCCACTACCTGGATGACTTCCTAATTTTTGGCGCGAGTGGGACGAATGAGTGTGCAGTGGGTCTGAGTCGGTTTGAGGAGCTGGCAGAATTCCTGGGTGTTCCCCTTGCCCCAGGTAAGACCGAGGGCCCTGCGCAGGTACTGACCTTCCTCGGAGTGGAGCTGGACACGGTAAAGGGCGAATCGAGGCTCCCCGCCGAGAAGGTACAGGGCTTGTTACAGGACATCCAGGCGCTGCTGGGCAAGGACAAAGCGACCCTAGGGGCTGTCCAGAGCTTGATTGGCAAGTTGAATTTTGCAGCGAGAGTGATTCCAGCTGGCAGAGTGTTTTCAAGGAGACTGGCAGGGGCCACGGCTAAGGTGACCCGGAAGCACCACTTTGTAAGATTGACCGCAGGTTTGAAGGCTGATCTCGCCATGTGGGCTGAATTTCTGAGGGACTTTAACGGGACGGTGATTTGGAGGGCCCCTTGGATATGCAGCCAGGAGCTCTGCTTGTTTTCGGATGCGTCTGGCAGGGAAGGTTTTGGTGTGATTCTGGGGGACGAATGGTGCGCGATGCGATGGCCCAATGCTTGGCGTAAGAAGAAGGTGACGCAGAATGTGGCAGTGTTGGAGCTCTTCCCAATTGTGGTAGCACTGCACCTCTGGCGGGCGGCTCTGAGCAATAGGAAGGTTGTCTTCTGGTCGGACAACATGGCGGTTGTCCACGCCATCAACGGCCTGACTGCCTCATGCCCGCTGGTCCTGAGCCTACTGAGGGAATTAGTCAGGGAGGGCCTGCGCAGCAATGTCGAGTGTAGGGCACGGCACATCGCGGGGGTGCGGAATGTGGCAGCTGATGCTCTTTCTCGCTTTCAGTGGCTCCGGTTCCGGGAGGCCTGGCCGCGGGCGAGGGCGGAGATGACACCATTCCCGGACCACCTCTGGCGCTTGCTTCAGTGGGAGAAAGACTGAGGAAGATGGGGGAGAGGTCCCTGGCGCCGGCGACACGGCGGAAATACCACTCGCAGCTAGCAACTTTCAGAGCTGTGAGAGAGGCGCTGGGTGCCTCAGCCTTAGGGGCGGAAGATCAGGTGGAGGCCTTTGTGGTATGGGCCAGGGAGGCCGGCAGATCGCACTCTTGGGTCAGCGGTCACCTGGCGGCAGTGCGCCACGAAGCTAAGCTAGATGGTAGGGGCGACCCCGCGGGATCATCCAAGATCAGGGCGGCCTTGAAGGGCTGGGCCAGGGAGGAGGTCAGACAACCGGACACTAGGGCACCCATTGAATACAGAGACCTCCAACTCCTCTTAGATGTTTTGCCCCTGGTAACTTTCTCACCGTTTGAGGCCAGCTTGTTGTCCACAGCTTTCTGCCTGGCATTCTTTGGCGCTTTTAGGGTCAGCGAGCTGGTGGCCAAATCTAAGGAAGACCTGTCTAATTGCGCCCTGGGGATTGCGGATGTGACCCTTGACACAGCACTGGAGCTACGTATCCGCAGATCTAAAACAGACCAATTGGGGAAAGGGAAGACAGTGGTGTTACAGACTCTGGGGGATAACAGGTATTGCCCAGTTCACTGGGTCAGGGAATACCTTGCTTTGCGTCCAGAATCCCCTGGTCCCTTTCTGATCCACGCAGACGGGTCCCCCCTCACCAAATTTCAGTTTGAGCGTCTACTAGGAGCTTCACTGGCAAGAGCCGGTCTAGCGGGGAGCGGTCGCAGGTTTTCCTCGCACTCCTTTAGGATTGGTGCCGCTACCACCGCGGCCAAGGCCGGCTTGGGCCCTGAGGGAGTAAAAGGGGTAGGCCGCTGGGAATCGGACTGTTTCAAGAAGTATGTCCGTCCGTGAGGCTGTGGCACAACCCGGAGCGTTGTTCCCGCTCCAAGTTTTGTTCTGTACATTGTCATGAACGCATCGTTTTGTGTGTGCAATAAAGATAAGCTTACTTAAAGGCCGTTTCATCGCTTTATTGGCAGGGTCCCGGGTATGGTTGGTAGGCCATTCCTACATCTCGAGGATGGAACGCTGGGCAGCCCACAGGAACTGGTCGCAGAACTTTGCCACTACACAGCTTGAGTGGTTGGGTTCCCCGGGCATGAAATGGAGTGAAGCTCGCGGCATGATTGAGCAGCGCCTGGCAGTTGCAGGGGTCCCGCCCAATGTTATCATCTTGCACTTGGGGGGTAATGACTTGGTTGCCAGGGGGAGGAGGGCTCTGCTACTGTCAATGCAATCTGACTTACAGGCCATCAGCCAAACCGTAGGGTCATGCGAGGTTTGGTGGTCTGAAATTGTCCCCCGCAGGGTTTGGAGAGGGGCTAGGTCCACGGCTGCGGTAGAGCGGTCCCGTAGGAGGCTTAATAGGTCCATGCAGAAATTCTTGGAGCGCAGGGGCATGGGCTTCATCAGACATGCTTTGATCCAAGAAAAGGTTGAGGGGTATTATGAGGCTGACGGGGTGCACCTGTCCAGGGTAGGCATGGACATGTTCCTCCTGGACGTACAAGAGGCATTGGCTGGCAAGGGACATCAGTAGCACTTGTTAGGAGAGGGGGGCTCTGGCAGCGACGGTAGCCTCTCCAGAGCTGTGGCGGAGTTACAGGGTGATCTGGATGCAGACTGGTACAGTAAGGGTACCTCTGCGACAGGCAGTACAGTAAGGGTACCCCTGTCCGGCACAGTAAGGGTGCCCGAGCCAAGGTCCAGGAGCCGAAGGGGGTTCTGGGAAGACCGCGACGGCGCCCCGTTAGTCCTTCGGGCGGTTGGGGGGCCTGACCAACCGGGGGTGGCCACAACACGCTCCGCCCCTGTCAGAAGGGGCGGGAGTAGGAGGCAGATCACGTGACCCAGTGGATGATCTGCAAATATTTATGTGCCACACTGCCAGGGCATCGACCCACCGTGTGTGCTGGCTCACCAGGCGGGCGGGCAGCAAGGGGCTGCCTGCCCTGGATCGCCCGTAAGATAACCCAATTTTATTATCATACTGTGTTGTATGAAATAAACCTGCAGCAGTTCTTCACCCACAAATAAAGTGTCAGTGTAATCTTTGGGTGATGTCTGTGTATGCGTGTTGACTGAAGCGGATGACGGTGTGGTCACTATGCCGCTGCCCGCGTCCCAAGCAATGGGACATCAGCAGGGCAGCATTCTAGTGGCCGCCCGTCGGAGCCTTCCCCCCCTTGCTGCCTCGCGCGCGAGGCCTACGCCCACTTGGGAAGAAACCCCCTATCGCGTGGAGCTGGAGGCGGACCGGGGGGGCGGGGGGCGCGGCTTACTCGCTACTTAGTGGGCTCTCTCGCCCAGTTCCTCCTCTGTCTCCTGCGCGCCGCACCCAGCCTGGACACGCGTTCTCCCACCCTTTCCTCTTACCCCGCATGTCAGGCTCAGCGAGTTATTGGAATGTTTTAATTTTTCTTTTTGCGTTGCAGGCGGAGTTACAGGGTGATCTGGATGCAGACTGGTACAGTAAGGGTACCTCTGCGACAGGCGGTACAGTAAGGGTACCCCTGTCCGGCACAGTAAGGGTGCCCGAGCCAAGGTCCAGGAGCCGAAGGGGGTTCTGGGAAGACCGCGACGGCGCCCCGTTAGTCCTTCGGGCGGTTGGGGGGCCTGACCAACCGGGGGTGGCCACAACACGCTCCGCCCCTGTCAGAAGGGGCGGGAGTAGGAGGCAGATCACGTGACCCAGTGGATGATCTGCAAATATTTATGTGCCACACTGCCAGGGCATCGACCCACCGTGTGTGCTGGCTCACCAGGCGGGCGGGCAGCAAGGGGCTGCCTGCCCTGGATCGCCCGTAAGATAACCCAATTTTATTATCATATTGTGTTGTATGAAATAAACCTGCAGCAGTTCTTCACCCACAAATAAAGTGTCAGTGTAATCTTTGGGTGATGTCTGTGTATGCGTGTTGACTGAAGCGGATGACGGTGTGGTCACTATGTGCTGAGGGCTCCGAGTCCCCGATATCTCGCAGAAAGTCATTGGCCTTGAGCTGAATGGGGCCCCCCTTTGAATGGTTAGCGGCCTCTTTCAGGATTGGGCGACCCTCTAAGCGCTGGGGTTGCAGGGCCCTGGGTTTTGCCCCTGGGAAATATATGTTGTACAGAACTGTGCAATTTTCAGAAAACTGTAGTTGGTGTGTGCAAAAAGGTGAAAGAACATTTCTTGCCCGTCGCACTTATAAGGAAGTGCAAGAGCTGGGGTGTATCGGAAGCGCCCAATGTCATTGGTTCGGAGCCGCACAGGAACAGAGATCTGCTGAAAGGCAGGTTTTGACGTCTTTTCTCAGTTCGTGTCTGATTTAGCGCTGCTGTTTTACCCACTTGTCTCTTTGTGCTATTGTTTAGAGTCTGTAAAGCTTCTCTTCTGCTTGACTGTCTTCAACACCTTTCTGGGTTACTTATTGTAGTCCTCCACGAAGTTTCTTTCGGTGATAAATGTGTGTATTGATTAATAGGCCGCAGGCATTATTATGACACATTGCTGCTTTGTTTAATGAGTGCAATCTCCAGGCTGCCACGTGTTTGCATGTTCCGATGGCTAATGAAGCCTGACTCATCCAAGGCAGCTCTAGAGAACGAGATGCGAGTATTGATCGGCTTCTGTGTGGGATAAATGCGAGCAGCATCAACCTCGCAGCACCTTGTGTATCCCTTCGAGTTCCAGCAGCAGCAGGCGCTTTATATGTTGGATATTCATGAGCGCTAGGCTGGTGCCAACAAATGCATTGCAACCCTAACTCGACCCCAATGCTAGGCTCTTCAGAGCTGAATAATATACCCCTAGATACAGGGAAGAGTATAGCAGAAATTCGAAGACTTCCATATTTAGGTCAGTTTTAGCCAATCCTAACTAATTCAAAAGTAAAAATTGGATATGTATATAAACAAATAAAGGACCTTTGGGCCAGCCCTCATCATTCATTGGTGTGTTCAGGGCCGGCTTCAGTGCTGGTGGCGCCCTGTGCGACAATGTTTGTTGGCGCCCCCCCAATGACCACCTCCACCATGGATTCTCTCACTAGCACCCTTTAACAGTGACCAAGTCTCCATAACCACACTCTCTCAGATGCATTGAATAAGTTATATAGCGCCACTCATACCAGTGTAGGGTGTCCGAGCACTTTGCATCACACACACATTACACAGAGACTATCAATCATGCGTGTGTAAATCAGTGTATAGGAAATGATACATAAGCCAAAGGACTAAAAGTGTAGAAGTCACATGTCATCCATACTGGTAGGCAGTATAGTTTAAGAGTGCTTGGTGTGGGGAAGCACAAACTCAGAGTCTAAAAAGAAACAGCATAGTTGGGAGTTTTCTTTAATAATAAGAATCGATTTCTAGGCAAATTAACCCTTTTTGCAACATTTATCAATGTTCTTATAATGTATACTTTTGCAGTGTGTATGCAGTTCTAGGATGAAAGTTAATAGCTCACTATTCTATATTACGACCTTGTTATAAATTGCAAGTAACAAAAGGATGTCTCTTTTAAAAGCAGTAACCTGCTGATCTGTTTACATCATACGCACTCTGTAATCTACTTGGTACACGTTCTTTGCAGCAGGCATATTAACCCTCTGCACTAACTTCACCTAAGTCAAACCCCCAACTATACAAAATGCTGATCTCTCTCCACGAGTTATCTTGACATTTATGTGAGGCCTGGTAATTGCCGGGGGAAAGAAACGCTGCAGCAGGTGCTTCAAAAGCATAATAAACTTTCAAACACGACGCCCCCAGGAAGCCAGCACCCGGTGCGGTGGCACCGGTTGCACCGCCCTAAAGCCGGCCCTGGGTGTGTTCAGCTGTCATTCACATTTGTCTTCCACCCATAACAGCATACAGCATGAGAAAATAGGTAAGCCCATTTCATCCATAGGCTCTCTTGACTATGAAGATTATTCCTTATCACAATTCCCCATTCACCCCAAAAAACTTTGTTAGTGCCAGGGGTAGTGGAGCAATACTTTACTTTGCTGGTGCTTGTTCTTTCCATTCTTTATAATTTTTTATATTTTTTAGACATCCTTCTGTGTTTAAACTATGCCGAACTCCAATACCCCAATATCCATCTCAACCCCAGTATTTGCTCACCCCACTCTTTGCCAAAATAATTCGGTTACAGAATCTCCAATTGGTCTAGTGGTTACAGACTACACTCCGAATCAGCAAAGCACAATTTAGTAGAGTTGAACAGAATAAAAATATTGACACATAACGGACTGAGTTCCAGATCAAAAATAAGCTAAATTTTGTTTATTACAGAATAGTCAAAAATGGAATAAGTATAATTTGCCATAAAGGCCCAAGGGGTAGTACAGAAAATAATGCAAAATCACAAACCCTAGTTAAGCATAATCTAGGCATAAATTGTAAGTGTCAGACTCATGGAGAGCATCAATAGCAAGACAGCACACCTACAAAGAAATGGCAAAGTATCCCCACAAAAGTCAAAGGGCCTTATTATAAGTTTGGCGGTCCGCTGGACCGCCAAACTCTTGGTGGCAGTGTGGCTACTGCCGCACCGGTGTTCCGGCTGCCCTATTGCAAGTAGGGTGGTCGGACCATCATAGGACAACTGCTGCAGCAGTCTAGAGGCAGCAATATACTTGGTGGGGCCACTGCAGCCCGCTAAGAATATTATAAGTTTCCTCCACACCTCAAATTTCATGGTGGTGAGCCTGCCATGAATAGTCTGGTGATGAGGAAACAAAGGTGTGCCTCTGAGGCATGGGGATACATGCAGAGAGGCACATTGTGTGCCCCCTGTGTGCATGCACCCCCAGTTCCTGTGGGCATGGACTTAACAGTCCATGGCCTGCAGGAACTTGCTTTGGCATTCCCATTGCTGTGTCTTTTTTATAGGCACTGACATGAGACCACCCAAAAAACGCCCGCCAGTGACAAAAAACGTCAAATCTGGTGGGTGGTGCTTACACAGGTTAGGCAGTGCAGGAGTGGGTCAGTCCTGCTCCCACACCGCCAAACTCATAATAAGGCCCTGAGTCTCAGGCTCCCAGAGATCACTGACAGCATGTCTGTCCAAAAAGAAAATATTAGGAAGACCCTTGAGAAGCAGATTCTCAAATGTTTTATAGCAAAATCACTCAAGCTATTAACAGCGTCTGCAAATTCAGTATGGTATGATCATAGTTAGGGCCATATTTGGCAAATCAGGAACAATGTAATAATTAAAAACTATGCAATTATTTAAGCGCTACCCCCTTTCCTAAGGTAAGAGAAATCTTCTGTTGCTTCCTCTGCAACTGCAATCCCGAGCTGATGTCCTTGAAAATGTTACTTTGGGTAGACCACAGTAGACATATTCGTAATGTACACTTTCTAACAAGATTTATACAACAGTAATTCATTGATATCATCTGCTTGATTCTCCGCCAAGCAAGAGGAGAGATATTTTTGCAGCGGGATAGTGATTGGGAGGGGAAGTGAGCAGGAAAAGTTGAACAGAGCATAGGAAACTGCATCCATTTTAAAAATAATGGTGTACAACACGAAAATATGACATAACTGTCCATTGTTTTATCTAGACTTCTGCAGGCCGTATGTAATTCGCTTCTGGTGAAAATTCATTAGCTCATCGGTTATGACTCTATGCATCACTGAAACTAAAACAGTTAAAAAATAATTTTTACACAATATTTGCACATTTTGCACATTTCAAAAAAAGCTCTAACAGCAGTCTTCAAAGGACAATGTGACTGAGCCTCTAAAACAGGACCACATCAAGCTTGTACTGAAATTTCTCAGCTGCTTGATTGAAGATTAGAGCACATGTGGTGAGGTGCCCGCAGGGTTGATCGCCTCTACTCCTGGACTGATCTTAATTAAACACCCAAGATCATCTGCAAAAAAAGACAAACTTATTTCCTATGAGACTGTGCATCCACATGGAGTGAGGCACAAGGACCCCCTTTCTTTCCTCTTCACCACTGTTTTCATGGAGGAAAGACCTCTATGAAATCAGTGGCGGTAAGGAAAGTCTTAATATGCTTGTCGGGACAGCGGCAGCCGGTTTAATAACTGGGTTTCTTTGTTATGGTTAAAAACATTAGACCTGGCCAGATATGGCTATAATGATCCAATCCAGCTCAAGGTAATTTGTTTTAAAAGAAGGACCCCAGTTATTAAATAGTATTTTCTTTTAGTTATTTTTACTTCATAGATTTTTTACCAATCAACTCACTTTTTCACACACACCAGCACACCTCACTCTATACGCCCGCAAAACCAAAAGAACTCTGGCAAAGAGCCCCACTGCGGGGCCCATTGGTCATTGCAGCTGCCCAATGGTGAAGCATGACACCCCTTGGTGTTTGTGAGGGCCCTTGCTTCCAAGGGAGCAGATGCTCTTATATGCCCCTGGGTAGCTTTCGACTTTTTCACTAGATAGGAGCTGCATTCCTTCTTTCCACATAGCTATTGACGTCAATGCCATCAATCCATATCAAGCCCCAATGGTAATTCCATGGAAATTAGGATTACAAAGTGACACCCACAACAGCCATTTATGGAAATAGTTCCACACTCAGATGTGAAGAGCATTCTAGATGTGCCTTTACCAGTCGATGTACAGGTAGGCTGTGAACCCCCTGAATGTTCTAGGGTTGATGGTGGTTATAAAGGTAATGAAGAAGATAATGATGGTCACCAAATCCCCAAGGTGTCTCATCTTTCAGGAAGTAATTTATGAGGGCAACCAGCAAAGCTTAAAATATCTAAGGTGTGATGTACAAAAGAGACTGGTTAACATTGAGATGTGATTATCAGTGCGAGGAATGTACAATGCCCTTCTACTTGAAAAGGAGCAGGTCACTAATAGTTGCAAAATGGTTGACTGGTAATTATTATTACTGCAGCGGGAATCACCTTGCTACTCCTTTCAACCTGCTGTAAGTTATGGGATGGGTGCATGCATGGGACCTCAGACTTCCATCCCTGTATTTACAGAATGGCTATTTTATTCATTAAAGACCACATACCTTTAAGGCATTCTGTGAATGGCATTGGGGGTAGCATGCAGCGTTCACCTAAGCTGCAGTATTCATACCACAATGACAAAGCCCACATTCACAAAGTGAAAGCTGTCCTCCAGGAATAGATCCTTTTTGCAAATCCAATAATCCTTCTTTTGAGGAGGTGTTGTTGCCTCAACGGTTCGCAGACACAATTTCTGTCACAAAGCCTTGATTTTGTCATTACAAATCATGAGAAGGAGGGCATCTTTTTCACAACCCATCTTCCTTCCAAATGGCAATTTTCCTTCAGTATATTGCAACTTGCAGTCACAAACTGTGATGTTGCAAATCAATGACTTTGAGATCTCTTATCCAATTAATACATCAGGCTTCGAGCGGTGCACGTTCCTGCCATTACATGGTGATGCCACAGTGCATGAAAGACTGTATGATAAAGTTGTGAGAATAAACCCAAAACAAGTCATGTTTATATCAGAAGTGTAGCCAGTGTGTTATGGGCCCTAGTATGTTTAAGGAAATGGGCACCCTGGCTCGTCATGGTTTATAAAACTCAACTTAAATCACTTTGGTAGGCCCCACGGGCCCCAGGGCCCTGGTGCCACTGCACTTGCTGCACCAATAGTAGTCCCCCCTCTGATATTAATGAACATTTATGTCATAGGTGTTTTTGTAACACTTACCACCAAATTTAAGATTTAGACTTCGGAGCACTTAGAATAGATATGAAAGCCAGAGGGTACCTATAAATCAGGTGAATACCATTGATCTGAGAATCTCTGCTACCCTCATCAAATCGCCCTCAACAATTGAACTACATAACTCCGAATATATGAGACAGGATTGGTATTGCCATTTTGCTGCCTACAATCTGCGGCTTAGCAAGGAGGGGGCAGGGAGGCGGTCTGCCCTGGGCGGCACGAGTTTTGGGGTGGCGATTCCCCCGATTATATCCGGCTGTCAAGGGGCAGCATAGCAGGGATCGCCAGACCTCCCTCCCCACCCCCAGTCTTACCTGCGGCCGTCACAGGGCGGCAAAAGCAGGGACCGGCACAGGCATCAAAAGGTCTTGCTCTGTCACTGCCTACAACGCTAACATTCTTTCACTGTTACTCTTCTCCAGCTTCCTGTTTGGAAAGATGAAATCTTTATTTAAGAACAGCACTTCATAATTTCCTTACACAATCTGCACTGAAGCTTAAACAAATAGACCGCTCTTAATTTGTGTCAGTATTTCTCATGTGAAATTCAGGCAATTACAGGCTGACTTTTATTGCCATTCGGACAAAGCATGGCAGGATGTTGTTTTAATTAAGTAGTGCCGCATTTAATCTCAGAAGAACATTTAGCACTTCAGTGCCTTGCACCTGTCACATTTTCACCATAGTAACAAACTGCGCTGAGAGCACCCAAAGTAAAGAGTCTTATTGGCTGCTCACAAAACAAATAAAACTTGCCTCATACATGCTTTTACATTGAGATTTAAAAAACATTAAGGAAAAAGCAGTGATTCATTAATAAGCACTACAGAAAATGTTTGTCTGGCAAAGAAATGGATGAGAAGAGACAACGTTTGCTGTTGCCCACCTCTTCTGTTTGGAAGTATATTACTTACTAACTTACCTAAGCCTACTATCCCTTCTGGGGTATAGGCCAACAACCAAGACGTTCCAGCTATCTCTGTCCTGGGCTTTTCTTTCAGTCCGACTCCAGGTGTAACCCATTTCCTTGCAGTCAGCCTCAAGCCCTCAACAACAGGTGTTTCTTAACCTTCCTCTTTTCCTCTTCCCTTGAGGGTTCCAGGTGAGGGCTTGCCTGGTGGTGCTTGATGTAAGCTTGCAGAGGGTGTGTCCTATCCAGATCCAGCAGCTTTTCAAGATTTTTTCATGAGGAGGGAGTTGGAAAGTCTTCTGCCATGGATCGTTGTTGCTGATAGTATTTGTACAGTCGATTTAGAGGACTTACCTCAGACAGGTGTTAATGAAGGTCTGGACTTTGTTGATGGGGCCCCTATTGTCCTCCAAGTTTCTGCTCCATAGAGAAGGAATAATTTTAGTTTGTGTTAACAAGCCTGATCCTAGTTTGTCTTTGGAGCTCCAGATCTTCTTTAGCTGAATGAAGGTAGTCCTTGATTTGCCGCCTCTTGCCTTGATGCCAGCATTTGTGCTGCCATGCTTGTCCATGACCTGCTCAGGTAGGTGAAGGTTTCAACCTCTTCAAGTGCATCGCCTGCAAGAGTGACTGAAGTTGTCGTAGCCATGTTAGCCTTCAGGATCTTGGTTTTTCCCCTGTGTTTTAAGGCCAAGTTGTGCTGATGTGGCTGCCACTTTGTCGGTCTCCTCTTGGATCTGCAGATGGGTATGGCAGAGTAAGGTCAGGTCATGTTAATGTTAATGTTAATGTTATGGTAATTTATATAGCGCACGGCTGCCCCAGCCAAGGGGCGTCCCGGCGCTGCGAAAAAACCAATTGCAGAGAGAAAGAGGCGCAAAGAAAGGGAAGCAATTATTGAAAAAGGTGAGTTTTGATAGCCTTTCTGAAGGTCAAAAGGTCCTGCATGCCACGGATAGATTCCGGAAGACTATTCCATAACTTGGCAGCTAAGAAGCTAAAGGATCGGCCGCCTACTCTGGCCAGTCTGGTGCGAGGAATGATCGCGAGATGTTGTCCCTCTGAGCGAAGCGACCTCCTAGGAGTATACTCCGACAAGAGGGGGCACAGCATTGGGGGAGAGGCGGTTTTAAGGATTTTAAAGGCTAAACATAGTGCCTTAAACTGGATCCTTTTACCCACCGGGAGCCAGTGTAATTTTTTCAAGGCTCCGGTCGTCGAGGAGTGGCGAGGGAGACCTACCAGCACCCTGGCAGCCGCATTCTGGACTCTCTGTAGTCTGGAGGTTTCGGCAAGGTTCGCCCCTAATAAAAGAGAACTGGCATAATCCAGTCTTGAAAGGATAGTCGCCTGAACAATTAACTGGCGGGTGCGGCAGTCGAAGAACCTCAAAATAGGTCTGAGGTTACGTAGAATGCCGAAGCAGGTGGCCGCCACCTTTTTAGTATGGTGCGTAAACCTCAGTGCCGAGTCCACCCAGACTCCCAGATTTTTAACGCATTTCTTAGGCTTAGGAGGTTGGCCCAAGACATCAGGCCACCAGCTATCACCCCAGGACGCGGTATTTTTCCCCAGGAGCAGTATCTCTGTTTTCCCCGCGTTAAGTTGGAGAAAATTCGCCGTCATCCAGTTGGTGATGTCAGTGAGTGTCTGTTTAAAGCGATAAGCCTCCAGATCACTGTTGTCATTGAGAGCCACCACCAGCTGGGTATCGTCAGCGTAGGATACCAATGCTAGTCCGCTCCTTCTAGCCACCTCTGCAAGGGGGCGGACATAGACATTGAACAGGGTAGGGCTCAGGGAAGAACCCTGCGGCACTCCCTGTCCGATGTTATGCTCCTTCGAGATGTAAGGGGGGGTGGAGACTCTGAAAGACCTGTTGGAAAGAAAGTCTCTAAACCATCCTAAAGCTATCCCTGTAATACCAATTTCCTCCAGTCTCGTCAGAAGGACCTCGTGCGACACCGTATCGAAGGCAGCACTGAGGTCCAACAGGACCAGTGCTGCCGTTCCGCCGCTGTCAAGGATGGTACGGAGGTCCTCTGTAACACTGAGCAGGGCTGTCTCGGTGCTGTGACCAGCTCTAAACCCGTGTTGGGAGTCATCCAGAATGTTATTGGTTAGGAGGAAGTTGGTCAGAATGTTATTGACGTGTGCCTTGATGATTTTGGCTGGCCAGGGAAGCAGGGAGATGGGCCTAAAATTTTCAGGAAGCATGGGATCTAAAGTGGGTTTTTTTAAGATGGGGAATACCCATGCCTGCTTCCATTTAGAAGGAATGCTGGCAGTAGAGAGAGAGAGGTTAATAGTGCCTCGTATATGTTCTGTAATAAGTTCATGGGCTTCACAGAAAGTCTCCGGTTTTAAGGGATCCGCCGGGGAGCCAGATTTAATTTTTCTACAAATTTTTTGAAAACTCTCTTGCTCAAGAGTAGGAAGAGAGGAAAGAGAAGGTCTGGTAGGATCCAAAGTAACCGAAAGCTGCGGACATTTAGGGAAAGTATCATAGATTTTCCTAATCTTATTGGTGAAAAAATTAGCCATATTATTGCAAAGGTCAGGGGAGGTAGTGGCAGTGATAGCAATTTTTTTCGCAGTAAGGTCTTTCAGAATTTTAAAAACAGATTTAGAGGTGTTGGAGCTACTGTTGATTTCATCGGCATAATATGCCGCTCTTGTTCTGCACACCTTTCGGTGATAGGTTTTCTGGAGTAGGGCATAATTCTGTTTGAGATTGGCATCGTAGTTTTTTCTCCAACCCCTCTCCGCCTTTTTGCATTCCTTTTTCAAAATGGCTAGTTCAGAGTTGTACCAGGGACTAGCCGTATGGGTACGGGCCTTGATCCACCTGGCAGGGATCAGGGTGTCTAGTGCCTGGGTGATCCAGAGGCAAAACTGGTCATACCTTACGTCAAGGTCCTCACTTAAGGGAGGAGGATTTAACACCAGGAGTTTATGCAGATCTTCTAAGCGGAGTTTTCTCCATGGACGTTTTTGAACTAGCGGAGTGGGCACCAGAACAGGGCTAGAATTGCAGGAAATTGACAGTGTTACCAGATGATGGTCCGTCCAAGTCATAGGAATAGGCGGGTATGCGGATCCACTCGTAATATTAGTAAAGATGGGATCAAGGAGGTGTCCCGCTCTATGGGTGGGACCACTTACGAGTTGATTAAGCTGAAAAGCAGCGAGATCCGCAAGAAAGGTGGCAACTTTAGGCTCGGTGTCTCTGTCTAGATGTATGTTGAGGTCGCCTATGATCGTGAAATTAGCCGTTTTAGTGATGTTAGTGCCCAGATACTGTAGGAGAGAGTTAATGAAGGGGGCGTCAGCGCCAGGGGGTCTATAGATCAAGAGGCCAGTTGCGGAGAACTGTGAGTTGGCTTTGATAGAAAAGCGAGCGCTTTCGCTGCCCTTAATGTCCACTTTAGTTAGTTGGCAGGCAAGGTGGGATTTGACTATAAGTGCTAGCCCGCCCCCTCTTGAGCTCCTGTTCACCGTGTGAGTGGTATATCCCGTAGGAGTAGCTAAATTGCAAACCGAGTCCATGTCATCTTGGAGCCACGTCTCGGTCGTGAACAGGGCATCAAGGGAGTGATCTATTAAGAGATCATGGATTTCTAGATGGTGTTTTTGCATAGATCTAACATTTAGGTGTCCTAGCCTGAGGGCCTGGGGCGGTTTAGGTTTCGATTTGATATTAGAGCAGAGTTTGGAGGGGTGTAGTAGGGGATTTAGAATATGGGCTGGGTTCCGCCTGGTACATGAGCAAGTGGGGTGCTGGAGACTCAACAACTCGGTCTTAGAATAGCACATCTTACCCTGAAACATGTGAGAGGGGGAACAATATATCTGGCGCCTGGCGCTGCCTTAGCGCGGACGGGCGCAGACGGGCAGCTCTTTGGCGGGTCTTTGGCGGGGCTGCGCTGCAAAGTCCGTTGTTGTCGAGCTGCATCCAAGGTGTCCACTGGATCTCACTTATTCTCCTTGCTGTAGATGTCTTCATGATCCTGTCAATGGCCAACAGGAAGAGAAAAGGCAAAAGCAAACAACCCTGGCAGACTCTGGTCTTCACTTCGAAGGCTTTCGTGAGTTGTCCTCCATGGACTATCTTGCAGGTCATTCCCTCATAAGAGTTTCTGATGATTCTTATGAGTTATCTGGCACAACATTGTGGCGGTGGAGTTTCCAAAGGGTCTCTCTCTGTCCATGCTGTTGAATGACCCCTCATAGTTAATAAACTTGACATAGAGGGGGGAATTCCATTCCATCGACTGCTCAATGATGGTCTGTGCAGTATCCATCTTTGCGGAAGCCAGCTTGCTGGTTCACAACTGAGCATCAACTTGTTCCTTCATTGTGTTCAAGATGACTCTATTTTCCTGGCGTTGATAGAAGAGTTATCCTTCTGTATTTTGCACAGTTAATCAGGTCATCTTTCTTTGGGATCTTGATCAGATATCCCTCCTTCCAGTCTCATGGCAACTTTTCCTCTTCCCATATCCTTACAAACATGGGGTAGAGCATTTCTACTGATGTTTCAATGTCTGTCTTCAGAGCCTCGGCAGGAATGTTGTCAGGTCCTTCAAAGTGTTCACTCATCTTCATTGTTGGCCTTTGTTACCCATGATTGTCATCCCAGCTTTGTCTTTAACAGGTCTTTCTGACTTGCTGTATCTGCCAGAGAGTTTCCTTCTTATGTCTTAGAGTTCTTTCAAGTTTGCATGGCTTGCTGCTTCCTGGGCTTCTGTGGTAAGGCCATCAATGAATCGTTGCTTGTCTACTCTTAAGCTTCTCTTTGTCTCCTTGTTGGTTATGATGTATTTACCTTGAGATTTCGCTTTTTCTGCTCTTGCTCGACTGGTGTTGACTGCAGCTTTATTTTCCTCTCTTGCTTGGATTTTGCAGAGAATTCTGTTGGAGATCCAATTTTTATGCTGGTGTTCCTTTGGACCCAGTCCCTCCTGGCAGATTGATGTAATTGTTTCTTTGCTTTTCTACTAGTGGCTTTCTACTGGGTCTCTGTCCTTCTCTAGTTCTTGCAGGACTTGAAACTTGTTACTGAGGGTGACTGAGTATTCACTCTGTTTCTGTGCATTTTGAGGAGGGTGGTACTTTATCGCTGGCATTGGCTTGCCCACTCAATCTATGCTTACTCTGGCTTTAGCCTGGCCACGACAAGGTGATGTTGGATGCCGCATCCGCTTCTTTCATCACTCTCACATCCTGCAGGGACCTCTGGAACTTCTCGGCAATGCAGACATGGTCAATATATTCTCTGTTTAATGGTCTGGTGACACTCATGTTGCCTTGTGCGTTCTGTATGTGGGAATACACTACTGCCTATCACCAGACTGTTCAGGGCACAGAGATCTCTGAGCCTTTCACCATTCTTGTTCATGTTGCCAAGGCACTGGCTGGCCATAAAATGTTTGTACCCAGTGTTGTTACTTCCAATTGTGGCATTGAGTTCCCCAATCAGTAAGGGGATGTCTTTCTCAAAGCAGTTCTCCAGGATGGACTGGAATGTGCTGTAAAATTGTTTTTTTTAATCTTCTTTGTTGTCATTTGTTGGTGCATAGCACTGGATAACATTCTTGTTGATCCTCTTTTTCTTTGCGCTGAATGTCACTGTAATGATTCTGAGACCGTGGGCTTCCCATCCAACCAGAGCTCTGTTGGCTGCTGGTGTTAGTACCAGTGCTACTCCCGGAGTATGTGGAGCGTTCTCTTCATCAGAATACAACAGCATTCCTCCTGGAGCCATTTATTTCTGTCCAGACTGTGTCCATATGGTCTCGCTGATGCCAAACAGGGCATGGCAGGTAGATCAGCTTTGTGGCATCCAGGGATCTCTGGCTTCCACCGCAAGGCGTCATAGCTCTCCATGAAGAAGATACCTCTCTCCTCAAGGCCATGATGTCTTTTGATCTTTTAATTGACGTTTCTGTAGCTAGAATGTTTTTACATAATGGTGTAGCTCGCCCCATGCATAAGTATCTGCTCTGCAACAATGTATATAAAAAAATCGATTCTGAACTGCACTCTGCAAGCACTGTCATGTGATTCTTATTTTGCTAAGAACATCAGAGCAGCCCTTTTAGTAAAACCACACAGGACGCTGGTAGGCAGAGGCTTCAAATCTCACATTTCCCAACAAAAAAGCAATGGGGTGCAGGGTGAAGGGGTGGGGTGACCAAGGTTTGGGATTGACTGGTTCAATGAGGAACAGGGTCAGTACTGATTTGCGGTAGGTGGGCTCAGCAATTGAAAAACGATGGGTTGGAATGCTACCCAAGCGACTGCCACTGGTTAGACTATTTTCAAGCATTCATCCCATCTTCTTTTGGATGTTTATTTGCCAGTAGAATGCCTGGAAACTTGAGACTGGCACAGCTTCTCAAGGCCTCTACTGCCAGTGTTTTTGAATTCTAAAATATATGGGTGCATATTTACTATTTTTGTGGTATACCAGTCACTATTTATATTTAAGTGTCCAGTCTAAAAATAAACAAGTCAAAAGCTCTTAGTGAAATGAGAGTGATGAGTAAATATGACACAGACATAGCACACCTGTCTCAGGGCTCAACTACCAAGCTAAAATGCATTTAGGTGGTGTCACACCTCAGCTGAAGCTACCCCCCTGCCCAACCAACCTGTGCCTAGTAGTTCTCCCTGGAACTCATAACTATGGTCACGTACAACACAATGGCTTAGAGTTCCTACACTGGGATCACTTTTTTTTTTAAATGCATTTTCACTGAACATACTCTTCTTTGTCTCTGCTATGAGAATCCTTGATGAAGAGTTGTCAAATCAGTGCAATCATTTTATCAAGTGACCAACAGCCCGATGTACTAAGCCTGAGTTGCAAATAAAGGTGGACGTGCCATTAAACTAATAAAGAAAGCCAATTTGAGCTAAACCAAGACTGTAGCTTGGCTCTAAGAGTCCATGCTTGAGCAACGCCATTGAAAACATTTGGTACATATATTGTGCTACAAACATAATGTAAAAATATGATAAAGTCTCTTAAAAATTCAAAAAAGTGTATTTATTTAACATGCAGAAGCATTTCACTTTAGTTCATCTGATTGTATCACTGCATAGACATTTATTAAAACTATTTTTTAAACACAAACTTAAAAACATTAATTGCTCATCCCCTCTCTCCATGACAACTCTACTAGATAACTAAGAGGCAAGTCAATAGTCATGTGAACCCTAAATGTGGCCTGGATTCCAAATATAGATAGGGCAACATTATAAGCTAATAAATCAAACATCTCACTCTCATATGTGATAATAAAGAAAATGGAGGCTCTTCAAAAATATAATGTTTGCCTAAAATCCCAAAATACAACAAGTAGAGAAGCCAGTATTGATTCGAGATAATCTGGTTTAACATTTTGAAATCCAGCCAGAAGATGTAAATCTCTGTCTCTGTCTTTCTCCTGCTTTACATCAAAAATCACAGTTTTGTCTTTCATTCTTGATGCACAGCGAGAAAATCAGCACAGACATAGCATACCCGACTCAGGGCCCCCGAGACCCAACTACAAAGCCAGGAATGCATTTATCTGGGCAGAGTTGTACACCAAATACCTGCCTGAAGCTAGGCCTTTGTTGGCAGGCTCAGAATTATTGATGAAATAATAATTCCTCTGCATGCTGTTACGCTTAAAATAACAGCAGATAAAATAAGGGCGGCAAAGTCCTTATTTTCTTGGACCCTTCAACGCAGTCCCTTCCAATGCACCCTCATTCAAAAAAGCACCAAGGAAAAGCTATTTAAAGACACTTATGTGCCATGATCAAACTTTATTGCAGCAGCCAATCATTATTGTGACTCATCATTAAGCTACCCTACTTGTCTATCAAATGTGTAGCCCTACTCTATGATCCCGTGTCATCCTTAACCAAATATAAATTATAGATATTTCACTTTCATTTCTCCTGTGGTTCGAGCAACAGGTTGGTGAGTTACAAATCAAGTAAATAAATACATTAATTAATAAATACATGCATGTCTCAATGAGAAACAGCTTAGAAAGCTAAACTGACCCGATGCAACTTCCTTGCTGTTGTGCAATGCCTCTGATGAATAAATATAAAGCAATTTTAAGGATCTCAGAAATAGTTATTTTTAGCAAATCTCAATCCCAGAAGTAATTTGTCATGAAAATATAAAATCAGCCAGAATTCTGTTACCAATTTCAATGTAGACCGTTATGAAATATGGAAAACACGGTGTCTGAGGTAGGTAATGTGAATACATTAGTTATTTACTTTTCTGCTTAGATGAAGAAAATCCTCTGCAACTATAGGTCACACCAAAAAACATTCTTGAGTGGAGGTATTACATGTGCATGGTGGTAAGTACAACTGTGAATGATATGAACACCTTTTTGCACTGTATTATGAAAGGAGACTTGTGGAAAGAAGTATGAATAGAATATTAGTGCATATTTGTTCTATTGCATTTTGTTTTATTGTAATGTGTTGTGTTGGTCTTGTGTGGTTGTGTTTTAGTGCTTCAGTGCTGCACTATTACATTGTGATAATGTTTTGATGTGCTGAGATTGTTTTGTTGCATTCAGTTTTGTTGTGTGGTGTCCTGTTAAGTTTTTGTGCTCCTATTTTACTTTATGTTATGCTATTGTTTGCATTCTATTGCTCTCCATAATTACTTTAGAGATGTCAAAAATGCTACTATATATCCAGCCAAAGGAGCACCTTCCTTTACATTTTCATTGGCAACCAACCATTTACCCCTACTGCAGCTCCAGCTTTTCAACTGTTTAAAACACAGCCAGTCAGCTCAGAATTGTGGGAAACACCATATACTAAAAGAGCACTTATAATGCTCATTTTACGTGCCAATGACCAATAACTCATATGTTAAAAACTTAATTTAGGGCTAGCCACATATCAATGCATCCAGCTACTGGGCAGCATCTCAATGTTGCAAGACCTTGTGCACTACCAGTTGACTTGAAGGTCAATGTTACATCTTGGGTGATTGTGCTAATATAACCTGTCTCAAGCAACATTTTCCTTCTCATAACACATTTTAGAGCAGTAAGCTTCTGAATAAGATATAGTAAATATCTTACACGTGCACGGGCTAGGTCCCTAATGGAGATTTCTTCCTGCGTAGGGTCCCCAAGGAAGTAACCTATAAGTTCTCCACAACCTATCACCTCCAAACAAATAGGCTTGTTGAGGGATTCAACTAGACCTTCAACTACATGACTATGGGCCTGCCTGAGCCCCTAAGGGGGATGTGAGATGTCCTCTTACCATGCCTGCTATTTGTCTACAGGGAGGCACCACAGAAGGGGGTTAACAATTTGAACTTCTCTATAAACTCTTTATTAGGGTACCTCTCAGCTATGTGACTTAGCAGCGGGTGCAAGCTCCTAGGAAACTCCTATGCTGGCTCTCTGTAGACAGCACTTCTGGAAGAAGGCTAAAAACAATCCTGAGGCCAGTCAAGAAGTGATGAAACTCTGGTATGACCAGAAGGCCACTCTGGTAGAGCTTCATCCTGACCAGAAGGTGTTGGTCATGGAGCCGGTTGAGCACAAAGCTGTCCAAGCTCATTGGACTGGCCCATATAAGGTGAAGGAGTGGAGGGGGAAGACCACCTGCCTGGTGAACCTCAAGACCCCTAGAAACCCTGTAAGGGTGCTCCGCATAAACCACCTCAAACCACACTTTGAGAAGGCAAAAGTCACTATGCTCCAGGTGACAGAAGAAGGAATGGAAGAGGAGAATGAACCTCTGTCTGACCTCCTGTCTACACAGGAGCAAAATGAGGGTGTTAACCTTTCCCCTACATTGACCCTTGAGCAGCAGGGCAACTGTTGCCAGCAATTTGCTTCTCTGTTCTCCCTCATCCCTGAGCTTACACACTTGGGCACCCATGACATTGATGCTGAGGGCAGTCTGCCTGTGAAAAAAAACATTATTTACTGGCTACCAGATAAGGTGACACCCAGTATTAGGGAGGAGGTCTCCAAGATTCTGAAGTTAGCGGTGATTGAGCCCTCCAGCAGAGCCTGGTCCGCCCAGTTGTGCTGGTATCCACAACTGTCCCTGCAGGCGTTGCCTCAGAACCTCAATTCTGAGTGGACTACTGGGGACTCAATTCACACATTAAGATGATGCTCATCCCATCCCTTGAGCTGATGAGCTAAGAGACAGGATTAGTGCTGCCAAGTTCACCAGTACCTTTGATCTTAGATTAGGCTACTGTCAAATTGGTCTGGCTAACGGGTTTAAAGAGAGGTCAGCATTCTCAGCCCCAGAGGGCCACTTCCAACTTCAGGCGATGTGCTTTAGTTTAAAGAATGCCCCTGTCACCTTACAGAGGTTGATGAACAGGGTCATGCCTGGAAAGGAAGCCTTTTGTGCCGCCTACCTAGATGACATAGCTGCACAGGAATGCCAGTGATCAGGCACTGAGAGGAAATCCCCACACAATATGTGTTCCAACATGAAGATAATATGGACCAGACTGATCAATATATTTGATATCCTCTACCTACATGAGTTGCTATTCCTCACTGTCTGGCACCACATTCTGCTTTACTATGTAAAGAATGTCTTTGGTTCCTATGATTATTGCCTCCAAAGATACCTATGAATCCCCATGAAAACGTGTCGCCATGCAACACTGCTTTTCCTCTAAGTCTTACAACATTCGCGCACATGATAATGTTGCTGGTAATAATCTGACAGTGACCATTTAGAATTGCAATTTAAATTCTCTTTCATCAGCTCTCAAATACTGTGCAAGAGCCAGGAATTAGAATGATAAATGGTATGTTGTCCCTGTCTTCACTTGCAAAAACCCCTTCCTGGCCTCTTAATGCCACACAAGAATTTCTCTGCATTGCCCTTTTGCCTTGTTATCTTTTTCAATCCCAAATGCGCTCCTTCTGTCTATCTCACAGACTAAAAGTGTAACTCTGCTAATCTGGTGGAATATCCGCCTAAATGACAAATCAGGGTCGATCATGTTTAATGAGTAGAATACACATAATTAATTATTTAATTATTTTATGTAGGGCTGCCTTGGTGCTTTGTTTCAAAGGCCAAAAAAGCTCAGTTTGTACCCAGGTTTTTCATTTTTTGCTAGAGGCCCCCACCAGATTTACTGATTGTGTGCTTTATTAGGATAACCATGCAATATTTATGTTGACGCGGTACAGTATGTGTGTAAATGATTGTTATACTATTATGTCTTTTTGCTTTACATTAATTGTTTCTCTTTGACAAGCCAGTTCTACTAATTAAATGCATTTTGACTCAATTCTATTCTGAATAGTCAATGTCAGATGAGCAGGCACCCTTAAAAATAAATTCTGATATATCCAGCTGGTGAACTGAAGGACTCTATTTCAGCACTTAATTTGTAAAAGAATGAGTGCCGGTGCCCAAAGCTCTGCCCGTAAACCCACAGCAGGCATTATTACATGTCAGCGCACCAAATGCCAAAGCTTCATAATCTGAAATTTACCAAATGCCTCTTTAATCAACTACCAGCCACTCCCTGATGTTTTATCTAACTCTTGCAGGTTCCTGCATTCTATTTTTGTGACTGTTTTTAGTCCCTCTTTCTCCTTCTTTCCCCTTTGTTTATTTTTCCTGCTCTTGTTTTTGGGCAATGTCTGACAAGGAAAAATGAGTGCAGGTAGGCCCGCCTGGCACAAATTAATCACTGAATAAAGTCCATTGTAGACTTGGCATCCTTGACGTGATTTCCCTGACTTTTTGCCTCTATCTCCTGCATTTTTGACTGTGTGTTGGAATTCGTTTTAGCTGGCCTAGATGCTGTGGGCACTTTGCCACTGCTCATCAGTGTAAAAGTGCAGTGCCCCCTGTGTAAATTGTAATTATGATTGGTTATCCATGATTGGCATATTTGTGTTACTGGTAAGTCCCTAGTAAAGTGCATTGAGTGTGCCAGGGAACGTAATTCAAATGCTACTAGTTAGCTTGTTTTATAAAAAATCAACAGGAGCAAAAACCCATAAACCTAGTTGAGACTAAGGTGAGTAAGTAAAGGAAAACAAACAGTCCCAACGGTATCATTTAAAAAGACAGTTAAAGGTGCATGCAGAAAGCATTACAAATAGGGCTCCCGGTTTTATGGGATTTATTTTTCTACATTTCCATCTGTATTTATCCATATTTATTTTTTGCTAATTTTGTCTGTATTTATCCATTTCTATTTTGTGTTTTCTGCATAAATTAAGCTGTAATGGGTATTTTTCCACATTTATTTGACTGATAAATGTACATTTGCATTTGAATGTCCAAAAGGTTTCAGCAGTATACAATGCAATAGCATTATCTGAAAACACTTGCATTGCAAAATAGCATAAATAACTGTAGATATGCGCTTAATTAGGAAATGTATTGTCTTTTTTTCATCTGCCCTACCTCTCAATCTATACACTTACTGACCTGGCACTCATGATTGACTGTAGAAAAAAACATCCAAAGAAGACATTTATTCCATATTTTTCTGATTTTAAAAAATAAATACAGACAGGAAAAAAATAGTTTTCTGTCTATATTTATCTGTAAAAATCAGTAAAAACGGAAAACTGGGAGCCCTAATTACAATCAAGGAAGGAGAGACTCTCAAAAAAATTACATTTAAGCAAGAATGATTTTTTCAAAAAATGTCTTGTATTCAATACAGATGACACAAAAAGACAAACAACGGAAATTAAACAAATTAAGGTTACAGTTGTATCAGCACTGCAAACCAATTTAATTAGCATATAAACAACCAGAAATTGTACTTGGTGCTTGGGAGTGTGAGTGACACCAGGACTAGCAACGCAAGTGACAAAGTGAGATCAGGAGGGGACGGCACGAAGTGGAGTGCAAGTGAATAAAAACTCACGGATAGAGAATGCCCCAAACGCTTACTTACCAGAGCCGGTAAAAGAGCCTGGTACTGTCCCCGTGAATTACTCCTCACTCCACAACCTACAAGGAGTATGTCTAGAATTCCCTTTGTGTCCAAATTTAGTCCATGTCGCAACACGGTTTCTAAAATCATTGGGAGCAATTGGCCTATACTTAGACACTGGATTTTACTTGTATTTTACATTTTTTGAAAAAATCCTTCTTGCTTAAATGTAATTTTGTTGAGAGTCTCTCCTTCCTTGATTGTAATGCTTTCTGCATGCACATTTAACTGTCTTTTTAAATGATACTGTTGGGACTGTTTGTTTTCCTTTACTAGTTAGCTTGTAGCACAGGTTCTGCCACCTACATGAGTAGCCCTGCAAAGGCATCACAGACCTGCCACTGCAGATTTGCACAATGCTGTCTTCACCTCCTGTAGTGAAGCTGGGCTAGAGAGGGCAAAACTGGTTTGGACTGGGCTCAGAGACCCTTGCCACAAACAGAACAAAGAGAAAATGAGGTATAAGTATTGGTCATTAAACCCCAGTGAATTAGATCACTTCTGGACTCAAGAGAAACCACTGCGAAGGAGAAGAGCTGGAGAGCTGTAAGGAGGAGTATTCCCCCTTTGCTGTGTTGCTTTGCTGGGTTGGCCTGCAGTTGCTGCTTCACCCAAAGAGAGAACAAAGACTGGTATTTTGCTATGAACCTGCTTGAAGAAGAATCTCCAAGGGCTTTTGTGTGCTTGACTCTTGTTCTGAAGTCTCAGGGCCACAAATACTTCACCTGCACTCAATGACCAGCACCTGGGCTCCTCTGTGGACTCCTGCATTAAAAAGGGGGCCAATTACAGTTCCTGGGCCCTGAGAATTGTATGGTTGGTGCTGCAAAGCAAGAAGAACAACTCTGGTGCTGCCAGTGACTTCCCTGCCTTCACCACAGCTCTGACGCCCTTTGATGCCTGCCGACACCTGCAGTTATCGGCCTTCCCGAATCCAGTGCTTGCACCGATGCCGCCAGCACCAGCATCATGTTATCGCGGAGCCAATAACCACCAAGGGTGACTTCATGAACTCTTTGACGTCGCATCACCTCATCAGAACTGACGCCTCACTGCCTACACCACCTAACTTCCCTGTTCTGGACTTGACACCTCACCTCCCCATGGCAGAAGGGAACCAGTGCACCTCACCTTCACAACACCATGCATTGCCTGTTGACTTCGTTTTGGTTCTGTTGCTTGGGGATCTGTGTGACTCCGTGCCCAACCAGCGCACATCACGGTCGGCGCCGTACTTTGGATTTGTACCTGTCACACCATCGTTATATCCCCAGGTGGAGCTTTTTTTTTCTACAGTATTTTTAAAGTAACCATTTTTAAAGTGATAACTTGATACATGGATGTTGGAGTTTTATTGTTTTGGAATTGTTTGGTTTAGATAAAGATACTTTCTTTTTCTAAACTGGTGTGGCGTCCATTAGTGGTGTTTTCACTGTGTTGCTCTGTGTTTGGGTACAAATACTTTACACATTGCCTTTGGGATAAGCCTGTCTACTCATACCATGCTACCAAGTGGGTAAGCAGGGGTTATCTAAAGTGTGTAATCCCCTTACCCTGACTAGAATTAAGGGTCCCTACTTGGACAAATGTGAATACCTCTGCCAACTAGAGACCTCCATTTCTAACATCCATGTATGCAGACCCTGTGCCAGTCTTGTTACTCCTCACTTGTAATAGTAATCACATGAAGGATATCTTTAACACAAGCCAAGTAGGCCCACATCTGCCTCCACCCTTTGCCACCTCAGTCTTTGCCCATCCCCACCAACATAAGAGCTCAAAGTGTGCACTCTTCTGATATAACCAGCATAGAAGTTTACTGGAAGAAAGAAATTACAATTAGAAATCTGCAGGGCTAACTCATGCCCACCAGCCTGCTACCGATAGAAAGCTGCATGTCAATAACACTGCTTCCATCCATCACATTGCTAAGAAAGGCAACCCAACATAAGATAAGAGCACCTCTTTGGTCACCCATGCAGGACACCAAAATACTCCCCATATAGGCACAGTCTCCTTGACAACACTTTTTAAACTACACAGCCCCATAAGTGTAGCTTGCTACCCATCTGGGAATTCGCTTCGGTGCCCCAAATACGGGTTTGAAGTATGATATAAATGTTACAAGTACAATAGTTCAAATGGTCTGGTACTAACCTGGTTTTTGTTTCTGTAGTTCCTGATGCATTACTGTTGGTTTTTTATTGTTTCATAATATTGTTTATAGCTTTTTATAAGCTGAACAATAAAGTTATTACTTAGTATCTGTTTAGTGTGCAGTTCAAGGAACATGGTCTCCGTGAAATTTGATTAGTACAATATAGACAAGATATGATGACACTTGCTGCAATGCAATACGCAGAAGCTGCAATAGCCATCCACTTTTTATTCAGTGGTCTTTGGAATTTGGTGTCTCAAAATAAAGTGTTACAATGTGAGTTGTGGTAATGGAGCCCACATACCACAACATGATCTCCTTGTAAATTAGATTGTGTAGCCTTACATTATTGATTTCATGTCAGCCAAACTTGTGGTGTGTCCACTCTGTTTACTTGAGTGAACTGCCATGTACCCACCAGTTGAGCCTCCATTAGTCCTGGTTGCAAAAAGTCTTTGAATGATGGTGCGACTGACATTAGGCTGTCAGTCAAAGTGTTTCAAACTACCTACCCTATTTAGGGTGGATGTTCCGATGTACTTTTGCCTGTTTTGGGACCACCAGTGAAAGCCTGGCGTTCACGAACAGGGAAACCCAAATTACATCCCAAATACTTGAAAATTGTTTTTAGCATGTCAGGGACATTTATCTGTTGTTTTTTTGAAGAACAAAAAGCTATACTGAACGTCAGCATTAAACATGGTGGCCATTCAGCAAACTTTCAGTGCCTTCAGTGGAGCTGCTGCTACATCTGCCTGCCTGGTGAATGTCTCTAAATATGGTGGAAGGTCTTCCGTGAAAGCAGCCAAGTAAACTCTTGGCTTCCCTGTCAGACTGATAGACCGGATGCCAAACTCTACAGTCATCAGCTTAAATGTGTTAACTACTAATAATTCACAGTTTTCTAGGAAATCTCTAGACTCCCCTGTACTTGGATTCTTTTCTCAAGTAGCAAATCATACATGGTAACATTTTAGAGGAGGACAATGGGAGATTTAAAAACAAAATAATCGGGAGACATATTTCCCCAATTGGCTTCCAGTGAAGCAGAGACAATTTAAGGTGGGAGGCAGCCATTATAAAGTCATTTCTGGCCTCACAAATTGGGGGTCTCCTGCCTGAATAGGGTCTATTGGCATGTATGAGAAAGGGTAGTGCATTGCAATGCATCCAAACTCAACTCTTGTAGAAACATAACTGTGCCATCCCATCTCCGTCCCTCAGTAGTGGCTCAGCAAAAATTGGGCTCCACTCTTTATGCGTCACAATTATATATTTATATATTCATATGACATCCATATACAATGTGCAAGCTGATTTCATTATGTGTTGCATTTAAATCGACTAATAGAGTGTAATCATTGTAGTTGTTAAGTATATATTTGGATTGATTAATTGATTTATTTGATCATGTTTACTTATCTATGTTTACCATTTTCTTCCATTATACATGTATGAGTATGTATAAGCGTATAACCAAAGTGTATTGCTTCGCCCTCCCAAATAATATAAAATACCATCCTCCCACATGGAGGCACAAACACGGCGAAACAATAAAAACAAACACCAGGAAAGGGATTTCTCTCTCAAAAAAATGAAATACATCAAAAACTGTTCTCAGAATAAGGCATGGGGTTGTATTTGTACAACACTCTCTAACAGAAAGGCTTTCCCAGATGTCAAATGAACAACGTTCAAATGTATGTGGAGAGATATATGTATATGTCTATATATATATATATATATATATATATATATATATATACATATATATATATATATATATATACACACAAGCAATAATATCACACTTATAAGTAAGCAAATGCAACTGTTAAATGCTTGGAATAAAATACATGAAATGAATTAGAAACAGATAATAATATGATGGATGTCCACTCCAAGAAATCAGAACGATGTATACACTAAATACATCAGATGATTTCAACCACTGAAGACTTGCATGTGCACACAGACACTCACTCATCACAATGATGGTTTTAGCCACTGGAGACTTGAATGTGCACACAGTCACTCACACATCACAATGAAAACACCTCAGATGATTATAACCACTTTAGACTTGAATGTGCACACAGGCACTCACACATCACAATGTCAATAATTAAAAAAAAAAAACACATCACCAGCTAAAAACTTCATCTTGGCCCACTCCAGACTGGGTAATTCACAGCCGGGGTCAAAAGACTCAGCAAACCGTGAGCTGCTGCACTGTAGGCGGGTCCATTATTCAGACCAAACAAATCCGAGTTTCCAAGTCAACAAACCCCAGCTTTATAATCTCAAAGCACACTAAAAGTTTCCGAGAGGCCCTCCTCTGCGCCAAGGAAACTTACTTGAGTTGGCCACTCTCCATGCAAGCATTCCAAAGGCAAAAGAGTTCTCACTTTCCTTCTGCACTCTCACAAGTTCCTGCCCTTATCTAAAGGAAGCTTACGAAAGTACAGAAAACAATCTCCAAAAACAAAACAACCTTGTTCGTGAATAGCCTAAACAACTTTACTAATCTGAGGGCCTGCCTGTGTGTGCAAAAGCTCAAGCTAGACATAGTCAGAATTCAAGATGGCATGAGGGCATGTCAAAGTCAATAGTAAGAACTGCATAATGCTTCCTAATATACAACAAAATCCCCATTTGTGCACTTCTGCGTATAGCATCACACACTTCATCTCCCAATGTACAACATAATGCACATTTCAGCATCACTGCTTATAACACTACGCTACGAGACCAAGAAGTAAATTTCACACCTCTCTCACTCTCTCTCTGTCTCTCTCTCTCTCTCTCTCTCATGCTTTCAAATGCACATCCCACATGTTCTGTTCCTGGGAAGGCTGTTCTACTCTATGAAAGCTGCCCCACTCTAATACTACAAAGAGACACAAAAGAAATGCTCAAGGAAAAGTGCACATGCAGGAAAAATGATATCATACTTTCAAGCTAGGATAAAGTTAAACACCAAAAGTCAATTTAAACAAGGGTAGTCAAAGGTCATCACATGGTTTTAATACATGGGAGTGCCCCTAGCACTACTTTAAAGTTATTTTCTTTTTTAGTTAACTTAGAGAGCACGAGCGGAGTTTGTGGCCAGTAAAATCTCGGTCAGCTCTAATCCCGCCAAAACTATCTTCTCCCTGCTTGAGCGCAGGTGTCACTAGGGCTTCCCCTATCGCCTCCAACCATCAGAGCGACGAGCTGGCTCAGTATTTTGTCAACAAAGTGGAGCATATTTATCTGGCTCTACCAAAGGCAGCTCTCTCTGTGGAGGGGGAGGTGCCAGGAAGGGGTGCTATATCGGGAGTAAACAGCTTGGCTTCATTTCCTCCTTTAACGCCCCTGGAATTTGAGGCCTTGTGCTTAAAAATCAAATCTGGCTCCCCGGTCGACCCTGTGACCCCCACCCACTTTCATCAGTTCTACCCACTGATCTCCGATGTGAGCTTAGACTTGTCAAATTTGTCTTTGATGTCAGCCTCGGTACCACGGGTGTGGAAACACGCGAAAGTTATCCCATTGTTAAAAAACCCCTACCTGGACCCGGCGGAACCTAGTAATTATCGGCCCATTTCCCAGCTGCCTTTCTTGGCTAAGGTGATGGAATCTCATGTGAACTCCACTCTGTCCAAATTCATCGAGCAGTTTGCCATCCTTGATCCATCACAGCATGGCTTCCGTCCTAGGCTCAGTACCGAGTCAGCACTATTGGTCGTGTCGGAAGCCATTAGGGGCAGTTTGGATGCAGGGGACTCTGCGGCCTTGGTCCTTTTGGACCTAAGTGCCGCGTTTGATACCGTGTCCCATAAGATTCTTCTCAAACCCCTACAGGACATTGGGATCAGGGATTCGGCTGTCGGTTGGATTCGGTCTTTTTTAAAGGAAAGGTCTTTTCAGGTTTTAGTACCTCCTTTTTCCTCTCAGGAGTTTGCGTTGCATCAGGGGGTGCCACAGGGCTCCATACTAAGCCCACTTTTGTTCAATCTATATGTCAACCCCCTGGCGGAGGTGGCTAAGGGTAGGGGGTTGTCCTTGGTGTCATATGCTGACGACACCCAATTGGTGATAGCTTTCTCGAAGAAATGCAACACCAACCTGGACAAGTTTAGGGATGATCTTCTGGCTATCTCCGATTGGATGGCAGCAAACTGTTTACAGCTAAATGCCAGTAAATCGGAGATTTTGTTGTTTGGGAAGGACCGGGATCTATGGTCTGAGCAATGTTGGCCGGACCGGCTCAAACCGGCCCCACTCCCTAAGAAGACTTTAAAAAATCTGGGTGTGTGGTTTGATAATGGCTTGACTTTCAATAAACAAACAAAAGCCGTTGCGGGGGTCTGTTTCGGGCTCCTGCGTGGCCTAAAACCTTTGCTCGGGTTCTTCCCTCCCAAGGTGTGCCAGACCATTGTCCAGGCGTCCGTTTTGTCAAGATTGGACTATGGAAATTCCCTTTATTTGGGTGCTAACAAGGCTGGTATTAAGCGCCTGCAGAGAGTTCAGAATGCGGCAGCACGGATTCCGGTTGCATTGCCTAGATCTTGCTCAATGGCGCACGTTCTCCCCAAACTCCACTGGCTGCCAGTTGACAAGCATATTCAGTTCAAGGCACTGTGTATTTCACATAAGATCTTGTCACGGCTGGCTCCATTGGGGTTATCCCATTTGATGGAGCCCTATGTGCCTAGGCGTTCACTGTGATCCGCTGACCTTGCTCTGGTTTGTATTCCTCGAGTCTGGAGAGCGAGGGCTGAGGGGCGCTCCTTCCGCTGTATGGCGTCGAAACTCTGGAACTCGCTCCCGACTCCTATCAGAATTATTTCGAATCATTTGGCATTTCACAAGGCCTTGAAGACATGGCTCTTTCCTACCTCTGCTGTCTAATCACTCTGTCTCTCTCCTAGGCTCTCGTTTTTGGTCCTTGGTCGCGCTGGGACGCCTCGTCGCTGAGGCAGCCATGCGTGTTATAAATCTTAAATAAATAAATAAACTTAGCCTGGCTACAGGCCATGTGTTTTAGCATTGCAATTAGGCTGATTCTTTTTCTTTTGCAGGTGCATTATGCTTTTCGTTAGCTAGAGAAAGACTCATTGTTCATATTATACGATTGATAACAAGGCCTACGGGGAGAAAGCTGGCTTAAAACTCGGAGAAATAATGGTCAAAGTAGGCCTTCTGTTTATCACATACACAGATGGTGGGATGTTCAATGTTGAATATTGCATGCCGAGTTTCGAGAAAATGGGAAATTAAAGGGAGCATGCTAATGCTCTTCACGGTCAACAATTTGGTTGGTTCCTGGTGGCATCAGGTGAAATAAGGATGTTTTTGAAGCTATTGTTATTTTAAAAGGTGTTTCTATAGTTTGTTAGGCTGACCCGCCCTGACTCTGGAAGAGAACTGATCTCTATCTCTTTCTTGCTGGGTTTTCCCTCTAAGTGTAAGGCTTCATGCTGAACACTTTTTTCTAGTTCTCAAACTTCTACTGAAGTTTAATTCCATGTTGACAACTTCTACCTGAATAGAAATCCCCTTTTGGAAAATCTGACCTTACCTTGGTTTAGGTCTTGATGAAACACCTGTTTGCAACCATTTACTTTATTCTTATGTTTGGCAGTTACCATTCTGTATCTCATATTATCACGCCTCAACCAAATGAGACATTTCAGTCTGCAAATTATATATTATTGTATCTCGTAAGTTTACTCTTATTCTGTTTATTTACAGGATTGGTCAATAGTCTAACCCTTTTATTCTCAACTATTGATTTCAGGTTCTGATTGTGGAGTCACTCTAGCTTCACAAGTTTGAAACATTTTACTGATGTTTGCTCCCTTACAGCATTACGAAGGAGCATATGGCCATTGGGGAAATAGCTTTGATGATTTTATAAAAAGATTAAGTTTAGGTACCAGCGTACCATTTTTTATTTTTTTATTTAGACAGCTATTTACAGCGTGAACTTGACACTTGCAGGTATCAGCGCTCTTTACAAATTTACAGAGAGCAACACGACAATAGCAATAAAATCAGTTTTAATGTATAGGTGTCAACCAGGGAAGAGAGGTAATGCTAGACAAGGTTCGTAAAGTAGAGAGGAAACATCAATATGAGCCAAAAATAACATTAGGTAAAAACTATAAGAATAGGCATATCAATAAAAGAGAGAGTAGAGTAGCAAAAGGGGAATACGTTGCACTGAGTTGACATGCTTTCTTATTGTTTGGGCTTGGAGTAACCTGGATGACTAAATGGCTTAATTAGAAACCACATGAACAAGCTGATGTGAAAGTTGAGGAATATTTTATTTTAAAAATAGATAGAGGGAGCATAGCATAGCTTCCATTAAATTCTCTGCTTTCCTGTTGCATTGATTTAAAAAATTCAGCTTCCTGAAAGAACCCTCAGGCTTGTGCTTCTGGGTCACCTTTACAAAGCACTTAAGACAAACTGCTTGCAGATTAGTCCTGCTGCAACGAACACATACGATCTGCGCCTGTTGTGTTTACACACTCGGTGGTTGATTGCTTTTCTTCCTTTAAATCTGAGGTCAGTTTCTTCCTAAGATCAGAGCGGTAAGGAAGATTTCTCCTTTTCTCGCCACCAGGGCAATTTGGATCTGCTGCAAAAAATTATTCGAGGCAATTGCTGGGAATCTGAACTGAAAAATACACTAAGGCAAATATGTATTTTTGAAATGGCCATTTCTATTTATAAGACAGAGGAAAAAGTGATCTTAATAAAATGAATGTTTGACTCCCTCTTTACTTAGACAAATAGTTAATCATATGATGATGGTTTATTGGAGGAAGGTTTACATAGGAAATTGCCTTCATGGTTTAAGATGTCCACTCACAGGGTCTGTGGCTCTTAGATGCGATTGATTTAAATGTACTGATTATAGCCCCGAAAAATCTTTAGCGTGGACTTAAAGGCACATAACATGGAGAATAGAAGTAAACACAAGATGCATAGACAACGGATGGGACACCGCATGTGCCAATGAAGTGATCACCAGGCAGTCTATGTTCCAGTTGAGGCATCATTCCTGCTTTCTCTACCTCCAAAGTGTTTCTGTTGAGAAATATTTAGGTGAAGCCATTAGTTCATCACTTTGTAGGTGGGTCCAGTCTGAATCACATGGACTTCACTCTTTCGGATCGGAAACAGTCAATGAAGGTTCTATGGGTACTGTTGTTTCGAGCCCTATTCTGCAGTACTCTCTAAGAACCTGAGAACTAATTCGATATCCAAACATCATTGTTGGATATAGATCTGTTTAAGCGCACTCTGATAGAAGGCCACTCTGACCACAGAAGAGAGGGCATCTATTCATTGAAGTTCATAGCAAGGGGAAGTAGCTTAATGTTGCAGCTGCATGGGAGAACATAATTATCTTAATAACCAAAATATGTTGCAAGCAAAGCAGCTTTTGGAAAGTACAACAATTGAACAATGAACTTAAAACACCAACAGGGTAACTGAGAATATGAGTTAATAACAAGTGCAAAAGCTCCCAGGTGCTAATAACAATAGTATCAGGTTTTAAGGGCTTCTTGCAATAGTATTCTCCCTTGTAATGACCTCAGTCTAGCTCCATTTAAAAACTCTATTCAACCCAACAATTCAACACAAACCCATCAATTTTTGTTTTTAAAAAGCTCAAAACAGCAGTCTAATCACCCCTGCAACAGCGTCTAGCAGTAAGGTGACTGTTTTGACTACGCATTCGTGTTGCATCCTTCATTTAATAAGGATCAGCCGGAACACTGGAGCATGTCAGAGAAAAGATGGTGGCTGAAAAATGTGCAAACTGTGCATAAAGTGCACGTGCCTAAAACAGTGTTCCCCCTTCTTAATAGCACCATCCCAGCTTTGTTTGAAAACTATATTTGCACCAACAATTTAACACAAAACCATAAAATTGCAACAAATGTTTTTTTTTTTTTAAAAAAAGCTTAAAACAGCAGTTTAATCACCCCCACAACATCGTCTAGTGGTGTGGTGACTCTTTTGTTGGACTTCCTGTGAACTTTGGAGATCTTTTTAGAAATCCTGAAGTTGCAAAGTGCAAATCTGCCTCCTAAAGAGTATTAGGTTGTTGAATATGGTAAACAAGGCAAGTTATGCTTTGTAATGCCTGTGGGTGACATCATCACGGAGCAAAAGCAGAGCTATGTGGCTGTTCCTATTTAGGATCCTACATTTATTACATGAAGACATCTAGGTATTGCGAATACATGATTAGAAAGTGCTTAGCCAGTGCAATTAAGATCATGGAGTTTATTAATCTCTATAAGCTGTGGTTGATGTAAATGGCAATTCATTAACCCAGTTTTATTTCTGTTTAGTGTAGAAATTAAAACATAACTTAAAATGCATGATGTACATTATGCATATATCACTTTTATTATAAATTGATAGAAACGAAGATATTTTAAGGATACTATTCCTGTTTGGAAGTTTCTGTGACTATTTATTACTGAAAAACTCATAAATAGTTTATGGAGGATTTGCCATGCAGCTCAGTAAAAATATGCATGAATTACAAACATATTATATCACTGTGCCAAAATCCTTTCTGACCTTTCCATGCTCGTAATATTTATTGTGCAATTCCAGATTCCATAGACAAAATTCAATAGAATAATTTCATGGATGATGTTCAGTCAATTACTGTAGGACACTAAAGTATTGGTTGTTAGTTAACAGTTCAAAATTGATGAAAAGACGAGCAAAGGAAAAGAGAAAAGTAGATTGAATTATTTCAGAACTCATGCCATGCACAAACTCAGAGAGAGAGCAGTAGCCCTGGTGTGGTACAAGAATATTGTTGTCAGAATATCTTCAGACATAGCTATTATGTCCTAAATATTGTCTTCGCACATAATGCCTCTTTTGAGTCAATAATAGAAAATCTATATCTTATTGGATGATATTTTTTTTAAATGATCTGTAGGGGAAATATATATGCCACACACTGTATAAACTCTTCTCAGTTACAACCAGTAATCCCATCCAGATGGCTTTCTGATTTTCTAATGGTTGTATTCTCTGTCTGAATTGCTGCCCAGGTTTACAAACACTTTGAGTCAGTTTTGCGTTACTTTTTTAATGTGTTACTTTGTGTCAAGTATGCATTCCATGGGTGGTACATGGGCATTCTTATGCACTCATTCATGGATTTTAATCTAACTCCATATCTATGAAGACCTGTAGAGATGGATTTGCACTACAATCCTGCGCCTCCGAAAGTCTTGTGTAAAACGGAGAAATATTTTTATTTATCCTCCTTTTTGCCTCTTTCCATGTGTGCTGCGTACTGAAGAAATTGCCTTTTCTAGCATAGTTTTGTGCAGGAAGACTTTCCTTCCTGCATAAAAAGTTATGCTGACTAGAACACAGACACCCTTAATCCATGGTGCAAGGGTGTCTCATCGATGCATGGCGTCACAATGTGCACCATTGCAGGGAGAGAGCAGAACAGAGTCACCTCTTTGTAGATATGGCACTGTGCTGCTCTCTCCTGTTCATGCAACAGAACACAACTACTTCACTTGCTGCCCTGGGTTGCGTGATTTATTTGTAAATCTGGGCCTACATGTACAAGAGTTGAATATGCCTGGGTAGCACTCTAATAAATATAGAGATTTACTATTTTTAGTAAAGATTATTGTAAATCAGACAGCTCACTACCAAAAATGCTCAGTTTGATTGGCTCCCAGCCAATCTCCGTCTACCCAGGAGAGTCATAGCTAGTACCTGAGACGAGCTTCATTGCAGTTCCAATCCACATATCACTATGCTTTTCATTACAGCTTCCTGTGAAGATCACAGAGTTCTAATACAGAATAGATATACCCACCTCACTCACAGAAAATGCCTGCACTGGGATCTGTGTTGCTGCTGAAGAATGCAACTTTAAATTCATTCACTTTTCTGTGCAGAAACCTGAATATGTACACAAAAATGGTTTTCATCTCAATTATAAGTCCCACTGCCTCATCACTCTTACCTGCACAGACCGCACCTGTAAATTAGTCCCTAAAAACATTCCTGTATCCTTGTTTGTATTATATTTTAAAGTGTTCCATGACTTATGAAGTACATATCAGTTTTAAGTTTGTTTTCCAAAAAGTTGCCTCAATTTTATGCCTGATTTACAATGTTGCTACCTGTAATGATTTCATTATTTACCTTTGAATATAGTCATTTGTAAGGTGTACAATGCCTGTGTTTAGTCCCTATTTTATAGATAACAAATAAGCATTTGTAAATGTGTTTTATCATTTTCTTATAAAAATTTTGAAACCAGTGAATACTCATACAGGAAGATGGACCTACTGGCAAAATAAAGTGGGAAAATGTGAAAGGAAAAATTACATTTCCAAACAACAATATTTGAAGGATCTCACCACCTACATGAACACAAACTTATTATTTTTAATATGAGATCAGTCTGCAAATAGCTTCCTGAACCTCTAAAAATCTACTACCGCAAATTTAAATGGAAGATTAAAAAAGACCTTCATCTCCTAAAATGTATATAGAAAATGAATAAAGGAATTTGGTAGTCCCAGTAACTATAATTCGCCCTTTAAAATATGTCATGTCACAAATGACTAAAAATCGATCCGTCCCCTCACATATTTTAACCAGCAGGTTTTATATCTATGTTAACATCTCAAGGGTCATTTTATTTCAGTCTGCTACATAGGAACAGCTTTAAATTAAACATTTTCTACTCTGCACAGGATGTCCGTTCCGTTCTTAATATAGAATGCTAGAACTTTAGTAGTTCATTAGAAATCGTACATGTGTAGACTGTATTTCTGACGTGGATGAGAGATATCTTTGCTAATTTATAAATGTCCTATCATTTTAACGTTTCAGAGTGTTAGCCATAATCTCTACAATAAATGAAAACCACCATGTTTAGTTTTATTTGCTGCAGTCTCCTCTACAGGAAAAGAGTTCAGGTCTACAGCTCATATTCAGGTAACCTGGTTTTCAGATGAAGATTTCGTCATGAATACAGAATGTTAACGCTCTAGTTATTTACTGGAACTCTGTGACAAAGCATTCCTTCCCCTACCTTGTCACCAAGGCTTGGAATTACCTCCCCCTCCACCTACGTGCCTTCCCATTGCGTGAAGACTTCAGGGAGGAACTCAAGACTTAGCTATTTATTTACATGGCTCTCTGACTGTAGCTTGCAGTTCCCCAGTCCAGGGTGGCAAGCCATGCTTCAAAAGACTTGCTGATTGATTGATTGGTTGAAATCTGCTGTAGAGCACTGAGGAATCAACTGATTGTTGCAGCTCCTGAGGGAAGTACATGTCTAACTCAGCATATCAGACTTTTTGCCTCTCTTGGCAGAGAAAGATTTTTTTTTTTAAACTCTTTTTATTATAAGAACAGAGAAAGATATTTGTGAATTTATAGAAAACGTCCCCTTGTTATAGCCTATGGAGCACTTACCATCATTTCCATGGCAACCAATTCAGTTATAAAGATTTAGGAGTTGCTACCTGCTCCATCTATGTACCTACCCCCTAAACTCTTCGCGTGCCCACCTCAGACTGAAACCAGGTCACTCCTAAGTAAAAATTCCCCAAAGACCCAACTTTTCTTCATGGCATTTGAATAGTTCCTTTCTTGATCTTAATGGACCTACTTTTCATTTGGTTAGACTCACCTCAACTTGGGCCTTTCTTGGTTTTGTATGCCTAATTCCTTACTTCTTGTGACTGCATACACATCCTGTTCTTTAGTCAAGTGGTCAGATGACTATGACTGGCCAGTCCTAACACCTGGCTTTGAATACGTCCCTCAAGACGTCATCATCTTTGAACATCTTTCTGGACCTAATTTGAATTTGGTTTGGTCCCCCCAGCATGCGCTTTCTTGGTATTATACAGCTTCATGGTTTATGCCCTGGGAGGCCTTATTTCTGCTAGTGTGTAGAGTGCAATAAATATTGTAAATAAATAAATGAAATCATGTGAGAAAACCGGTTTCCAGCGAACATTTTTCATTACATCTCAGCAGAGAGTCAGTGTTTTTCATCGTAGAACTCAACACAATTCATAAAATCAGTATGTCAACTCCAAATTATGTATATTTGTGACAAAATATATTATCACTCTTTCTGTCAATATTTTTTCGTAAGTCTCAAAACCAGGCTTTCATTATAACACTTTTTTAAGGGCCCAAATATTGCAGAGACAACCCAAAAAGTCCAACGTCTGTGCTTCTTGTAAACTTCCAAGTAAATAGTCCCATGTAAACCACACCGTCTAACAAAACAGAAATTTGCAAACCTCACCGTACATTTTAGGTTCTGATTTGCAATGCAGTGCAATACATGGGAGCATATAATCCCTTTACAAAAGTAAATTTCTAATTTCCTTCTTAGTTGAGTTTTGACATCTCTAATTACCTATATTAACAAAGTGACATAGCTGCTCAGCCTTACTAAGATATTGCAGGTGTTATTTTGGTATTTTTTAGTTATTTGTCGTTATTTAAAATATCTTAAGGATACAGGCAACTGTTCTGTGGGTTTGTGTGGACCCCGGAAATTGATGAAATACAAAAGTGATCTGGCCATATTAGCATGAAATATTTTTCTTGACATCTTAAGAACCTGCTGCTCACTTGTTTTAATTGTTTTTTCAAATCAGCTAATAAAACACATCCTTGCTTCTGTTTTATTCCCCTTTTTACCTGTTTGTGGTTGTGAACATCATGCCCAGGTAACAGAACTAGCCATGCACCTCTTGAATGGCTTTTATTTAATCTAGAAGACATTACTATTCTTGTTGCCTACCACGTTAAAGTCGAGTTATAAAAAAGATTTATTGTAAGTTTTTTGTGGACAACTACAGTCTTCACCATTGACCTGAATCATCTGCATAAAATGCAGCAGAATCTTTTGTGTATAAAGGAGAGGAGACTCTTTAACTCCTTCATGTAGGGAACTTCTGTGATTACAACATTCAGTGGGCAAAACTGATGTAAAAACAATAGTGAAACCATAAATCACTCTTTTGTTGATGTTGAAAATTTTGGATATTTTAAAATTCAGAAAGTAACTGCCTTTGGCAGATAAATGTGTCCAAATATCTTTAACAGTATTAGAGAGTGCCGGCCCCATTCTAAAATCATTGCGCTTTCACCACAATGTGCCACTTTCTATGAATGGAATGCTGTGTTAAAACGCTGAAGGACAATTTTTACTATTGGCGATGAAGCTAAGCCTGGCTATCTAAGTGAGCCCACTCTGAATAAACCACAATTTTAAATGATTTGGAGCTTATCTGAACTTCAAAATCATTTGGGCGTTTTGAGAAAGTTTTATGGCAATTGGAACATGTCTGAAAAATGTTAAGTGACCAACATATCAAAATATCACTGTTGCTGTTACCTGGTGCTATTCAAGCATGGTTATCAGCTTCATAGGGATTTTACAAAAAACGTTTTGAAGAAGAAGCAAATTAAATCAGGTGAAAGAAATGGTACTGAATTATATAAAAATCATTTTATTATGTCAATGGGGTAAGTTACAACTGCAGACTTCTATGTGTAAACTAAAGGAATAAAGTTTGAATTTCTGGATATGTCGAATAACGGTTAATGGTACCCAACAAAATAACTCTAATGGCATTGACTGCCTAATGTTTAAATTGTAAATATTCCCTTTTTTACTCAAACCTGTGACTTTCAGCATAGGTATTAACCCACTTGGTGGCCTAATCTCTTTTTTATGTAACTGTAACTCTGATTACCAGTGTAACAATACCAGCTAGATGCCATTTTTGAATGTGAATCAGTAGGTGTTTACAACAGGTGGCTATTTTCCTCAGATTTAATTTACATACAGTTCATTTCTTTTACTGCATCCCTTTTGTCTAAATCTTGCAAGCTGGCTGGGAAGGGCTATCCATGCTTTCCCAGGGGGAGCGTACCATTGGTGTGCAAGAAATCTAGGTTTGTCTCACTCTGAGCTTCTACTGTGAATAAAAAGGCACCACTGGGATTTTGTGGTGAAGGTATCTGGCCTCGTGGAGCCCTGCCTAAATATAGCTTCCATTCTTTCCCCACTGGAGCATTTCATGAACCAAAAATGTGACCGATTTTAAAGGTAAAACGCAGCAAATGTACCCCTGTAGAAAAGCAACCTTGGAAGCTTTCACACACAGTGAGCTTTTGCTACCAAACACAAGGCCTCAGGGGTAGCATGACAATGACTTGTCTAACTTCGATGGCTTCAGCATTTACCTTGTTCTGCAGCAGATATTGGTGCTCCAAATAGTAGATTAAGTCAGAAGGTAAAGAAAACATTTTGACTGGTGCAAGTCACTTGGCCTACCTCACCTTTGCTCCATCATGGTTAACCAGAAATCAACCATAGGTTTAAACCAAATATGACTTCTGATTGACGCCTTGTATTTCCAAAGTATGTTTGGTCTCAAACCTTTTAAAAAATCATCTTCCGGTGTCTCCTTCTCTAATTTTATCATTTTTTGTCTATTTTCTTATTAATTTCTTAATCTTTCTAAATTGGTTAGGGAATTTGATTGTGTATGTGTTGTAAAATTTGAAATTGCTTAGTGCTGCTTGAACTTAATACATGTTTGTCTCAGGAATTGTGTGCTGCTTGTTTCATTGGTACTTGGGGTTAAGCAGAGATTCTCATAGAACTGTATTGTAACTTCACCAGATTGTGTTTTGTAAGATGCTGGAGTTACCTCACTCCCAAATTAATAACCCAACTACAGACAATTTCATTGAACTACTACTTGGTGTATGAAGCATATGCTGGTATCCAAGTGGAAAGGGGACGGGCCTTAGACCCTCTGTGCCCAGGGTATTTCCAAACAAGTAACTCCCTTATCCGGAGGGACACCCAAAGAGAAGCTCCTGATAATGGACGAAAGCACTTCTAACTAGCTGGAGCACGTGCTGATTCCTGAGCTGAATTGGTGGGTGGAACTCTGGTGGCTGCTGTGACTCGGAGGTGGAGATTGGCTGATTTTATGGCAGGCTAATATTATGCATAATCCTTTATTTCTCCTTACACACAGCAGCAACAGGAATTTTAGACTGGAACACAAAAGAACTCTAGAAACATGCATATATAAACCATACACAGGCAGCCATCTTTCTTCTTTTGTTGCTGCTCATACACAGATAAGTACATACATTTATTGTCCTTAATATATGTAGGAGAATACATGGTATATTATATTGATTCAATAGTTTTAAGCATATGAGTAGGGCATGTGTTTTGGTAAGGAATGCTTTCGGAGTGCCTGAAGTCCATATCTTGTTACTTTGATGTAATCTGCATGACAATTTGTGATTTTGATGGTATCTGCATGAGTATGCCTGAATGGGTGGATTTTGTTGAATTTTATTTGAAGGTAGCGGTAGAGTCGTGTGTGTTTATTGAAGGGCTTTACGACCGTATGAATTGTATTTGAGAAAGAAATCGGGACCTACCGTTGGCATTGGCAGTTGGAGCTGTGCGTGGTGGGAGTGAGGCTGCAGGCACACAAGCGGAGCTGAGCAGTCGATTTGATGTGCCCTGCTCGCATGAGGTGCAGTTTCGACTTTGCAGGCTCAGCGCGTCTCCTTGAACATTCATATCTACACTCGCTGAGGAGATTGTTTCTTGACTAATTGGAGCCACTGTACTCGTTATGTTGCATACAGCGGCCATTTTAAGTGTTTGGGAAGAAAATTTATTTTCAACATGGCTTGTGTACCGCCATGCTTAGGGAATTAGATCGTCTGGCTGACTAAGCGAAGGGTTATCGCTTCAGTCGGAGTTCGAACAAGGAGCAGTGCTTACGAGAGGCACATTTCCATAGGAGGAAAGTGGAGAAATATCAAAATAAATAAGAGGAAGATCATATTTATAAATAGGAGGAAGATATATTGTGGAGTAAGGTGTTGAAAGTGAGGGGTTAAGGGATTAAGAGTGTTTTTTGTAAGAAAGTTTATAATGAAAGTTCTGTTTCGTGGAGTGGTGTGTAGGTAATAAGGAGAGGTAGTTTTTTAATGGAGCAGATTGAGTAATCAGGATTTGAGGACAGGTTTAAGCAATATATGGATAAGATATTTGGAGACTTGACAGTATCCTTGGACAAGAAGACAGAAAGTGCTGTAAAGAAAAGTTTGAACAAGCAAGGACATAGTAAGAGATCAGAAAAGGATGAGAAATTCTGGTCTACAGGGGAGGTGGAGGTTGTGGCCAGTGGGTCAAATCAGGAAGGCATAAAGAGGACGCAAAAGAAGAAAAAAGTTCAAGCGATAAAAATTGTAAAAGGCTCTGAACTTGAGGCTCAGGAAGAATGGCATGCTATAAAGGCAAAAGGGGATTCTACAAAGGCAAGGAAGGGAAGCCACAGTTGGTGGCATGTGATACCTCTTCTGCAATTGGAGATGTGGAGCTAACATGCTCAACAAGTTTTGAGGACTCGGATGATGAGGAGATTGTGCAGAAGAGGAGAAAGGTGGTTGACAAAAATAATTAAGTTAGAATTGGGCGATTTTGTGGCTCCTCTTAGGGAGGAGATGTTTGATCCGAGATATATAACATATTGGATATGAAGGGAGATCCCTAAGGAGGTGAAGACTCAGCTTAGATCAGAGTGTCCGAGGTTAGAGAACAAAGTAGTCTAACTCCTGAGCTAGACCCTAAAATTATGAGTTTTCTCAGTAAGTCTGGCCGTGACCCTAGGAAGGGTTTGGTTAAGGGTCTGAAAGGATGTCAAGACAGGTTGCTGGATGTACGTGGACCCCTCAAAAAGGTGTTTGATATGTGTGAGGAGGCGCATACAAATAACACAGGAGTGGATGTGGAAGAGTTGCGCCAGTGGGTGCCAAGGGCTATTTGTCTCTTGGGAAACTCAAATGCGGCTTTGTGCATTGAGAGGCGCAAGAGCGTATTGATGAAGATTGACCCAAAATTGGCTGAGTTAGCCAGTAAGGAGTTTGGAGAGTAGAGTGAAGGTACGTTACTTGGTAAAGAATTTGTCAGGGATATGTCAAGTTATGTGGGTACCTTCAATTCTTTGCAGAAGGCACAAAAGAATATAAGGAAGGTTTTTGGCACAGCCGGGAGAAAGCGGGGTTGATTCCCGGCCGTGGACAGGTAATCACTTGGGGTTCTTTTGAGAGAAGATTCAGATCATACAGTTACAGATATGGCAATGGTTTCAACTCTAAATCAGAACAGGGTGGGTCTACCCACAGAAACAGAAGACGAGGTCTCGTGTGATGCGTGTGGAAAGGAGTGGAAGAGGTTCTTCCGGTAAAACATTGCAAAGACCCTATTTCTATCTACGTAAAATTGGGCGGCATAAAAGCCCAGTTTGTTTCAAGGTGGAGGGAAATAACACAGGGTCCAGGGGTCTTGGAAATGGTAGAAGGATATCCTATAGATTTCATGGAGGTTCCAGTACAGGGGGAGAGTCTGAGCATGCTGAGGTTTGCAAAGGAACTGGAGGAGTTAGTGTATCAGGGGCTTTGGCTGAAGAAAGGTGCAATAGAGATTGTGAAGGACATTCCAGGGTGTTTTGTAAGCAATATAATTCTGGTTAAAAAGAAGAAAAAAGGTATGAGGCTGGTGATAAATCAAAGAGAGTTGAAAGACTGGGTGTATTACAACCACTTCAAAATGGAGGGCATCCATATGCTAAGAGTTCTGTTAATAAAGGGAGATTGTATGACCTGGTTGGATCTCAACTATGCCTATCTGACGGGTCCAGTGTGTGTGGAGCAAAGGAATTATCTCCACTTCAGGTGGAATGGTAGATGATGGAAATTCAAAAGTCTCCTGTTCAGTCTGACATTGGCTCCATGGTGCTTTACGTAGGTGATGAGACCGGTTGTGGCATGGTTGAGGTCCAGGAGTATTCGATTAATAGTGTACCTGGATGATATTCTGATTATGGCGGAGAAGAGATGTTTGGCTTTGGAGCAGACAGAGTTTGCTGTGAAAGTTTTGGCAGAATTGGGTTTCATTGTGAACAGAGAGAAATCGTTTGGAGCCAGCTCAGGAGATGCAGTTTTTAGGTTTTCAGATACAGACCTTGGAATGTGTGTTAAAGTTTCTTATGGAGACAGTGAAGAAGATTCACAGAGAAGTGAAGAGAGCGAGGAATGCGGAATGGATAACTTTACACCAGTTGGCGAGGTTGCTTGGGCTGCTCTAGCATCAATTCAAGCCATTTTTCCAGCGCCACTACACTATCGGGCACTGCAAAGACTGAAGGCTGAAGGAGAAGTATTCTCAGAAAGTGAGAAGTTGGAATGGTGGTTGATGAGCCTGAAAGCATGGAATGGGATAGCAATCTTTTAGAGAGGCCCTGGAGGTGGTGATAGAGTCGGATGCAAGTCTGTATGGTTGGGGAGTAAGATGTGGTGCTCTGATGACTGGGGGTCAGTGGTCTCTTGAGGAGAATAATTTACATATAAATTGTCTGGAGCTCCTAGCGGGGTCCTTTGCAGTCAAATGTTTTCTAAAAGACAGGCCAAATGTTGCATTCTGTTGAAGGTGGACAACATCTCGCCAGTTCATTACGACAACAAATTGGGGGGGCCCTTGTTCAAGTGGTTTAGCGGAGTTGGCAAAGGAGTTTTGGAAGTTTTGTTTGGACAGAGAGATAAAGGTGCAGGCTCAGTGTATTCCAGGGAAGAGCAATTTGGAAGTAGACTGGAATGCAAGGTATCTGAAGGATGGGAGCAGTTGGACACTGGGCAGGGGGGGGTTTCTGAGATTACAGGAGAAGTGGAGCCCACTGCAGGTGGATTTGTTTGCGGACAGATTGAATGCACGGTAGAGGGAGTTTTACAGTTCTAGGCCGGATCTGGAAGCAAAAAGGATGGATGCTTTCCAGCTGGAGTGGGGAACGGGGAGGCTGTATGCTTTTCCACCATTCCCAATGATTCAGAGGGTGCTGATGAATGTGAGGAAGGAGAAAGCGCAAATGATGTTAATTATGCCATTTTGGCAAGCCCAGGAATGGTTTCTGGATGTGATGGATTTGATGGTAGAAGACCCTGTCTTGCTACAGAGTTTCCCAGAGGTGCTGTTGGATGCACAGGGGAACGTTCACGATCTAGTTGTGTCGGGGAAATTGAGGCATTTGAGATGGCTGATTTCAGGAGATTATGGCATGTGTCTGGACTTCAGAGCTCATCATGGCATCCTGGGCGCCGGGGATAACTAAGGTCTATATGTCAACATGGAGAAGATGGTGTGATTGGTGTGTTGAGAGGGACTTAGATCCTGTTTCAGCCACTGCAGTGGAGGTTGTGAATTATTTGTCGAGCTTGTTTAGGAGAGGTTTCACTTACAGTTCAGTGAATTTGAGCAGGTCTGCAATTTCAGCTGGTCATACGTTGGATGAAGGAGTGCGGGTTGGCCAACACACCTTGGATAAAGGGATAGTAAAGAGTGTTCACTTGGAATTGCCACCTAAGGCAAAGTACACTTTTCTTTGGGATGTGTCGGTTGTATTGAGGTAGTTGGATGGTTGGGGGGTCCAATTCTGATTTAAGTCTGAAGTTGTTTTCTTGGAAGTTGGCAGTACTTTTATATTTGGTTTCTTAAGGAACAGTGTCAAATATTAGGGCTCTGGAGTTGTCTTCGCTATGTTACCAGCCGGGAGGGGTGTGTTTTGAGTTGTGGAGAAGGACAAATATTTTACCCCAATATGGAGGGGCATAGCAATTTGTGTGTGGTACACTGTTTGAAGGAGTATGAGAAGAGGGCAGAAAGGTTGAGAGAGTTTGTATGTTCACAGCTTCTGATCTCTTTCAGGAAGCCGTTTAGGACGGTGTCGGCGCCCACTTTAGCAAGATGGGTTACGGAGGTGATGAATAAGGCAGGTGTTGATGTGAGTGTTTCTGTTGCTCATTCGGCAAGGGGAGCGATGGTAAGTAAAGCTTTTATGAGGGTTCAAGTTTGAGTGGTATTATAGAGGCGGCAGCTTGGTCTACTGATACAACTTTTAAGAAGTTCTACTTTAAACCCGTGGAAAATGTGTTGCAGAAAGTATTGGAAGAATTTTGTACATGCATAAGATTGGCCTCCGTGCATTGCCATAAAATGAAGATTTTTCACAGTTTCAATGGGAAGAAAATCTTGATGGAGGCTAATATTATCCCTCCCACATTATGCCCAACCCATTTGACCTTTTTGTGTGTTGTTTTCATTTTTAGGTAAAATTTAAGATGAAGAATGGCAACGTGGGGTGCTGAAGTTATGGAGCATGGATTCTTCGGTTCGGAATCCACAGTTCATAAAAAGGACTTTGTTTAATATGCAGCAGTAAAAGAAAGAAGATGGCTGTCTGTGCATGCTTTATATGCATGTTCTATGTTCTAGAATTCTTTTGTGTTCTAGTTCTAAGATTTTTGTTGTTACTGTGCATGAGGAGCAATAAAGGATTATGCATAATATTAGCCTCCGTGCCTTCCATTGTTTAATTTGTTTAATTTGTGGGGACTGACACCCCCCGGGGCTTTTCTCAAATATTTGTGGGGGGCGCATGGCCCCCCACAGCCCCGGGAACCGCCAAACTCCGGGGCTTCTTTTTTATATAAAAAAATCCTGTGTGGGGGGCTTGAGCCCTCCCACACGCCCCGGGGACCGCACCTCCTCGGGGCACTAAACTGCAAATGCGGGGGTCCGTTACGGACCCCCGAGCCCCGGGGACCACCACCTCCCCGGGGCTTTCTAATTGAAGGGAGGGGTTCTGCGCACCCCCCTCCTGGAGCCCTCCATGTCCCTGGGGACTGTCAACCCCCAGGGCCGGCTCCTGCATTGTCCCAGGGTGCCCACCCTAGGACACTGCTGTTTGCTATGGCAGGGCGGGAGCCGTGCAGCTCCCGCCCTGTCATAGCAAACTCTGGTTTGGATTTTGGAAGCGAGAGCAGGTTCCTGCTCTCGCTTCCAAAATCCAAAGCAGATTGCTTTTCCACACATTTGTGATGTCATCAGTGATGTCACTGACCATGTCAAGAATGATGTAATATGTGACGTCATGTGCACTGCATTGCGGGTGCGCGAGTTATAGTTATCTGAACTAACTATAACGGTGGAATTTCTATTGTTTTGTAAGAGTGAAATGTCCAGCTAAATATACCGTCCCTGAGACCTATGTTTTTTTCAGTGAACTTCTAAGGTTTTTTAAATCCTAATTTCTAACTATACCGTACCTGAAACCTATGGTTTTTTCAGTGAATATATATATATATATATATATATATATATATATATATATATACACATACGTATGTATTTTGTTTTGCTTTTGCCATTAACCTGTGGGAGTCCCACAGGATCACAACAAAAATGCAGATTTGTTTCTAATTCTGGCAACAGGAGGGGGTTCCTCAGGGTCCACTCTACAGGCCCTAGGAGTGCACGGTAGGGATATACATATATATCTTTTTTACTTCAGGTCAAAGAATTCTATGGAAAATACATGGGAATTTTACTTTTCGGGACCCCCCTTTTTTCTCAGCCCTCTCTTGGTGGATCACCCAAAAACCTTCCAGGAAGGAGTTGAATGAACTTTTTTGGGGAAAGTGTCTTGAAGATTGGTCAAACTGGACCAAAGTTGTTAGCAAACCTAAACACGCTCTCTCTATAGGAAAGCTAACTTAAATAAGTTATAATACTATATATATATATATATATATATTGCAACAATCCTTTTCACAAAGGGAACGACGCCGTGTACGATTCCAAAATATTTTAGTCAGCCACCATCGGTGGTGGCTGCCTAAATAAATATTTTGGAATTTTACACGGCGTCGTTCCCTTTGTGAACAAGTGCCCAGAGAGGCCAAATGTAGAGTTTTGACCAAGAACAGGGAGGTATTGCTGTTCTTAAACACGCAGATTAAATCTAAAGCCACATCAGAGGGAGATGAGACAATGATAAGATTTTTTATGGGTTACAACATGGAACATGGATTGATTAGTTCCTTGATCAAGCGAAATAGTCACGTATTACAACATGATGAACACTTGAAAGACATCATAGACCAACATCCAAGTATGACATATCGCAAAGTACCATCATGATTGACTTGCAAGTAGGAATCAAGGTTTTAAGAAATGCACTACGTGTAAGGCATGCAAGTCTAGAGCTAATCGTACAAGTTATGAAACATTCTAGGGCAGAACTTGAGGATCAGGGAAAAGACCACATGAGACTGAGTTTCTTGTCTACATTCTGGAATGTGGCTGCAGAATGAGATCTGTGGGCAGCACTGTCAATAATGTAAAGCTTAGGATTTTGCAGCATATCAGGGCCATAAAGCATCAGAATCTAGTGTACCCCATGGCCAAGCATTTTTGTGAAGTGCACCAGGGCAGTTTAAGAACTCTGCAGTATTATGTCATAAAGAATGTCATGGTCCACCCACGCAGAGACAACAGAGAATTAGAACTACATCAGTGTGAATCAAAAATGCTTGTTCTCCTGGGCACTGAAAGGCCATAGGCATAATCTAGATGCGGATCTCCATGTCTATTTACGATAAGCATGCAATTGTGAAATCATGGCCTGTGATGACTGTGTTGGTAATGCCCGCAATTGATGATCAGCGTACTGATAGACATACTTGGGCTGTATTGGTTTTGGAACTTGAGTATTGTAGAGAGAGTCAATAGACTATGAAACAGGTTTCAATAGTAGTAATCTGATGCATTTGCACTTTATTTAATGTCAAGAGGGACCTATATATGTTTCTGTCACAGCATCTCTGCAATGCCTTTTCAGCATGAAGTGGAGTGATTTTGATAAAATAAGAGCTCATACACAGGAACACAGTAGTGTTCTCGGAAAGGAATTTCACTTCAATTCTTTTAGTGAGATAATCTGAGTTAGGAAGTCACCAGATGATTATTGCTGAATTTGCTGTTTGATACTTACTTCAGATATAAATGAAACCATATGCGCAACTGTTTACAATCTGCACTTGCACTTTACCTCAGACAAAAGGATATTTATGTATAATTGTTTACAAACATGCATGTGCAATTTTTGGTGGATGTGTGAAACAATAATAGAATGCAGCAATCGCACTGTGAGATATTGAATCTTTGAGGAGGATCCCTGCATGAAAATGTAGAATATTAATGATACTATACTAAAATAATTATTTATTGTATGCACTAGCACCTTATTGGCTTCCTAAAGACATTTGCAGTGCTTATGTACAACTGTTTACAAATCTACACTTGCACTTTACCTCAGACAGAGGGATATTTGTGTATCAATATTTACGAACATGCATTTGCACTTAAGGTGGATGTGTACAATAATAATAGAATGCAGCAATGGGACTGTGTGATATTGAGTCCTTGAGTGGGATCTAAGTATTGAAATGTAGAATTTTGATGATCCCATGAGAAGAGAAAATCATTATTTATTGTATACACTGGCTCTTTATTGACCTCCTGAAGACATTTGCAGTGCTTGTAAGGCACACTTTGTAGCGGTTCAAGTGGGTTCATATGGTATGTATTTCAGTTACTTTATAAAGATGTTTTAAATGTATGCATTAGCAGTTTAATTTGAGCATTAAGCACTTTGGAGTATTAGTTCAACAGATTATGGCGGCATGCAAGGGTGTAATGTGTTCGACTTGAAGGAGTCTGAAAATACACGCACTAGCACTTTATTGTGGACATTCAGCATCTTAAGTTAGAACATCTACAAAAATGGTGAAATATGAAAACGTAATTGATTTAATATTATAATCCTGTTGCTTGATTGAGAATTTAGTTCATGCGAATTTAAACTGAGATCGTGTATTGCTGCTTGATTATGATATATGTGAACATTTGCAACTCCAACATGGCGGCTATCTCAAGACATGAGTGTGAGGTATGCAGATAAGCTGTGCTGTTGACAGAAAATGAGTAATGATCATTTAATACCTTTTTAAACACTGTGGTTGTGGGTCATGGGGTATCTTCGTTAGATACAGGGGAGTGTGTGTCTGGACTGTCAAAAAATGAAAGGCCCTTGAGGTGTTATATATATATATCTCACTAGGTTGCCCACAAACAGAAAGGCCCATACAGGAGGGATTTGCTGTTAGGTCATTTTAATAAATGCTGCCGCAAAAGTGGAAAACAGGGATTCTTCAGCAGGATATCACAAAATGCCCGACACATTTTCTGAAAGTGTCTGAAATCGCAACTGCTCGCTTACACCAACTTTGCCTTTGAAGAAGTGTATTCGCACGAAACGTGTCAGGAATTTCAATATATATATATTTGAAATAATTCTAAAGGGTATCAAGTGCCACTGGTTTTGTGCCTTATTGCTGCTGCCTTTTGCTTTGGCCTTAAACATTTGCGAGCCGTGATCAGCGTGTGTGGTTGATCAAAGCTTAGAGTGTTCTATGAATGGAAAAGCTGGGTGTAATGCAAGAGGTCTAGAAATTCCCAGTTGTGTCTCATGGGTCCACCCAGATGTAAGACAACAGAGGTGATAGGCAGTGCACAGACCGCTTATATTCCTACAAGTTTCACACAGCAGTCTGATGCCATGCTCAGGTCAACCAACTGTAACATTCAGAAGACACAAGTGTTATTTGGGCTGCAAATGCTACTGCTGAGCGCATGTGGCAGTGGAAAAATATCAAATCTCACTTCCCTTTGTGAGACTATTCACATATAATGCATAGGAGGCTAGGAAATTACTTAAGCTCCAAATAACGTTAGATCCACTTAGATATAGGATGCAGAGATGACAAATGTAAAATCCTCAATTTGCCGGAAAGATTTTAATTAGGAATGAGGTACTCTATCAAGTGAGAGGTAACTGAGAATCACTAAGCTCCCAATACTCTGAACAGTTCATGGAGGAGTGAGATACACTTGTCGGATGGTCAAGTCAGATGAAAGATGAGGAAGAATCATAGATACTCATGCTTAAAAAATACTGCCAACTCATCCAGATGTCACATACAAAGCAACTGGTGTCACCAGGCCCTTAACCTCTATTTGGTACACTGGGATACAAGACAAAGTAACACAAATAGGGAGGCCTTAATGCCCAGATCTGTCTACCGAAATGATGTAAAAGCCCATGGATCTTTCAAGGCACAGCAGGGTCACCAAGCTTTGTACCGATTTTCTTGTTTGGCTCTTCATTTGGATGCTCCATCAAGAACGCCCTTGGATGCCTGATCAAGGACGATTGTGGTCATACGATGAACAACCTTATTAATCAATCAGGGCCTTGGGACAGCCAGTGGCATTTGGGGAGTGATAGATGAGAGGAAGAAGGTTGCTTGAGAGAGCAGGATACTCAGCCGGATGTAAGGGGACTGAGCTGGATCAGGGTGAGGAGAGAAGAGAAAGGAAAATGAGGCAATGCTGTCTTTTTACATTTAAACCATGAGAACTCATGTGAAAAGCAGGATCCAGTGTTGCTGGTTTGTCCTTACTTGGAGGCCCTGATTATATGGACCTAGAGCTACAGGTATACGGATAGCATCCTTTTGTAGATTACATGAAGCTATGCTACAATTCTGTTTCTTTCATGCACATCAAAACAGAATGACAATTATATTACGTGACCCAAAACCATACCAACCCTCTTTTAAACTCCACATTTGAAAGCATTCCCAGGATCAATCAAAACATCAAGGCATTTGTTGTTACAATACTGTTAAAAACGGTTTCATTACTATAGAAAGCTTTTGCTGTTTTCCTTGCTGAGCACTCAAGTTCATGTGTGGGTGACAGAAACAGCACCCTTGTTAAAAATGGATTTTTATTTCTATTGAATTACTTAACCCCTTCCATGCTGCGCAAATTCCGCCGCTGTGCTGACGGAATCTTGCGCGGGCGTGGTCATGACGGAACGGTTCCGTCATGAGCACAGCTCAACCGTGGCTCATGACGGAACCGTTCCGTCATGAGCACCGAAGGGGTTAAGGCACACACTATGTGGCAGTAAATATGATGACCATTGCAATCACAGTTCACTGTTGTACAGAAAAAAGAAACTGTCTGGCAGAAGATCTGTATCTCACTGGAAACAATTTTCCTCTGAAGACTTCCAGCATTATTCTCTTGCCAAGTATGAATTAATCTTAAGAAAAATTTGCTATGGTTCCAAAATTGCATATTTATTGAAATTTGTACTTCAAAGTTTTAAAACATGTTAAAACTATAGTTTATGCAAGGCTGAATTTTTCTATTTTAGTTGCTCTATTTCAGATAAGGGTGCGCCATACAAATTGTGGTCTAAATTCATGGAGGAGAGTATTTATTTACATGCAATAAGACACACACTTGAAGAAGCAGCACCTAATTCTCAAACGACAATAGACCTTTACCTCTTCACTGTGTACATCTTTGTTTGCTTTTTTGTCATTTCATACCGCAGTGAGCTAGCTCCACGTACAGCATAATACTGGCACACATTTTACTGTAGAAGGAGCTTCCAAAGCATGAGGCGCTGTACAATGGAGATGTATGGGTCAGGAGCATCTGGTTGAGATCAGACTACAGACACTAAAGTATGATACGATGGAGAAATGGAAATGGGGTAGTAGCATACAATATACTGTACAGCTGGCTTTTTGTATAGGTAAAATTTGATCATCAGTGAGATAAAAGGATGTTTCCAGAAACACTTCCAATACCAGAGGCCCCGAGGAAGCAGTGCATGCTTCAGTCAGTCAGGGGTCTTCCTTTATGGTCTGATTACCCCTTCAAACTTGTTACCTTCAATTCACCACAGGAACACCAGCGACCAGAGGACTCCACACCACTAGATCACATCAGGAAGCAGCACATATTTAACTCAACTCTCACTCATGACATCAGTGATGTCATGAGTGATGTCACTGACCATGTCATGAGTGATGTAATATGTGACGTCATCAGCAGTGCATTGCGGGCGCGCGAGTTATAGTTAGCTGAACTAACTATAACGGGGGAATTTCAATGGTTTTGTACAAGTGAAAAGTCCAGCTAACTATAACACCCCTGAAACCTATGTTTTTTTCAGTGAATTTCTGAGGTTTTTTAAATGCTAATTCCTAACTATAACGTGCCTGAAACCTATGGTTTTTTCTGTGAATTTCAAAGGTTTTTTAAATGCTAATTTCTAACTATGCCTACAGAGATAGGACATGTGAAGAAAGAAGAAAAAATGCACAGAAAGAAAAAAAAGAAGTGCAGAAAGAAGCAACAGAAGTCCTCAAAGACGAAGAAAAGTGTAGGAAGAAGGATAACGTACAGAAAGAACAAAAAGAAGAGCAGAAAGAAGCCTTGTTGCAAAATCATCCTGTACCCTCAACTTTTTCAGACGGATACTGGTGGTAACTGAGTCTGACTAACCAGTCCTAGAGCCAGTGCTATGTTAAAAGACACTTAGAATACAGTGAAGACACCTACATACACTAGGGAACATTATGCGTTGGGGTCCCCCTGTGATTAGCATGACCTCCTCTGTAAGCCCCTAGTATATAATAGGGCAGGGGGATTAAAACTACCTCTTAAAACAGGCCACAGGGCGTTTTTGCACACGTTAACTCAGGCCCCGTCCCCTCCCTTCACCACTGTGTAAACACGCCCTGTGTCCGTTTTTAGTTTGAGTTTGAGTTTAAAAATTCTTATATAGCGCTCTTACACCAGCGGTTTCATGGCGCTGTAACTGGCAGATCTCCTCAATAGGCAAGGAAGGGAGGTCGGGTAACAGAGGATTAAATGAAAATTTTGCTGAAGAAGTAGGCTTTAAGTTTCTTTCGAAACTGGGAATATGGGGTTAGGGATCTGAGATCAAGGGGTAATGAGTTCCAAAGGGTTGGGGCAAGGGTCGCAAATTTTGAGCCCCCCCACTTTTTCCGGCGAAACCGGGGAACTATCAGGAGGGATTGGGAAGAAGATCGGAGCTCCCTAGTTGGCGAGTAGGGGATAATCTCCGAAGAAATGAATGCAGGGGCCGTACCCAATCGAGCCTGGTAAGTGATAGATGCAAGCTTGAATTGGATACGTTCCCGAACCGGAAGCCAATGTAAAAGTTTCAGAAGGGGGGTGACATGTGAGGGTTTAGGAAGGTTAAAGACCAGCCGAGCCGCCTGGTTTTGGATCATCTGCAACCGCCTGAGACTATATGCAGGTATACCTGCATATAGGGCGTTGCCATAATCCAGGCGGGAGATGACCATCGCAAGGACGATCAACTTCAAGGCCTCAAAGGTGAAAAATCGAGAGACCCTGCGGATGGTGCGAAGAGACAGAAAAGAGGAAGAAACCACAAAACTAACCTGGGAGTGAAGGGTAAGGTGAGAGTTGAGTTTAATACCAAGGGTTTTGACCGAAGTAGAGGGGACCGGAGAGGGACCAAGGGAAGGGGGCCAAAAAAGTGAAGACCAGGGACTGGAACAACCACCCGTCAACACCAACTCGGTCTTATCAGGGTTGAGTTTCAGGTGGTTGAAATCCATCCAGTCCCTGATAAAAATCATAATGGACTGGAAATTAGAGATAGAGGCAGGAGAAGAGGACAGATTAAAGACAAGTTGGAGGTCATCCGCATAGTTGAATACGGAGACCTCCATTTGTTGTAAAGAAAAAATGAGGGGAGAAATGTAAAGATTAAACAGAAGAGGTGAAAGGGAGGAGCCTTGGGGGACCCCGCCCAGAACTTTCCGAAAGTCCGCAGTGAAGTCACCCAGGCGAACTGCCTGGGTGCGGTCCCTCAGGAAGGAGGACAACCAAACCAGGGCCGTACCCCCGATCCCCGCCGCCGCGACACGGGAAAGTAAGATGGTATGATCCACCGTGTCGAAGGCGGCAGAGAGATCGAGGAGGACCAGTGCCTGGAATTGATTGGTGTCCCTCCCCTCCCTGAGGTTATCAAGGACCGAAAGAACTACGGACTCCGTAGAGTGTGCGGGGCGAAAACCAGCCTGGCGGGCAGCCAATACCCCATTTTCTTCCACAAAGGTGCTCAGAGACCTGGTGACATGGCGCTCGAGCACCTTAGCCAAAAATGGTAGGAGAGAAATGGGGCGAAAGTTGGCTGGGATCGAGGGGTCTGCGCCAGGTTTTTTTAAAATGGGTAAAATGATAGCTGATTTCAAGGGGTTGGGAACAACCCCCTGAGAGAGTGAACTGTTTAGTAAGTGAAGGGGAGGATCAGGGCAAGAAATGTAAATGTGACGAAGTATTTGAGCGGGACAGGTGTCAAGAGGAGAGCCAGATTTTACAAGGGGGATTAAGGATGTGAAGGATTCCTTGGTCAGAAGAGGGAGAGAGTTTAATTGTCCTTGGGAAGGAGGGCACTGAGGATCAACAAAGGACGGGGAAGGTGCAGGGATATTAGCTTTAATGGCAGCAATTTTATCAATGAAAAAGCTGTTCAGAGAGTGACAAAGGGCAAGGGAAGGAGAGGGCTTAAGAGAGGTACGATCTGAAAAGGCTAGGTTCTGAACAATCGAGAAAATTTCCCTAGATTGGTTCTCGGCTGTGAGGATCTTGGAGGAGAAATAGGCCGTTTTAGCGGCCAAGATGGCATTCTTATATTGAGCTAAAAGGGTGGTAAAATCAGCTCTTAAGATGGGACAATAGTTTCTCCTCCAGGCCCTCTCAGCACGGCGTACCGATAATTTGATGGTTTTCAAGTCATCGGTAAACCACAGGTTGGCATCTTTCTCTCGCTTGGAAGTCAGACGTTTCAAGGGGGCAATGGACTCACTGGCTGAGGAGAGCCATTGTTCAATGCTATTAACCTGAGCCGAGGTGGAAAGCCCGTGTAAGACGGGATAGGAAGCACTTAAAAGAGCTGATAAGTTCGCCGGGTCAACTCTACTCCACGAGCGGACCCAGACATTATTAGGAAGGGGGGCCCTAACTGGAGAACTGATAGGGAGAACAAAAGAAATCAGGTGATGATCAGACCAAGTGCAAGGAGAGATAAGAAGGGAGTCGACAGGGCAGTTCAAGGACCAAATCTGGTCCAAGATATGCCCCTTGACGTGAGTTGGGGAAGATACGTGAGAAACAAAATTAAGAGATAAAAGTGTGTCTGAAAACTCTCTAGAAGATGAACACTCTGCTGGGTCGGAGGGCCAGAAATTAAAATCACCCAGTAATAACACTGAAGAGTTATTGACAGAGAGGGTGGCTAACACCTCCTGGAAATCAGAGAGAAATCGTAGAGGCGACTGGGGAGGTCGATAAATGAGAAGACAGGTGAGAGGGGGGGATGTGGACGTGGTTCGAATAGCAAGATACTCTGTGGTGGCAATCTCGGGGAGAGAGAGCAGTTGAAATGGAAGATCAGAACGGGCAATGACCGCGACGCCACCCCCCGTTCTGCCGGATGAACGATCGGCCCGAAGTGCATAGTAGGGGGCGGGCAATGTAGCTAGCAAGGTGGGTAGGGAGTCATCACAGAACCATGTCTCGGTTAAAAGGAGAAGATCTGGTGCATGATGATCTAACAACACTGATAGTTCATGTGAATGAACCACCGCCGATCTGGTATTCAGATAATACGCCTTAAGGGTCTTAACTGGGGCAGTATTGACGGCTTCAGTGGAAGGGGGGACCGGGATAGGAGAAGTGAATGAACAGGAACAGTGAGAAGGAGGGGATAAATCTAGCTGGGATATCCGTGAGTGTGTGGAGGCAGATAGAACCCACGGACCCTGTAGCCTGTGAAGCTGGGAAGGAGTGTAAGAAATGATTTGGGCAGGGTATTGTGCCCCTGGCCCCGGTCGGCCGCGGACGGGCGCAGACGGGCTTAACTTAGGCGCAACTTCGGCGCGCCTTCGTCGCGCCCGCTGCGCCCGCCCGCTGCGCCGTCGGTGAGGGGAAGTGATTGTATAGGGACACATGTGGGGGGAGTTTTAGTTGGGAGATTAAGTTCATTTGAATCCTGAGGGTCCCTAGGGTCCAACTAGCCCACTAGGTACCTCCAGTAAGTGCCACAGAGCTGCGTTGCAGAGAGGTGTAAAAAGGGGCTTGGCCTCAGAACACCTGTCTGCAGCGCAGCTCCCTGGTGCATACTGGAGATGCCTGTTGGGCTAGTTGGCCCTCAGGGACCCTCAGTATTGAAGAGGAATTAATTCCCCAACTTACAACTCGCCAGGGGGCGCGTTTGCAGATTGCTGCAAGGAGGGTGCGTGGCCTCCGGCACGATGCCAGTCTTTTATTTATTTTAATTTTTTAAGAAGGGGGGCTGTGTGGTTCCCCTTCTTATTCTAATTTATTGGCCCTGATGACCCCATCCCCCAGGGCCTGTCTCCTAATTATATTTTTTTGACCCCAATCCCCAGGGCCGGCCACTGTTTTTTATTATTTTTAAAAAATATATATTTATAGACACACCTAGGACATGCTGGACAAACCGTACGTACCTATCACCATGACGATTTGCGTGATATTCATTAAAAGGCGACTATGCATACAATGAATCCACGTGGAATGTATTTACACCACTAGTGAAGCTCTGACATGTCTGATGCCCTACCGTGCCTAATCCCGGTAGACACCCTTGTCGTTTATTTATACAAACATGGGTAGCTATTGACGGGCACATTTAATACACATGCACACCAAGCCATTCAAAGGGGATTCGACAAAAATTCGACCAAAACTATGCAAGAAACCCCCCTCACGGTTAATAAAACACACATCCACTGCCGGATGTGTAATACTTTTTATTTTACTCTCTGGAAAGGGGACGAACATCACTTGAGAGTCACAGCGCGCTCCTGGCAGAGCCCAATGCTATGTTACACCCACCATTGCCTGCTGAGTGCCACACACCTCTGTGTTGTATTCCACTAGCTAGTGCATATGCTATGACACTCTCTAGCCCATGTGCACTGTAACACCACCCCGTGAATCTGTCATGCCACACTTGTCTTCGCACGGGATATATTGCCCCATCTAACGTGCCTTCCTCGATGCCTATGTTATAATGCACAGTGCTATGCCATACATATTACAATCTGGGATCCATATCTTTGTCACAGTGCATATGCAACGTTACACTCCCCAGCACATATTTTATATTACAACTTTAGAGACTAGTTAGGTTACACAACACTGCCCTGTGCATATTACACTCCAAGGCGCATATCGCATAGCACGCGCTAGTGCCTGTGCTATCTCGCGCTCTCCAATGAATCTGTCACTGCGCACAATGTATTGCATATTATATCACGCCCGGTTCATCTTATATCACACTTTTTGGTGCATAGTTTATACCATACACTATATCTAGTTTTCATTTTCAATCGTGCTCTCAGGACTATGTTCTATATAACACTGTGTTCACCTACCCTTTTCACGGGCATTACATTTTGCGATAGGGGGTGGAGGGTCAGGGGGTGTTTCTGCCAAGTGAGCCCGGAGTCACAGTCACAAACGTCCTCTTCTTCCTGAATAAAAGTGAGATTATGCTGCATACTTGTTCATATTTTAAGTAGTTCGCACAGACACACGTTTTAAAAACAATAAAGTTCCTAATACCCGCCTTCTCTGAACAGTTAGCTTGCTGCCCCATCCCCCTCCTCCCTATCCTCTGTTGTGTGAATCCATGGACTAGCCTCCTCCCTCCTGCCATGCATGGTCTGATGTGCTGCCACTGCCCTCAATTTAGTATGATGTACCAGTCCACTCCTCCTGCCCTCCATTGCCCAATTCTATGCCCCATCATTGACCTCCTGCTTAAACTCTGTGCTTAGCTTGCCTCCGATGTCTTTGTGTATGCCCCTGCTCCATCCTTTTTGCCCACCATGTTCCATGGACCTGCCACTCCTATCTACTCTGAGTGTTCTGTTGAGCTGCCACTCCCCTCCCACCTGCCTAGCATTGTCAGATGACTGTAACCTGTCCCTGCCACCTCCACCCTGCCTGTCCACACGCCATGTCCCTATCCTCTTCCTCCTGTCCTACATGGTCCATTGTACTGCCACACCCTTCTGCCCTCCCTGGTCTGTTGTGCTGCAACTGCTCCTCCTGCCTGCCCCATGCGGTCTGTTGTGAGGCCCCTTCCCCTGAACTTTCTTGTCTGTGCACAGGTCCTGAACCTCCCTTCTATCCTCCATCGTCCTTTGTGCATGCCCCTGCACCCTCCTCTTGCCCATCATAGCCATTGTGCTACCACTAACCCTCCCACTTGCCATGCATGGTCTTCTGTGCTGCCATGGCCCCTCCCACCTTCCCTGTGTGGTCAGTTAGCTGCCCCTGAACTCCTCCCACCTTCCCTCCATGGTCTGTGTGTATGCCATCACAGTCTCACTGTTGCTCTTTATGGTGTGTCTTGCTTCTAGTGCCCATCCTGCCTGACCGCCATGGCTATCTTGCTGCTCCTGCCCTGCCCCCTTGCCCCCAGCCCTCTGTTTACATGTGCAGACCCCTACTCCCTCCCTCCTGGCTTGTCTGTTCCATTGTAATGCCCCTGATCCATCCCTCCTGCCTTTTATGGTCTGTTATGCTGCAGCTTTCTCTCCTGTCTGTCCATTATGGTCCTGCCTCTTGCCCCTCTGTTCTCTGTTGTCCATGTGCATGGTCCTGTCCCCTCCCTCTTGCTTTCTATGGATTGTTGTGCTGCACTCCCGTCCCGCATGCTCTGTGTGGTGTATTGTGCTGCTGCAAACCCTGATGCCTGCCCTGCAGGGTCAGTTTGGTGCACCTCTCCATGTCCCTCCTGTCCTCTGTTATCCAAGTCCATGTCCCTACCCCATTTCCTTCCATGATCCAATGTACCATACTTGCGAACATTTTGAACTTGGTAAGAGGGAGATTTTGAAAAAAAACTGGGGTATTGATTTTCCCCTTTGAGTTACATTGAAAAAGAGGAGATTGTAGACAGGAGACAGATAAAATAAAGCCCATTTGAGCTTAAAAATATTGGGCGTTTCCTTGCTGAATCGGGTCTGTTGGCATGTATGGTTGTACTACCATTGCCTCTTCCTTCTGCCCACAATGGTCTATTACATTGCCACAGCCTCTCTTGCAAGTCCTGTATTGTTGGTTTGTTGCCTCTGCCCCCCTTTCCACTGCCCTCCATAGTCTGTTGTGCTGCCACGGCCCTTCCTGCCTGCTCAGTGTGGTTAAATTGTTGCCTTTGCACCCTCCTACCTGCCTTCAATTTTCAGAGTCCGTGCCCCTGGCCTCTGCCTCTCAACAGTATCCTAATGAACAACTAGATTGCTTACATTCTATATTTATTACAAAAGTGTGGAACGCCTGACGTCATCTTGATGTAATCAAAACTCTAATACCCAGAGCATTTCCTTTAGAAATTACATATATGAGAGGGTCTTATTGGCATCAAAATTATGGTTAGTTCTCTAAAAGACTAAAATAAGGACATATTTTCTGAGTTTTCAAATAGCGAGAAAGCACTTTTAAATTATTTGTTACCTTTATGTTTTTTTATCCAGTTGACCACTTGATTAAATGTTGCACTTAGGGGAGAGGATGTGGTGTTACTTCCAGAACTGCACACTTTGCAACTGGGGAACCAGGTTGGAGTCTCCCCATGTCTACAACCAAAATGAATTTGTTCTTGTGTGATGTAACCAATGCTCATGTAATGCACTCCAATACCTGACAAGTCTGCACTATATAACACTGCAAAAACACAAAATAATAAGTGTTTTGCACACTTCTGTCATTGGTCTATATTTGGGCTACATCTGGGTGATTTTGGGCTACATTTGGGCTCTTTTGTCTCCGGTGGCCATCTTGGGAGATTTATTTGTTATGAAGTTTCCTAATTTCCTCTTCTACTGCAGTCTCCTCAGTAGGAAATGCTTTCAGTTTTTTACTTTGATTCCATCATGAAGGTATTCAGATATGTCACACATTTGCCATAAATTCTGAATGTTAGCACTCTAGTTGCTCATTAGATCACTGTAGTAAAACTACTGTTCACCATGGAAGTCTGCTCCTGGTATTAAAAGTGCATGTTTCAGTCTGCATGTCAGAACTTTTTAATGAAATAGAAGAGGATTTGAGAAGTCACTCAAAATGTGCCCTCATTTTCTTTCTTCAGCATTAATCATAATTTCTATGGCAAAATGAACCCCCTCATTGTGTTCCTTTTTAAATTAAATGTTTTAAGTGTTACCAGTTTATTCCAATCAAGATGGCTTCAGGTGTGCCATACTTTTGTCATAATGAAGACAGTAAGCGCTCTAGTTGTTTTTAAGAACACTCTGGGACATTCTGTCATTGGGCTATACTTGGGCTACATCTGGGTGATATTTGGGCTACATTTGGGCTCTTTTGTCTCTGGTGGCCATCTTGGCAGACTTATTTGTTATGAAGTTTCCTAATTTCCTCATTTAGTGCAGTCTCCTCAGTAGGAAATACTTTCAGTTTTTTACTTTGATTCCAAAGGCATTCAGATGTGTCACACATTTGCCATAAATTCAGAATGTTAGCACTCTTTTTGCTCATTAGATCACTGTAGTAAAGCTACTGCTCACCAGGGAAAACTGCTGCTGGTATTGAAAGTGCATGTTTCAGTCTGCATGTCAGAATTTTTTATTGAAATAGAAGAGGATTTGAGAAGTCACTCAAAATGTGCCCTAATTTTTCTTTCTGCAGCACTAATCATACTTTTTATGGAAAAATGAACCCCCTCATTTTGTTCCTTTTTAAATTAAATGTTTTAAGAGTTACCACTTTAATCCAAGCAAGATGGCTTCAGGTGTGCCATACGTTTATCATAAGTAGGACTGTTAGCGCTCTAGTTGTTCTTTGGAACACTCTGGGAAGCTGCAGTAGAACACAAAGGAATCAACTGACAGTCTCTGCCCTTGTTGGATGTACATGTTTTACTGAGAATGTCAGACTTCATTCTCACATGACTGAGAAAGATAATGTGAATTTACAGAAAATAAGCTCTCAGTTTAGCTTATAGATCACCTTCCAAACCTCTGTGGGAAAAGCATGAGAAAATATTTTTCTCTCAATCATGATATCCCAGCAGAAGGCTTTTTCACATGGTGAAATCACCTTAGAACATACCACAATTCCTAAAATGAGTATGGTACCATCAACAAATGATTTATAATGTAACTAAAGTCTTAAAACCTTCTATTAACTGCAATGATTTTTAATGAGGTGCTATCATGTATATTGGTCCCAAGATGGCTGCCAACACTTCTTGGATGAAGTGCTGACAGACAATCAGATCTCAGGATGAGATGTGTGGTTAGGCTCCGCCCACATATATATATGATTTTACTTTTAATTTTCTCAGGAACTACTGAACAGATTGACACCAGACCTGCAAAAAGCACATCCCTGACCTGAGGACTACCTCTCTGCCAAATTTCAAGTAATTCTGTTCAGCCATTCGGGCTGTACCTTGGACTAAAGGTCCCTATGGAAAATTGCATGGGGAAAACGCGTTTTGGGACCCCCCTTTTTTCTCAGCCCCCGCTTGACGAATCCCCCTGAGACTTTCAGGGTAGGAGCGGAGCGGAGCGCCCCACCTATTTTGAAAATTTCGCGAGGATTCGTCAACCGGCGCCAAACTTATTCCAAATAGAATGTTGCGGATTTCCTATGGAAACACGGTCCTAACTATAACTATCTACTGGCGACCGCCAGTAGATAATATATATATACAGTGCTTTAAATGGGCCGGTACTCACCGGTACTGAGTATCGGCACTTCCGAATTTTCTTGCCGTCAGTACCGGCACTTCTCTTTAGCTAGAAAGAGTACCAGTACCCAAATCAGCAGCAGGGAGGCGCAGGATAGACATCTCCTCCAGCTCAGGGCAGTCGCTGCTGAAGATTCCAGCAGCGCCCACTTGAATGTCCGAAGACTGCAGGGTGTTGAGAGGGCTTATATCACGCTGTGATTAACAGGACAGGGTCTAGACAGACCCTGCACTGTTGATCAGATGCGCAAAGACAATTAGTCTGAAAGTGATTTCGCCGCCCCCTCCCCCCAACTCTCCATTAGGTGAGTGAAATGGAGACGCGCGAGCGCGCGAATCAAGATGGCCGCCACTCGGTGAGCTCCTCCGCGTTTTCGCCCGTTTTTTTAAATAAAACGCCGAACGTCTGTCAAAATTTTGTTCTAAAGGAGGTCGCTGCGCTAATTACAGGCTTACCAGCATTGTGAAGTGGTTTCAGCTCGTTTTCATCGTGGGAAGTCGTGTTTCTGGCTCCCTGGTTCCTGCTCCGAGCTCTGCATTGAAGGACTGCCTGGTTAGTCTGTCAGGGGGGCGGAGCATACTTCAGGAAAGGGCCTGGCTTGGGCCTAGCCACACCCCTAGTCCAGTTTAGCTGCTGCACCAGTATTTTGAAGGATTGTTTTGCTCCTTTTCGTTTTTTTTACTCATAATCTACTCATTTTTAATCAAATTATATTATCTTTTCTCAAAAATGGATAACAAAAATAAAAGAAAACAGCAGAGTTCACCGCCCCCAATAAAATCAAAGGGGGTGGAGTCATCTGAACCCTCGCTTTCTTTAATTTTGGAGGAAATTCAGGCTCTTCGTGCTAGTACAGAAACTATTGCGACTGAAATAAAAAATGTACGAAAGGAAATGGCGAGTTTGTCGATGAAAATCTCAGACAACTCAATTAAAATACAAGACAATAAAGTTAAAGTCGATGCTTTTACTCCACTTGTGGCGAAAATATCACCTCTGTGCTCACAACTTCTGGACATGGAAAATCGCAATAGACAATACAATCTTCGCATATTTAATTTACCAGAAGAGGTTGAGGGATCTAACTGTCGACTATACTTAGAGATCTTACTTCCTGGTCTTTTAAATGTCAAATTTCCAGAAAAATTTGAAATCGATAAGGCTCATAGAATTCCTTCACGTCGCAATCCTCAACATAGCAAGCCTAGACAAATGATATTTAAAGTTCTCCGTCACCATCATTTGGTTCTGATCAGAAAAGCAGCTAGAGAAATTCCTTCATTGTTGGTCAATGGTCACAAAATCTTTATTCATCAAGATTTTGCCAAGGAAACTGTTGCAATACGTAAGGGTTTTACTGATCTTCGCCCAAGATTGAGAAGCCTTGGATACCAATATGGCCTTTTTGACCCTTCAACTATGCGCATTTGGAAAGATAATTTTTCAAAATCCTTTCAACGTCCTGAAGATCTTCGACAATTTCTGGATCAACAAGTACAGCAATCTATGGACACTCAGGGTCCTATCACTTGATTTTTTCATGTGTGATCTTCTTTGACAGATTTATATAACTCATAATATTCTGGGCTCCAGCGGTTTCTGGCCATGCTTGTAGAGCGTGTGTGCGTCCCAATCTTCATATTTATGTGTTTTGTTTGTCTTTTTTGCTATGTTTTATTTCTTCCATTCCCTTTTGTGTGTTTTGGAGCTACTTTCTTCTTAACATTTGTGTCTTTTTCTGATCTTCCTCTTTCTAATCCTTTTCTCCTTTTATTTTGTCATGGCTAATATTAAAGTAGTGTCACTGAATGTTAAAGGTTTACGCCATCCTGTGAAACGTACAAAAATTTTGGATTATTTAGGTAGTTGCAAAGCTGATTTTTGTTTTTTGCAAGAAACTCATATAGATGATAACATTTTAAACTATATGAAGAAAAAATGGGTTGATAATATTGTTTCTTCTCCTGCTATTGGCAAGAAAAATGGTGTAGCTATATTTTGTGCGAAAAAAGCTCATTGCCAAGTTTTGAGCAAAATTACAGATACGGATGGGAGATATTTAATTGTTAAGGTTAAAGTTCATGATTCTATCTTATTTTTATTAAATGTTTATGGCCCTACTGCAGATGACCCTGTTTTTTGGGCTACTCTTTCAACGGAGGTGGTTAAAATTGGTAATGTACCTTTAATTGTTGCAGGTGACTTTAATGTCATATCTGATCCGTTATTAGATAGAATATCTCGTACTAAATTCCACCCCGCTAAGGTTTATTTTGCTTTTAAATTATTTCTTCAAACCACTAAGTTAGTTGATATTTGGCGGTTACACTTTCCTACAGAAAAATGTTTTACTTTTTTTTCTAATCCACATAATTCTCATTCTAGGATCGATTATATATTAGTTTCGAAACAGCTGATCAACTGTGTTAGTAACCCCAAGATTGGCAATATTGATGTCTCTGACCACGCTATGGTTTCTTGTATTCTAAATTTAAATCCAACCTTTACTAACCAGCCTAGATGGAGAATGAATTCTGGTATAGCTCTCAATGAACTTAATAAACCAAAGCTCCTCTCTGCCATTCATGATTTTTTTCAATTTAACCCTGAAGGTACTACTTCTTTGGTTAATAGATGGGATGCTTTTAAAGCTTATATTAGAGGGGTAACTATTTCTATTATGGCTCACGAAAATAAAACCTTTAATGCAAATATTAAAAAACTAGAAAAGCAAATAGCGGAATATGAATGACTTTTTATTTCGTCTAATGACCCTCAATATAGAAGTAAGTTGCAAAAGCTTCGATATGAATTCAATACAATTCTTAGTAATAGAGCTGGTGTTCAGATTTCTAAGGCCAAAGCTAAATTTAGTTTTAATGCAAACAGATCTGGAAGATTGTTAGCGAATTACTTACGTATCAAAAAGGATAAAACTCAAATTACTTCTATTCATGGATCCAATGGTAAAATTGCTTTATCTCATAAAGATATTGTGAATGAATTTTTGGAATTTTACTCTAAGTTATATGATAAACCTGAATTTCATAATGAATCTTTAGTTGATTCTTTTTTATCCTCATGTGGTTTACCTAAAATTTCTCCATCAGATAAAATGGGGCTTGACTCTCCAATTACTAAGGAGGAAATTTTGAGTGCTATAAAATCTCTTAAAAAGAATAAATCTCCGGGTCCTGATGGTATCCCAGCGGAGTTTTATAAAGAGTTTCAATCCCTTCTTTTACCCTTATTATTTCAACTATTCACATTGTTTGGCTCTACGGGAATTACTTCAGGATCCTTTACTGAAGCTTTAATTATCGTTCTTCCCAAACCTGATAAAGACCCCACCCTTGTATCTAATTATCGCCCTATCTCTTTAATTAATCAAGACTGTAAATTATATGCCAAAATATTAGCCACACGATTATCCCCTGTATTAGACTCTATTATACATTCGGATCAATCTGGTTTTATGAAGAATAGACATTCTGCAAATAATACAAGAACGTTATTACATGTCATTGAACAAGGTCTTACGTTAACTACTCCTTCAGGAATTATGGCTTTGGATGCTGAAAAAGCCTTTGATAAATTGCATTGGCAATTTTTATTCCATGCTTTATCATCTTTTAACTTTGGAGATAATTTTATTCGTATGATTTCAGCTCTATATTGTGCCCCTACTGCTCGTCTATTTATTAATGGCCAAATTTCAAATCAATTTCCCTTTTTAGAGGTACTAAACAAGGATGTCCCCTTTCCCCGCTACTGTTTTTAATTGGCATTGAACCTTTTCTTACATCTATAAGAAAATGTGATAACATTAAAGGATTTATTATTAATGAGATTATTATTAAAACTTTAGCGTATGCTGATGATGTACTTTTATGTATTAGTGACCCCTTATCCTCATTTCCTTCTTTATTAGAGATTATAACAAAATATTCTATGGTGTCTGGCTATAAATTAAACACTAATAAAACTGAATTTTTCCCTTTAAACATTTATTGTACTCCTGACATGATACCTATGAATGAAATTGTTGGCAAAAGACTAAATTAAAATATCTTGGTATTTTATTTTCCTCATCTATAAAATCTACAATGACTTTAAACTGTAAGTTTGTCTTAGATTATATTAAAGATAAAACGTCTAAATGGGCTTTGCTACATCTGTCATGGTGGGGTAGACTAGAATCTATTAAAATGAATATTGCTCCAAAAATATTTTATACTCTTTCCATGATTCCCTCTCAGTTCCCATTAAAATTTTATAAAGATATTGATAAACTTCTCTCCAAATTTCTTTGGAATAACAAATCACCTCGCATTAGTTATAAAAAATTAAAAATGTCTAAATGTAATGCTGGCTTTGGTATCCCAGATTTTTTTCTGTATCATAAAGCTTTTATTTTAAAACAAAGTGCCATATGGTTTAGTCATTTCCCTTTACATAATCCACCCTCTTGGCTCCTAATTGAAAAATCTATGGTGAAGCCGTTCCCATTACCAACGCTGTTAACTATGTCCAACACCTCCTCAGTTTTTCATAAATCTATCGTTCTCAAATCCACTAAATTGGTTTTTAATGATTTAGATTCTATTTTTCTATACCCCATGTATAACACTGTTGAATTATCATTATGGTATAGCAATATCATTAAACTAAATAAGAACATTAGATTTTGGTCTTCGTGGATCAAAGCGGGTATTTTTTATCTTAAAGATATTTATTCCAACAATACCTTTATACCGTTTGAGGATCTACAAACAAGGTTTGGTTTAACCCAATCTGATCGTATTAAATATGAATATTTAATTAATTCAATTTTAGATTCCTTTCCACAAGCTATTCCGACTAGTGTTACAGCTGATCTATCCGTGTATATCCAAACTATATCGCTGAAAGCTAATGGTGTCTCCATTTTATATAAAAAATTATCTAATACGTTAGGAAGTAACATAACGATGATTGCAACCTTCTGGAATAATGAACTTTCACTTACATTTTCTAATGATTCATGGGAAATTATATGGATTAGAAGTATTTCTGGTTGGTTACCTGTCTCACTTTATCAAACCAATTCCTATATATTATTTAATTCTTTATGGACTCCAAAACGTTTATTCCAGGCTAAACTCATTCAATCTGACACTTGTTGGCACTGTAAATTGCATCCTGGTTCGTTACGACATATGCTTTTTGATTGCCCTTTAATTGCAAAATTCTGGACAGAAGTTTGGGATTTTATTAAGAAATTGTTGCATATACATGAAGACTTATCATATAAAATGTTAATTTGCAAATCAGTTACATTATCACAATCTCTAAGTTCTGTTGAATGTAGGCTTTTTGATTTTTTGATTTCTGCTGCGTTAAAATCTATTACCTTTTGTTGGAAAGATGTTTCTAAATTATCAGTTCATGCTTGGTGGTCTTGGGTTATCTTTACAAGACGAGGTGCTCAATTATCTTTGTCTGGGGTTAATCATAATCCTATTTCCTATCACTCTTTTTGGAGTCCTGTTGATCTCTATTTTGCATCTTAGGGGTATGTTTATGTATTGTAATGCCTTTTAAGATTTTTATACTAACTAATATGTCATAGTAGCTCTATTTATTGCTTACTCAATAATTTGTTATTAGATGTTTCCCTTCCCCCCCTCCTTTTAAGTTTATAAGAATATGACCAATTTCTTTTCTATTGGAATGAATTTGATAATTTTTGTATGTCTATGTTGTTGATGTTCATTATAAAATCTCAATAAAATATTTTGAACACAAAGGTGAGTGAAATGGGTTGGGACTGCCAGACAGTCATCCAGTCCCATTTAGTGTATTGCACTGGGCCTACTAAAGAGTGTGGCAGCGAAATACAATCCACGACCTTCATCAAAGACGTTTTCCTTTTCATCTTTATGTTTAGCACAGGAGCTGCTTCCCTTTGTGTGCCCCGCAAACACTAATTGCTGCATTTACAAGATAACAGGGACTGACCAGGGTACTGGGACAATGGGTGTGAATTGAGCCCTGCCCATAGGGCAATGCACAGCAGGGAATGTTGGAACACTCCAGGAATTAGCTCCCATGACAACTGTTGATGCATTTGGTTGGGGGAAAGACGAGACGAACATAGAAGGACGAGGGAAGGAGGAATGTAAGGTGAGTTGACAGGTGAAGTTAAGATTTGCCGCTTTTTCAGATAAAAATGCCAGATATTTTTTGGGGAGAGTGTTATATTCTTATATAGCGCAAACTTATTTGCTGAGTTCTGAAATCATTAATGGACTTAAGTGTGAGTGTTTGCTTATGTCTGTGTGCTTGCCTGCTTGAAAGAGGGAGAGTATCAGGACACGCTCAGGAGATGTATTAAAGGGAATGTGTGGAATAATGTTGTGTACATGTCTGCTGGTCTCTTTCTGTGTGTGCGATCTTGAGAATATACAGTATTATGCCAAACAACAATAAATAACAGTAGGCCATTAAGAAACAGCAAATATTACAAACGAGGAAATGTTAACATCTCCAGTTTGGCTTTCATTTTGTGTAATGAGTTAACCGGTTTCGTTTACATGAACGCATTTCTTGTGTTTTGATATGTGCTGCAACTGGTACAGAAGCCATTATGTATCATCATATATTGCCCTTAGCACCGCCCCTAGCTCCGCCCACTTGACACACCTCGAGCTTATTTTAATGAGTACTGCACTTATTTATTCCCATTTAAAGCACTGTATATATATATATATATTACCTACTGGCGGTCGCCAGTAGGTAGTTATAGTTAGGACCCTGTTTCCATAGGAAAACCGCAACATTCTATTTGGAATAACTTTGGCGCCGGTCGACGAATCCTCGCGAAATTTTCAAAATAGGTGGGGCGCTACGCTCCGCTCCTACCCTGAAAGTCTCGGGGGGATTCGTCAAGCGGGGGCTGAGAAAAAAGGGGGGTCCCAAAACGCGTTTTTCCCATGCATTTTTCCATAGGACCTTTAGACACAGCTACAGCCCGAACGGCTGAACAGAGTTACTTGAAATTTGGCAGAGAGGTAGTCCTCAGGTCAAGGAAGTGCCTTTTGTAGGTCTGGTGTAAATCTGTTCAGTAGTTCCTGAGAAAATAGCATTTAAATCAATATATATATCTGTGGCAGCTTACGGTGCGCTTACGGTGCGCTTACGGTAAGCTTACCGTACGCGTACGGTGCCGTGCGCGAGCGCGAATCTGATTGACTGTTAGATCTTAGTAAACATTCGAATCGGTCGAAACCAGGAAGCGACGGCCGCCATTTTCTCTCTCGCACTCTGAGGGGGGGTTGAAAAACAAAGGCCAAAAACATGTAAAGAGGCTGTTTAGACAGCTCCTAAGCACATAACCATGATGAAGGAGTCCCCAAAGATCCTCCAAGGACAAAAAAGCAATTAAAAATTTTTTGAAAATTTCGCCGATTATGCTTACCGTTCGCGTACATTAAAAATTTTTAACTAAAAAAAAATTATCCATACTCTCCCCACCCCGTGTGCAAATGGTGCCCGCAGGGCACCATTCGGCCATGGCATATGCATTATCCGAAAAATTTAAAGGTTACCTTTCACAACGAAGCGCATAATATGTCCTCCATGTGCGCACGGTGCGCGAAGCGCATCGTGCGTACATGGCCCATTTAGCGTAACGTGCCCACCGTGCGTGCACGGCACTAACAGCGTAAAGTGGGCGCGCGGTGCGCGAAGCGCACCGCGTGCTCGCGCACCGTGCGCGCACGGAACGAACTGCGTTAATTGGGCGCGCTCGCCACGAATGGCGTAAAGTAACTTAGCATTTAAAAAAACGTACAAATTCACTGAAAAAAACATAGGTTTCACACACGTTATAGTTAGGAATTAGCATTTAAAAAACCTTGCAAATTCAGTGAAAAAACCATAGGTTTCACACATGTTATAGTTAGCTGGACATTTTACTGATAAAAAACCATTGAAATTCCCCCGTTATAGTTAGTGCAGGCAACTATAACTCACGCGACCGCAATCCTCTGCTGATGACATATGTGTCTTTATAAAAAAAAAATATTTGTAATATATGTATAGCTAAAATTTAATGGAAGAAGACATGGGCAAATAAGTGTCTAAATACAGTATTAGCATCAGCAGAGGATTGCGGTCGCGTGAGTTATAGTTGCCTGCACTAACTATAACGGGGGAATTTCAATGGTTTTTTATCAGTAAAATGGCCAGCTAACTATAACATGTGTGAAACCTATGGTTTTTTCACTGAATTTGCAAGGTTTTTTAAATGCTAATTCCTAACTATAACGTGTGTGAAACCTATGGTTTTTTCAGTGAATATATATATATATATATATATATATATATATATATATATATATATATATATATATATATATATATATATATATATATATATAGATAGATATATTACCTACTGGCGGTAGCCAGTAGGTAGTTATAGTTAGGACCACGTTTCCATAGGAAAACCTCAACATTCTATTTTGAATAACTTTGGCGCCGGTCGACGAATCCTCGCGAATTTCTCAAAATAGGTGGGGCGCTACGCTCCGCTCCTACCCTGAAAGTCTCGGGGGGATCCGTCAAGCGGGGGCTGAGATAAAAGGGGGATCCCAAAACGCGTTTTTCCCATGCATTTTTCCATAGGACCTTTAGAACGAGCTACAGCCCGAACGGCTGAACAGAATTACTCAAAATTTGGCAGAGAGGTAGTCCCTAGGTCAAGGAAGTGCCTTTTGTAGGTTTGGTGTAAATCTGTTCAGTAGATTCTGAGAAAATAGCCTTTAAATCAATATATATATCTGAGCCCGCTTACGGTACGCTTACCGTACGCTTACGGTAAGCGTACGGTGGCGTGCGCGAGCGCGATTCTGATTGGCTCTTAGATCTTAGTAAACATTCGAATCGGCCGAAACCAGGAAGCGGCGGCCGCCATTTTGTGTATTTCACTCTGAAAAAAAAGAGTGAAAACAAGGAAAGGGGGCAATGAGGAGAGTTACAGACCCCCTAACATTTGTAAGGGGGTCAAAGAAGGACAGAAAAGTACAAAAAAAACATTTATTGATTTTAAAAAAAATCACGGGGTACGCGTACGGTAAGCATACGGTAAGCGTACGGTAGAAAAAAAAAAAAAAAAAAAATGAAAATCAGATTTAAGTGTTTAGATATTAGGGGGCTCTAAAAAGAGCCGTTGTGTTTATGAAATGATTTTTTAGTGGTACCTACAAGTAAGTACCGATGCAGAGTCTAAGGTTCAAGAGGAAGACTCTGTTCCCTTCATCATTGAAGTGCACACCATCTCCTCTATAAATGTCTTGCATGTCATAACGCAAGTTGTTGTGGTAAATGGCACCCATACCATAGTCACGGAGGAAAGCAGAAACAGATTTGTTGACGTGCTTTCTTGCTTTGTCATCGCACCGCGTGCCCACCGTGCGTGCACGGCACTAACTGCGTAAAGTGGGCGCGCGGTGCGCGAAGCGCACCGCGTGCTCACTGTGCGCGCACGGTGCGCGAAGCGCACCGTGCGCGCACGGAACGAACTGCGTTAAGTGGGCGCGCACGCCACGAATGGCGTAAAGTAACTTAGCATTTAAAAAACCGTACAAATTCACTGAAAAAACCATAGGTTTCACACACGTTATAGTTAGGAATTAGCATTTAAAAAACCTTGCAAATTCACTGAAAAAACCATAGGTTTCACACATGTTATAGTTAGCGGAAATTTTACTGATAAAAAACCAATGAAATTCCCCCGTTATAGTTAGTGCAGGCAACTATAACTCACGCGACCGCAATCTTCTGCTGATGACATATGTGTCTTTATGAAAAAAAAATATTTGTAATATATGTATAGCTAAAAATGTATGGAAGAAGACATGGGCAAATAAGTGTCTAAATACAGTATTAGCATCAGCAGAGGATTGCGGTCGCGTGAGTTATAGTTGCCTGCACTAACTATAACGGGGGAATTTCATTGGTTTTTTATCAGTAAAATTTCCGCTAACTATAACATGTGTGAAACCTATGGTTTTTTCAGTGAATATATATATATATTCAAATTGAAGAGGTTGCCGCTCCGGTGGCACACACTCGCTGGAGCTAGGCCGTAAGCAGGGCTCAACACAAGCACCATCTCCCCATACTGATGCTGCCAACGCGTTTCGGGATAGCTCTCTTCCTCTGGGCAGGTAAAACAAGAAATGAAAGGCAAGCAGTTCAAAACATATACATATATATACATATACAGATCGCCCAGGGCCTAGTATATTTAAGTAAGGGGAGAGAGACCATCCCCAGGGGTGATTTTGTGGGAAAAGGAAGGGGGATGCAGGGCCTCCTTCCCTGAGCCTTGTTAGGCAATGGGGATCCCATCCCCTGGTGCTGAAATCAAAATGAAAGGGGGGGTCCCAGGGACACATTCCACGGGGCTATACTCAAAAACAAAGGGGAGGGGGCCGTGTGGTGCTCCTCCCTCGAGCCTAAGAAGACCCCGGGGACTCCGTTGTCAGGGCCAAAATGAACTTAAACGGGAGAGGGCTATCCTCCCCGAGCCCTCGCCATGAACTGCTATATATATATATATATATATATTACATATATACATATTACATATATACATATTACATATATATTACATCACTCATGACATCTACGACATCATCCATAATCTCAGTGCAACATTTGCAACTAAATTGCTAATGAGAAAACTGTGCATGGTGGGGACACAGGGACACAAGTTATAATTACTTGAGATAACTATAACTGATTAATTTCTGCATATTTTTAGTTTAAAGCGTTACGTTGTTACATAACATTTCACCTAACTATAACATTACTTTAACCTTTGTTTTTTTCATTGAACACAACCAGGCCCTGAGCCCACCCCTCTATGAGCAACCAACCCCCTGTGTTGTATGGCTTATACTTTCCCAATAACACTGTGCATTTGTTGGACAACATAACCATCAGAACTGTGCAAGACTGACTCCCCACACACTGTAGGATATGTTGGCCTAAGTCTTGCTGGCTTACAGTGCACCATCTGTGCCCCTAACATTACAGGGTAAAAAATGGATGTGCAGCCTCAAAACATGACAACTCTGACTCCCTAAGGAAATTGTGGTAACAGATCTAGAACCCTTTCACTTAGTTACTTATGTATAACCAAGGAGATACACAGGAAATACACAACAAAGAGTTTATATATTTATTGAAGCATTGTGATTCTTGATTAAAATAATTGTGCTGCACTAATCAATCGAAGGAAGCAGAATTATGTGATTAGCTTTACGAGAATGGTGAAAAACATAAACAGTTCAACCATTGTGCTTATCACAGAGAGTATATGCATACGAATACTGTAATATATTGTACTCCTACCTAGCGCATCCCAATTTATCATGTTTAGGTTGTGTGAATCTGCCAAATCCATGTAAGGTGATCTATCTCCCTGGAACCTGTGAGTAAGTGTCATCAAGCTACCCCACTTGGTGTAGAGCTGGACAGCATTCCTTGCATGAGGTAAACATGAATCAGCTGAGCTGGAACTCCATTATGGATCGACCTCTCAGTGCCAGCAAAATGTTACTCTATCTAAACAAAGGCTTGATGTCATATATATCATAACATCCTTCATATTACATGCTGAAGCCTCAGTCAGACCGCTATGGTTTATTCTATTGTAATAGTTTAACATCTTACGTGATGAACTTAGCCTTTGTACAAGGTGTTCTGATATAGTGCCTACGAAGTGGTAGTGAGTTTGAATAAAATTATCCTATACGTGCATGCAAAAGAATTTGTGTCAAATGTCATTGTGTTTGGGGAGAGAAGACAACTTACTAACATGAGCATGTAAAATGCTGTTTCTTAACCCAGCTTAGTGTACTCACTTGACACCTGCAAGCACCCTTCTCCTACAGCATAGCATTCTGGCATGCCCAACATGCGTTTGGTCTCACAGGACCTGGCCACACTCAGGCAGATTTATTAACTTTGAGTCACAGCACTAAAATAGAAAAGCTACATCTTTTGGCTTTATCAAGGAGTGAGCATATCAATAGATTTAAACAGATCTATCATCTTTCTCCAAAAATGACCAATATTTTAATTCAAATGTATATTTCATTAGTTCACACAATCCAATGTTTAATAAAAGGGATTATTATATAAATGTTAAATTAAATTTTAGTAAAAAAATAAAATCAACATGTCCCCAAGTCTTTCTTTCATCATTGTTTTTATGATTGCATTTTGTTGGCTGAAAAATGTTAAAAGAAAGACTGAATCTATATTTTTTAAATAAAATCAACATGTTGTTAAGTCTTTCTTTTTAAATTTTTCAGCCCACAAAATAAAATCATCAACAACTCTAAAAGTGAGCATTGCACTCCAGATGGAGAGCTCCAGCTAGGATCACTTTTGAAAAATATGAAAAGTTTCATGGGGTCATGGATTTAATGACCACAGAGACTTACTGTTTTTTTTTTATGTTGCCGGGGGGGTGTTTGAGGCGCTGCGCTCCCTGCAGTCCCCCCCACATTAAAGAAAATGCTTGGTGGTGCCTCTGCCCCTTCAAGGGACATCACGAAGCTGAAAAGAAAAGTGTAAAGAGCCACCGCAGGGCATTTTGGAGCGCTCCTTCAAGGAGCAGTTAACAATAAATGAGGGGCTCCTTTTTTATTTTTTACAGGACTCCAGCAGGACTCTTGCAAGAGTACCACTCACCACACTGGGTGGGGTAGCAGCAAATCAAGCCCTGCCCTCTTATATGATTTTTATTTTGTTTTTCAGAACTCACAGAGGGCCTGATTACGTTTGGCGGTGTGGGAGCGGGACCGCCACACCGCCGCCTCGCTCCTGCACTGCCAAACCTGTGTACGCACCGCTCACCAGATTATGGCTTCTTTAGTCACTGGCAGGCTATTCTTTGGCGTTCCCATAACGGTGCCTGCAATGGGAATATCGAAGGCAGTACATGCCGTGCAGGTACTGGGGTGCATGAACACAGGGGGGTACAACATGTGCACCCCTGCATGCACCCATTGGCCCAGAGGCAAAAGAGGGCACTGTAAGGTCTCCTTTGTTTCCTCTCCACCACGGTTTTCATGGAGGAGGAACCACCATGAACACCGTGGCAGCGAGGAAACTCGTAATGTGCTCGGTGGGACCGTGGCAGTCCCGCCAAAGATATAGCGGCCTCAAGCCCACTGCGCCACCGCCAGAGATCTCTGATCCCTGGCAGTTGTAGCGGTGCAATGGCGGTCTTACCACTGAACTTGTAATGAGGTGATTGGACCACCGGTCCAATGGCCGGACCACCACCGCTGCGCCACATTGAGTCTGGCGGTCCGTGGACCACCAGACCCAAAATCATGCCTTGACTCTTGTAATGGCAGCCACAACAATATTTTCTTCCTATTGTGGCCACAAATCACATCACTCCGTGCCGCAGGACCTGTCAATCAGAAGTCTTTTTTTTTTGCTGACCCCAATGTGTTTCTTTTAATATATTTAGCTTTTCTTAATGAAAACTGAAACTCAGATTTTCACAAAAGAATTACGAATTCTATTTTCTTACCTTGGTATAAGGGAGCCCAGCAAAACAATGAGTTAGATTAAAGATAATCCTGGACCTGTCACTGACAACCCTTAGCTGTCTGAAGAAGATTCTTGCAGAGCTGGCTCACCAAGTATGCCCACGCTTTGCTTACTGAAAACATATGTAGCCTGTAAGTAGCATTTTTTTGTCACATTTTGTCGAAATTATGAATGCAAATATATTTTAGCGTTAACAGTTTCAAGCATTTGAACAAACTATTACACACTCAAGCTCCTATTCGTGAGGCTGTAATTATTACTGTGTACTTTCTATAAAGATAAACGCTAATAAGAGCTATCAAAAAAATCGGAAAATGTGGTTGCTAATGTGGCATGCAAAAGTATAGGTTGAGGCACCCGCATTTTAATATTTACTCATTATACATTTTATACTTGAAATGGCAATATGAGGAATCATTTACCGTGTGCTCATAAAAACGTGACCAGCACAACGCAGTGCCATTTTTATCTATGCAGAGTGGAGCAGAGACCCAGCCATCACCCACTGACCTGGAAGTGCACATTGAGCGAGTGAGCGACTTAAATCATCACAGTCAACTCTTAGTATGTCAGTTCTTGTTTCCCTTCAGTTCTGTGTGTTTGAGCCTAGGAGTGTGCTGCCACCTGCCGTAATACCACACAATCGTTCATTTCAGATGCCAACCGTGTAATACATTTACTGCTTATGTTTTCAGTCGTGTCACTGGAAAAACAATGGGGCATATCAGCAACGAGGCGATATAAAATTATTGTTGCTTTTGCGTCCGTTTTCGGGCGAAAAGCGGCGATAATTTTATCGCCATATTAGCAAGGTCACGCTATCGCGTGAAACCTTGCATTAGCTCCCAGATTCTTAACGCCCAGCTTTGCATCTCTAATGAGATGCAAAGTGGGCTTTCCTGACCTGACATGACTGGAGAAATGTCGCTAAGCGACATTTCTCCTATCATCAAGCCCCACGCTATGAAGCATAGGTGCAAGAATAGTAGCGATAACCCCTGTTATCGCTACTTTCCTTGCTCCTGCTTCAGGACTGACTTAGCCATGATATCCTATGTAAGGTGGATATCATGGCTAAGTATGTGAGGCCCTATCAGCAAGCTAGCGCCAAAGTTTGTGAGATTATCGCTGGGTTTCCAGCGATAAACTCACGTTTGGCAGTTAGCGCTAGGATTTTTATCGCTTTTGAGATAAGCTTTGCTAATAGCACGCTATCTCAGCGATAGAAATCCACGTTAGCCGGCGATAATTATCCTAGCGCTGAGTGCGCTTAGCGATAATTATTGCCGGTTGTTGCTGATATTCCCCTATGTTCTTCGCAGCTGGGTTTCAATCTCCATGTTTTGAATGTGAGAAATCTGCAATGGCAGCAATGGCGCTTAGTATATTTTATGCATCAAAAGGATTCTTGTTTGCGCATGTCCACATACAGGCACACATAGGCGCCCATCTTTGAATGATTTTTGTTCAACTTTATAACAAAAAACATTTTCAGATGTCATTTGTATGCATGCGCACACACAAGCTGCCTTTTTTATAATGGGTTTTGTAATACAATTTTACAAAAATCAATCATGACCACATCAAGTACTGGCAAATCTAAAAGGTTAAAGCAAGTGCCAAATATATTGGCTTTGCCAATGCTAGATGACATTCAAGATTGGGAGGAATTCACACATGTGCCTATTACTACTGCCAACGTTGCCACTCTGCTATGCTACCTCTGCATATAGATGCTGCTGTAACCAATAGCAAGGTAAATTCCGGGGAGCCATATTATGTAGAGTTTGCCTGGGTACCAAAAATAAAACTAATCTCACTTTGCGCGGCTTTTAATGTTTTTCGAATATTGAACCAACCAGGCAATGACTAAAGTAAACTAAAGCGCATTTGGCCCAATATTTATACTCTGTTTCCTTTTATGTAAACACTAAAAACAGTGGATAAACCTATTTGCTTATTGGTTTCCTTCAGAGCATTGCCATATGTCCAAAGCGGTAGAGAAAATTGCAAATGTTACATAAAAAAGATTTCTACAATAACGACTTTTATATATGCAAATTTCACATCTATATCTTTAATGCTAGTGTTTTGAGCCCTACATTCATTATCTTACTTCAGCATTCTTTAGTGAGTCACATTGCACAAAACAATATCTCTAGAATTTTCCATTTGTTTTAGTAAAATTGTGGGTAAGAATATTTGTCCAACTATTATGCTGAATATGCTATATAACTCAATATGGCAGAATTGTACAATAACATAAACATATTATTTATTATTAGATTTCAGAATGAATTTCATCAAGTATGTCTCTAAAGGTATTAAATTACCTTTGGCTGTGTTCCTCCCATTTGTAAAAACACTTGGAGGCCCATTAAAAGTCTTTCACTGATTGGCCCAGTATACCCTCCCTCACAACTACGAAGTAACCAATAGCAGAGGCACTGCTCAATCTGGGGTGCAGAAATATACCCAATTATGGGATTTTAGGGACTAATATGTGAGGATGAAACTTTCCTACATGAGAGTTAGGAACAATTTTCATTCTATGTCAGGGCCGGATGCGGGGATTATGCGGTTTCAAAACTTGCTCATCACCAAAATGAGCCATATGCAGCACTTGCTTGAAATAAACCCTCTTAAAAGTTGAGTCTGAGGACCAATCCTCTATGTTCATAGTGTCCTCCTACCCCGCTCTCATCAAAAAAGCTTTGGAAGCCATGCGTCCCAAAGGCAGTCAGATCGATGCGTTCCTCTTGCATCACCCAACACACCCACCACGCAGTGATGGAAGAGGACACCGCTATCTCTTGTTGTCTCTTGTCCAGGGGTCATAACTCCTCCAACATTTGTTCATATGTCTTCAGACATTGAACCACACACAACTTCGGAAAGTCTGGAAAGGCTGGATACCTGATAGTCTCGGTATTGGACTTAGTCCATCTGCAAATTGTGAATGATATCCCTGAAGGGAAAAATGGCCTTCCTGTAATAACCAGGGCTTGGATATCTGACACGCTTCTGCAGGAAACTAGGAATAGCAGCATCACCAGCTTGGCTGAAAGCTTCTTCCAGGATAGGAACCTGTTTGGTTGCCAGGATAAGAATAGGTTGAGCATATGGTTGGCATCCAAGAGCACCGAGTATTGCGGAGACGGCGGGAGGGACAATCAAATTCCTCTAGCGAGTCTGCGCATGAAAGGGTGCTCTCCCACAGGTCCGCCATCCACTGGAGTGTGGCCGGCAGAGATAGCTGAACAGAATGTCTTGATAGACCGATAGGCCAATCCTTCGTTTGCCAGGTCAACTAAAAAATGTAATACCTGCACAACATCAGCGGCCACAGGATTCATACCCCTGCGCAGACACTAACATATTTATCGGGTCCAAGCTAACTTGTACCTCTTCATTGTACTCTCTGCCCACACCTTGGATAGGAGTTCCTCAGCTTGGTGTGAAAGGCCTGGGATCGACCATCGTCCCCTGTAATCTGCCAAGCCAACAGGGTTAGGAGCCCTCCAACACCAATTGGTGGGGAATCAGGTCTGGATTGAGGATGAGATGAGGAAACTGGAGGAGTTGGATTGGAGAATCCCAAGAAAGTTCCAGAAGAAGTGAAAACCACACTTGAGACCTCCAAACTGGTGTGACCATGACCACGTCCACCCACTGTTGTCGGATTTGGGCAGAGGCCCAAGTGATCATGGCGAAAGACCGAAAGGCATACCCCTTCTTCGGAGTCCAATCCTGTAGAAAAGTATCCGTTGAGGCTGCCTGCAGGTTTGGCCTCCAGCTGAAGAGCGGGGCAACTGATGGTCCAGCCGGGATGAGAACAGGTCCCAATCTCTCCTGCAACCCTGCAAACACTTACGGATTGAGTTTCCACAGACTGGAGTCACACAAATGGCGGGAGTGCCAGTCTGTCACCTGATTCTCCTGACCTGGCAGGTATTCCTCTGTGACTGAGACCGCGGGGCCAAAGGGGGTAAAGCATGAAGACTGTTTACCTAAAGTTCTGCTTTAACTGGTTGTATGTATCGAGGTCAACACCCTCCTTTAAGCGAGTGCTTTGCCGGCATGGTATCTGCATCCAGCAAAGCTGGGGGTGCAGAGAAAGGGCCTGGCGCATCTGGCACCATCTGGATAATCTTGGCGCACTTTTGCACAATGAGCTGTGTGTGGCATTCCTCCATGTGGGCCATGGCCTCGTCTACCGCTTGGTAGATAGTGGCGTCTATGGCATTATAGAAGTCGTCATCCCAAGGGAGGTATGCTAAAGGGTCTTCATATACATCTCCAGATGCTTCCATGGGAATTAGGGATGTGTCTTTAACCCAACAGGAAATAGGTCTGTTCCTGTGCTACTAAGCCAGTATGCACATCACTATGGTACTATGGGCAGTCAGAGGGCTGCTAGTTGGGGACTGAGGGTGCAGTCGAACATTTTTGTTGTGGGCAGAGTCACACCATATGGGTCTAAGTCAGCGAACACTCCCACTGATGCAAGTAACTCAGTGGGGTTGATGGCCTGGGAGTATGCCTCATTAACAGACACCCGTGGTGACTAGGTAGGATACAGACTAACCCTGGGCGGTGAACTCCGCTCGCGGCGTTTGTGGAGTTTTTCACACTCCGCGGAGCTCAGGGGGTTCTGAAAAACTCCAATCCGCTTAGCAGAGCAGAGTTTTTTCCTCGCTCGCCTACAGTAAGTTCGCAAGCATGAGTGAGGAAAACCCAAGGCTAGACCTCTCCCATGTGAGATTTCTCAGTGCGGGTGGTCACAATGGCCGCTACCACTCGCATTGAGAAACCTTCTGTTCACGTTGAGGAAGCAGCCGCTTGAGTAAAACTTCTACTCAAGCAGCAGAAAGAAACAGCGCCCTCTTGCACCGTGCGAGGTGCTGTTTGCGCTGTAAAAGCACAGGACAAAAACCTGGCACTAAAAATCAGTGCAAACGGCTCAAGCTAACCCACTCCGCCGCTTGTGGAACTCTGCGTAGCTTGGCTGAGTTTTTTTCTCACTTCGCAGAATTCCGCATAGCAAAACTCCATACAGGCTTACAGACCCCAGGAGGCATTATAAATCACACACAATGCAGACCCTAAGCACAGGGCATCAACCTGCAATATCAGGCAATTTGTTTGGGCAAACTACGGACTCCACAAGCGGGCGTCACTCTCCAGGCAAAGGCTCATTGCAGGCTCTTCACCTGACGTGTGATTCCGATCCTTTCAGCAATGTAATTGACAGGAATTGCGCCTCGTGGGTGCAGAGCATCGCTAGAGTCAAAGCGCAAACTGGCGATTGGAGGACCGTACTGCAGTGCGCCGCCTAATTATGGGCTGCGGATGAGTAGAAAACACACCCGCGGCTGATGCAATATCAGTGATATGCCCTACAAGCACTCATGAGCACTTTCAGCCTCAAAAACAGTGATCACGTTCGCATGGAAACATTACTCATTTTGAAGTAAGGAGGAAACAACATAACTTGATGCTGCAAGCAACGAAGAATCAATATTGAGGAAGGACTATTGCAGGCACAGAAGGAGCCTGATTGGTTACTGTTGTGAACTACCACTGGGTTCTGATTGGTGGTTTTTACAATCCATTCCCAGAGACTCGTGGGACTCACTCTAATGAATTGTAATTGAAAATCCCCTTTAATGGTAAAGGTAGTTTTAGGTTACTATTCTGAAAATGCCACTTTTAGAAATGTGCCTTTAAGCCAGTGTCCAGTCACATCACTATGAATGATTCTGCTGTTAGGGTTTGTGTATTGCTGTAAGACAGTAAGACAAATACCTAAGTGTGAGGGTTTTTGTAACAGGATGGCTGTGTAGGAGCTGCACTCTGCCTTTGTCAGCATAGAAAGTTTCGAGCCACAACCAGAGGGAGGAAAATAATTTGACCAGGTCAAGGAATTCTCCCACACAAAGGCTGGAACCCAGTATAGAATTAGAACCTTCAAAATCTTCCCTGGGCCTGTAAAAGATTCCTGCCGCTGGAAGGACTTCCTTGCTGTCTTAAAGAGACAAATTGAACCTGCTTGTCTTGATCCCAGGCTACCCAGAGGGACTTCAACGGTCAGTTGGCTGAACTCCTACATGAGCTAAAGGGACACAACAATCTTCCAGAGGCCTCCCTGCATCTGCCCAACTAACCAGCACCAATTGAAACTGCCTGAGTCCTCTGGTTTCTGCTGGAGTGAGTCCTGATCCCCAAGAGGCTCCCCGAGGTCCTGGGCCCATGGCTGGCATCAGTAAGAGCTCCACCTGAAGAAAAGGTAACAATCCTAAAGATCACAAAGTGACCTCTTCGCGATGAGAATCGATCGCCTGCGTCACCCGCCAACGCGAACATCCAGAGGGACCTGCTCTTTGAGCCAACAGCAACCATCCACGATGACCAGTAAAGCAACCATTAAGAGTAATGGGGTAACCCAGTGACCCTCAGAACCTGGGTGTGTACATAAAGCAAAAATATTGGTTCTGTTGGGAGTACGCTTAATTTGAATGACATTAAATGTTTTTAAATAGCTATTGAAATTTATGCTTAGTCTCTTTCATACACACACACATAAAGACAATTTTTTCGAAAAAACTGAGAGATAAATGTCCTTTTTAAACTATATTTGAATCCACATGTAAATTATTGCTGTACAGGACTGACCAAAAAACATATAAATCACAACATATATAGTGACCAACAATGCATAATAACAGACATTACATCAAACTGAATACACACAAATTTAAACAAATATGTGTTTTAAATGAAGTTGATCCAAAGTAAATTGCATATAACACCACAACATATATCTTCTATTTTTCCAAATGATGAAATTGCATGGACCAATCTGATGAACAACGTCGACGTTTCGACCCTAGATTAATGTGTAAGTTTGTACGCATCACTGGCGGGTCTTCCTCAGGACAATAATCTAACTGTCAGCCTGAAGGCTCGGAAATTAATCAATCCTAATGTCACATATGGTATATTCAATGGACTTCGGTCTTCGTCTGTTCAATATTTATTCTTAGAGATAGAACAGTCACAAGTCGTGGGACGGTGCCGTCAAATCGATCACCGAAATTCGGAGCACAATAAATCAGCTTCCAGTTCTCGACATGCCGGACATTTGTCGAGAACTGGAAGCTGATTTATTGTGCTCCGAATTTCGGTGATCGATTTGACGGCACCGTCCCACGACTTGTGACTGTTCTATCTCTAAGAATAAATATTGAACAGACGAAGACCGAAGTCCATTGAATATACCATATGTGACATTAGGATTGATTAATTTCCGAGCCTTCAGGCTGACAGTTAGATTATTGTCCTGAGGAAGACCCGCCAGTGATGCGTACAAACTTACACATTAATCTAGGGTCGAAACGTAGACGTTGTTCATCAGATTGGTCCATGCAATTTCATCATTTGGAAAAATAGAAGATATATGTTGTGGTGTTATATGCAATTTACTTTGGATCAACTTCATTTAAAACACATATTTGTTTAAATTTGTGTGTATTCAGTTTGATGTAATGTCTGTTATTATGCATTGTTGGTCACTATATATGTTGTGATTTATATGTTTTTTGGTCATTCCTGTACAGCAATAATTTACATGTGGATTCAAATATAGTTTAAAAAGGACATTTATCTCTCAGTTTTTTCGAAAAAATTGTCTTTATGTGTGTGTGTATGAAAGAGACTAAGCATAAATTTCAATAGCTATTTAAAAACATTTAATGTCATTCAAATTAAGCGTACTCCCAACAGGACCAGTAAAGCAAGACATGCACTTCATGCCAACAGGGACCATCCGGTATGATCAACTAATGTGAATCTCCGTTGATGATTGGCTCATTGTGCTAAAGATGAATATCTGCAATGCTTGACCTGCTCTTTGCGCCGAAAGCCTCCTCCTCACAGCCTCCTCGAACATGAATGGAAGTCTTCTTGACGAATTTGAGATGGCAACTCTACAGCTGCACTAACCTGGTCCGTGTGTCCGACCTGTGCTCCATCACAGTTGGTCTGTGCTTGTGACTGTCCCAAGGTCTAGCACGACCATATAACTGTGAGTGGTGCTTTCTGCTTCTTGGCACTAATTTTACCTATAAGTTTATAAATCAATATCTCTGGTTCTATTGATTGAATTTTTTTCATTCTGACATGATTTTATTTATTACAATTTACTCAATTTCTCTAAATTAATTTGGGATTTTTTTCACTTCATTACTTTGTAAGTGCTGCATAAATACTTTACACATTGTCTCTAAGTTAAGCCTGACTGCCTTGTGCCAAGCTACCAGAGGTTTAAGCACAGGGTCATTGAATGAGGTTGTTGCTTGAGTGGGGCTTCCACTCTTCTCAAAGAATAACCCAATTTCTTATAGAGTTGTTATGAGGAACTCATGCACCTCACCACAGCAGTCACATGTTATTTATAGGAGGAGATTACAACTTTCGTCACATGTCAGACTGCTCCTCATCTGGCGAGTTGTTATGTTGAACTAGCAGTTGAAAATGTGGAAGCACAGGCTTTTCTAGTACTGTAATAAGTAAGAATGTGATCAAATTGGACTGTTGATGTGGATCTGTGTAACAATTTGTTAGCAATTACTTTAGCAAGCACAGTTGCATTGTGTGTCAGGTACATTACCATTGGGTGCACTAAACTGCACAAAAATGCAACTTCCTTGGTGCATGTGCAATATCATAAATTAGCATCAGTGCTGAGAAGAGCACATCAGGGAGATACAGAACCATGGTTATAAACTACTGCTTATTCTGGCTCTCGGACAGCGGACTCTGCCTGCTTTTGCAACAGGGGAAAATTATCCCCTCACAAGCAGATGCAGTGTGTGATTACACCTGCCTGTGGGGCTTGCCAAAGTGGTCCACGTGACCCTTTTCATTCTCCCATACTAAGAGGTTCACGTGGGGTCAAACTGACTGTGTACCACCACATATGTGCAGGAGAAGTGCACCTTTCTACAATTTTGGTACCCCTGCACCCACTTAATTTGGCTTGGACACAGGGGCAAAAGGATTCCATCATTTACGTGGAGCTATGCTCCCATGAAAATCAGTCAAACACCACTTGGGAGTGGGCTGACACATATTTCGTGTCTGAACAATTCATATTACAGAATGGACACGCAAGAGTCTGCAGCTGTTTTTTAATGACAAAGTGTCCGGTGGTACACAAAGTGGGCACAAATGCCCATTGAATCTCCACAACACTATGTGCCTTATTTAGAGTGTGGCTGAAAAGATACTCTGTCACAAATCATGTCAGTGTCCTGTCCACCATAATTCAAGTGTATTATAGCCTATGACACAGCGGATGGGATACCTGCCACGTTTTGATGGAGTATCTTAACCCCCAAACTCTAAATAGGGCCTTATGTGTAATCCAGACCCTTCTATTACTTCCTCCATAAACAGACTATAATAAGCTCAGCAATGGAAGGACTGATAAGTAGAGACAGTGATTTTCATAAAAAGGGAGATGTGTTTCTGGGGCATAAGTAACATTGAAGGCCAAAGCGTGCTTCTCAAGTTGGGTACCTTTATACAACAATTGGAACTAAATTGAAAATATCACTAAATTTAACATAACCTAATTGGTGCAATGTCATCCTGTGACCTGGGCACCCCCTAACGTTTTGCCGACTGATGCTAGTGGTAAGTGACTCTGACTGACTCTGGGCTCTGCCTAACCAGGCCCAGGCCCTGTGCTATGCTGAAAGAAACACATTAGAATACAGTTAAAACACCTACATACACTAGGGTAGACAATGGTATGGTGGGGTACCCCTGTGATTGGCATGACCTACCCTATAAGCCTGTATTATATTATAGGGCAGAGCGATTGAAACTACCTAGAAATCCCTAGTACCCTTGGGCATGGCAGTTTAGAGGCCAGCAGCTCTTTTTGCACTTGCATGTGTGCACTGCTGATGCCTGAGGTCAGTTTAAAAGCAGCAGTGGGTGGCAGGACTGCTTTTAAAAAGTAAAATTTGCCCAAACTCAACTTTGGTGTTTGAGGCACTTACAAATGGATAGCCTACAATGTTTTGGCATATTAGGGACCCCCAGGGTCTCCATTAGGTATCCCAGGGGTGGTGGGTCAGGCATTTATAAGGTACAGCCTTATACAATGAGTTTTTACATGCCTGGGTAAAGTGACATTTCACATGTTACTCCCCACATTGTGGTACAGTGCCACTCAAATTAGACTTTGATGTTAAGAGCACTGTAGAGGGAGAATCTTCAATCTTTCTACAGATTCAGAACCCCTAAAGTCTTCCCTATTTGCACATGGGGTGAGGTTTCTGTAGACATAAGGCAAGTACTTATAAAATATGATTTTATAAGTCCTGGTGCTAGAAAAACGGCCAAAGTCATTTTTCCCATTGCAAATCCCGTTACATAGGTTAACATGGTAAGCAGTTATTGATTAATAACTATGGATAGGAGAGGGATAGAAATGCCATTCAAAGACTTCCCAGAATGGTATTAATAAATCCAACAATATCATATTGTTGAATTTCTCCTAAAGTGTACATTCAAGAAGTTATAAGACTTTCTTGTTTGTAAGTCCAAATTCAGCCTTCCAGTTTTCTGCCCTGATTAGTCAGAGTTAAGTGGATTAGCCAGGCTGCCTTGAAGAGGTGATAAAGAGACCCTGGGGTTAACCAGCTCTGCTGGCAGGGCAGTTTGCTGTACCATAGGAATGCCAGGCCAGTGGGAGGATTCAAACTATGCTCTTCAAAGGGGAGAGTAGAGACCATTGTCATTTACTGTTCTGAACTTCCCACCTTAGGCAGATGGTACGATTAAGGAAGGTATGAGCAGATGTAGGGGGGAGAGTCTAAGTAAATTAGCCATCCTAGGGGTGTGTTTATCCACCTCTTACCTCCTTGCTGGAAAATCAACCATTATGGATTTGGAAGATTTGATGCACTCTGGGACAAAATAATGCCACACTCTACAGGATGTGGTCATAACTTTGAGGAGTTACCCTGCTCACATTGGTCAGAAGCGACCTCCTGCATGACCCAGAGAACTTGGAATAAGTATCTGAGAGGGGCAGAGCCCTCCAGATCTGCTGCTTGCAACTTACTGAAGCACAAAGTGCCTTGCTGAGACGTTTTGCTGTACAAAGATTTCTAAGGCCTGACCTCTGATATCTGCACCATCTGAAACTACAGCCCTGTGGATTATTTTGCTGAAAAAGAACTAAAGAGTGGACTCCCTGAAAGCTACAGGTTAAAAGAGCTCAACTGGAACATCACCAACTAAATCTACAGCTTTGAGAACCATCAGTGGATTTGTAAGGGTTTTGTACCAGTGGATTGTGGGAACTGACGTCCTCAAATTTCAAGGACCATCTTGGAGCTTCCAGACCCTTGGAGTAAGTTTGAGACACTTTGGGACCCCTTGAGGAACTTCAGGAAGAAGTTCAAGAAGTTTGGAGAACTTTGGAGCAACTTTGACAAAAAGCTCCACAGAGGGACCGACTCAACCTGGTCAGCCAGGCCGCCTGCCTTCAACCGCAAGCCGGCCAAGCCATCCAGGTTCGTCCCGCTTAAAGCTCCATGGGTCCAACTTCCAGAGTTTGACCGGGACTAGAAGAAAACTGAAGCCGGCGAACCCTCACCAGATCCGGCTACATGAGGAGCGTTGAGAGACCCCGCGAGAAAAAGCTCCAGAATAGTTTCTAAGTCTGCTCGTAGAAAAGGTGACCAGGAGCCACTGCGAGAGCCAAGCCGCCTGCCTTCCATCGCATGTCGGCCTGGATTCCTGGGTTGTCCCACTGAAGCAATCTTGAAATATTTTCTATGTCCGCTCCAGGGAAGTTGACCGGGACCTCGTCTCAATTCAAGCCAGCGAACCCTCACTGGATCCGGACTGGCTGGGAGCTTTGAGGACCCTCGGGAAGAGCGAAGGTAGAAACTGAGACCAGGACCTGCTGGAAGCTGTAGCTGCTCAGGGCTCCATTGCGCCCGGCCTGAAACTTTGACTTTGGTCCGGTCTATCGCGAGCAGGTATCACAATACAGTGCTATAATCTTCTAAGTGCTATATTTTATTAAATCCTTGAAAATTCATATCTCTGGTTCCCTATATTGAATTTTTGTTGTTTTGATGTCATTTTAAAGATACAAATATTTCCTATTTTTATAAATTGGTGCTGGATTTTTAATATGTGTTGTGTCTTAATTATTTACTGAAATGGTGTTTTTAAATGCTTTACATGCCTGTCTTTAAAGTTAAGCCTGTCTGCTCGCAGCCATGTTACCAACGGTTGAGCATAGGAATAATTTTCTTAGACTATGCTGGGTCCTACCATGTGTTAGTGGCCTTATTGCCAGTGGCAGACCTACATTTGCCCCTACCAATAACCCACATTCCAACACTAGTGGATGCAAAAAGCAGTTAGAGTGAAGTCGTGGGCCAGGCATATATTTTCTGGAGCAGTAACGGAGATTTGGGGCTAGTAGTCTCCTACTGAGCTGAATTTCACAAGCAAACATTATTGAAGTTGATTGTCCAGATTCTCAGTAATTGAGGTAGATACAGTTTACCAATCTTTATTTCCAATTCTGCAAGTACCTTTGCACCTGTAATTACCCTTAATGATAATGGGAACAACATTTTATTCATGCTCATAAGTTTTTTTAAAGCATTGCAGGCCTTCGAATATTTGTCCTTCTGAACTTTGTTGTGACTTAATTAGAGACTTAGGGGCCGCGTTTCCTTTCCTTTGTGTCATCCTTGCCTCTCACAAGGTAACACAGGGCAATGCAAAGGCTAATTTGTTATTTACAAAGCCAGATACTGCCTGATTCACCTGGCCTTGCATGGCTTTGTAAAGAGATGTAACGCAATGCAGCAGCTTGCGCTGAGTTGTGTCATATTTCTTAGTGGTAGGCATTCCATGAGTGTAGCATAGGAGTTCCCAAGCATTCCCCCATTTACATGAAATTCCTGATTTACTAAAGTTTGTAAAGCTGAAACTGCGTGACGTTGGTATGCCTACCACAGAGAGGTGTAATGAGCAGAAAAATCACCTTTTCTCCTTATTTCCTCCATTCTGCATCACAGAGAGAAAGAGGAAAATTCATCTTTGGATTGTTTTTAGTGCAGTAAGGTTTCCCTTCCTGCACAAAATGGTGCAAGGGTGCCTGCATTGGCACTAGGCAGGCTCAAGCGTGCCAGTGCAGGGAGAGAGCTGAAGAGTACCATATCTTAGTATATATTTCAATTTCCAGCTCTCTTCCATTAATGCAATGCAGCAAACTGCCTCCCTGCCCCACATTGCGTGAATGCTTAATAAATCTGCCCCTCAGCCTTTTGTTTTTGCAGCTCTCATTCTTTTAATGAATGAGCAATAATTTAACAGCAGGTGAGGTGGCTGAGGGACACAAAAAACTGAAAAGATATGATAGCATCAGGGATCTTCAGGAAAGATTAAATGTAAAGAACTGCTTCACTGGTATCAATTAATGTTCAAAGATATACATTTAGTACGTATATATGCTCTTCTGTGTTTGCTGGTTCGTTACTGATTAAAGTTATTGACGCACAAACAAACATTGCCGCATCTGACCCTTGCAATAGAAACACTAAAGTAATAATACTGTAGAGTCGAGCACCATCTCAGTAATGGCTGCCATCCATCACTGAGGGCCTGTTCTGCACAGCAGTTCAATTTCAATACAAAGAGAAGCAGTAATGGCAGAGATGGAGAGTGGGACTTAGTGAGATGGGAGATATCAGGAGCAGATGGGTGTTATTCCACAAGGCATTTCCCCAGTGAGCTGAAGCCACGGGAGGCCAGTTTTGAAAGCTCAGGGTCGCTCCTGTTGCCTCTGTCACATTCCCCAGATCTCAAAGGTACATTTCAGCAGGTATGGGGAGGGCTCAAGAGAATGAGAGAGAGAGAGACAGAGAGAGAGAGAGAGACAGAGAGAGCGAGAGAGAGAGACAGAGACAGAGAGAGCGAGAGAGAGAGAGAGCGAGAGAGAAAGAGACAGAGAGACAGAGAGAGCGAGAGAGAAAGAGACAGAGAGACAGAGACAGAGAGAGAGAGACAGAGACAGAGAGAGCGAGAGAGCGAGAGAGAGAGAGAGCGAGAGAGAAAGAGACAGAGAGACAGAGACAGAGAGAGCGAGAGAGAGAGAGCGAGAGAGAAAGAGACAGAGAGACAGAGACAGAGAGAGAGAGTGACTGAATGGATGGAAAGATATATTTTGTGTGAGGAGATGAAAAGAGTGAGGCTGGTTGGAGCACCATTTTTCCCAGGGCTGCTTTTCGTTTCCTACTCCGGACTAAATGTTCTGGTCACACAAGGGCTCTTTTTGGTTCCCCAGTGCAGCCCTGAAGGTTGTGGTCACACAAACAGGTCAAGCATGAAGGCAAATAGCCTTAGGGCTGTGGGAGAACGGTTGAGTTGACTGAGAGACTGGATAGAGGCAAAAGAGTGAAGTTCAGAGACAGAGCACAAAAGAGGAATGAGTTTGAAGTAAAACAGTGTTGGAAACAAGGAGCAAAGGCCGAGTCTTTCCATAGAATGGTGGCAAGAAACAACTAACATTCTAAGTGATCATCATTGACGAAACAATGATGTAAAATGGAGCAACATGAGAAAAATACATTTGAGGTTAGGAACTCATTTAAGTAAGTGCTCAGTGGTCCAATATACATTGACTAATGCAGCCAGTACAATAAATATGGATTTAAAATGATGTTTTACATCTGCGCTATATTTAAATTACTTGCAAGTAAATTCTATCATACAAGTCAATTGGTGAATACGGACACAATGCAAATAAAAGCACTATTCTTGCCTCCTTGATGTGGATCGGTGAGCACTGTTGCATTCTCCTAGTGTTCGAGATATGGGGGCAGTTCTGATGATTTTAAAAACAACAAGCAAAGGATGCAAACGCAGACACAACCATATCTTCGTGTGTTTTATATCATAGGCGGGATTGTGCGTCTATTAAAAAATAAAAGCAACTAAAAACACCTCGGTCCACAGTAACAGACTACTACTGTGTTTCGTGTGCCACAGCCATCTCCCAGCATCCGTAGAAGTAGCCTCAAGAAGGGATGAAGTGCAGTGCAAGAGAGCCCGTCATATTTCTCATGTCACTGTGAAATGCGGCAGGCACTCAGGAAAAAATGCTACATTTCAACTTTAAAAGGCAACAGCCTTCAAATGTTAATTTGAATTGAGTTTGCTAAAGCCCAGCCACTTTCAGAAGAGATTACCTGGGCTTTTCTCTGGATCCATTTCTGAGAGACACAAATGTCAGGGAGCTGTGCAAGATCACTATAGAAGTGGATGCCAAACATTTTAATATTTCAGTTCGGCAATCCGCTGCATGGTGATGACAATATACGTGATGCTTCCAGCATGACAGGGGAAGGAGGCAGCACTTTGGAATAGATGGGGTGTCATTTTAGTTTGTGTCCCCTAACATGACATCCTAATTGACTGACATCTGTGCAGTGAGCATAAAAGCTTTTTTGGAATAAGGTGGTGCTCTTCATGATACCATATCGAGGCCTATTTTCTCTGTGAGTATGCGGAGTATCTACAAAAAAACAGACAAATTGATTGTCACATGATGGAGCAACCAACGTGACTTGTGCAGATGGTTGAAGCAGAATAATGTGCCTAACATGAACAAGGTTATTTGAAAATGTTCCTGAAAGGCTGTTTAATCAATTGATATTTATGTTTCCTTAATATTATTTTTATTCCATCAACTTAAAGCTGTACTATGGGCAAATGGAATGAAACAGTATTTGGATAAAATCAGATGGGGATACAGTTACACAGAACCACCCAGATAAGTGATCACCCTTGAAAGTATCTCACATTTTTCCACTTCACCCTGTCTTTCATTCCGTGGGAAATTGGTTTACTGGTTGATTGGAGTATGAGCCCTGGTCAAGCAGTAATCACAATCCTTTCCAGGGTAAGGCACAAGCAAATCCTAAATTAACCTGTGCACAACCCCCTGGAAGCTTGGCACAGAGCAGTCAGGCTTAACTTAGAGGCAATGTGTAAAGTATTTGTGCAACACTTCAAACAGTAATACCATGAAAAAACCACACAAAAAGGATCCCACACCAAGTTAAAAATAGAGTAAAATGTAATAAATGGGAATATTCAATTTGAAAGGTTTAGCAAAAATAGCACCAAAAACCTCAAATCGCTAACTGTGGATATCTGGTCATGCTGGACCGGGACAAAGTCACAAGTTCAGACTGACAGCATTGGAGTGGAGGCCAACTACAGGGACCAAATTAGGCCAGCTGTACAATGTACCTTAAATCCTGGTTTGCAATTGTTGCGTAGATCTGCAAAGATGCGCTGCGCAGCTAAAGCAATGCACTGGTTCCGAGGTGCGTGAAGCTGCAATGTGAGGGACTGAGTATCGTTGAGAATCCCATCAACAGGATTTGCGATGCAAAGTCCGGCATTGAAGATGCGGCACACTGTCGGGCGATACGTCAGTTTCAAAGAGCTGTGAGAAGGCGATGTGGAGTCCATTGTTGAGGTTACCATTGACAAGGGATGCGAGGGCTAGCGCCAAGGCTGTGTTGAGAAGCAGGTCTTTTGACGGGTCCAATCCACACATCAGTGGCAATGCGTCGGTTCTACTTAGGCTTGTGCCGTGTATAAGAGGAGATGGTTTGGTATCACTGGATACACAGAGGCTGGCAGAGCATGTTAAGCCCACATCTCAGGGTCCAGGACTGGGGTAGCACCACAGACCAAGGTAGACTCAGAGATGGCAGAGTCTAGGTGCAGATTCAAGGTTGTTGGAAGCCAGTTATGTTCCAGAAGCTTCAGCACTCAAGGACAACCAACTAGCCCTTGAAGTCATGTTGGGTTCTGGGATCAAGAGATGCAGGACCAGTCTTTCTCACCCAGGAAAGAGGGCAGCAGGCAGCAGGCCAGCAGCACAGCAGGGCAGCAGTCCTTCTTCCTGGCAGAGAATCCACAGGTCCAGATGTTTACTGAAGTGGTGGTGGCTGGGTTCCAGTATTTACACACAGTTGTGCTTTTGAACTGGGGAGAAGCTTCTAGAGGCTTGCCTTTGGAGTGCACGGGTGCCCTCCCTTCCTGGCTCTGGTTCTGGACTAGCTAAAGGGGGTATGCAGCACTTTGTGTGGAGACAGGACACAGCCTATTCAAGTGTATATGGGGCTGTGCCCATCTCCTCCCTCCCATTCTTCCAGTGATGGCTCATCCAGTATCACTCAAGCTCCCCATTATGTGTAGCTGTCTAGGAGGAAAACACAAAGCCCAACTGTCACTCGCACCCAGGCATGCAACACAGAGACAGGTTGCAGGTATCAAATGTATAACTTTGAAATTGGCAACTGAATAAAAAAGTGTTATTTTCAGAATTGCAATTTAAATTGAGACTTCCCCATAAGTTAGTGATTCCAGAGACACCAAACATGAAGGGGTACCTGTTCCCATTTGGAAGTACACTTATAAAATGTATTAAGGTAATTACAATGTTATCCTATGGGAGCGGTAGACCTTGCAGAAGTGAAAACCGAATTTAAGAGTTTTGTCACTGCCAGAACATGTAAAACTTAAAAATACATATCCTACTTTTTAATACATTGCATCATGCCCTCTGGGCTGTTAAGGGCCTACCCTAGAGGTAACTTATGTGTATTAAAAAGGAAGACTTTGACCTGGCAAAGGGTTCACTTTGCCACATCAAAATGTCAGTTTAAAACAACACACACAGGCTCTGCAATGGCAAGCCTGAGACATGTTCAAAGAGCTACTTAAATAGGTGGCACAATCACTGCTGCAAGCCCACTAGTAGCATTTAATTTACAGGCCCTGGGCACAAGTAGTGCCACTTTACTAGGGACTTATAAGTAAATTAAGGATGCAAATTGGGAATAAGCCAATGTTACCATGTGTTAGGGAAGAAGCACAAGCATATTAACATTGGTTGGCAGTGGTTAAGTGTGCAGAGTCCTAAGTCCAGTAAAAACGATGTCAACAAGAAACTGGAAGACTGAAGGCAAAAAAGTTAGAGGAAGCTACACCAAGGATGCCATGTCTAACACAGGCTCACTGCCTGACCCTCCCTGTCAGCCTCACTCATGAAACCTTAACTTATGTATAGTAAACCCTGCCCTTGATGCAGCAAAGCTCTGTTGCTTTGTGGTAAGATTTTATTAATTTGTATAACTCATACATACCTACATATATTACACTGTGGCAGTCACAACTGTGTTGTTATACTTCAGCCACAATTTCCATGGAAAAGGTATTCTTTGATTTGTCTCTATGACTTTGGCCCCCATTGGCCAGATCTGCACCAGATATAGTACTCACTTAGAATAGTCAACTTAGGTCTGGCATGTCACATATAGTGCAGTTATGTTTTTTCGATTTGTAAAGCACAGGTATTCTACTCGATAGGACATTCGGGTGCTTAGAACTCTCACCCTACAAAAAAGAGGTCTAGTCAGCTCTGCTGAAGAGCCACATTTTAAGTCTTTTATTAAGCAGGGGAATACAGAACAGCTGATAAGGAGTTAATGGGAGGTAGGGGGAAAACTTAAGGGAGTGTCAAAAGGGACATACTTTCCAATTTAAATTCCAAAAGGAATATGTATTTGCACCAACAACCAAAACATTGAATAGATTTACACCAACTGTAGCATGAGAGTGTGCAAAGTCCTAAGTCCAGTAAAAACGATGTCAACAAAAACTGGAAGACTGAAGGCAAAAAGGTTAGCGGAAGCTACACCAAGGATGCCATGTCTAACACATGCTCACTGCCTGACCCTCCCTGTCAGCCTCACTCATGAAACCTTAACTTATGTATAGTAAACCCTGCCCTTGATGGAGCAAAGCTATGTTGCTTTGTGGCAAGATTTTATTAATTTGTATAACTCATACATACCTACAAATAGTACACTGTGGCAGTCACAACTGTGTTGTTATACTTCAGCCACAATTTCCATGGAAAAAGTATTCTTTGATTTGTCTCTATGACTTTGGCCCCCATTGGCCAGATCTGCACCAGATCTTGTATTCACTTAGAATAGTCAACTTAGGTCTGGCATGTCACATATAGTGCAGTTATGTTTTTTCGATTTGTGAAGCACAGGTATTCTACTCGATAGGGCATTCGGGTGCTAAGAACTCTCACCCTACAAAAAAGAGGTCTAGTAACCTCTGCCGAAGAGCCAAATTTTAAGTCTTTTATTAAGCAGGGGAATACAGAACAGCTGATAAGGAGTTAATGGGAGGTAGGGGGAAAACTTAAGGGAGTGTCAAAAAGGACATACTTTCCAATTTAAATTCCAAAAGGAATTTGTATTTGCACCTACAACCAAAACCATTGAATAGATTTACACCAAATGTAGCATAAGAGTAGAACAGTACTAAGAAAGCATAGTTTTGTTGGTTTGGTGCTAATCTGTTCAGTACTTTTTTAAATATTAGCACATAAAAAAGGTGTGGTTACAATGGGCTTGAAAGGGTTAACACGTTGGTATATGCTTTCAGTTGAAAAGCCATTTGTTGAAATGCTTAAAGGTTTGGCACCTGTGATGAGTATGCAAGAAACTTGGCAGACACTTGGTATGTTGATACTGTTCTTGTTAACTGTTAATATTCAATTGCTTACAACTTAGCATTGTCTCATAAATCTGTGTTAAATGCTGCAGGACCATAGCAAGTTACACCCATTGCAGGTTTTTTAGGTTGTATGCAAATCAATTGGGGAAGGGCAGGTTAAGGGAGGATGAAATAATTTTGGATATACTAATAACTTTGGCAGCGTTTCTTGGATCTACGTGAAATTTGGGGAATCTTAGTATGTTTAGCCTACTCATGAATTTCAGAATTTCATTCTGGCTCATAAAAATGTGGTGCAAGATTTCAATAGGGGTCAAAGAAGTGTTAATCTACTATCAAATTTGATACAGTTTTGATGAATCCACACAAAACTTGGCAGACGATTAACAGGTTTAGTTTTCTGTAGGTCAGCCGCAGTCGGTAGTAGGAGTAACTGCAGGGCGGTGACGTGGGGAGGGGGAGGAGCAGGGTGGGGGGTAGTAAACTATGAATTACGGAGGTTTACAGGTAAATTAACATATAAATTAATAAAACGAATTTCGTTGCATGCACTGCATCGCATTTGGGGATGCAGTGCACGCAACGAAATTCGTTTTATTAATTTATATGTTAACTTACCTGTAAACCTCCGTAATCCATAGTTTACTACCCCCCACCCTGCCCCTCCCCCTCCCCACATCACCGCCCTGCAGTTAATCCTACTACCGACCGCGGTTGCTGTAGGTTATGTTGTAGGCGGGGAAGAGGAGTAAAGATAAATGGGCAAAATAAAGGTTTTATTCTCTAGCAATGTTGGTGTTGTCATGGTGTGCACTGTGCGTTGCACATCATAACAAGTGAATTTCAAGGTTTTGGGGTTTTGTTTTCACTGAACCACAACTGTACTTTAACTATGTGTATATATATATATATACATACATATATATATATATATATACATATATATATATATATTTATTTATTTATTTATTTCTCGAGTGAGTCATGATGTCCCTCATCAACAATGTCAATAAATAATATATCATACTCTACACATCTGCATATATAGTTAATGCCTTATATGTGTATATTTTCTAACACATGGCATTTAACTAAAACTAGGATTAAAGGGGTCACATTTCTTGCAGTAAGGTAAAATCATATTTAGGAGGCTGTGGGCAATTATGAAAGTTGTTTCCCTGTGCAAAGTAAATGTACAGTGTAACCTGTGAGGCAGCAAACAGTATTTATTATAAGTATGGTAATAAGGTCTTAGCTTTAGTAAAAGAAAACCTGAAAATCCGCTGAAAAAGACAAATGGTAAATTGATGTAATATTTTATTTTAAAAAACAAAAAAAATACTAAACTTTCACCAGTTATAGTTTACTGAGCTAACTATAACTTGTTCCCTCACAATGCACTGCCTATGCTCACATATTACATCACTCGTGACAGGTTAAATGACATCACTGGTGATATTTCAAATATCTGGGGACCAGTCCCTGAGGCTTGTACTCATGGGCACAACATTTTCATTGGTAATGTGGCCAGCCAATCAGATCGCTGGACCCAGTCCCGTGTAATCCAAATGGTTGATGGAAAAACAGCTCTCTAGATCACAAGGCACTAGTCTTTAATAATCAGTACCATAGCACCAACCCTCCAGAGACACCTAACTTTTTAACCCCTTGAAGTCCACCCTAAGTGCCTATTTAAATACAAATATTTCAAAAACTGCTGAAAGTATGTACATCAGATTAAGTAAAGTTTTAACTTTTGACCAGATTTGTTTTAATTCCAATCAGTGTTTTTACTGTTTAGAGGTTTCCTATGCGAATTAACATAGGAAATCGACGTTCTGAGACCCTTTCCCCTTTTTAATGGCTTGACGGATCAGCGTACAATTTTCCAGAAAGGAGCAGAGGTTTATTGGAAAGTCTCATGCAATTCCATCACACAGAGCCAAAGTAGTCAGCAAAGAGAGAGGAGAGAGAGTACATAATTGGTAAATGTGTGAATATGACATTAAACTATATATACTATTAAAATCCAACTTTGAAACAACATTCATAAATAATCGGAGAGGAGTTGGCCTAACGTCTAGGGCAGTCGACCTCGAATATGGGGAACTGAGTTTGAGCCTCTGCAATGACGCTTAACATCCTGTGATTCTGGGCAAATCACTTACTCTCCCCATGCCTAACAAAATAAAACAAGCATTGGCATAGCCAATAGGTCTCGCCTTTGGTACCTTATAAGTGTTTAGCCATGCAACAGCTGCATAACTAAATACTTATAAGGTCCCAAAAGCGAGACCTATTGGCTATGCCATGCGGCCGTGCGGCTGCAAATGTGAAAGTGATCGCGATCAAACATCAAAGCGGCCGTGCGGACGCGAAAGTGAAAGTAATCGCTGTAAAGCCCGCGCACATGCACTGTAGCTCTAGGCTTTCCTGGTAGCACTTTTTGGAGCCCTTTCAATAAGTCTCACCAGACCAGCGCATGCGCTGGGTCAGGCGAGACCTAAAAATGAATGTGTCCTCATGTAATGCAACTGGTGCTATGTAAAGCGCTCTGATACCCGATTCGGGTCAAGTTCGCGCTATATAAAACTCTGTAAAAAAAAAAAATAGATCTGGTCTATATAATTAAAATCCTATCATTTTACAATTAGATTTGCCTACTTGAACCATGAAGCTGATTCTGAAATATTAATTTGGCCCGGGTGCTTAAAGGCATCACTGAGCCTTCCGCTATCTCTGTCAGCTGGAGCTCTAAAACCAGGAACCATCAAATGTATCACTCTAAACATTACAATTGCACAGAAGCCTTGAAAACTGCGAGCACTCATTATTTGGCATCCTGCCAACGTGACACCCAAAAATAAAGGTAGAACGTTTGGAACTGGAATAGTGGCATCTTCCTGCAAAGCACATTTTGTCAGAAGACTGCATTTAAATACATTTTTAAGTAAATTGATTGCTTAGCCATTAGGTAAGTGACAATTAGGCAGACAGCACCTTTATTTAATCTGTGCGTCACGTTATGTTATGCGGTTAATGTATAATGTGCCTGTGAATGTAGGTGCACCGTGCACATACATTTAGTTTTGCTCCTAGAAAGTGAGTGTGGTTCGCATTATGGATAGGGAGGTACTAGGCGGGTGTTGGGGGTCAGTGGAGGCAGGTTTGTGTAACTCGGGTTCGTGAGAGGGAGTGAAAACGACGGTTGGGAGGAAAGAGGATAGAAGAGTGAGTGAGGGCGGGGCGCAGGAGGCATGGAGAAAGAGGTAGGAGTGAAATGGTCTCCGCCTATTGGCGGCCCAGCCGCCGCTCGTTAAATACCTCCTGTGTATTTTTAGCATCTATACTACCAACACCTGTGTACATTGCAGCGCCAGCACAAACATTGCAGCTCATTCACTAAATGAAACAAATCATACAATGGTAAGCCCACATCGAAGAATCTGGGAAAAGCGGGCGAACACATGACACAAAGGACAGTGGATGGATTGAGACAGGTTCATCTTGTGCGTGATTAGGGTGGTTTGTTCTAACTGAACTGAGCCAACGTAACACGGATTCGCCCAATTATTCAAGCAAAAACATGAGTATGAGAGTTTCAGGCACGTAATTTTGATTTATCCCCAGGCAACAGAAGCATCTCTTTAGCAGGTGCATCTGGAAATGGGTATCTTGTTGTGAAGTGGTTTCTTTATCAAGAAAGATCCGTGTGCAAGACTCATTCTGCCAGACCTGCAAACACAAGGCAAGCCCACGTGGTGGCACCAGAACTCTAGTTTCCAAGGAAATATCACCCAACTCGAGCATCGCAGCTCCATGTTTCTATGACAACCAATTAAAGCAATTATGTGGCAAGACAATGCCTCAATAGAAAAGAACTAGCATGCATTTACTGAAACATTCGAATATATAATTATGCTTCATTTTTAACAGTGCATAACATAAAGATGTTTACTAGAATTGGGTGTCATTTTAAAGGTCAAAAGCACCACAAGCAATCCGTCAATTATTCGTCGCAAAATGTTCATACCTAATGGGGGGGGGGCGGGGGGGGGGGTCAGGTCTCCTGCTATGTTGAAAGTTTCAGGGTGATTCTTCAAGCTGGAGCTAAGAAAAAGGGAGGGTCCCAAAACGTGTTTTCTCCATGTTAATTTCCAAAGGAAACTTTAGACACGACTACATCCCAAACTGCTGAACGGAATTACACCTATTGGCATAGCCAATAGGTCTCGCCTTTGGGACCTTATAAGTGTTTAGCCATGCAACACTTGATGTTGTTGCATCAAGGATACTGTGCTGGATAACTAAACACGTCTAAGATCCCAAAGGCAAAACCTATTGATTATGCCAATGCTTATTCACTTTGTTCAGGCTCTGTTTAGGAGATATGCATACACTGTAAGAATGTCAGATGTGCAGGTCTCTCCCAGTATTTACACAAAATAAATAGCATTTATATAGTGCTTACTACCCCTGAGGAGGTGTTGTAATAATTTAAATATCACTATTTTTTCTTGTAAAGCACTATAGGTAGAGGAAGTTTACGCTGACAAAAGCCAACATTGTTTTATGTGTAGCTTACAAAAGTGTGAATCTTCAGGAGGGTTCCCTTGTATACTGAAAATGTGCTCCAATGTACTCATGATAGACATGTTAAACATATATGTGAGGGCTTAGGATCTGATGTCACTTCTTGTGATGCCACTTCTTGTGATGCCACTTCCTGTGATGTCCGCGCCGTGATGTCACGTGCTGTGATGTCACTTGCATACTGATTAACAAGGTTAGTCCCCCCACTTCTGTTTTTTAGGACTTGTGCCCTGCAGTCAGTCACAAGTCGGGTTCTACACTGAAAGGCGTGACTGAAGTGACTCAGTCACTCGCCAAACTGACCTTTGAATAGGCACATTACCTCAGCAGAGGGATGGACTTCGCCACATCGTTTTTGACTCAAAAATTCACGCAGGGCCGTGGCATGTAGGTTTAAGTGGGTGCAGAACGGACTGGACTCCGAGAGGAAGGCAGGGCCAGGGCGGTGCCAGTCACAAGGCATACACCAGAATACATGTTGTTTTCTGCTGATTTACTTAATTAAGGCCGAGGGTACTCTCTACGAAACAATGAACACGCGCGCCCCAGTCATGCTCCTTCCCGCCAAAAGTTATATTGGTGTTCACTTTAGGCAGAACAACTCTCTGTACTGTGCCTCGTTTCACTGATGCCCGCTTCTCTGTGCACACAAGCAACAGCTGAAGATATAACTCTTGTGGGTGCAGCGGCATCTGTTAAACACAAGACTGTCTCAATAGTAAAGCTTGTGAGAGATGTCACACGAGACAGGTGCGAGGTAGCGCTGATGTCACAAGAGTCAGATGCAGAGTGAAACAGATCACACTCGCATGATGAGACAGCTGCCGATTAAACTGATGCCATAAAACACAGGTGCAGAGTGAAAATGAACTCACATGAGACACTGATGGAACAAGAGACAGGAGCAAAATGACACACAAATCACAAGACAAAGTTGTGAACAGGTGCACAGTGCCACCGATGTCACAAGAGACAGATACTGCATGTGTGGAGGGGCACTAATGTCACTAGAGCCCAGTGCATAGTGTTTAGGTTTCTTAGGTGCAGAAAGATGCAGTGTGTATACTGAGATTATAATAGACAGGGGCGGGTGGGACTAATAATACACACAAACAGGTGCACAGTGAACACGATACCACAAAGGACAGGTGCCCACCAACAATGATTTCACAAGAGGAAGGTGATGGGAGGTATTAATGTTACAAGAGGCAGATGGAAGTTGCCTCTTGTAACAGGAAGTTTTGGTGCCCCCGCCCGCAGCCCCAGGGACCGTCACCACCCTGGGGCTAACTTCAAAATAATATGTGGGAGGACTCCAGCACTCCCACACAGCTACGGGGACCTCCACCTCCCCAGGGCGACTTTCAGAAGTGGAGCAGCTGCGCGTCCCTCCTCCTGGAACCATATATGACCCTTGGGACCGCCAAACTCCAGGCGGTAGACGGAGGGCTTCTTGGCCCCCAAGGTCCCTCTGGAGCCAAGGGGACTTTATCCCCCAACTAGTAGTGTGCTGGGAGGCACATTTGCAGAGTGGTGGAGAAAGGGGAATGGCCGCTGACAACCTCTCAGCCATAATGGAAGTAACAAGAGGGGTCGTTGGCACCCAAGGCCGTCCTTGGAGGCCAACTACCCTTCATATTACCTCCAGTAAGCCCCACACAGCAGAATTGATGAGTTCTGATAGCAGGCCACGCCCCCTTTCTCCACCTGTCTGCGAACGCGTCTCATGGTGTGCTCTTGGTTGGGGGATGAAGTCCCCTTCAGTGCTGGAGGGCCTTTGGGGCCAACTAGCCCACCTGTTACCTCCAGTATACTCAGGGTGATTCATCAAGCGGGGGCCGAGAGAAAATATATATCTAATTGCCCACCCCGATATATATATATCCAATTTCCATATATTTAAAAATAAATGTACAGATACTTCGATACTATGTTTGAAGTACAGCGATACTTAAAAAAAAAAATAATAAAACACATTTTTACAATTTTAAAATATATTGTATTATGCTATATTTTACAAATATAGTTTATTACAATGTATTTTCAATTCTTTATGTATTCCATTCTTTTTTGTTTTTAAAAAGGTGCTGTTCTCTGTAAAGTGATCCAAAATATATGGAAAATATCAACACATTTCTCTACCTATTGCCACTTTACTAAAGTGGCAATAGGTAGGGAACAACAATAAAACCTCCTACTTACCTATATTTCAGGCCCTAACCCAAAATGCGTTGAAAGTGTGCTGAAAATTACATGGCTGACTTTTACATTTTGCAAAGGCAGACAGTAGCCAATCATATACTGCCTTTACATCTGCATGTTCAGCGGTATACCGCGAAGCTAAAGCAGTATACAGCGGCACAATGTATAACTAAGGATTTCAAAACTCATAATTTGAATATTATTTACCCTATTTACACCTACTACCAAAAAAATTCCATTTACACCTCATACCTCAAATCTGTATTTCTGCCACATTACATCTACATCCATTCACCTGCTTTTATGCTACGTCTATTTCAGGTATCACACTCCACTCTACGTCATTCCACTTTATGCTACTTCACTTTACACCACTCCACTGTACGTTATTACTCTATAGGCCACTCCACTCTACATCTCTCAGCTATACTACACTCCACTCTATGCTATTACACTGTACCCACTCTATTGTATGACACTCCAGTCAGTGTACGACATTACAGATTACGCCCTCCCACTCTACTCTAATTCACTCTACACTGTACGCTATTCAAATCTATACCACTGCATTGTACTCTACATCTCTACGCTATATGCTATTCCACTCTATGGCACTCCACTCTACGGATCTCCACTCAACGGCACTCTAGTGTATGCTATTCCTCTGTATGCCCCTACACTTTAAGTCACTCCAGTCTACGATCTCCATTGTTCGAACCTTTACTCTATGCTATTGCTACTATGCCACTCCACACTACACCACTGCACTCTATGCCACTTCACTCTAACTCACTCTAGTGCATGCTATTCCACTGTACGCCACTCCACCCAATGACAATGCACTCAACGCGACTCCACTCTATGCTATGTCACTGAATGCCACTGCAGTCCACCTCACTCCACTCTATGCCACTCCACTCTACGCCATTCTACTGTATGCTATTCCACATCACGCCACTCCACTCTACACCACTGCGCCTTACACCACTCCACTGTGTATTATTCCACTGTATGCCAGTCCACAGTACACAGCTCCGCTGTACACCACTGCACTCTAAATTATTCCACTGTATGCCACTACACTCTCCCTTACTCCACTGCATGCCGTTCCATTCTACCCCATTCCAATCTATACTTGCCACGGTATGCTATTACACCCTACCCCACTCCACTCTTCACCACTCCACTCTACACCACTCCACTCCACTGTACACTATTTCACTGAACACCATTCCATTCCACTCTACTCCACTCCAATCTAAACAACTCCACTTTGCTCTATTCCACTGTATACCATTACACTCTACAGTGCTCCACTGTACTCAATAGGCTGTTTTGGTAGATGAATGCTTGTGTGAATGGCTTTATGGGTGGGTGAGTGGGTGGGTGGGTGTGCGAGTGGCTGTATGTGTGACTGAGTGGCTGTGTGAGTGGCTGTATGAGTGGCTCTATGGGTGAGTGACGGGGTGTGTAAGTGGGTGTATGGGTGACTGAGTGGCAGTTTGAGTGGGTCTATGGATAAGTGAGTGGGTGTGTGAGTGTCTGTATTGTACAGTCAGTGTCTGTTTGAGTGGCTGTATGGGTGAGTGAGTGGGTGTGTGAGTGCTTGTATCGATGTGTCAATGGGTATACAAGTGGTTTTGTAGGTGAGTGAATGGAAGTTTGAATGGCTGTATGAGTGAGTGAGTAGGTCTGTTTGTAGTTGTATGGGTGAGTGAGTGGCTGTGTATGAATGGATGTGTGGGTAGTGAGAGGTTGTGTGAGTGAGTGAGTGGGTGCGTGTCAGTAGTTGTATGGGTCTGTGAATGGGTATGTGAGTGTATGTGTAGATGCGTCAGTGGGTGTATGAGAGGTTGTATGGGGTGTGAGTGGGTCTGCAGATGATGTTTTCTAGATGCATTTTTGTTGGGTTTTTTTGGGACTCTGCACACTTTACCATTGCTAACGTGCTTGTGCCCTATCCTTTAAACATGGTAAAATTGGCTTGCACCCAATTGGCACATTTGTATTTACTTGAAAGTTCCTAATTAAGTGGTTCTAGATGTACTCATGGCCTGCAAATTAAATGCTACTCTTGGCTCTTCAGCACTAATTCTGGCAACTGCTTGAGTAGCCTTTTTAAACATGTCTCAGGCCTGCCATTGCAGCCTATGTGTGCAGATTTAAACTGCTAGTTAAACCTGGCAAAATAAACCTTTATAGGATATGCACTTTTAAGATTTACATTTCCGATACTGAAAAAATCCCATACATTTGTTTTTCACTAGTGCAAGTTTTGCCTCTCCTATAGGATAACATTGGGTTACCTTACTACATTTAATAAGTGATAACTTTCAATTGGGAACAGGCAGGAAGGTTGATTTTGAGGTGTACAGAATTGTAATTTAACCCCCACTTTAATGGCAAATTTTAAATCACAATTCTGAGAATGGTACTCTTATAAAGTTGACAATTTCTTGTCCCAACCATTTCGGGACTATATCCTTGGTCACATAACTAGGTGTAGCTGACAGTTGGTCTTTATGTATTACTGCATTGTGCATTGGCCTCGGCCACAGAGGTGGGCTGATGGGATATCCACCAGACTTTCAATAACACTCTTCTACAATAATTAGACCCAGGAAAACAAACAGATACAAAAGTACTGTGCTACTGTTTTTCAGATCTCGAGGAGTCAAATTTATACTAGAGCAGTTTTATTCACCGCAGTATTCAATAAATTCACTTCTGCTTTTTGATCCTTTTGTTTAATGCCTTTTTATCTGGTTGACATATTCTTAGAAAAGTGTTGAGATCATTATTTTGCATATAAATGTATCTAGATATGACCAAGCCAACTATGGATCTTTTAGATAGATTTCAGAAACTCTTCAGCAAGAACCAGTAGCGGCTCGTGGAGGGAGCGCCGCGGGGCGGTGGGGCGGGGATGGGGCAGGGTAGGGGTCAGTAAACTCTGGCTCATGGCCGACCGGAGTAATGTAAGTAAATAAATAAATAAAACTAATTTCATTGCGCACGCTGAAATGCCAAATGCGTTTCAGCGCTTCATTGCAGTGTTGTGATTGGCTTAGAGAGCCTGTGTGTACTTCCTGTTCTGTTCCGGCGGTGTGGAGGGACGAGGAGGAGAGACAGAGGGGAGATGCAGCGGTAAGGTAAGTGTTTTACAAATTTCTTTTCTTATTTTTGATCCCCTTAACTCCCTCCCCCTGTGCGCTTGCCCCACCACCCCCAATCTATGCCAGCCGCCACTGGTAGCAATCCTAGTATAGCACAAAGTCCTATGAGCGGTCATCAAAGGGCTCAGATGCATGTAGACTGCATGGTATAGGTTAGAATGTTATTTTTTTCCCCGAATCTTTCATTATACTAATGTTGCTAAAAAGGGTTCATGTGGGTAGAAATGCATTCTTATTAGTAAAGTCAACCCCAGTCACTGTGGTACATTTCAAATCCTGAGTTTGTGCTTTCCCAGACCAAACAATCTTAAAGTATGCTGACTACTGGTATGAATGACATGTGATTCCTACACAATGTAATCCCCACTGTCTTAGGTAACATTTCCAATTCCCCGATTCACGTTCTTTCTGTATAATGTGTGTGTGTGATGTAAAGTGCTCTGACACTCTCTACACTGGTATGAAATGCATGTGAGGCACGAGCTATGGAGAGACGAGAGGCCATGTTGGAGGGTGGCAGTGATTTAACCAGTAGAGAAGGAGGTTGTGGGTGGGGGCACCAAAAAAGCTTGCCTTACCGGGTGCAACCAGCGCTAAAGCCGCCCCTGTATATAGAAAATAGGATTGAAGAGAATAACATTACCAAACCGGCAGGCACAGTTTTGAAAGAAAGTTGGCACAATTGACCAAATGTTTTGGTATTAATTTTTAGAGTCAGACTATGTTTTTCCTTAGGTCTTCCCCTTATGTAGTTATTTTTGTTGACAATGTTCTTAGGAGAAAGTTATGGAGTATCCTGATAGAAATGAGCTTACCGACAATATATACATCTTGATGAGGCTACATGAAGGTAACTATACCTAGGTCCGCTGGGGAGCCTGCGACAAGACTATTAATCTGTCTTTGATCACCAATTGCATACACTACATTGTATAGTAGTCCCAACTCGTTTTTACTATTGATTAATGGAGTTGTTGGTCATCTTGCAGTGCTAACGGGGCTTCATCACTATCTGGTTCTAAAATCTGCAACTTACTATTCACAGAGGATATGTCCATACTTACTTCAACAGGACATCAAAAGCAGTTTTGGGGAACTTTTCTCTTCTAGAGGACTTCTCATTCATAACACTAAATCGAAGGGCCTGATTCTCAAAGGTAAACTTACACTTTTGTATAAGTTTACGATTGTTTGCTATTCACAAAGGGATTTATGAGTAGCATCTTTATGAGTGCGGAGCCTACCGCACATAAAAAGATAGGTCTTTTTATGTGCGGAGACTCTGCACTCGTAAATATTCTTCTCATAAATCCCATTGTGAATAGCAAATAATCATAAACGTACACAAAAATTAAGTTTACCTTTGTGAATCAGGCCCTAAGTGACTGTTGATTACTCACACTGGTCTTCTAACTCAGACTTGGTTCTAGGTGGTATGAAACTGGAAAAGGTCTCTGGCAGAGATCATCGCGGGATCGCAGAACCTGCTAATTTCAAATAAGCCAGACAACTTGAAAAAACACAAGACTTCATTTCACTGAGCTTGTGCTACTCTTCACTTTGTTTCAGCCTGTTCTATCAGAGCTCTCACCCCAACAATTGAAGTTTATAGTGCGAACGCTCCAACTACCACCCTATATTGGGCTGAAATCTTGTGTTATACTAATGATACCAATTTCCAAAATACTTGTCACTTACCCTTCTTCAAGTAGGTTAATACCTAACTAAATTCTTTAGGAATCTCATATTTTTAGCTTAAACATTTTTTCTACAGGAAGAGACTTTTTTGAAGTACTTAAACATCAGCATTCAAATTCTATAAATATATGTATTTCACTTCTCTGAACTTAGGCACCTTAAATTAAAAAAAAAAACTTGTATAAAAAAAGCTTTTGATTTTGAAACCTATTTAGCTTCGAGCTATCCTTCTTCTATTAGGACTTATGAAGATTAAGACTTTTTTGCTGTCCTGCCCCCTTTATTTTAAGTTTTGAGAACTTTGGCTAAATCTAGTATTTAAACAATATAGTATTCAAGAGTACAGATTGGGTTTTTGTAACTTTAAGAGTGAAATGTCCATGCGAGTGATTAACTCATTACCCCCAGGTCTCGTTGTCCCCGTCCCATTCCTTACTTGTGGAGATGACTATCTCACTGACAGAAAAAAGAACAGGAGAATGCTGGGACCCTAAACTCAGTCCCTCCCACTGGGAGTACATAACTAGTACCTACCCAGCATTACGCCTGTTCTTTTTTCTGCATGCCAACAGAATGGGACGGGGTTGCTGGTTCTACTTACCTGCTGCAGTTTTCTGCTGAGGTCTTCTCTGGATCCTGTTGGGCTGCTGGGCTGTCCTCGACATGCTACACAGTGCCTCCCAGCCTGCTGGGCTTGCTGGGAACCGTGTTTGTTGCCGGTGAAACTTACATGCTGCAGTACTCTGCTGCGGTCTTCCTGCATCCCGTCAGGCTGCTGGTCTGTCCCCAATGTCCTGTGTGGTGCCTCCCGGCCTGCTGGGCTTGCCGGGAGCCACAATTGTTGTTGGCTGGTCATTTGCAGCTGATGCGCTGGCCCTCCTGGTCTGTTCCGGGTTGAAGGGCGCGTCTTCCTGGTGGCTGGGCTGGGAGATGTGCTGCTGCAGCTAAATGGCAGATCTTGGTGGTGCCCCTGGAGTGCCTGGCGGTCCAGTGTGGCCGTTTCCTGTTGCCCGGGACTGGACTGGTGGAGTGCGCCTTGGCTGGCTGGTGGGGGCAGGTGTTGTGTTATGGTGTCTGCCTGCCCCGGGGGTGAGTACCGCATAGCATTTTATCTCCTGTTCTGACTATGGCCTTTGGTGTAATGTGGAGTCTGCCTCCCCCTGGGGTGTGTCTCGCTGGGTTGTTTTTCTTCCCTATTTGCTTTCCTTTTCTGTGTGTCTGTCACACTTCTTGCAGGCTGTGTCAGGCCCTTGAGGTAACTGTACCGCCCTCCCCGCTGCTTGGGTCCTACAGTCATGCCACCCTGACAGCACCTGTTCTCGTCTTATCTCAGAAGCTAGGCATTCCATTCTCGACTGGGGGGCATGGTGCTGTGCCCTCTCTCTGGACTGGTGTGGGCCTTGGAACTGGGTTTCACTGGTGCGTTGTGCCTTTGCTGTCTCTGCCTGATCTCAAGCGGCTATCCTTGGGTGGCTGGTGGCTCGGGGGTTGCCCAGGGGGTGCCCCTGGTGTGCCTGGTTGCCAGTGTTGGTGTTTGCCTGTTGCCCTGCACAGGGGTTGTGGGTTGCACTTCGGCTGGCTGATGGGGGGTGAGTTCAATGTTGCAGTTTCTTCTCTCCTCTTTCGTTTCATTCCAGGTGCCATAGCCGGTTTTGGGGGTGCTCTGCCTCCATGCTGCATGGTCCTTTGCCACTGGTAGGGGCTTGGTGTTGTGGGTCATCCTTCACATCTGCGACTCCTTTGTTTCTCCCCTGTTGATTTTGGCTGGCTGGTGGGGGCGTTGGTTTGGCAGCCAGTGAGGTCTGGTATCTGCATGCCCTGGGGATGTATGTCACGTTGTGGCTTTTCTGAGGTTTCGATCCTGCTTGGTGGCCCTGTTGTTCCCCTTCTCCAGGCTGTATCCTTTCTCTTGCATGGCTTTGCCGTGGCCCTGGGTCGGTAGCATCACGGGGGCTCTGCTCGGGGGTTTGTGGAGTTCTTGCCGTGTTGGCTTGGTCCTGTCACTATCCACTTGGGGCTTGCCATTTGGGCTTGGTCCTTTGGTGTTCCTGTGAGATTTCCTGCTGGGTGTTTTCTGGCCGGTGCGTTATGGTTCAGGGGGTGGTTTTGTGCCTATGGTGTCTCTGGTCCCTGGTCTTTGAGCTTTTTGATGGCCCTGCTGTGCTATGTTTACTTGGGTCCAGTTCCTTGCTCCCTGGGTGGATTGAGCTAATGTGGGCCCTCCGGGCTCGTTCCTCCTTGGGTTGTGATGTCGCCATAAGTTTTCTAGTCTATTGGTGTGTCCTTGGCTTTACCTCTGTCTGCCTTGGCTTGGCTGTCCCTTTGTTTGGCCCCTCATTGGCCTGTGCAGGTCGGGTTGTCTGTGCTTTCTTTGCCCTTGTGTCCTGGTCGGGGGCTTCCTCGCTGTGTGGGGGCCTTGCCTTTGGGTGGCATACGGCTTGGGCCATTGGGGCCTTGGTGCCTTGTGATCCTTTTCTGGATTTCATTTCTATGGTCGCTTTGCGCCTTGCTTGGGTGTGGGTCTTTCGACCCCTTGCTGGTCAGCGGTTCTGTGCCTGGTGTGGCTGGGGGCTGGCCTCCTTGTCCTTTTCCTCCAGGCTCTCCTCTATGCCTGCCTTCCCCTGGTGCGGGTTGGGTCAAGGCGTTGGCTTGAAGGTGCGGGCTGCTTGGCTTCCTGTCTGTCTTCCTATCACTTTGTGTTCCCTGCGTGGCCTATCTGTGGCTGGTTCCTGTGCCTTTCTCTTTGCCCTCGGTGGATGGGGGTTTCAGTGTTGTGGCTGTTGGCTCTGTACTGCTACTTCTGGGCTGGTGGGGCGGCATATGGATGTCTGTTGTTCAGTCTGCTGGCTTCTTGGGGGTCTTGGGGCGTCTGCGGGGTTGGGTTGTGGCTCACCCTGTTTGTCTCTCCTGTTGTTGTGGCCCTTCTGCGACTGATCTTAGGACTCGCTTAGGGTGGTTCCTTGGATTCGTCCTTTTCCTCCGAGTTGGTTGGTCGGTTGGTGGTTCAGTTGGGGGTTTCCTCCCTTTCTGGTTCAATGGTTCCTCTTCAGTGGCCGGTGGCTTGGTCTTCTCCGGTCCTGTCTTTTTCAACAGTGGTCGGTCCCCGGGTTTGTGGCTGTGGGAGTCGCCCATGGTGTGGGTTGTTTGGGGCGGGGTCTTCCCTTTTGGCCCTGGTTGATGGCCTTGGAGGTTTTGCCTCTCCCCGCTCTTGGCGCTATGCCCAGGTCTATTTCGGGGTCTGCTGGGGTCCCCCTCTTACTTTTCCTACGGCAGGGTCCTGTTTTTGGCCTCGGTTTGGTGGGGGGGTTGTGCTTTCCAGGGTTCTGCCCTCTGGTTCTCCCCCTGTCGTCGTCTGTCTGTGGATCTCTTCCTGGGCCTTCTGGTTGGTCTTCGGACAGCTTTTGTTCTGTTGCTCATCGTTCCTGCTTCCTTCTGGCTTCATCCTTGCGTTTGTTGGGCGGGGTGCTGGGTTTGTGTCCTGGGTCCCCTGCGTTTGGGGTGGTTGCCTCAGTCCTGGCCTGTTTGTCTTTTCTTGTGCCCTGGCTCCTTCTCCTGGTTTGGGTGATGTGGGCTGTGGTCTGGTGGTTGGTGCTAGACATTCCTGCCCTGTAGCCTGGTCCTCCTCTGGGGATTTTCGGTGGCGGTGTCCTCTGGGCTCTTTGGTGGCCAGGTCTGTCGGGTTGGGGGTAGCTTGCTCTTGGTCGATGCTCCCTCCCTTCCTGGTTTGCTCTGTGTGGGCCTGCCCATGGTTGGTTCTTTGGGTCGGTGCCTTGGCTCTGCAATCTGGCCGTGCCCTCTTTTGTCTGGGCTGGTCTGCTGTGGATCTCCCCGGGTGTGTTGGGGCTGGTCCTGTGGTTGGTCTTGTCCCCCTTAGTCTCTTGCTTTGGGCTGAGCCTGTTGGGTTTCTCCTTGCTTCCCCATGGCTCTCTGTTGAGGTCGTTGTGTTTTTTTTAAGGGCGGTGTTAGGTGCTCTTCCCTTGTCTGCGGGGTCGCTCTCTGTCAGTTCTTCTGCTGGGTCTGTGGAGCTGCATGGTGTTCCTGGGCTTGGTGGCTTACTCGCGGGGTGGGCACCCTTCCGGGCTTTTGTGCCCTGTGAGTGCTTCAGCTATTCTGGTCCGCCTTGTGCTGGTTTTTCGGGGGGCCTGGTTGCTTCGGCCCCTCTGGGGTTTTCCTTTGGGCTTGGTGTCTCTGTAGTTTGCCTCCTTTTCGGCCTTGTCTGGTTGTCTTTGCCTTGTCACCTTCAGGGCTGGCTCCCTTCTGCTTGCCGCTTTTAGTGGTTGGGTCAGTGAGGCATGGGTACCCTGCTTCTCCTTTTTTTCTATGGTTGTTTGTCTCCTTTTGACTTCTGATGCCTTCTGATTCTGCGGTGCTGGTTCTTCCGGTCCTTGGTGGTGACCCTGTTGTTGCCTCTTCGCTGCCCTTCTGTTCTTCTGTTGAGGGCGGTCTCTGATGCTTCCTTGGCGGGTGCTCCTCCTTTGTTGGTGTTTTGGGGTGTTCCCGGTGTGGGTTGGCTGCCATCTGGGTGGGGGCGCTATGGGTTGGCTACTTTTTTGTTTGCCTTGGTCTTCTCCTGCATGTTTAGGAGGGGTGCAACCCTGTGATCTGTTTGGGGGCGTTGCGGGCTGTGTGCTCCTGCCTGTGTTTTTCCTGTGGTTCTCCTGTTGCTTCGCTTGGGATTCCCTATTACTTACTGGTAATCTTCATTACTCCTGGTCACATTGTCCCCGTCTCATTCCTTATGCCCCTCCCTCCCTCCTTCCCTCCCAGCCGGCCAGCCTTCCTGTTGGTGGCTTAGTAGTTCAGGCGGAATGCTGGGTAGGTACTGGTTATGTACTTCCAGTGGGAGGGGGTGTGGTTAGGGGTCCCAGCATTCTCCTGTTCTTTTTTCTGTCAGGGAGATGGTCATCTCCACAAGTAAGTAGTGGGACGGGGACAATGGGACCAGGAGTAATTAATATTATATTACCGGAAAGTAATAGGACATTATCCAAATAATTTAAATTCTTATGGACTTGCATTAGTAGGAGTATTAAGTAATACATTCAATCAGTGATTTTAGACACTTGTATCTTGATGAAATTTGATCCAGAATAGGGTGCAAAATGTTATGCTTTGGAAACTGTCCATCAATTAACCCGGGGTCTACCTGATTTCTTTTCTTAAAATATACTTTTTATTTTTTTTGGTAATCAGTTTTTATATGATTGTTTAATGCATTATTTAATCAACTTTGGTGCTTATTCTGTCTTTACATATACGATTGCTCGATATTTTAATTATTGTGATATGTATATCTATGCACCTATTTACTTAATAGAAAACCTAGTTTCTTTATGCATAATGTGTAACAATGCAGTAATAGTATACTAAAATGTATTTGTTACTTGGCCACGCATCATTTAAATTTTAGAAAACAGACAGTGGTTGGTTGTAAGTGGCAAACATCTACAGGTAAATTAGATGCTTCTAGAAGGTAAATTGAAGGGACATGCAGATACAGCAATGTGAAAGCCCGTTAGCAATGGGAATGCTCTGGAAATAATGTCCAATAATCTATTGCTTTGTAGTGAATAGCTGGAGAGTCGTATGTGAGGACAGCAATTCAGTTATAAGAGGGTCCTGTCTTAAAATGTACATGACACTATTAGAAGATCATTGGAGGAAATTAAATGATAAAATACCTGTAGATTTGCCATTTACAACCAAAGTGAATTGCTTCTCACTCCCTGCGATTTAACCACCCCGGCTTCTGACGTTGTTGAAGTCACAATGGCTTTATACAAGCTAGTGATTGGTGTCTAGTATTCATTATGGTGTTTACATGCTACAGGGTTGTGTTGTCAACAAAAATCACTCAGTAAAATAAAATGCACCTGATGGGTCAAAGGTTAAGTGATGTCACTTCCTGTGATGCTATTACTATCAAGGGGCATGTAATCAATCAATCAATATAGGATTTATAAGCCGCGGCGAATCACCCTCGAGAGCCCAAGGCGTTGGAGTAAGCTAACTGCTTTGTGGTGGTCTGTTCATTCAAACAGCCCGGTCTTGAGTCCTTTCCTAAATTGCTGAAGAGATGAGGCAGTCCTGAGTTGCAGGGGCAGGGCGGGCCAAGCTTTGGCCACTAGGTGTGAGAAGCAGCGCTATCCGCTTTTGCTCGGCAGATCCTGGGAGTATCTGCGATGGAGAGGGTGGCAGATCATAGGTGTCTAGACGGTTGGTGGAAGAATATGTGTTTGTTTATATATTCGTGTCCTTCGTTGTGCAGGACTTTGTATCCATGGGTCAACATGTTGAACTGGCACCTTTTCTGTATCAGGACAGGAGCTTCTTGAGGTGGGGTGTGATATGTGTCCGTCTGAGGAGGTCGAGAATGAGTCTTGCCACTGAGTTTTATACTGTCTGTCATCTCTTCAGGAGGCGTGCGGTGATCCCTAAGTAGAGTGTGTTCCTGTAGTCCAGCCTGCTGGTTACAAGGGCTTGTCTGATGGTCCTTCTGGTGTTGACCAAGAGCCATCTGAAGATCTTGCGGAGCATCTGGAGGGTGTGGAAACAGGCAGATGAAACTTTGTTTACCTGTTTCTTCATAGATAGCATGCTGTCCAAGAAGATGCTGAGATTGCAGATGTGGTCTTTCGGGCAGTAGGTAGGCTGAGTTCCGCAGGCCACCATGCTATGTGTTGTATGTAATATCACTATTCGCTGTCTATATGGAAGTGGCTAAATGCGGCTCACCGAGGCTGGTGCAAGTTAAGCAATTTCTAATAGGCCACAGTGCACAGTAGGCATGGAATGTTCTGGTTGGCATGGTGATTGATGTACACTTTATGCCCACCGATGTTCTTTTTTTGCAACCTGCTTAGCCATTCAATATGAGCGCTATATTAAGCAGTACTGATTAGGCACTTTTATGTCTTGCATGCTTAGTTCGTATCGGGTACAATTTGTTTTAAACTGAATTTGAAGATTTAAATACATTTTTTTCAGAGTCACCAACATATGACTTCGAGCACTGTTAGACCTGGCATCCTTGTCGTAGTTTACCCCCTAGCTTTTTTCCTTCCACCCTCCTTTGTTTTTTACTTCGTTTTTGCTAGCTTTAGGACTGTGCACTTTACCACTGCCAACCAGTGCTAAAGTCCTTGTGCTCTCACCTGAAAACATGGTAGAGTGGGCTCACAATCATTTGGCATATTTAATTTATTTGTAAGCCCCTTGTAAAGTGGCACTTTACAAGGCCAGGCCTGTAAATTAAATGCTATTATTGGGCCTGTAAATTAAATGCTATTATTGGGTCTGCAGCACTGATTGTGCCACCCATTTAAGTAGCACTTTAAAAATGTCTCAGACCTGCCATTGCAGCTTGTGTGTGCTGTATTATACTGCTATTTTGAACCAGCAAAATAAACCTTGTGCCAGGTCCAAACCTTCCACCTAAATACATGCATGTCACCCGCACGGTAGGCCCTAGACAGCCCAGAGGGCAGGGTGCAGTGTACTTAAAAAAGTGGGACATGCACTTTTTAGTTTTACATGTCTTGGTAGTTAAATAAACTCTCGAAATTCATTCATTTCCTTTAGCATAACATAGGAGTTACCTTATTACAGTTAATAACCAGCAGAGGCCATTTTTAGAAAGTTGGCATTTTCCTGCTTTAGCCATTTAGTGCCTGCAGCCTGTCCCTGGGTCACATCCCCTCTTATCCCTCATCGACAGCTTCAACACAGATCCTCGCAATGCTCCGTAAACCACAATTTAAGGTACTTTGTTCAGCAGGCCTAACTGGGTCCCTGTAACTGGCCAGTGTTCCATCGCTGTTGGCCTGAACTTGTGACTTTGTCCAGTCTGACGCGACCAGTACGCTATTTTTACTGCAATCTTTAGAATCTTATATCTCTGGTTCTACTCGTTGGGTGATTGTCATTTTGGTCTTGTTTATTTAGTAAATAATTAGCTCTATTTTAATAAAATGGTGTGGGATCCTTTTTGTGTGGTGTTTTTCACTTTATTACTGTTTGAAGTGTTGCACAAATACTTTAGACATTGTCTTTCAGTTAAGCCTCACTGCTCTGTGCCACGCTAGCAGAGTTTTGAACACAGGTTGATTTAGGGTTTGGTTTGTGCCTCACTCTAACAAGGCTTGTGGTAGCTGCTTGACCAGGGCTCACACCCTAGTCAACCAACAACCCAGTTTCTTACAAGCACTATTCAGGAAACTTTTCACAAAGAGTATCATATGTGACAGCAAGCAGGATTTGTGGATTTATATGGGCTGAAATGGGCCATACAGCTGTGGAAACTCTGTAGACATTTGTCTGGATTTGCCGAAATATTACACACAAAATAAAGAAGGAAAATAGGTGGTTGCAGAGGAAGCTCAGGGGGCTACCCCTATGGAATGTTGGAAACACCCACTATGCTCCAACTGTCCAAGGTTTCACAGATGTTTCCATTCATACTCTGCATCCATCTTAGTGCCAAGAGACCCTCTTTTGTGTAAACGATGTGCTTGATAAATACATAGTTGCTCAAATTTGAAATAAGTGTGTGGTTAAGGTGGGAAACTGCAACACGTTATTTCATGTTTTCAAGTAGTGTAGCAGAATTGCTTTCTCCACAAAGAAAAATGTTTTTCAGGTGCACAAAAACCAAGGTCTTGGAATGGGCAAATACATATTAGACATCATCGTAAACCTATGGATTGTCCTTCTGCAGACAAGCATCAGGAGTAAGTCACAGCCAATAAAACTAGTGTGGGAAATCTGTCATTTATACAGAATTCTGAATGTGTTTCCTTGGGTTTTTTAATCACAAAACAGGTAATCTACGCAAGTCATTGTGTTGGCTTCTAACATATACAATATTCACTGAATTGAGATCTACTCATGGTTTTGTTTTCCCTTCTACTTTCTGCCTATGTTTAAAGGGTTCATTTGGAACAGAGTTTGAGGGACTTATTATGGATCCTGTGGGATTCCTGTTTTGAGGCAAACATAGGTTTGTACCCCCTATCGATTGTGGAAACTGCACCGAAGGGTTAATCGCTGACAGTTCTCTCAGAAACTGAACCATCCTCAGTTTTGCAATCTGTCACAGAAAAAGACAGTATTATAGTGTAATCCCCCATTTGGAGAAGTAAACTACCCTAAATATAGGACTCGCAATCAGCCCTTAACTATACATCGTAAGGGTTACTGGTTGAAGGGGGGGGACTCTACACAAGCAGCAGCCACAATTCTTCTCAGGGTGAAGTCACCTGTGCTTAACCCTTGGATAGCTTGGCACAGAACAGTCAGGATTAACTCAGAGGCAATGTGTAAAGTATTTGTGTAACATTTCAACCAATAACACAGTGAAAACAAACACATCACAAAAGGAGCCCACAACAGAATTAGAAAACTAGAGTAATTCTTAATCAATAAAACAAGACCAAAACGAAAAAGAATCCATGTAGTAGAACCGGAGATATTGTATTTTAAAATGTTTAGAGAAAATAGAGCCAAGAGGCGTAACGCACCAACTGTGGATATCTCTTTGCACCTGACCAGGATAAGGTTACAAGTTCAGGCTGACTGCGATGGAGTGCTGCCCGGCTACAGGGACCCAGCTGGGTCTTGTGAACAAAAGTAGCTTTGATCTTTGTTTGAGGAGTATTGTGTGCATTTGCGTAGAAGATGCATTGCACAGCCGAAGCGAAGCACTGGTTCTGAGATAAGGGAAGGCTGTGGTCTGAGGACCTGCATCGTAATCAAGGATCCAGTCAGCGAGCCTTCTTATGCAAAGTCTGTCATTCATGGTGCAGCACGCAGTCCGGGCGATGCGGTGGTTCCGAAGAGATGCAAGGCTACGATGTGGAGTCCAGAGTCGTCGTTGAGGCTGTAGTTGGAGACAGATGCAAGGGCCTGTGCAGAGGATGCGTTGCATAGTGGCAATTCCAAAGGTGTTTTGGCGGCAATGCTGGTCTTTGCAATAGGAGCAATCCACGCAGCAGCGGGATGTGTTGGTTTGGCTCGGAGTTGCACCGTACAGCAGAGGAGATGTGTCAATTCTGCTGGATCCACAGAGGCTGTCAAAGAACCTTAGGCCCACTTCCAAGGATTTAGGACTGGGGTGGCACCACTTAACAGGTAGACTCACAAAAGGCAGAGTCACTCTGGGTTCTGGGTTCAAGAGATGTGGGTCCAGTCCTTCTCACGCCAGGCAGGAGGGCAGCAGGGCAGCACATCAAAGCAGGAGTCCAACAGAGTGCAGTCTAGAAAAGTGGCAGTCCTTCCGCAGCACAGCAGTCCTTCTTTCTGGCAGAGTATCCACAGTTCCAGAAGTGTACTGAAGTGGTGGTGTCTGAGGTCCAGTTTTTATACCCCGTTGAACTGGGGGGAAACTTCTAGCGGTTTCCCTTTGAAGTCACCAAGCATCCTGCCTTTCCTGCCCTGGCTCCAGGCTAACTACAGGGGGTATCCAGCCCTTTTTGTGGAAGTAGGACACAGCCTATTCAGGTATTAGAGGGGTTGTGCCCAACTCCTGCCTCCCATCCTGCCAGTAAAGATCCATCCTGGCATACCTAAGCTCCATATTGTGTGGGGCGGTCTAGGAGGAATACACAAAGCTAAACTGTAAGCTACAGCCAGTCATTTGACTAGAGACAGGCTATAGGCAATAAATGGCTAAGCCAAGAAGATATCAACTTCCTAAAAGTGGCATTTTAAGAATTGCAATTTAAAATCTGACTTCACTAGGAATTAATATTTAAATTGTGATTCCAGAGACACCAAACATGAACTGTTTATCCCTTTTCATTTGGAAATTACACTTACAAAACACAATGAGGCAGCTCCAATGTTGTCCTATTGGAGAGATATGTCTTGCAATAGTGAAAAACGAGTTTAAGATGTTTTCACTCCCATGACATGTAAAACTTTAAAGTACATGTCCTGCTTTTTAAATACATTGCACCCTTACCTCTGGCTGTACAGGGCATACCCTAGGGGTTAATTATATGTATTAAAAAAGAAGTTTGGGAACTGGCAAAAGTGTTTTTTGCCAGATTGAAATGGCAGTTTAAAACTGCACACACAGGCTCTACAATGGCAGGCCTGCGGCATGTTTAAAGGGATATTTAGGTGGGTGGCACAATTGGTACTGCAGGCCCACTAGAAGCATTTAATGTACAGGCCCTGGGCATCTGTAGTGCAACTTTAGTAGGGACACATAAGTAAATGAAATACGCCAATTAGGTATAAGCCAATGTTACCATGTTTAGAGGAGTGAGCACAAGCACTTTATCACTGTTTAGCAGTGGTAGAGTGCACAGTCCTAAGGCCAGCAAAAACGTGGTGAGATTAAATGGAAGAGGAAGGCAAATGTTTGGGGGCAAGACCACCCAAAGGCTTACATGCCCTACATATATGCACAGTGGACACACTACAGAAGTGTTGACATTTGTACACTAAAAAGGTGTGTGAGCCACTTAAAGTTCGAGCCAGATGCCTGGCTCGGGCTCAGCTCAAAGTCCTCTTGGACCCTAATGCCTCAAAATGAGGTGAGCTTTAATTGGACGTCTGCCTTCCACCCATGCTACACCCACATGATCCCAAAATTAAAAACATATCATAAACCTTTTATTTAAAAAGGAGAGAAAGAGATACCTCTCCAGGGGCTCAGTTGCAAAATGTGAAAGCAGAAATCCTAGGCTCAATTCTGGCTTCACTGCTTGACCAAACTATATGGCAAATATTTAATTTCATTGAGTATCCTTTTTCTTCATTAGCACATTTAACAGCAGCTTTAAATATGTGCGTTCAGGAAGTGTGATGTACAAAAAAACTGTATTTAATTGAATGGACTATGTTTTGGTACATTATGTTATGTTACCTGGATGTGTTGAGCATACTACCACCCATGAGGGTATCCAGGCAATGAACAGGTATATGTCCTTGGATTGCTGGGGCCCTTTAGATGAAGAGTCAGGTCTTTAGCTTCTTTCGGAACTCGCAAAGCAAGGAGGAGGCTCTAATGTGTAGGTGAAGGTCATTTCATGCTTTCGGAGTGATGTAATAAAAGACATGACCCTCAGATCTGTTCTTCAATCTATCAGGGTTTTTGTAAAGTGTGACTAATGACCCGTTATGGTCTCAAAGTGCTGGGCGAGGGAGGTTTTTACAGTTTAGCCGAAGAGCCAGATATTGAGGCCCTTTCTGAATTGAGGCAGTGACGGCGATTGGCTGAGGTGCAGAGGTAGGGAGTTCCAGGTCTTTGTTGTGAGGTAGGAGACAGATCTTCCTCCAACCGAGGTCTTGCGGATCAGTGGGACAGTGGCCAGAGGAGTGGAGGTGGCTGGTCGGTGTGTAGAAGGAGAGGCAGTGGTTGAGGTATGCAGGTCAAGTGTTGGGGAGGGTTTTGTAGGCATGTGTGAGAGCTTGAAGGTGATTCTTTTGTTGATCGGGAGCCAGTGAAGGTCTATCAGGTGTCTGGAAATGTGGCTGAAGTGGAGGATGTCCAGGATAAATGTGGCGGAGGTGTTCTGGATATGCTGCAGTTCCTTTTGGGGTTTTAGGGTGGTGCCGGTGTAGAGTGTGTTGCCTTAGTCGAGCTTGCTGCTGACAAGCCCCTGGGTGACCGTTCTCCTGGATTCGGTGGGGATCAACTTGAAGATCTTCCAAAGTATGAGGAGCATGTGGAAGTAGGAGGATGAGAAGGAGTTAGTTTGGTGGTTCAATGAAGCAAGGAGTTGAGGATGATGCCGAGGTTATGGGCGTGGGCTTTTTATCAAGTGCTCGGGCCACCAGCAATCATCCCAGGCAGAGGGAGTGGTGCCCAGGATGATGACTTTGTTTTTTTGGGAGTTGAGTTTGAAGCAGCTCTCCTTCATCCAGGCGGCTACTGCCTTTATCCCGCTGTGAAAGTTGTTCTTAGTGGCTGTAGGTTCATTGGTAAGGGAGAGAATCAGCTGGGTGTCATCACCGTAGGAGACGATGTTGAGTCCATGGTTTCTGACGATGGCTGCACGCGGGGTCTTGTAGATGTTGAAGAGGGTGGGCTCAGTGAGGAGCCCTGGGGAACTCCGTTGCTGATCTCTATTGGTTCCGAGGAAAATGGTGGGAGCCTGACTCTCTTGGTTCGGGTGGTGAGGAAGGAGCGCATCCACTCTAAAACTTTGCCACGGATACCGGCGTAACGAAGTCTTGTGCAGAGGGTGTGGTGGGAGACAGTGTCGAAGGCAGCAGAGAAGTCTAGGAGGATGAGTGATGCATAGTGAGGATGTCATCGGTTGTGGCAAGGCATGCAGTCTCTGTGCTGTGGTTCTTTCTGAGACTTGATTGGGAGGGGTCTGGGTTATGGTTTGTTTCGATGAATTCAGTGAGTTGGGCCTTGATGGCCTTCTCGATGACTTCGTATGGGAAGGGGAGCAGAGAGATGGGTCTGTAATTCTTGGTGTCCGTCGGGTCAGCAGAGGGTTTCTTCAGCAGGGGTTTGATCTCTGCATGTTTCCAGTCTCCAGGGAAGGTGGTCTACTCAATGGAGCAGTTGATAGTGCAGCAAAATTTGGGGGTGATGGTGCCGGCTTACTTAAAGATGTATTGGGGGTAGTTATGCGAGGGGGCTCCAGAGTAGATGGTTGCCATTATCCTTAGGGTGTCATCTGCGGTGAGCGGGTCCAATTGAGCTGGGTGGGCTGGAATCTGAAACATTTGGGGGCGGTGGTTGCAGGTGGGGTGGGTGGGTCGTGGGTTACTAAGCTGTTGTAGATATTTCTGAACTTTCGGTGGTGAGGTTGTTATAGAGGTCTAGGGAGGGGAGATGTCAGTGGCCTCTGTGCTAGGTTTGGCAAATTCTTTGATCATGGTGAGGAGTTCTTTGCTGTTCTGGGCATTGGCGTTGATATATTCCTGTATGGCAGTTTTCTTAGTGGTTCTGATGAGGTGGTGGTGTATGGTGTATGGTGATGGCGGTTTTGAAGGCTGCGTGATCTGATGAGGTCTTGCTGCTCCTCCATCTTCTCTCGAGCCGTCTGCAGGTGTGCCTGGACTCCTGGAGGGTGGGGGACAACCAGCTGGCTTCTTGGGTATGTGTAGGACGTGAGACAGATGGACTGTGCAGTGGCAGAGCAGAGGTGATTTAGCTGTTTGTGTGCAGTGTTCCTGCAAGTGCCCTTACATTAAATAAACTTAAATATTTTTTAAGGTGGCTCTTTTTTAAGGATGGTGATGCAGCTGTTAAGGTAAACAGGGCCTAGATTGTGAAAGGCCTTGAAAGTATACCTAAGGAGTTCTAACTGTGCTCTTCTATGTATAGAGAGCCAGTGGACCTTCCTGAGGTGCGGTGTGATATGGGCTTTGTGAAGAACGCTAAGTATGAGTCTTTCAGTTGAGTTTTGGATGATTTGCAGTTTTCTGGCTAGCTATTTGGAGATTCCTACATATAATGTGTTCCCATTATGTGGTGACGAGGGCATCAGTGATGGTTTTCTGGTAGGATAGGGAAGATGCTTGAAAATCTTTTTCAGTAGCTTTAGGGTGTGGAAGCATGAGGCTTTAAATGCATTGATATGGTGGGTCATTTCCATTTTGGTGTCGATGATGATTCTGAGGTTCCTGCCGTGCCTGCTGGATATGAGTGTTGGTATGAGTTCAGCAGTTCACCACATGGTGAGATTTTGATGCCTATAATCTATATTGTTGATAAATCTAGAAAAATAAACTATTGCTCTTAGGGGCTGATTCACAAAGGTAAGCTTAGACTTTTGAGTAAGTTTACTACTTTTTGGTATCCATGAACTACATGTGGAGTTTTATGACTTCGCACTCCCCATACTTATGTGTGAGAACTCCGCACACATAAGTATAGGATGTATGTAATCAAAAAACTCTGAACGTAGTTTATGAATACCAAAAAGTTGTAAAATTACACGGAAGCGTAAGTTTGCCTTTGTGAATCAGGCCCAAGTTATAGATGACAACTGGCGTGTCGCATAAATCATTAACGATATTGTCATCAGGGCCAGCGAGCAGGAATGCTTCCAAGTTCATTTTAAATACATCACTTTTAATAATAATCTGATGTGTTAAGGTGAAACCGTACCTTCTTTGTGCTCAAGAAGTACATTTTTTGAATTTGGAAGACTTTATATGTGTTTACAACATGTTTGGTGCATGATTTGCATGCCATGGGGCATGACCCTGTTTGCGTTTGCACCACGCAGACCTTAAGTGAGATTCATGAAGCCACACAAGGCCACGTTGTGTGGCCCTGAGTGGCTCCATACTCAGGAGTAAACAATGCAGTGCAAATCCCTGCTTTGCCTTTCTCTGCCCATGGAAGGCATTCCTTGAGTGTTGTGTGGGTGTTCCCATGCAAGTCCCATGGTTTGTGACACATTCCCAGATTTTTCCAGAACTGGTAGATCTGGGAATGTGCCAAAAAGATGTGGGTGCCGAAGGGGAGGTGTAACGAGGAGAAATATCTTTATTTCTCCTTGTTACTTCCTCTTTCTGTGTGTGCTGCATTTTGCAGCACACATAGAGGAATATGCCTCTCAGGATTGTTTTTGTGCAGGAAGGTGCAATGGAGGAACCCTTGCACCATGGTGCAAGGTTGCCTGCGCTAACACTAGGCTGTCAAAAGAGCGCCAGCGTAGGGGAAAGGGCAGTAAAGCACCATATTGACCAAAATATGGTGCATTCCTGCCCGTTCCTTGTCACACAGTGCTGCACTGCACTGCATCGCAGGTTCATAAATCTACCCCCAAGTGTGTTTGTGGCTTGGCTCGTGCATGGGCTCTTAAATCCGACCCTTGGATCGGCTGTCTCGGCTCTCCCTGTTTGTTGGCTTGCCCACCTGTAGTAAACTATTGTTCTGTTTGTTGACTTTGCATTAACACTCGTCTTATATATCAAACACAGGGGCATATTATCAAGGACGGCGTTAAAAATTATCGCCGGTTTAGCGGCAGAAAACTACTGCTAAAGCAGCGATAATGGGCTTGATAATATGCCATTGTGAATTCCAATAGAAGTCCATGTTCTGGTGTGAACATGGGCTTCTATTAGAATTCTCCAGGGCATATTATCAAGCCCATTATCGGCACTTTAGCGGCAGTTTTCTGCCGCTAAACCTGCGATAATTTTAACGCCGTCCTTGATAATATGCCCCACAGTACCGTCAAATAGCGCTGAAGGCTGCAACCTATGGGGCATATTATCAAGAAACGGCGTTAAAATTATCGCAGCTTTAGCGGCAGAAAACTAACGCTAAAGCGTCGATAATGGACTTGATAATATGCCCTTGAGAATTCCCATAGAAGCCCATGTTCTGGTGTCAACATGGGCTTCTATTGGAATTCTCTGCGGCATATTATCAAGCCCATTATGGCCGCTTGAGCGGCAGTTTTCTGCCGCTAAAGCGGCGATAATTCTAACCCCGTGCTTGATAATATGCCCCTTTGTTTTTTCGAAAAGTTTAGGGGCATATTATCAAGCCAAGCGATAAAATTATCGCCGCTTTAGCGGCAGAAAATTGCCACTAAAACAGCGATAATGGGCTTAATAATATGCTCTATGGAATTCCAATTGAAGGCCTTTTTAGATGTCCTTCACATTTAACATGGGCTTCAATTGGAATTCCATAGAGCATATTATCAAGCCCATTATCGCCGTTTTAGCGGCAGTTTTTTGCCGCTAAAGCGGCGATAATTTTATCGCCTGGCTTGATAATATGCCCCTTAGTTGTTACAGGCCAATTGTTTCAATTCTGTAAGACAAAACGATTAAACCAATCAGAGTTTGCTGCTGGAAAAAAATCATTACAGAGCATCCACAGACCCACCTCTCTTCAGATTAAATATAATTGAGGCTGTTCGTTTTCATTTGTCAATCTGCACCTCCACTTCCGTCTGATGTAATTGAATGCAGATGCCGGGTTGCTCTCATTCTGCTTCAAATCATAATTGATTTGATAGCATATTGTGTGTCCAATTAGCATTTCCCTAATGAAACAGATTTGTTATAAAACACAGCCAAGGACGTGTTGGCCACGTTTTGGTTTTAAAACAAAATACGGAAGACAACGCGTTGTGCACTTCCTCCCGTAGATTAGTATTAAACAGGCAGGACGTTTTTATTACCATTTAACACCACAAGATGGCAGAAGAGGTTCGATACTATGCAAGAATAAAGAAACATTTGTTGTGATGAAGACCTAAGAGTTCCCCCGCAGCACTTAACCAATATGTTTCTCGACAGAATCAAAGCATAACACGTGGGATGTAGGTGAGCAAACACATAACAGGTGTATTTGTAAAGCGCACGTTCACCCCAGCAACGGGGCATCTTGGAGCTGAAATAACAGATGTATATTGTAACATCCGTTAAGGAACATTTTAAGACAATATAACTTGAAAAGTTAAGGAACATTTTAAGACAATATAACTTGAAAAAACGAGGTCTTTAAACACATTTTGACTAAAGCCAACACAGGCATGTTGAACAATCTTAAAATGAATATGAGCAAAAACGGTGGGAATTTAGCAGGTGAAGCAGTAATTGGCAGCACGCTATGTTGTGTTATCAATGTGGCCTTCAAGCTCTCCTGGCACTCCAATAGTGTATTTCTGTATGGTTGTGGTCATTTTCAATGACTGGCATCGGTGTCCTTTTGTTGAGTCTCTGTAACGATGGATGTATTTGTTGAAGTGCGTAGTGATGAGACTGTGTGGCCGTCTGTGTGCATTTTGTGTCTGTGTTTGTGCGAAATACAGTATCGGCTGGTGAAATATGAAACTGGTGTGACGTAAATACCAGGATCGATAAGACAAGGAAAGCTTTTGAGCATGCTTAATTTGTAAAAGAATACGGGCCATATGTATGAAGCTGTTTCGCGATCGGAAACACTGCGAATCGCAAAAAAAGGGTGCATGCGATCGCAAAACAGAGATTCCTATTGCGAAATTGCTAGTCGCTAAATCAGCGATTAGCAATTTTGCGAGAAATCGATTCTGCAAATAAATTTGCGGAATTGCTATCTCAGCTACGCAAATAGTGAAAATCGCAAATAAGGAAGCTCAAACTGCAAATTCGCAAAACAAAATACATGAAAAAAAATCGCAAATTGAGAATTCCCGAAATTCGCAATTTTGCCAATCGCAATTAACACCAAGTCTGAGCAGGTGGTAACCAGGTGCAACCTATTTAAAGAGGCACACAATGCCACAGGCCTTTCCCACAATGGCTGGGCTGTATGTGATAGCAAGGAGGCTGCGAATCCGAGCTGCTGCACAGAGAAGGAGACGCCAGGAAAGGATCTTCAGAGCGTGCATCACCCTGTTTCAGCAGACTGTGGAGGAGAGCCATGTGAACTACAGGCTGGATGAAGACAGCATCCTGGACTTAATAGCGGATGTTAAATCCCATACTTGAGCACCCCACACGCAGGACACACACCATCCCCACCCATGTGCAGGTCTTGTGCTCACTGCACCTACTGGCATCAGGGAGTTTCCAGGGGGTGATAGCAACAGCAGGAGGGGTCTCTCAGAGTGCGCAGTCGCGCTTCTTCTATGCGTTCCTTGATGCAATGGTACAGAGGCTGCATCACTACATCCAATTTCCCAGCACACAACAGGCACTAGACCAAACCAAGCAGGAGCTCTACCAGTTTGCACAATTCCCCCACGTCATTGGCTGCATAGATGGGACCCATGTCGCTATAACCCCCCTCACAGAACGAGTATGTGTTCAGGAATCGCAAGTCCTACCATTCCCTGAACATACAGGTAGTGTGCAATGCCAAGCACATCATCACTGACATCGTAGCGAAATACCCAGGCAGCACCCACGACTCATTCATCTTCCGCTACAGTGGGATTCACCGACGACTCACAAATGGTGAATTTGCTGATGGCTACTTACTAGGTAAACACATTGGTAACAAGGACACACCAGTGAAGCGCAGCAGCGGCAGGACAGTGTTTAACCTGATTCTTCTCACCCTACAGGTGACAGTGCGTATGCTGTCCGTGACTACATACTGACTCCGTACCTGAATCCTGCCACCGCTGGGGAGCGGTGGTACAACAGTGCCCACACAGCCACCCGCTGTACCATTGAGAGGACCTTTGGAATACTCAAGAGCTGTTTCCGCTGCCTACATAAGAGTGGAGGGGCACTACAGTACAGCCCCGAGATCTGTTGCAAGATCGTGGTTGCGTATGCCATGCTGCACAACATCGCCACCAGGAAAGGCACCCCAGTGGAGCTCACAGATTCTAAATCATCAGATGAGGAGAGGCCAGCTCCGAGATGGAGGCCAGCCGGTGTTATTGGCGTGGCTGCCGGGCGCCAGATGCAAGATGAGATCACACAGAACTATTTCTAGGTGAGAAATGATGACACAATGCTACAGATTGGTGCAAGACTGTGTTTTTATTTCCTTACATTCAGGAAAGTTTCCATTACACAGCCTGTGTTGCACTCTATGTTGGTCTAAATGTCCCGCACAATAAACATGAGTCTGTGTGCAATGAGTTAACTCATCCATTGCCATGTGCTAGTCAGGGCACCTCAACGTCGGCGTTGACGGCTCATAGCCCCTCGCTCAGAGTGCACAGTGCCCTCTCCTGAAACATCGGCAGCCCTACCTGACGCAGACTACGGCGCCTGTCCTGTGGGAGGGGTGGAGTGATGCTGCTCTTGCTCGATTGCCCATCCTCCTCCAGTGAGTTGAGTGCTCCTGTGCCAGCAGTGGCTGCTGCCCGCAGCTGGTCCACCGCATATGTGATCTGCACTAGAACCCTGACCACATCCTTGCAGCAGTGTGCCAACTCATGCTGCATGCTGATGCAGCGACGTGACAGAACTGAGGTGGCAGAGGACAGCCGGTTAACAGCCCTCGTATACAAGTCCAGGCGTGTGTGGAGGTGCTGTCTCTCCCTGCGCCTGGCTGCACGGTCTTCTCGCATCTCAGTGCACAGTGCCTCCAGGGCACCCGTCAGGCCCATAAAGCCCACCCTTATTTGTCGCTGAATTGATTTTGTTGTTTTTGCCTGCAGGCGCTGTACCTCCAGCATGTTGCCCTCAAGCCCTCTGAAGATCGTGTCCTCTCCTGCGGAAGCTGGGCTTGTGGACGGCCGTGCCCTGCACCTGGTTGGAATAGCTGGAGTGGGACATGCAGGGGACTGTGCTGTGTGGTGTGGGTCAGACTGGCCCTAGACTTGATGCTCATCCTCATCTGTGTCCAGTGTTTCTACCTCCAGTGGTGGCAATGGTGGTACTGCGATGCGCCATGTGCGTTTCGCTGGGATCACTGGGCTGCCTTCCTCCTCCTCCTCTTGCCCTGACACTTCCGCGCTGTGGGATTCATCCTCCCCTCCTGCCATCAGTCCCTGTGTTTCTGGGGGTGCTGTGGACGTAAATGCACACATTAATTTGGTGTTCTGCCTTGCATTTGTCATGCAATAAATTACACTGTTTGGAGTTACATGGGTCCTAATTGTCTGTATTTTGCCTTTCCTGATACACACATACTGATTGACCCTTGCTGGGTGTCACTGCTCCACTGTTTGGTGCATGTGACTACATCTCCCATAATGCATTGCTGTGTGTGCTTCTGTGCATGCACTGGACTTGCATTTCTGTTGGGTGCCTGGGTCTCTCCTGGGTGTGTGGGTGAAGTAGGGAGGTATCAGGGGTGTGATGGCATGCTTCTTACCTTGTCTGGGGTCTGGGGGTTCAGAGCTGTCAAGGTCTGCCATGCCACTCACACTCTCCGGCAGCAGGGTCCCCTCGACCAAATCCTCCAGTGGCGTGGAATCAGTGGCAGTGGACGTCCCACCACCGGTCTTTTTTGCCTCCTCCAGCCTGACAGCAACCTTTTACTTAGACCTCTGGTGCATATCGTACCCGCGTTTTCTCAGGTCTTCTACGCTGCAGTGGGTGACGCCAATGGTGATGATCTTTTCCTGGATGTCTGCCCAGATTCTGCTTTTATGGGTCTTGGGCACACGCAGGGATTTCTTTCCGAAAAGCAGCTCATGGCTCACCACCATCTCCTGGATGAGCACCTCCTGCTCCCTTTCAGAGAACTCCTGTTTTCTCTTCCTGGGCGTGTCCTACTGCTGCTTATCCTATGTGGCCATGTCTCTCTCTCAGTAGCAGTGCACTGCTGCCTCAGCCTCTCACTCTGCTTCTGAAACTCAGGTGCAGCATGGGTAGTCACACTTCCTGGTTGTGATGTCATCAAGCTGCACCTGAATTTCCGATTCTCCAATTTACGATTCCTTAATTGTGAATTCTAAAGCCAACACTTATTTCGCCCTTGGTACAGCAGTGATTGAGCAATAAACAGAAACGTATCTGTGCTTTACTGTGCAATTAAAAAAATCCAGTAACATTGGAATATTGACTGTGGAGTTGCGGTTGATGCAGAAGTCTCACAAAGGCCCTAGTGGTTGGCATCTCGTTTAGTCCTGTGCAGACAAGTTCACATCCGCTGCAGAATACTTTGTGCTCTCACGTAACATGGCCATGTCCTGCTTTTCGGAAGAGCTTCAGACTAGTAGACTAGGACTGCACTAGAATCCTGCCGATAGAGCCGGAGCACAAGTCTAGTTGAGCAGATCGTTGCATTCTGGAACTTGTAGCGACTTTCCATTAGAGATGCAGGCCTACAAGTCTCGGGATGCAAAGTGCTGTTTTCTACAAAGCCTGGTCTATCTGAAGGTGCTACACACAACATGGGCACTGGGGCAGCTGTGCAGACACACTGTGTAACATTCTGCAGGCCTCTGGACAAGGGGCACCTTGCTGTTCTTTTTTAAATTGTACAACAAAGCACATATTTGTTTCTGTAAATTTAAGACACCAACCATCGTTTCCACGCCGTACAGCTTCCCTTTACTCTGATTTGCCTTAAGTGGAACATACTCTCCCTTGCATCACTGTATCTAGGATTTTGTACCAAAAAATCAACCTCAATCGAGCCTCTAGCGTGAAAGCATAACTTACAGCTCTTTCCAATTTCATCTATGCGCCTTCTTATATTACACCTGTTTGAGGCATTAACCAAACTTCCCTTACCTTGCACTGCCGGGAGGCACCGCGCTGGAGGTGGCTGTTTTTATATGAGTGCTGTTAGTGCAGAGCAGCATGTGCACTGTACACCATCACCGACAGTGGCGGCTCGCATAGGGCGTGCTGCGGGGCGTTAGGGCGGGGGAGGACCAGGGTGGAGGGGGTAGCAAACACGGACATACTACGGAACTACGGAACGTCATTATTATGTTCCTCCGTTGTATGACCGTGTTTGCTAGCCCCCTACCTTGCCCCTCCCCTGCCCCGCCCCACAGCACGCCCTATGTGAGCCGCCACTGATCTCCGATGTCAGCCTGGGAAGATCATCTGCATTTGATGTATAGCATCTACATAGAGAGTTGAAAAAGACATGTTTTGAGGTGTTTCCGAAATATGAAATGAAAATTACATTTATAAAGTGCTCGAATGCCTGGAGGCGTCTTGTAGCTGGCTATTGCTGGATCAGCATACATAATCAGGATAGTGAGAGGAGGGCTGTTCAGCATGTTGACTATTCGCTAAATGAACAGGTTTTTAGAGCCTTCCTGAAATGAAAGAGATTGGTCATTTCCTTTAGTCTAAGAGGTAGGGTATTCCACAACTTGGCAGTGCAGATGACAAAACTTTTACCTCTCCAGGATGATGTTTTGAAATTGGGAACAGCTATATTCTTGGCTGCAGATGAACGCAGTGGCTTAGAGGGGATGTACCTGGAAAAACTGTGTTTAAAAAAATTCTGATTCTAAATTATGAAGAGCTTTTAATGCAATGCACAATGCCTTAAAGGCGATCTGCTGTCTTATGTGTAACAAATGCAGCTCTTTGATTGCCAAAGATGGTGACTGATGCTTGGGGATTCCAAACCGGAGCTGGGCTGCCGCATTCTGCAGTAACTGCAATTTGTTGAGAAGCTTTACCTGCAGACAGGAATATAGCGAATTGCAATCGTCCGATTTCGATAAGTAGGGGCCTAATCGCTGTCTTTTGCTGGTCCTTTGAAATATAGGAAATATTTTTCTGAGCATATTAGGAATATAAAAAGCAGAAGATGTTATCTAATTGATTTGCGATTTGGAGGAAATTAGTTCAAAAATAAAATTTGACGTGCAGACCATGTTAGAATTGCATTAACGTGTTTACCATGGCATGGTGCCTACGGTGGGGGAATGCTTTACTGAATAGTGATGTGAGCTCTATACGGGCTGCGCTAAGACAGGAAATCTGTTCCTGCCTGAAGGGAAAAAGCATTGTCTTCAGAAATTATGAGAAAGCCTTAGACTTATTTGAAATTGGGCATAGTGGCGCGGGCCTCTTCCAAAACAAGTCTTGAAAACTAATCAAAAAAACTATTTATGAAGTCAGTCAGAAAAGAGATACTGCACTGTGTTCAGGGCATTCTAGGGATGACACAATAGTGGGGAGTAGTATGACTAAACAACCCCAATCGTATGTCGTATGGAACCTTTCCCATGCAGTGCGTAGAACTATCTTGTTGCTAAGGTTACATTTTCCCCCTTTTCAAATTATAACAGGGGCATGGGAGGGATTAGCCAAGGAGGACAGACTTTGTGACCTGTGTGGAAACTGGGTGCAGGGTCTAAATCATGTGTTCTTTGTCTGTCCCCCACTACAGCCAATACAACGTTGTTTGTTAGGACCAGTGTTTTTAAAGTACAACATCACTACAGCAGAAGAGGCCCGAAACTGTCTTTTGTCCACCCCTGCCTTCTGAACCAGTACGTTTTAAACATTTTAGCTTTTTAAAAACAATTTTAAAATGTTTTTTAGAGAGGATTATTATGTTGTGTTTAGCTCTGGTAAATTGAACATGGACGCCGTTGGGTGACATATTCTGCATAGATGTAGAATTTTAGGGCACTTGCAATTGTACAATTGAAGTTGTTAGAGTATTTAAATGGTATAGTCATTTGTATCGACTTTGCACTGTGTAATAATTGATTTGTGCAATTGTTTCTATATATGCGCACTTGCACTTTATACATCACGTACTGTTACTATATGTGGAGTTATTTTGAGTTTTCCTTAATGGTGCATTACATTTTGTACTGTATAACGAAAGGTATAATTGTTCGGTCTTCTAATGTATTTTAGTCTGTTATTAAGAACTGTACGATTCGGTATATTGCAGCTTTCCTTGTACATTTTATGTGGAACTCTTGGAGTTCCAAATCATAATAAAATTAATCGCATTGAATTGAATTGCACTTTAGAAATGCATTTGAACTGCTGCAGAAATGTTTTTACCTGGAAAATGACACAAAGAAAAAATGTGCCTATTTCATAATGTGAAATAATCCTTATTAATGCTGCAAATGTATGTATTAATTTTTCATATGTAGAGAAAGTGTCCTTACAAAATGTTCTAAAATGATATAATTCAAAGATTTTCTACTAAGCTATCATTCTTAAATGTGCAATTTTAGTTAGTCCTCAAAGCATTTTTTCTGGACTCTTGCTCACAGCTTAAGTTAATAGATGTTTATTAGAATATTTTGCCAAGCACCAGCAACTTGCTTAGAATGTGCTGACTTCAAACTTCTGATTCATTCATTTCCCTCGCCCCATGTTAGGTAATTTACCTTAATACAATGAAACATGCTGTAATTGTTATAATAATAATGATTTAGACATTTTATGTATGCTTCAACAGAATATTATTGCTAGTTTGCCACCACATCCCTCACAATCTTTTTCTTCACACTGAAATGCTTAGGGCATCTTTTAGCTTAGGTAAGAAGGTTCTCATGAGAACTTTCCTGCATGTAACAAAGTCCTGCATGAATGTTTACCATGGGAATCAGGAGAAGAGACATTGGAAGTTAAAGACACCATTGGATGAGCGGTTTCCATTGGCTGGAGGAGCTAATACCTAATAGAGTTTTGATACATTATTGTGTGAATTATAATATTGAGTGCTCCAGTGAGAGTTAGTTGAAGTTCCCGATGCGAGACTGAGAGACCCAGATCTATCTACCCTATCTTGCAACTCTTCTCCTGGAGAGTTGATCTTTTGCTTTGTTACCAACAGCTACTGCTCAAGGTGACTTATTTCCTTTTCATTTAATGACCTTTTCCTGATCAGTGCCACTGAAGAGATCATTCTATCATTGACAATTGTTACTAAAGCTGTAGGGAACTTAGCTCAGCTTTTAGAATGACTCTTTATGGGAAGTTCTTCTTTTATTCTCACTCTTACTCTTCTCCGAAAAGGACTCTTCATGGGTTTTATTTAGAATAGATTAGGTCCCTCAGCTAGCTTAGGGATGTTTTCCTTTATGGAACACTGGGCATTGATTTATGCTGTCGTTAGTCAATCTTTTACTAACATTTCTGTAAACTGGCTAATCTAAATAAAGATGACTAATCAATACTAATCCTTTAAGATAAATACAACTTCACCAACTTCTCAACATCGACTGAACATTTACAATTCTAACTATCGATGATCGATGCATACTTTATGTTTTGTTCTAGCTCCAATTCACAAATGATGGTAAAGGCTTTTTAAAAAAAAAATATATATTTTTATTGAACATTTTGAAATAAAACACTGAGGGCCTCATGTAGGAAGCCAAATACCGGTCGGTAACGGCCGATTTTCGGTAATTATACCGTTACCGACCGGTATTTTGGCTTTTGAGATGTAGGGGGAGAATTTCATGATTCGGTATTTACCGAATCGGTAAAATTACCGAATCGGTAATATTACCGATTCGGTAAATTTACCGATTCGGTAAATACCGAATCATGAAATGAGATGCAGGGGGAGTGTGTGGTGGGTGTGGGGATTCGTTATTTACCACCAACTAAAGGTTGGTGGTAAATGACGAATAGGTGAAAAAAAGCATTTTTGTGCACGTTTAAGTGTGCAATGTGGCAGACATACATGCCCTTAGGGCATGTATGTGCGCCACATGTGCACACATGGCCGAATCAGGGGTGCAACAGGGTGACAATGTGACACCCTGCCACCCTTGCATGTGCTCCCCCATTACCGAATCGGTATTTACCGATTCGGTAATGAGGCATACCTTCCCATCAATGGGAAGGTATGCCTCATTACCGAATCGGTAAATACCGATTCGGTAATTACCGAATTTTTCCAATTCGGTAATATTTACCGACTCATTACCTACATTGCATTTACCACTTCATAAATACCGAATCGGTATGATTCGGTATTTATGAAGTGGTAAATGCCAGCCCACCTACATAAGGCCCTTTAGCAGCAGTACATCACTTAGCCCGCACGGGCTCAATCTGCCATTACACCCTCCAAGGCAATTTAACAGAGACATACAGAACCACCTCATATGGCTGCTGTTGGGTCAGCCACTCCGCTATCTGCTCTCCTATCAGGAAATCTTCCATTGACCTTTTCAAGAGCCATCGGGATTTTCCACAGACGAATTATGCAAATTGGGTGTTTAATCTTAAAGCCATACTTGGCTAATCCTCAGGCTCCTGCAGTTTCAAAAGTCAACTTGTTGTCAAAAAGATTTCCTAAATTTCTCACTTTCTCAGCAGATGTTGGCAGTGCACCCAATTCCTGAGGCCACCAGCTGGGTGACCAGAAGGAGTTATTTTTGTCAAACAAACCCCCCTCTGTTTTTCCTGATAGTTTTAAACAATTATTATGCATCCAGCTGCCTACAATCATGCAGCCTTGCTGCAGTGCTGTCAATATTGGAGGACACTTCAACCACGATCTGTGTATCATCAGCATATGATATCGCTAAGAAACCAAATGATTTCAGAAGCATAGCTAGTGGGCTGATATATAGGTTAAAAATTGTGAGACTTAGTGATGAACCTGGTGGCAATCCACAAGGGAGTGCAAAGGGATCTGATACAAATTTGTCAAGAGCCACACATGTTCTCGTTCAGACCAAAAATATATTATAAGGGCTTAGGCTGTTCCCCTAATCTCTAAGGAGTAAAAACAGTCAATCAACAGGTCATGAATAAACTGGGCCAAGTGGTCTAATAAAATTAATGCCGTATTTCCTCCTTTGTCGAGAATCAACCTAATATCTTCAGCTGCCATGATGAGGGCAGATTCCATGCTATGTTCGCTTCTCAAGCCAAACTGAGTGGAATCAAGCAAATCGTTTGTTTTTATAAAGGAAGCCAACTCCAGATTCATGGCTTTTTTGACAATTTAGCCGGAAAAAGCAAACAAGAAATGGAACAATAGTTCCTTGGGTCCGCAGAGGCAAGACTGACTATTTTTACTAAGGGCAGGACAGAGGCTTTTTTCAAGACCTTAGGGTAGTAGCTGGACCTGAAAATGTTGTTAAAAATATCAGCTAAGTGATCAGATATTGTCTCTGGGACCTACTGAATTTTTTTGGGGGGGCATGGATCATTTCAGAATTCAAAGTTAGAGGTGACAAGATGGAATTCAATGAGGATTTAGCCGTGAAGGCATTGTAAACATCCTCAACTTTGGCCTGAAAACGCAAGGCTAATGTATTACAGAAAGATTGATTTAGATTGTTATTCTTATTTTCAGGGAAGTTTGCAAGTTGCTTAATTATCTTAAAAAGTTCTTTGGTAGAGTTTTTAGCAGTCTCAATTTTGTTTGAGAAATAGTGAGATTTGTCTTCTATATTCATGGATTTATGCTCTTTGATTAAGTTTTAATATGCTTATTTTTTCACTAATTTCGTTGCCATGCCTCCACATATGTTCCTGCCTGCAACATCGTCGCTTTTGACTTTTTAGTTCATCTGAGAACCAAGGTTCAGATAGGACAACTCGGCTTAGGTGCTTTTTTCAGGGGCTAATTTAGTTACTTCTCCCTCTATCCAATAGTTATAGTCGGAGACAGCACGGTCTAAGTCTTTTTGGGGTTTTGGTTTTGTCTCAGTAAGAGCTAGGTCTAGCGTGTTTCGTTACATTTTATGCCAAGGATGTGGTTTCCTGGCCAGTTGAAAACTGTTCATTGAAGGGACTTAGGCCGTAAATGTTAATTCAAACATGACTACCAGATGGTCAGACCATGTTAGAGGGAACGTCCTCTTAAAAAGTAGGGCAGGACAGGCGAGAAAATCCCATCCAGTGTATGACCTGCCACATGTTTCAGGGAATCCACCAATTGTGCAAGATCAAAACTGGCCATGGTGTCGAGTAAAGATTCGGAATCTCTATGTGATCGATTCTAGAGATGGAAATTAAAATCTCCAAGAACTGTGTAATTCGCAGTGCACAATCTGGATTTCAGGTAAAGGGGAAAGACCTGGATAAAACTAGTTCTAGGGACTGGAGGGCTATAAATACGTAGCCCACTAAAAGTGTTATTGGAATTCAATTCAATTTTAAAAGAGATTGCTTCGGATTCTGCAGTTAAGGTGTTTGTGGAAAAAGTGGCAGTTAGCTGTTTATGATAGACTATCGCAAGTCCCCCACCTCTTTTTATAGGTCAATCTAATCTATACATTGAGTACCCTGGTGGAATTGCAGAAACCAGGTCAGGGCCGGAAGAGGGATCCACCCATGTTTCAGAATAAATGCTAAATCTAGTTTGTGGGTATCTAAATAAATCACTGAACTCAGTTTAGTTTTTCTACTAAGATTCTAGCATTGATCAAAATGCATTAAAAAAATATTCCTGGGGGGCGTGGCCAGCGCCAGTAGAAGATGGCGGTTTATCCCTAACTCTCCCGAATCGCGGGAGGAAACGGCCGACATAGCGCGTTTCCGGGGCGACGCTCGGACCTCAAAGATCGAGCTTTCCTGGCGGAAATGAAGCTGCACACCTTGCTATAACTGAGGGAAGCGGCAGCAGCATGTAAGGGGCGTTTTTTCTTGTCAAGCACCTCTGAGCTATCTCGTCACAAGAGCGGCCGCCATTTTAACCCACATTCTGTGAGGAATTTTACTTCATATCGCTTATGGGGAGGCTTCTACATACTATGCCTATGTCTTGCACACCAGCTGACTGACAAATACTTAATATTAATTTATTGAAGCCCACAACTTCCCTCTGCCTGGTTTCTTGCATAATAATTGCGCTTTACCTGTAATAGTGAAATTCATTTCCTCATGCAGCTCGCTCTTATCGATGCTAAGAATGTTTCTACAGTCTTCAGGAAGCTCATAATTGACTTTCTTTTCCCTGCTCACAAGGGCTTTGCTGCCATCTACTGCCCAAGTGCCTCTGTGCGTCAGAGTTTAATTCTTCTTTTAAATTGAGACTGTTTCTTTTTCAAAGGCTTGCTTTTTGCTTTGTTAATCTTCCAGTTATTGGGGGGATATGGCTAAACGCCCAATGAATATGGCGGCGTTGGAATGTTGCCCCCCGAACCAGCGCGACGAGCTTGCGCTCACAGGCTGCTTGATATGTGGCTAGCCAGAGAAATGCTCCACTGAAACATCGTGCATCTTCAAGAAACTCCATTTGTCGCTTCTCAAGACAGCAAAACGCCGATTCTGTACGGTGTTAACACCTTCATGTGGAGTGTGTTTTCTCATTCAAATTTGCACCCATGGATGAACTTATGGATCTTATCTTCGATTTTTTATGTCTTCAAGCATCTCTTTTTGTATAATGTTCGATTGGAGGGATACCTGTTGAGGGGAGACGTCTTACAGGGACACAACTGTGTTTCCTCTCATACATCTGTTATCTCTTTCTTCCTTTGCATGACCATGCTTGTTTTTGCCTCAACTCAGCTCTGCTTCGTCTTGTGGTGATTTTATTTTGTCATTCACGTTCACCTGCCTTCCTTGGATTCAGGTCCCTTGCATTTTCAGCATTGGCCTACTGCTTTCCTTTTATTGACTCCCAGACCCCTCATGGGAAAACTTCGGAATTTAGAGCTGGCTGCTTCTTCTCAGTTGCCTGTGGACTCGGACTCAGATTCTCCTCCTCGGGACATGGTGGACGCCGCGACATCGAAGTCAGATTTAATACGAGGCGCCATCCCAAAAGCGCGCAACAAAGGGAAACTGCCGTCCTCTCTAGCTTCCTCTAAGCGCCTGAAGAAAGACCCACCATCCCCGGGGAGTAATTCCTCATCCGCTTCCATGGATCTCATTTTGGAAGAACTTCGAGCTTTCAAACCCTTTATGGAGGCAACCACAAAGAACATGCAGGCTATGCAGGAAAAATGGTCGACTCTAGAGTCACGTGTTCAAACTTTGGAAACCTCTACAGACTCTTTGCAATCCTCTTGTTCCCACATACCGTCAATGGAGGCGGAGATTCTTCTGCTCAAACGTCAGACAGAGGATTTGGAAAATAGAAATCGTAGGAACAACCTACGCCTTTATGGTCTTCCAGAACTTACAGAAGGGCCAAACCCCACCGTCTTCTTCCAATCCTTTCTTGCCAAGATTTTAGATGCTCCGGCCTTAACTTCCGTCAACATCCAAAGGGCTCATCGCCTTGGTCCAAAGGTCGCTAGTAAGCCTAGAGGCGTCATTATGCTTTTCCTACAATTCACTGACCTACTACAGGTCCTTTCAGCTGCCAAGCTCAAGAAGCAAATTGTGTGGGAAGGTCACCGCCTCTATCTTTCGCAAGATGTCTCCAAGGCCACTGCAGATCGTAGGAAGAAGTTCTTGGACATGCGACCTCAACTACGGGCCCTGAATGCTAGATATGGTTTACTACATCCTTGTCTCTTCAAGGTCACATATAAGGACAGAACAACCACATATGAAGACCCCGCAGCTTTGCAGGCGTTTCTCCAACGGCAACGCCCAGATGTTATGGATACTTCCAGACCTGGTTGACCGGTCCTACTATTTTTTCTTGGAATTTGTTGTGTTATGATTCTGTTGTCTTTTCATTATTGCTGATGTTGTGAATCCCCTATTGTCTCTTCTTCCAGCAGTCGTATCACTCTCATGTGTCTCCTTTGTAGTTCAATTGTAGTTTATTGTTTCTTGTTTCCCTGTGACGCGTCTTCCCCTTTATTTGTATATTTCTCTTTGTTTTTACAGATATCTTCTTCCTCCCTTCTACCCCGATGTGCTATGCTGTTTTCTATATGCTGCGTTCTTGGTCTCATGGTATTTGAGGTTCGATGTTTTGTTCTGGATGTCGTCGTCGCTGTCTCCTGGCGCCATCACCCCATTCTTGTTCTTGAGTTTTTCGTTCCGTAAGTATGTTTTTCAGTCGTTCGTTTCGAACATGTACTGTCTTTTTGTTGGTTTTTGTTTCTGTCCTTTCTCCTACATTTGATCTCTTACCATTTGCTTTTTCCTCTCTCCTTTCATTCTCTTTCCCCTCCCATTTCCCCTTTTTTTGCTCTTTCCTTACCTTTGATTCAGTATTATATTCTCAGTGGTTCCTTCCTTCCTTCCTTCCTTCTTTCCTTTCCTTTCCTTCCTCTTTGCTTTCTTTCCTTCTGCCCTCTCTCCTTCATCAATCTGTTACAATTCTCTCAGTTTTCTCTAGTTATTTTCTCTGTAATAATAAGCATGTTGCTATTAGCTGTTTTTCTTTGCTATTCCATTCCGTGTTACATCATGGAACGTTAAGGGTTTAATCAACCCCATTAAAAGGCAAAGGGTTTTATCACATTTAGCGAGACTTAAATCTGATGTTGCCCTCCTTCAGGAGACTCATCTCTCTGAAACGGAGGCTCTGAAACTCAAGCGTTATTGGGTGGGTCATGTTTTTTGCTCCCCCACAGTTTCTAAGAAAAATGGTGTTGTGATTTTATTACATAAAAAGTTGAAAGTTTCCTCAATTTCTCATGAATGTGATGTTGATGGTCGATGGGTTATTGTTACACTGCTCATAGATAATATTCCTATCACTCTTTTTAATGTGTATGCCCCAACTGGGATTGACAGGTTATTTTGGCCCTCTATTTCCACTAAGCTGTCCTCCTTTTCTGGAGATTATATACTTCTCGGGGGAGATTGTAACCAAATTGTTGATCCCTTCCTCGATCGTCATTCCAAGGTTAAATTTATCCCCTCTAGAATGCACTCTCAATTTGTCAACACCTTTCAAAATAATGCCTTGGTAGATATTTGGAGATTGTGTAATCCTGATCTTCGGGAGTACAGTTTTTACTCTCCTCCACATCAATCACAATCCCGCATTGATCATATTTTCCTTAGTAAATCCCTATCCCAGCACGCCATACGCTCTGATATTGGTTCAATCCTAATCTCGGACCATGCTCCGATTCATGTGGACCTTGACCTAATTCCTTTCTCCCCTCACTCTGGCAGATGGCGTTTCAATAATGCTTTGCTTTTGGAACCTACTTTCTGTTCTGATTTTACTACCTTTGCCACTGAATTTTTCCTTCTCAATCATACCCCTGACTCCTCTTTTGTTACTGTTTGGGATTCTTTTAAAGCAGCCTCTAGGGGTTTTATTATTAATTTTGTAGCCCGACAAAAGAGACTTCGAGAAGCCAAGTCCGAACGCATTTTAGCTAATATTAAGAATTTAGAGCTTGATTTTCACGCCTTTAATTCTGAGATTTCTCTTAAAAAGCTTATTGACGCGAAAATTTCCTTCAATAGGTTTACAACTAATGCCGCTTCTAACCTTTTGCTAAAATGTAATTCCAGGTATTATGGGGGTAAAAACAAAATGGGGAGACTTTTGGCCAATTACTTAAAGATAAGAAAGGAGCGTACAAAGATTGAGTCCATTAAGACTTCCACTGGGCACTCTTACTTTAAAGATAAGGACATTCTTTCTGAATTTGTTAAATTTTATGATAATCTTTACACCCCCGAGCACATCCCGGAGTCTACAGATCTTCTTTCATATTTTCACTCGCTTCCCTCTCCCCCGGCCTCTTCCGTTGATTTTGCTGCCCTAGAACAGGACATTTCGCTCTCTGAAATTTCCCATGCTATTTCTAAATTACGGCACGGTAAGTCTCCAGGCCCTGATGGGTTCACTATTGAATTCTATAGCCACTTTGCCTCTCTACTTCTCCCTAAACTGTTACTACTATTCCAATCCTTCCTTGCAGCGGGTTCTTCCAGCGGCTCTTTCCAACAGGCTCTAATCTGTTTAATCCCCAAAGAAGATAAGGATCATTCGTTGTGCAAAAATTACAGACCAATTTCCCTGGTCAATACGGATTACAAAATTTTGGCTAAAATTCTGGCATTGCGCATGGATCCCCTTTTACCCGACCTCATTGGCCCTGAACAATCAGGTTTTGTTAAGGGCCGTCTCTCTTCTGATAACTCCCGTGTTTTTCTTAATATACTTAGCAAGGCTCCCTCACTGTCACTTCCCTTCGCGGCTATATCTTTAGACGCGGAGAAAGCCTTTGACAGGATTGGATGGGATTTTATGTTTCAGACCTTACGCTGGATCGGCTTTTCTTCCAAATTCATCTCTATTATTTCTTTACTTTATTCTAATCCGCAGGCTTCCATTTTTGTCAATGGGTTGACCTCGGATTATTTCTCGCTGCACAGAGGAGTGCGACAAGGTTGTCCTCTATCCCCCCTACTTTTTGTTTTAGCCTTGGAACCCTTTCTTACCAAAATTCGTCTGGACAACAGTATTTCTGGTTTTAAATTTGGTTCGCGTCAGGTTAAACTCTCGGTCTATGCTGACGATATTCTTTTTTACTGCTCTGATCCTGTTTCCTCTATTCCCTCTTTTCTCCAGCAGGTGTCTTCCTTCTCCGCGGTTTCTGGTTATCGCCTAAATGCTGATAAATGTGAGATTTTACCTCTAAACCCTAGTTGTCAAAAACATCTTTTTTCCCAAACCGGTTTCTCATGGCAACCTTCTAAGATCAAATATTTGGGTGTTTGGTTTGCTCCTCTCTTGTCTGATATGCTCAAATTTAATTTTGATTATGTCTTCAAGAAAATGGACACAGCTATTCAACGTTGGCACCCGCTCTTTCTGTCCTGGTGGGGTCGGCTCAATTCTATAAAAATGATGTTATCCCCTCTTCTTCTCTATACCATTTCCATGCTTCCAGTGCACATTCCAGTTTCCTTCTTTAAACGGATTGATTCCTTGTTGCTGAAATTCTTATGGAATGGCAAGCGTTCTCGGATAGCTTTGGCTTCATTGCGCAAAGATAAGGCCCAGTCTGGTGTACGCTTTCCGGATTTTAGAGAATACCACCGAGCTTTCTCTTTGAAACAATCGACCCGTTGGTTCTCTTCCGATCTTCCGCTCTATCCGCCTGTCTGGCTAAGTATGGAATCTTCCTTCCTGTCCCCCTTTACTTTTCGCGAATTCTTATCCTTCACGTCTTCTTTAATTCGCTTTCGCACACCTATTATTTCTCATTCCCGTACTCTCCTTCTCCCTTACCTAATATCATCTTATCCCTCCCTTCTTTCTATTCACGAACAACCGATATGGCATAATTCTCTTTTTAAAATTCGTAATCGTACCATATTCTGGAAGACTTGGCATTCTAGAGGATTGTGTTGGATCTCTCAATTAATTTCCCAAGATATTCCTCTCTCATTCCAGGAACTTCAATCCTCTTTCTCCCTACCCTCTTCTGCTCGATTGCAATACAACACCCTTCTCCCAGTCCTGATCGTATATCTTCGCTCCTTGGAACCTTCTACCAATATTCCTTTGGCCCGCAAAGCTACTTCTCTATTATTGAATGCGTCTCCCTCAGCCTCTGCTATTTATAACTCTTTCCGATACGCCACTGACAGACTAAAGTCTAAAATCGAGATTGCATGGGAATTGGATTTTTCTCAGGATTGGCCAATACCTTTCTGGGACAAAATATGGACTAAACTTCATAAAACCTCTAGAGCTGCTAATACTACCCAAACCTTATATTTTATCTATAACAGAACTTTATGTACTCCACATGCTTTATCCCGTTTTTCGTCTGACACAACATCTATTTGTTGGTCCTGTTCCTGTCCCGTTGCTGATCTCAAACACATGTTGTTTGAATGCCCTCCTATTTCCAAGTTCTGGCACCTAATTTGGACGCAAATACAAAAAATATTCCATCTTCAAATTCCCTTCTCCCCTTTACAAGTTTTTCTAGGTTCCCTATCACCGTTTCTTCCGCAATCTCCTTCCCATTATTTACTACTTGATCTCCTAGTTGCTGTGGCTTTCCATACCATTACTTCTAATTGGAAGCAGGCTGCAAAGGTTTCCTATCAATCTTGGTGGAATGCAGTCTGCTTCCATCACCGCCTAGACACCAATTACGTATCTCCCGTTTCCCTAGCAATTAAGCGCGATCTGATTTGGCTCCCTTTGGTATCTTATCTCTCCTCCTTTGCTCCAGCACATGCCTCTCCAGACCCTGAAACAGTTGAGGTACGCAAGCCGCCATGATTTTCTTGTTTCCTTAATGCCTTTTTACTATGATATTGCGTTCTACTACATTATACAGTATTTTTCGTTCCTACACGTAGGTTCTGTTCATATAAACCTCATGCTTGTTATTTTTGCTTTAATTGAGAATTTTTATTGAAATGCTAATTGTTTGTATATGCATACCATGATGATTATACCCCCTTTCCCCTCCCTTCTCCTTCCCTTCTTATTTCTTCAATAAACTCAAACTTAAAAAAAAAAAAATATTCCTTATCTGGATTGTTTGCAGTAGCCGGGACATCCAAGCTGATATTTCTAATTCTGTTACTATTTGCAGTTGGGACATTTTCAATGCCCGTAGTCCCCAAGAATTCCCGAATAGTGCAATTAAGTTGTTTCCTGGGGGCATTACATTTTAGTAGTTCCTCCCTGGTATATTTTACCAAAACATTGGGTTGGGGTGTAAAATGAGCAGGGGGGCTGGTGCTGGTAACTGTCGGGATGCGGACGGGCACAGACAGGCTTGCTTTTGGCATGATAGCGGCGTGCCCGCAGCACGTGTACATTGCACGTCTGGACAATCGCCGCCATTAAAAGGGTTCGGGGCTCTCAAATACTCCTCCCCTCAAACATCTGATTCGTTCCCCACAACCAATGAGCCCAGAGTTTAGTGCACCTATGGACATGGACCAGAAGCAGTGATCAGAACAATTAAAGTGCAAAGAACAGTTTTTAAACAGAGTAAAACAATGTGGAAAGAATGCTAACGCTATGAAATATCATCAGGTTTGAATGGCTTCTTAGGTGCCAGGGAGGGCGATTACAAAGTTTACAAGTTGAATGTATGAAACTTCTGCCTCCCCAGAGGCAGTGTGGATTCTTTGGATACTGACATTTTTGGAGGTCTCTGAGAGAAAGCTTCTTCAACTGAGATTCCATAGATTTGTTCTTAAGGTATTCTTGCCCAAAGCTGTGAAGTGCTTTGTGTGCTATGCACAGTGCCTCAAACACCACTTTCTTTTTTATAGGGAGCAAGTGCAGCTCCTCCAGGGTCTTTGAGACTGGGTCAAATTATGTGTTGTTTTGTTTTTAGCAGCCTAGCAGCTGCGTTCCGAACTCTCTGCAATTTCCTGATAAAGCCCTGCTGCATGCCCAAATACAGGGCATTGAAGTAGTTCCGACCAGAGAAATTACCATTGTCGTTTGTAAATTTCTTAGGATAAAGGGCAAGATTTTCTTGAGGATGTTTAACTGGTGAAAACAGATAGATGTATGTTTATTTGATTGTTTCATAAATGAGAGTTTGAAATCAAAATTTAATCAGAGATTTCTCACTTTAGAAACTGGAATCTGTAGAGCTCCCAGCATCTGTGGCCACCAAGTATCATTCCAAAAGGAGGTATCCCTCCAGAGAGAAGTATTTCAGTTTCCTCTGAATTAAGCTTGCAGCAGTGGTTGCTCATCCAGCTAACCACTGCTTGCATACAGTTATTGAACCTTTGTGCCACCTCCTCAATATTTCTTGTGATACACACCACAATTTGTGTGTCATTAGCGTAGGAGAAGGTTGAAAAGCCGAAACATCTACTACGTTTGAGAAGAGGGAGCAACATAGATATTAAATAGGGTGGGACTGAGCACTGGCCCTTGTGGTACGCCGCATGGAAAGGAGACGGGAGTGGAAACTAAATCTCCTAGCATGACTGTTTGCTCTCTATCTGAAAGGAAAGAGTGCAAGAGATCATGGGCTGACCCGGCAATTCCTAACTCTGTTAGCCTTTGCATCAGGAGCAAACGGCTCACCGTGTCAAAGGCTGTGAATATTTCCAAGAGGACCACTGCAGCTTTGCCTGCATTATCTATGATGTCCCTAATTTCTTCTGTGACCACTATGAATGGGAATTCAGCACTGTGTGCCTTTCTGAAGCTGAATTGAGCTTATTCCAAATTCCCATTTTGGTCAAGGTATTCGGATAAAGTGATGACAATGTGTTTTTCAAAACTTTTTGTGGGCAGTAGAAGACGTGAAATGGGGTGATAGCTATTTTCCTCTTGAGGATACAATGTGCATTTTTTAAGCAGAGGCAAGATGGAGGCTTTCTTCCATTCAGTTGGAAAAGAGCTTGTGTTAATGATATGGTTTAATATTGTAGTGAGATGGGGGACACCGTGCTTGCAATCTCATGGAATATTTTGGGAAGACAGGGATCAGATGGGGTTCCTTATTTTGTTTGATTGACCAGGTCTAGTACTTTTTCAGTAGAGAAAGAGGGAAATCAAGGAGGTTGGGATGATTAAATTCCTCTGATTTATTACAGCCCAAGGGATGCTAGCATTTGTGATAGTATTGAGGTCCCTAAAACACCTACACAGCAAAGGTTATATGTTTCTTTCTTCAGTGCATGTTCAATATTCTTGAATTAACATTTCCTCTTCATTCAAAGCTTGCTATCATTTTCTCATATTACATTCAACTCAGTTTTAGTGTGGGACTGTATTCACCTTACTTTGGAACAAAGCCTACCAGGGATACCTAAAACCCCATTGACATGGACACTCAGACACTCTGCTCCAAGATGACGCCACCCAATCGCATTAACAGTTGTATGGGATGCAATGAAAATTGCTATCAGTTGCTTACTCGTCAGTACATGACTTGTCAGGATAGAATAGTGAAACAGGAGCAGATCGTTTTCAAGAATAATTAAGGGAGGTAGAGAAGAAAGCTATGCTGGTGGTCCAGGTGAAGGCCCAAAATTAGGAACAGATAAAATATTTACACCTCAAAGAATCGTAGGAGACAATTCAGCTATTTAAGTATCACCAGTTTGAGCACCCTGATAAAACTGGCGTGGTCGTAGCAGCACTTGTGATAGATGTCAATAATAGTTAGTTAATTTACAGATTCAAGATCATGAAGGAATTACTTAGTCTACAATTTCATAAACTGCAGTGGTATTTCTCAATATTATCAACACCTACACACTTCATAGATTCTGGGAGGATCAGCCATTTAAGAAAAGGAGTGGATTTACAGGAGTGGATTATCACCTTCACAAACAGCCAAACTCTTACTCTAGAAGAACTTTCTCTGGCTATTTGAAGTTCCCCTTCAGGAAAAGCTGTACACACTGATGCTTTATTGCCCAAGTTCTACGAGATGTTCCACAACTAACATCTCCCATCTTATCTTGAAGGTATTCAAGTAATCATGGATGGGGCTTTCAACCAACCCTCATGGGACTTTGCCTACATTGTGCTGTTTATTAAGAAAGAGAAACTTCAGCTTTTGCTGGGCTCTTTTCTAGGTTTTTTGCTACTTTGTACAGAAAATAAAGTATACTCTTGTCTGTTTATTAATAACCTAGCCACTATAATTACCACCTTCATTTTGTCATATTGAAATGGGTTTGTTCTGTTAAATCACACCATCCATCAGACCAACTTCACAGCTGAATTGATCAGCTTAGCATAGTGCCCCCAACAACCAACCACTAGATGCTGAAACACCATTTGACTGGGTGGAATGGCTTTTCTTTAGTCTATGGTTTTACTCCTAAGATTTCCAATTCAGATGGACACAGGCAACTTATCAAGCCCCTTGGGCGATGGTTACAATTAATGGCCACTACTCAGCCCCATCTAATATCGGTGGCACTCAACATGGCTGTTTCTGTTACCCTTTTTGTATGATACACATGGAGCCTTTTCTTACTGTGTTATAAAAAGATGCTGAGATTTCTCCAATATTATTATCCTATGAAGTATTGGATTTTGAAGGCAATGTACTGATTACAACTTCAAGGCATTCTCACAACAGAGATAACTACTTCTGATTTGGTGACATTTCAAACAACCACAGGAGTACACTTCTAGGGCTCCCCAGGACCTCAGGAGGAGCAATTACAGACTCTCTGCATGTCGAGCAGAAGGCAAAAGCACAATCTAGTCCAGGTTCACATGCCACTGGTCAGCCGAGGCTCTTCACATGAATGTTCTCTTCAGCTTTGTTTTGTTCCTAAAGCCACCCAGGGTATCAGCCCTATGATCCTTGAGGATCTTTCTGTCCTTGGATTGTGAGTGGAAAGGGATCCAACCTCTTCAGGTTTTTGTCATAGGCCACAGATGCCAAGTGCAACAAGTTCAGTCCACCATATATTCTTTCCCAAGTCCAGCAATATTCTAATGAAGGTGCCTTGGGTGGCCACATTTATGCTTGGCACCAGCCAGTGGGTGAGGGTGACTCCTGGGCACTCCCTAACCAATGGGGTAAACATTCCTGGTGGCAACCCTACCTATTATTTTAGTACCTTCTGTATGCCTTACAGCAAGCAGTCCCAAAATGTCATTTTCCAGGTGAAAGTCTTCCACCATATTAGACTTGGGCACTGAGATCTGGGCCAGTGTGTGTGGGAGTGTCATAGGAAAATCACCAGTGTCTTCCACATGTAACACTGAAATTCAGTTTGTAGCAGGCACTGTACCCAGAACTCAAAGATAAAAGTCTGTTAGAACAAAAAAATGGTCTTTCAACAGCCAGACGGGATACACAAGAATTGTCTGGGCATCCAGTTATTTTCCTTTCAAATGTACCCCAGGTGTTACATGCTGCTCAACAAACATGCCAAGCAGGATTTGATAGTGTAGTGTCATAGGACGTGAACAATTCCCACTCGGAATATTCTGCAGAGTTCAAAGAAGTCATCTCTGCCCATTCCGGTCAACATATTGTTTGCTCCGAAGAAAAAAAAATCTCTTTCCTATCCCTGCCTGGGATAAGCAGAGGCTGGAGAATTGATGCAAATCTGCCTCTGGGGACTTCATGCAGGGAAAAGGTAACTTGGTGAAAATTACTTTTCCTTAGTATTTATTAAAAAGTCAACTTCACCTTTTAGCTGGATTTTTAATAACTATTATTTCTAGCTGGTCACATTCCAGAAATATTCATGTTATTAGCATTTTAATCTGTACTTTGGTTTTCTACAAAGGGCAGCCAGGCCTCCCACAGTGAAAATAGCTGCTGGGACCTTGTCACTGTAGGGATACTTTTCAATACCATGCACCCTGCCTGGTGGACTACAAGGTTGACATGGCTGACTTTATTCTGAAGGGAGGTTTTCACCTATCAAAACCAAATATTTGAATGAGTAACTCTGAAAGGTTTTGCACTGCACAAGTGACATTTAATTTTTCATGCTAGAAGTGTATTTGCGCACTATATACTACAACCTTATAGAAAAATGAAATAAGTCAATCAGAGATTAGCCAAATTCAACATTATTTAGGTAGCAAAATACATTCACCAGGCACAGAACAGCAGTGCCCCAGTGTGCCAAGTCTACAACCAGCAATCAAGTTTATCAAATGAAATGGGAGCGATCATGCAAAAACGGGGCATTTTCTGGCAAAGACCACTTGGAATTTACTAAAATTACTAACTTTTGAAGGGAATGATCACCTCTAAGAAATATCTATGCGCTCAAGTGAACTAAATAAGAATATTTAAGAGATGCCTGAACGCCATGATGAAATCACAATTTCTTTTGACTGTAATAATAGCCATTCTAATGTTTGCTATTATTTTCATATCTTTAGCCGTTTCCTACCTAAATAGCATGTAATTTGACTATTTCAAACCATTAGATTGCAGGAAGCTGTCCTGCTTACGCCTCAAAAGCAGAAGTTATGGGAGAATTATTTATGCATAATAGGATGTTCTACTTGTTTACCTAGACTCATTTACCTGCAGTTACATCTGTTTGTGCTGCTAGATTGGTTTCAGCATAAAAAAAATCAAAGATATAAGCAACTGCACAAGTGACATTAAAACAGACGCAAATTTATTTAACATCCATTCTATTTGTGTATATGCACAAACACTACATAAAAATTCTGAGGTTTTTGAGTTGCAAAATATGTTTTCTTATTTGAGTTCAAAAGCAAAAGGAAGATACATATCACACACAGTTAGTACAGTAACAGAAATTTAAATATAATTCATTTTTAGAAGAAAGAAAAACGAGTAAATTAATCAATTTACCCTATATTACAATATAATTTCAATGAGATCACTGCAAGATAAAGTAATTTATGTATATATTTACTATAGAAATGATAATGGCAATGTGGATGCTGTGAATTTAGGCTTAGAAGGCTATCATAACTAACTAGATAAATAATATGACAATAGAAGAACAGAGAAAAGGAGAGACAAAAAAAATATAAAAATGTGCCACAAATTACTTATAAATAAGTATAGCACTCCCCCTTTTATATAAACATGAAGGGGCAGATTTATGAGGTTTTGCCGTAGGGAAGCGCAGCAGGCCTTCCTGCTGCGCTTTCCTACGGCAAAAGAAAAGGGCAGGGATGCGCCGTATCTATAAAATGCGGCGCATTCCTGTCCTTTTCCCCTGCGCCGGCGCACAATGGGCTGCCTGCGCCAACGCATGCACCTCTGCACCATGGTGCAAGGGTGCCTGCGTTGCGGGGATGAATATTTTTGTACAGGAAGGGAAACCTTTCTGTACAAAAATAATCACAAGAGGTTTTTCCTCTTTGTATGGGTGCTGCAGAATGCAGCACACATAGAAAAAGGAAAAACGAGGAGAAATAAAGATATTTCTCCCCGTTGCGCCTCCCTTACGCCTCCCCTGGGGAGGCGGAAGCTTTTGGCGCTGCCTCAGATTTACGATTTCTCGTAAATCTGGGGCAGTGTCAAAAGGCCATGGGTGCTGCTGGGAACGCCCCCAGCAACACCCATTGCACGCCCCTTTAACGCAGAACACTGCATTAAAGGGACTGATATTTATGAGGCAGCATTAAGCCACAAAAAGTAGCTCAGTGCTGCCTGATAAATATCACGCAGGCTTCTGCGCCACGGAACGTCACAAAAAGTGACGTTCCGATGGCGCAACGGGCCTCATAAATCTGCCCCTATATGTTTAAAAAGAAAATAACATAAATGTTTTGTTAAACTACACTAACAGGATTACACACGAATCTAAAAACATTTATGGATACTTCGTAACAACAAACCTTAATATATTTTTTTTACATCACTTGGAGAGGAAACTTTGTAAAGGAAGCAAAAGCAGGTCTTTTTCACTCGTATCCTCAATGTAAATGGCTTAGGCAGAATTTCCGTCATGACTGAAACAGATGCATTCCACCATGTACTTTTTCAAAGGGATGTAACTTTTTGGAGAGCAATTGAAATTAATCAATCAAGAATTTTATATTTCCCACAACCCACATCAGGAGAGAAACTCAGTGTGCCCAAAATATATTTATAACTTGGTTACTTTGTTTCTTTTTCTCTACGCTCTGATTCGGAGAGCGATACCCCGGGAGCATCTGACACTAATGAAGGTTTCAACACCGTTAGTACAAGACTTTTTTGTGAATTTTTTGTAAACATCAGCTGTGCACAGACTTTTACATCTTTTTCCAAAATATATTTGTAACAGAAATAGATAACGTTCAATCAAGAATTCCCATTAATGTGTACCCATTCAGATTTTAATGAAAAATATTAAACAGATCATTAATTCTTGAAACAAAAGCAATAGGTGAAAGCCTAAATTGAAACTTTCCTACCTTTTATATTACAAACAACTGTACTGCACTGAACTGACTGACCAAGAAAAGTAATGAATGGATGCAGTAAGCTTTTAATTCATTGAGCATTGATACAGTACTAATCTACTCTGGCACACAACAGAATAACTAATGTGCCTATCTATTTGTCAACACGAAATTAAAAGGTGGTTGGTAGTATTCACAAAATGTCCTCATAACAGACCGACAAACAGAAATTGTTCCTACCACATTGCACCCCAGTTTCTTTGATACTGCTTGAGTGCATCCAGCTTTTAATCACATATCCAACCTAGACTGTCAGCAGATTGATTTCATTTCAGCCGCATCGAAATTTGAGAGGCACTGATCTGTGATGACCTTTGAGATCAGTCCGCCTCTGCACCGGGTGAGAGCTGGACGGTCCTGGTGGGAGAATATGTAAGTCAAGATGAATCTGAAATTCATCTAGACTTGCAAATTGTGAATGTTAGATCAATCTACTCCTAGTTTCCATCATTAGGCACTCCCGACTTTGACTGATTTGTAAACCGAAAACCGAATTGCAAATAACGTGATAAAGTGAGATACCAGCATAATCCATGCTTACTGACTCTACAGCTACATATAGCCCCTAGATCCCCTCTCCTCCTCTATCACACTCTCTTTCTCCTGTTTAATCTCAGCCTCTGGTTTAACTATCAGATGTTTACATTTTCTCATTCAACTTGTCTTATTCATCCTCCTTCTATTCTCTATTCTCTCATCTCATATCCGTCTTGTCAGTCTTTCAAGCTTTCTCTCCTTATTTTCCCCTTTCTTCTTCCCCCTCCTATGTATTTTGAGTCAGAGTCTGTCATGTATCAAAAATGCAGCTCTACTCTCCCAAACCTACTGAGATTTTATATGCCTGGACCATGGAGGGCCTCATTGGCCAACCCGCGTCTGCAATGAAGTGTGGCAGCCTACTCTGAGGAGAAGGAAATAAAGAATAAACAAGAGTTGTGCCCAAGTTACTTAAAATGTATTTTCTGAAGCTTTTCGTTCCAATGCGCCCATTCCTGTCTTTTCCTTGATTCTGCCTCACTCCTCTCTTAGTGAATTTCTATTTGGATAATGCACACTGCAAACATATGTGACCCATTCACACCCTGGAAACTGTCTGATACTTAGGGGGTCATTAGCACTGCGGGCGGATTGCCACCGCCAGCCCGGTGGTGGCGATCCGCCCTCCAAATGCCCCTTTTGGACCCCCCGCCATATTAGCATGGCGAGGGCCACCGTGGCAGACAGAAAGACCGTCTGCCGCTTTTCCGCCGGTCGGATTGCCGATAGTGCGGAAAAGGGAGCTAATATGGTGGCGGTGCATCCATATTAGCATGGGCAACCTGAAAGGCCTTTCCATGGCGGTGATGCCGCCATGGAAAGCCCAGCGGAGATTGCTTTGGGGGCCCATTACGGGCCCCCGGGAGGGTGGGGGAGTTGGGGGTTGCACTTGGGGGTACCTATGGTACCCCCCTATATTGGCATACATAAGGTGGCAGGTGCCTGTCACGTTGTGCATGCCAATGCACAACATGCATTTTGAACATTGTGACGGGTGCTTCTTGAAGCACCGCCCGCCACAATGCTCAATATGCGGGATGCGACCGCCAGGGTGGCGGTCGCATCCTAATAGGCACAGCGGGACCGCCGCACTCCTGCCGTGCGGTCCCGGATACCATTACGGTGGCGGGTGGAGAAACGTAATGGTGCCCTGAGTTATTTAAAAAGCAAGAGTACATCAGTTTCTAAGGTGGAACAGTCAGTAAGGGGGTAGTAAAGGCAGTTTCTTAATGGGTTTTTTTTTCCCAAAGGAGGATAAATACAAGTGCTATTGGACAATTGTGATAGCATTTCCATGTGTACAATTGTACATTGTATACAATTATGCATGATAAAAGCACTGTGCATCTCATAGCTGGAAGTTCACAAAAGTTACAGAGCTCCGTGAAATCTGCAACACCACCAAGGATTTGCACATCTTTTCTGCATTCTAGATGGAAATTGTTGTGCTCCTTGATAAAGTGTGACCATTATTACTCCTCTTTAATTAATACGTTTTTTAGACATGCTGTATATCACTTAGGATGACATGCCATAAAATATAGTATGGCGTCCTCTGAGGTTGCAATGTTAGCACTACTACAAATACAATTTTGACTTACTTATCACAAGATGTTGGCGTCACCATTATAGAGCATAGAGTTAATTTTAGATATGTGTGAATTGAAACCTCCAGGCAGTACAACAAGTCAAAGGAAAACAAATCTACCCACTTCCCTGATTCATCTCCACCACAGCCATTCAATATTTTCCAAAGCTTTACTTAGAGTTCTTGCACAGTGTAGCACAGTGTAGCATGGCGAGTCAACAAATATATTGTTCTTGAGTCTCAAAATGCTCTGAGATAACTCTAAATGCATATGTGGTCAGTCTAAGGAAAGGCTGTATCTTTTATTCAACGATCATTGCTGAAGATGTTTGGTTTCCCAAGGCATTCTAAAAAAAGAAACATTTATCTCATCTGGGCCCAAAGTGGACTTTAAGTACTCGTCTCGTCTGAAGATTACTGCACAGAAAAAAGAACCTGGAATTGCTATTGTACATTATTCTGGAAAGACGCCAATCTGGGGTTCAGCCTGTGAAGCTACAAGGGAAATTCTGCAGAGATGCCCTGACCAGGACAAAAATGGATTCTAAATGGACCAGTCCACCCTCTCCAGCATGTCGAAAAGACACTTGGAAGGAGAAGAATAGCTCTACTGTGATCCAGGAGCGAGCCACATTGGGACAGTCCTCTCAAAATCCTTGAACATTCTGCAGAAAAGGACAAAAGGATGAGATGGGAGTAGATTGTTTTATCCACAGGAAAGTAGCAAGGACATTAATTCAACCTCCTCAAAACAACAATACAGTCTATAGCATCCACTCACCACACAAAGGCTTGATGCCCAGACAACAACACAGGCATTACACAAAGACAGTGATGTTGAAGAAAGTGCTAAAAACACAACGTTGCCGAAAGATAGGACTGCTATCACCTTAGCTAAAATGTAAATGTCCGAATAATACAGTTATGGTAATGGGAAGGGGGGTCTCCACCTTCCTCAAGAGATGCGCTGCACTCACGAAAGTTCAAATGCACTGTTAAAAAGGATGCACCTACAATTCTGTTTATTTTATTTATCGTTTTATAGCTTTCCAATTATGCAAGCCTTGGGTGCGAAGTACATTAAAACCGTGGGTGAGAGCGAATGGAGGAATTGATAGAGCAGCACAGGCTGACTGGCACCTGTGACGTTGGGGGTGAAACAGTGTCTGTTTTGCAGTGGAGCTCTGACACCGACTGGACATTGTATACGGTATCAGTGCGCATCATATTCTTTAATAGCTTCAGTAACCGACATAGAAATGGCTCAGTTACCTATTTAGCACACTACTGCCCCCCCCCCAACACTCCTCGCCCCAAATTACAAAGGAAGGAAAAATAATCTTGGGAGAGGAGTTGGCCTAACGGCTAGGGCGGTCGACCTCGGAGCTGGGGAACGGGTTCAAGTCTCGGCAATGACGCTGAACATCCTGTGATTTGGGGCAAATCACTTAATCTCCCCGTGCCTAACAAAAATGAATGTGTCCTCATGTAACGCAACTGGTGCCATGTAAAGCGCACTGATACCCGATACCGGGTCAAGTTCGCGCTATATAAAACTCGTAAAAATAAAAAAGGTAAGGTTTGTTAAGATATGTGTTAAGTGCAGTGTGTAAAAAGACACCAGTGAAGGTGAAAGTGACCGTGCTGGTACTGCATGTATCTATAATACCAACTACAATCACAGCTGGGAGCAGCGCAGCTGAGAACACCCAGCATTTTCACCTCTCGTCTTTTTCAGATCTTCGAGAGGATCGTTCATCAAACACTTAATCTTTAAGCACATTTTCAAAGGAACTAGAAGAGCATTAGGGAAGAGTTCGGAGAAGGAAAGATGCTGCTGACAGCACAGGGACAGGGTTGAGTGTAGCTTCGAATGCAGCAGATGTATAAATACCCACTTCTAGCCGTAGATAAAGGTCTGGAGCAAAAAACAAATCTACTGCTGTGGTGGGAGTTTTCTGTGATGTGTTCCAATGTCAAACTACAACTTTTTGTTAATTAGGAATAGAAACGCCTGAAAAGGTGAAAAGAAACTAAGCTGGCTATTAAAAATATATGACTGTTATTGTTAAATGGTTCATTGCCTATTAATATGTATTAGATTGAATGTTGGTTACATTTATTTTTTATTAGAAGTATTTTATTTTTCTATCACAAACCTTTTCGTTACATTTTCTAGGTTAAAAACACATACCATGAGAAGAGTTAATATCCAATGATCGAAACAATCAATATCCACCATGTGAAAGAATTCATGCCGCACACGGGAATACACATTCACCTGCCTACGAAATAAGTACATATACATACATGTTATTACTTTTTACTGCCTTCCTATTATCTTTTTAAAATATAAGCAGGTAGTGCTATCACCTCTCTTGCTGTTGCTAGGGTAAACCAGCAGGAACACAGGCTAAGCTGAAAAATAATACACAAATGTTGTTTATATTTTAAACAGATTGTGCACCCTATCTTTGTTGTTATATTGTTATGTTATATGTATTTGTAAAGCACACTATCCTCGAGGATATCCTGGCAGTGAGCAGGAGTGTGCATCTTGCCTTGCCTAGCGCAGGGTTGTTAATTGAATAGCCAGAACTTTATTGTCTTCCAAATTCAAGAAGAGAGGTGGAGGCTCGGATGTCAAGTGATTGCTACTTTCATTAAGAGGGATGGAAGAGAAGACCCGTCTCCAGATCTAGTTCTGTGGATGCGTGGAACGTGTGCGAGTAGGAGTCCTGTTGAGCAGAGGTACATGGGTGGTTGGTGAAATGTTGCTCAGGAAGGTGGAGTCTAAATTGTGTAGTGCCTTGATGATGTGAGTTAGGAATTTCAAGTCTGTACTTTTGTGTATAGCGAGGATCAGTTCCAATCAGTGCAAAGTCACCACTGCATCGCCGTTGATGTAGGGAAAGTGGGAAGAATCCCACCTCTGAGGCCCAGGACTGGAGGGCCAGCTCACCCTTGGGTGGTGCTCACTGAGTCCAGCAGCACCAGCAGAATTTTAGGAAGTATTTTGTTTCCTTGAAGCTTCTGAAAACAGAAGGCAGGACACCAAGCCCTTAGAATCGCTCTGGGTTCAAGTGAGAGGGTCCAGTCCTTATTCTTGGCTGGGCAGAGATCAGCAGGCAGCAGTGCAGCTCAGCAAAGCAAAGAAACAGTTCCTCAGAACCGTCATTCACAGCAAAATGGCAATCCTTTCAGCACAGCAGTCTTACTTCCAGCAGCATTCTTCCCAGGTCCAAGTACTGACTTGATAGGGCCAGAGCCCTGGTACTTATACTCCTAAGTGCCTTTGATGTAGGAGGTGACTTTAAAGGAACTTTCTGAAGTGCACAAGATTCCCTTTCAACCCAGCCCTGGTTCCAGACTACCAGTGGGGGTTAATCAGCACTTTGTCTTGGGGCAGGACACCACCTATTCAGATGTAAGTTTGAGCCACATCTCCCCTTCCTGCCCAGGATGGGTATGAGAATGCAGATGAATGCAGATGTATCCCTTGTTACAACCATCTCTTCCTGTGTTGTGGCTGTCTAGAGGGATTGCACAAAGTGTAGCTGTCATCCAACTCAGTCGTGTATTGGAAACAGGCTGTAGGCACACAGAGCAAAGTTAAGAGCAGAGAAATGTCTACTTTCTGAAAGTGGCATTTCTAAAATGGTAATGTCAAATCCAACTTTACCATTAAAGAGGATATATCACCACCATTCCAAACATATTAAATATGAAGTAGCTACTTCTTTCCAATCAGGAACTACAGCTTAAAAGGTATTTGAAGGAATCCCCAATGCTAGCCTATAGAAGGAGTAGGCCTCACAGCAGTGAAACATTAATGTAAATGTTTGTCACTGCCAGGACATGTAAAACATAAAAGTACATGTCCTACCTTTTAGTTACACAGTACCCTGCCCTTAGGATCACTGTGGACCTACCTTAGGGATGACCTGTGTCTAATAAAAGGGGCTTTTGAGGCTTGGCAAGTGGTTTTAAATGCCAAGTCGAAGTGACAGAAAACTGCACACACATGCCTTGCAATGGCAGTCCTGGGACAGGTTTGAAAGCTACTTGTGTGGGTGGCACAACCAGTGCTGCAGGCCCACTAGTAGCAATTAGATTACAGGCCCTGGGTATGGTAGACCACTTTATGAGGGACTTACAGGTAAACTAAATATGCCAATCAGGAATACACCAATGTCAACATGTTTAGGGGAGAAGCACATGCACTTTAGCACTGGTTACCACAGTGGTAAAGTGCTCGAAGCCCAAAAGCAAACAAAAAGATAAAGCAGAAAGTTGGGGGAAGCAGGCAGAAAGTTGAGGGAAGACCACCCTAAGGATGACAGGTCCAATGCTTTTTGATACCAGTGTAGAGGGTGTGGGTCTGTTGTTCAGCTTGCTTGTAACAAGGGCATGTGATATGGGTTTTCTGATGTTTCATGGGAGCCATTTAAAGATCTTTTTCAGCATCGTCAGGATGTGGAAGTAGGATGCAGTGATGGTGTTGATCTGTGTCGCCATATCTAATTTGCTGTTGATGATGATCCCAAGGTTCCTTGTGGGGGTGCTGGGTGTGGGTCTGAGTTCAGCCAGCCACGTGTTGGAGTTCAATTGTGGGGTGTTCTTGCCGAAGATCACTACTTGGGTCTTGTCGCTGTTGAGCTTGTGACAGTCAGCTTTCATCCAGTTAGCAACATTGGTCATGCAGGTAATGAGCTTGTTTCTTTTCTTTGTGGATTTGTCTGAGAGGGAGAGTATGAGTTGTTTGACATCAGCGTAGGAGAGGATGTTGGTGTTGTGTGCGCAGAAGATATTGGCCAAAGGGATAATGTAAGCATGAAAGAGGTTAGGGTTATGGGCCAACCTTTCAGACACTCCACATATGTGTTTTCAGGCTTCTAGGGAGCTTGCAGCATGTGTTCTATCCATTAGGAAGGAGCCAGTCCTGTGGAGAGCGAATATTTGGATGCCAATCTCATGTAGATGTCTGATGAGGATGGGGTGTGAGACTCTGTCAAATGCTGCAGAGTGGTACAGAAGGAGAAGGGTCGCCATATCTTCTCTGTCTAGGATCATGAGGATGTCATCTGTGGCAACGATGAGCACCATTTCTGTACTTTGTATTTTTGCCTGTAAAATGGCTTTTCATTTGTGAAGAGTTGGCTTAAAGATATGAGAGACTTAAAGTAAATAAAAATATGACTTCTGACTTAGTGAAAATGAAACACTTGTCAAAAATAAAGTTCAATCATCAACAAAATAAATACAAAAGGCAACAACTACAAACAGTTTCACCATTTGTGTGGTTAAATGAAGACTGTTAATTTAGTGAAAGAGAACCAAGAAACATAGACCAAATGCTACACTACTGTCATCCTCAGAATGACCAGTTCACAGTGTTGTTCTACCATGCAGCTCTCTAACAATAAAATCTACAGGGCTACATTCACTGTCTCACAAAGCACAAGAATACTGAACGTCTCCATTTCATGTGCAAAGCAGAGGGGCTTCTGGCTCATAAAGTAGTAAATGGAGCACTCAAACACGGGATTTGCTAGTAAACCATGAAATCACTCATTCGGGCACTTTAGACACTCCTTGCCATCTTCGTTGCTACCTACCAAGCCTGCACAAGAGGGAAATTCAAAGAGAAGATAAAAAGGGCCTGATTACGATGGTGGTCGGACAGACGGACCACCACCCGGTATTGCAGTGGTCAGGAGACCACCCAACAAGCAGATAGTGGTCTGACCACTTCATTACGATGCGAGCCCCTTGCTGGCGATTGCAAAGACCTCTTTTTCATGGTGCCTTGTGCTACAGCCAAGGAAAATGGCCACAGCACAAGCTGACGTGATAAGGAGCACCTCCTGAACCTCCATGGACCGTGTGTGATGTACCATTGTGGGCATGTCACACGGGGGATGGAGGTGGATGGGGACACTGCATGTCACCAAGGCCACTTTACAGTGGCCCACGATGGACTGGGGCCCTGTTTGGGGCCCCTAAATTTCATTTCTGACAGTCTTTTCATGGCGGTCTTTCCAACAAGAAAAGGCTGGTGGGAAGGTATATCGTAATCCCAACAGCGGTGCCTGCCTCCGCACCGCTGCCATTCGGGAATACGATTCCGACCGCCTCACCATCGAGATCACTGATCCTGGCAGAGGCAGCTGTCTGCCCCCTGACCGCTGTGGGCCCGACCACCGGGATTGTAATCCGGCGGTTGGACCAAAGGCTGTCGGCGGTCAGACCGCCACAGATGGGTGTTGGTGTGCAGTCTGACCGCCATTGTAGACAGACCCCAAATTTTGGCCTCCTTCTGAACAGTCGTCTATAGTTTCTGCCTCCATACAAAGGCAGCTCAGCCTCAAAAACATGTGTTGGATCCAGGAAAATGTTTCTATTTGTTATGGAGGATACACAACCATCCACTTCTCTCTAGAAAATCCTGGTGTTAAGACATAGTCTTTATGTGTTGTGACTGAGCTCTGGTTCAGCCCAAGCAATCTGATTTCTAGCACAAGCAACAAGGTTTTAATAAGTGACAACCATGTGGCACATATGCAACCACGACAAAAACAATACAATTATAAAACAAAGAGTTTTAAATATGCAAGTTATGTTAAATGCAATGCATGCATAGTATGAGTATGATCAGAGACAAATTAAGAACATTGGATGTAAGGCTCAGAAGTCATAATACAGCTTGTTAGTTAAAAAAGAAACATTTTCTCACATTTCCCTTTTGCGTGTATAGGTTCTTGCACAGCGGGCTTTTATGCTCTGTGTTTAGCAGCTCATTTCCATTTGTTATTCGATTCATATTATAGCACTGAGTTAAGAAAGGAACAGGAGAGTGTTCTCACTCTCTTGCCAGTGAGCACGCTAGTTCGATTTAGGTTATTTAAGCTTTCTACACAGCAGAGCTGCACTGCCCACTGATCGACAATATTACTGAGAACTCAGGTTGATGTCTGTTCATTCAGCCCCAAAGAAATGTCAAACACCAATGTGTTTTATTTGTGCATGTTGCTCAGAATAAAACCTCTTCTAATTTTCTGCAGCACACTCTTTGAAAACAAAAGTCACCCCACTTATTCCTTTAATCTCTCTCAGATCTTTCGAGTCAGAAACACAATTTGGGAACATATGTAACATTTCACTAGGGAGGTACTGAAAACCCATATTTCGTATCATATGAATTGTTTTCAGAATTTCCATCCTAGCATTCAGATTATCCTCCAATTGTAAATGAAGCCCTCTACCAACAGATACTAACTAGACTTATGGACACTCCTGCAAATATTTAGCAGTTCTGTATTTTTCATATAATTTCCAATGCTATCCAGTAAATCTGGCCTGCAGAAGCTCGAACAGCCACTACCAGTCATCGCCTGTCTCGTTCTGCCCTACCTAACAGCGCCAGAGACAACACCCTGTGTTCCTGTAATGATGGCTCCACCACTCTATAGTGCCTTCCTGCAATAGGGTTCAGCCCCAGTTTAACAGGTCATGCTTTTCGGAGCTTGGGGCTGCTCTCAAGATCATCCAGGTACACTCTAAAAGAACGACCATGGGGTTAACATATTCGAAGGCTGGTGTTTTGCAGCTCCTGCCCCTGACTCTAGGTGCCCAGGCTGCTTCTCGCTCTGGCTCACACACACTCCTTCCTCAAAGTGCCTGCACCAGGATTCTATGATGACATCAAAGATCCCTCCATCTCTGTCGGGCAGTAGAAACTTCCCTGCGTGGAAAAACTCGTACAGACTTTCTCACTGAAAACAAAGCAAAGTGCTGCTCAAAAGGTATACATTAAATAATATGTTCTGAGAAAACGTACTCAAACTCAAGCAAAACCACTGACACGGCATCTAGTGCCTATGCCTCACTACTGCTAAACATTTTCCAAAAATAGCTCACAGTGATTATACATGAATAGCACCCGCACGTTCAACATTACAGAAAAGATCTGCGGTTGTTACTCCGACGGCGTAAACAATGCCTAAGATTATTGTTGATGAAGTAAAGCACTGTTTAAGATATAGAAAAAATAAATGAAACAATTAAGCCTTTAGAGATTTCCTGAAATGCAGCAAGTTCAATTCTGCCCGAAAACGGAAAGAAAGAGCATTCCATTCTCTTGCTGTAGCAAACGTCATATCACCAAATCTTAATTTCTGGTCTGAGGATTTGAAGAAAACAATTGTGCATTAGATCGTAAAGTATGCTTCAAAGTATGTCAGCAGAATTGTCTTGCAAGAAATTCCTTGGTATATAAAGAACAGAGCTCCCTTAAGTAGGACTAGAGATTTAAAAAACAACTTTCTGTTATATGGGGAGCCAATGAAGCTGTTCAATAAAGGAAACACCCTTGAATTCCCATACGGATGACAAAACGGTGACATATGCATCGCATTGAGTTTTTTGTGCGGGACCCATTCTTTCTCTGATGTGGCAGTAGGAGTTTATACCACCTATGGATACTTTGGGTTTCATTAAGATGCCAGTCGGACCAACTGTCCGACTGTTGTCTTAGTGAGCCCTTTCCGACCGCTGAGGCTGGGAGGCTTCCCTCCACTTTATTACAATGCAACCACTGCTACAGCGGCGGTCACAGCTACGGCAGAGCAAATATCCTCGAATATGTTGCTTTTAATGTGTGCAAAACTCACAGAAAACATGTGATATGCACACATACATAATGTGGGGATATGCCTTGTGCACCCCATGCCCCATTGCGGGAGTGTCACTCCTAACAACAGGAGAACCCTACTCACAACAGAACCAGGGTAATGGTTATATATGGAAGAACAGTGGTTCCAGTGGATAATAGAAAGAATGATTTAAGCAATGAATACACACAATGGCAATAGATTTGAAAGGACTTTGTAATGTCAGAGGACAAAATGAAATCTCTACACAGTTGAACCAATACAGTATTTTATATAAAGCAGTAAATAGTATATACACTTCTTTTAAATCACAAACGTAAAGAAATTTTTGTGCATAGTGTCCCCAGGTGAAAATTGGAACCAAAAAGTGACTGTACAAAACCAAAATGCTTTTTAGAAAAGAGGGTTTCCATAAATAAAAAGAAGAAAAGAAAGAACGACCATATAAATACACTTTTTCAACAGTCTACGTATGCAATGATACAGGCTGGATTGTGGTCTGTTCTATGTGCTTGTCGACGGCGTTTCGACCCTCCTGTGAATGCGGGGTCTCTTCAGGACTAACGATGCAGGGACATCTGGGTGTGGAAAAAGGCGCAGCCTGAGTAAAGTGCCTTCGTGAAAAGTGAAACAAATAACTCACGTGAGGACCCAGCCGGGTTCTCACGGAATGGGCGGCCGGCTCTTCAAAATGGAAACAGGGCTGAAAAGGCTCCTCAGATGTATTGCTACACCCGTAGCAATTGGATTCCCCTTATCGATCTCAGAGTGCAGGGCTGTAGAATGAGATGGTGCCGCAGTGAATGGAATTAAAGACGGGCGGACCAGTCTCCGCGTATGCCGTTGCAGCGACCTGGATATGCTGCAGGAAAGTGAGCGTACAATGCGCTCTTGGTGTAATAACCTTGCTGGAGTGTGGCAGAATGTGCACGGTCTAGTCAATGGGGATATATACAGCTGAAGGACTTACCTGGATTCTGGCGCCACAGGATCGTTGTCATCTGGGTTCAGCTTCCGAGGTGTAGGGGGGACCTGGAGGAAAGGATGCATGGCAGAGATTGCTGGAGAGGAGTGGATTGGGTTGAGTATGTACCCCAAATCCTTCATTTCCAGCAACTCGAAGCAGCCGGTAGGACCGCCACGGTCGTGTCCTCAGAAACCCACGTCATAATCCGACAGGACCGTGGAAGCCGGTCTGACTGGCATCATAATCAAGCCCTTTGTCTATATATTTCTGTATTATTCTTTTGAGTATTGCTACTCTTAAACTTCATTATTATACTACATGTTTCCCATAATGTTTGAATAGAATAGTTGCACATTTTAAAACAGTATTTCTTGTTCGTGAGAATGAAATGCATTTCTAAACAGTTTTTGTTTGCAAGTCGATGTTTCTCTTCTTTAACATAGTTGATTGTTTACGCAATGAAACATTTAACATTAGAAGCTGTTCGATGCCTATGGGAATGGAGGCTTATGAATCGAGAAGCTACATACGTAAGATGTGTGCAACAAACTTGGTGATAAAACGTTGTGAGCCGTGCATTTTTCTGTTTTGTAGGAAAGTCAGAGCTGAACTCACTGTCAGATGAATGCTGCTGCCTGATTGGATCCGCAGAAGAGAGACCTGCTACACATTCTGCAACATTATGTTTGCCTTTTATATTGGTGCATGTTCCTAGTGTAGACATACTCATTTTCCACATGGCTATTCCCAGACACCCATTCCATTTCCCTTGTTCTCGACTGACAGCGGTGGCTACCGCTGCTGCTGTTTATCTTATACCTTATCACTGATGTTAGATTTTTACAGATTGCAACTGCATGCTTATTTGGTCAAAATATTAAGACTTGGCTGAGTTTCATGAACTACCATTAATGGAAAGTTTGGCTGTCTTAATTGAATTTTGAGCTTTATGCTCTCTTTATCTTACTCTTTTCCTTTGAATTCTAACTCTTCATGAGTTCTATTAACTCTAAATTCTGGTTCTGTTCTTTGGAACAGGGTATTTGTCTCTTATAGAACTTCCTTGATGCATTATTTGATGATTTGTTCTAACCATACTTGAGACTTCTGTAAATTTACATGAATTTATTGAATAATCTGAAAAAAATTGGGAAATGAATCTTACTAATCTTTTAATGAGAAATAAACATTTAAAACTATAATAAACATGCCTCATTGACTGAACTTAGACCTGTCATTGTGATTTAACGTATGATGATGAAATAGCTCCTAATTCAAAACAGGTGGAAAAGATCCATCCCCTGAAGTGAGTTGTACTCAGAAGCCAGCACAGGAACGGAGCTTGACCTTAAAATTGATGGCAAGAAAAAGGTTGAACCATATTATTAAAATTTTGCCCCTACTCGGCTCTATCAAAACATTAGAAATTCCATTATTATCAGTACATGTGGCTAACGATGACTGAGATGGTTTAGAGCCATTAGCTTTCCTTCACCTGTTTTATGTGCAAGATGTATGCACTCTCCTATCAAGGAAGAGAGCAGGCTGACTCTAGAGTTCTAACAGCATTACTCAGCTTCTGAATGAAGAGGTGTGGAAAGCTCAGGTGCATCAGTTCACCAAAGAGCCTTGTGTGGCGGAAGTGGCATTATACACCCTTTGATCTCATGACATCAAAGTATGTAGCATCATATGACCTTTGACGTCAGATATTACATCACTGTATTTAGACACTTATTTACCCATGTCTTCTTCCATTAATTTTTAGCTATACATATATTACAAATATTTTTTTTTTCAGAAAGACACATATGTCATCAGTGATGTAATATCTGATGTCATCAGCAGAGGATTGGGTCGCGTGAGTTATAGTTGCCTGCACTAACTATAACGGGGGAATTTCAATGGTTTTTCACGAGTGAAATGTCCAGCTAACTATAACATGTGTGAAACCTATGGTTTTTTTAAGTGAATTTGCAAGGTTTTTTAAATGCTAATTCCTAACTATAACGTGTGTGAAACCTATGGTTTTTTCAGTGAATTTGTACGGTTTTTTAAATGCTAAGTTATGTATTTTTTTTTTTTTAAGGTTTTTCACCGTGCGCGTACCGTACGCGCATGGTGCGCTTCGCGCACAGTGGGCGCGCTTCGCGCAAAGTGCGCGCGCAGTGGGCGCACGGTGCCCTTCGCGCACCTCGCGCCCACGTTACGCAGTTCTCGGAATTTTTCCGTTTCTACCGTACGCGCACGCTACGCGTACTCCGCGATTTTTCGCAAAAAAATTAAAGGAAATTTTGGCCCTTGGGGGTCCTTCTGGGACCCCCTTACAAAGGCTAGGGGGTCAGGAACTGTCCACCCTGCCCCCTTTTCACGTTCTCCACCTTTGTTTTTCACCCCCTCAGACTGTGAGAGACAAAATGGCGGCCGACACTTCCTGGTTTCGACCGATTCGTATGTTTACTAAGATCTAACAACCAATCAGAATGGCGCTCGCGCACGGCCGTGTGCGCGTACGGTAAGTTTTACCGTACGCGCACGGTGCGCGCTTATAGATATATATGCTTTTAAATGCTATTTTCTCAGGAAATACTGAACAGATTTACACCAGACCTGCAAAAGGCACATCCCTGACCTGAGGACTACCTCTCTGCCAAATTTCAAGTAATTCTGTTCAGCCGTTCGGGCTGTAGCTTGGACTAAAGGTCCTAAGCATGGGGAAAACGCGTTTTGGGACCCCCCCTTTTTCCCAGCCCCCGCTTGACGAATCCCCCCGAGACTTTCAGGGAAGGAGCGGAGCGGAGCGCCCCACCTATTTAAAAAATTTCGCGAGGATTCGTCAATCGGCGCCAAAGTTATTCCAAATAGAATGTTGCGGATTTCCTATGGAAACACGATCCTAACTATAACTATCTACTGGCGACCGCCAGTAGATAATATATATATATATATACATATATATATATATATATGAATCAAACAAATTGCCCTGTAGCATCTGGGAAAGCACTCGACAGTGCCCTGCAATCCAGCTATACACAGCAACATGCCATCACGTTTCACCTCAATTCAGTAGCCGACGCGTTTCGGGGTCAGAGCCCCTTCTTCCTGGGCTGCATGAAAGACTCTCGACATCACGGTTTTTTGCATATCCAGCGTTATTTATTTTCAAACCCCCCAATTAGGCGTGAGCTTAGTGCGACGTCATACTGGTGCATTATGGGGCTTGAAGTCACTAACCGTGAAACATTATTTTCTTTGAGTAAGTTCAAGAGTTCGTTCATTAGTTAAATTGCATATAAACACCTTGAGTAGGCAGTGTCACGATCTTGGCATGTTGATTTTGAGAATGAGCACTGTGCCGATCCGGTCCCAAGCAGTTTGGTGCCGCGGCCTCGCACAACTGGTCCCTGTGTTTCCGTCACAGCAGGCGATGGTGCTTCCCCCACGACCAGGCTGCCGTGTACCAATGTGAATCAAACAAATTGCCCTGTAGCATCTGGGAAAGCACTCGACAGTGCCCTGCAATCCAGCTATACACAGCAACATGCCATCACGTTTCACCTCAATTCAGTAGCCGACGCGTTTCGGGGTCAGAGCCCCTTCTTCCTGGGCTGCATGAAAGACTCTCGACATCACGGTTTTTTGCATATCCAGCGTTATTTATTTTCAAACCCCCCAATTAGGCGTGAGCTTAGTGCGACGTCATACTGGTGCATTATGGGGCTTGAAGTCACTAACCGTGAAACATTATTTTCTTTGAGTAAGTTCAAGAGTTCGTTCATTAGTTAAATTGCATATAAACACCTTGAGTAGGCAGTGTCACGATCTTGGCATGTTGATTTTGAGAATGAGCACTGTGCCGATCCGGTCCCAAGCAGTTTGGTGCCGCGGCCTCGCACAACTGGTCCCTGTGTTTCCGTCACAGCAGGCGATGGTGCTTCCCCCACGACCAGGCTGCCGTGTACCAATGTGAATCAAACAAATTGCCCTGTAGCATCTGGGAAAGCACTCGACAGTGCCCTGCAATCCAGCTATACACAGCAACATGCCATCACGTTTCACCTCAATTCAGTAGCCGACGCGTTTCGGGGTCAGAGCCCCTTCTTCCTGGGCTGCATGAAAGACTCTCGACATCACGGTTTTTTGCATATCCAGCGTTATTTATTTTCAAACCCCCCAATTAGGCGTGAGCTTAGTGCGACGTCATACTGGTGCATTATGGGGCTTGAAGTCACTAACCGTGAAACATTATTTTCTTTGAGTAAGTTCAAGAGTTCGTTCATTAGTTAAATTGCATATAAACACCTTGAGTAGGCAGTGTCACGATCTTGGCATGTTGATTTTGAGAATGAGCACTGTGCCGATCCGGTCCCAAGCAGTTTGGTGCCGCGGCCTCGCACAACTGGTCCCTGTGTTTCCGTCACAGCAGGCGATGGTGCTTCCCCCACGACCAGGCTGCCGTGTACCAATGTGAATCAAACAAATTGCCCTGTAGCATCTGGGAAAGCACTCGACAGTGCCCTGCAATCCAGCTATACACAGCAACATGCCATCACGTTTCACCTCAATTCAGTAGCCGACGCGTTTCGGGGTCAGAGCCCCTTCTTCCTGGGCTGCATGAAAGACTCTCGACATCACGGTTTTTTGCATATCCAGCGTTATTTATTTTCAAACCCCCCAATTAGGCGTGAGCTTAGTGCGACGTCATACTGGTGCATTATGGGGCTTGAAGTCACTAACCGTGAAACATTATTTTCTTTGAGTAAGTTCAAGAGTTCGTTCATTAGTTAAATTGCATATAAACACCTTGAGTAGGCAGTGTCACGATCTTGGCATGTTGATTTTGAGAATGAGCACTGTGCCGATCCGGTCCCAAGCAGTTTGGTGCCGCGGCCTCGCACAACTGGTCCCTGTGTTTCCGTCACAGCAGGCGATGGTGCTTCCCCCACGACCAGGCTGCCGTGTACCAATGTGAATCAAACAAATTGCCCTGTAGCATCTGGGAAAGCACTCGACAGTGCCCTGCAATCCAGCTATACACAGCAACATGCCATCACGTTTCACCTCAATTCAGTAGCCGACGCGTTTCGGGGTCAGAGCCCCTTCTTCCTGGGCTGCATGAAAGACTCTCGACATCACGGTTTTTTGCATATCCAGCGTTATTTATTTTCAAACCCCCCAATTAGGCGTGAGCTTAGTGCGACGTCATACTGGTGCATTATGGGGCTTGAAGTCACTAACCGTGAAACATTATTTTCTTTGAGTAAGTTCAAGAGTTCGTTCATTAGTTAAATTGCATATAAACACCTTGAGTAGGCAGTGTCACGATCTTGGCATGTTGATTTTGAGAATGAGCACTGTGACAACATTTTCCCCGTTCTGGAGCCCCAGACCCTCTTTGTGCAGTATTGGGCCTCATTGTTGCTTTTTTGAACAATGTTGTTTTGATGGGCTGCTCCGTGCCCATTGTGTGAGGCCGCCCTGTAGGGTCTGGGGCTCCAGAACGGGGAAAATGTTGTTGGAGTTTAATGGAGGAGCCTGACCCACTTGCACAACCAGCCCACCTGGGATATGCCAATGGAAGCGAAAGGGACAGCGCAAGGAAGGGATTCGAGCAGGATGACTCCTGCTACGATCGTGCTGCGAAATGTTGCGTTTTCAAAGACAGACACAGAGCGAACATTGAAGTATTTCATCAACTCACCTGACTGGCCTAAGTTATTTCCAAATTAATAACAGTGCTTATGCCTAACAGAAATCACCAATTAGGCAATAACATCTATGGACTTCCAGTTCATTTATAAAGGACTATCTGCAATGCACTGTGGGACTTGAAGTATGGTAATTCTGGTCACGTGATTCACTTAATTTTAAAGCAAGCCTGAGCACACTTGAGCTTTTGCACTTCCTTCTGTGAACAAGGCGAATATGCCGAAACGTTAGATAAGGAAGCAGGCGCTGCGGAATCTTTGAAAATTAAACCTCTTTGTGCAGTATTGGGCCTCATTGTTGCTTTTTTGAACAATGTTGTTTTGATGGGCTGCTCCGTGCCCATTGTGTGAGGCCGCCCTGTAGGGTCTGGGGCTCCAGAATGGGGAAAATGTTGTTGGAGTTTAATGGAGGAGCCTGACCCACTTGCGCACCCAACCCACATGGGATATGCCAATGGAATCGAAAGGGACAGCGCAAGGAAGGGATTCGAGCAGGATGACTCCTGCTACGATCGTGCTGCGAAATGTTGCGTTTTCAAAGACAGACACAGAGCGAACATTGAAGTATTTCATCAACTCACCTGACTGGCCTAAGGTATTTCCAAATTAATAACAGTGCTTATGCCTAACAGAAATCACCAATTAGGCAATAACATCTATGGACTTCCAGTTCATTTATAAAGGACTATCTGCAATGCACTGTGGGACTTGAAGTATGGTAATTCTGGTCACGTGATTCACTTAATTTTAAAGCAAGCCTGAGCACAGTTGAGCTTTTGCACTTCCTTCTGTGAACAAGGCGAATATGCCGAAACGTTAGATATGGAAGCAGGCGCTGCGGAAACTTTGAAAATTAAACCTCTTTGTGCAGTATTGGGCCTCATTGTTGCTTTTTTGAACAATGTTGTTTTGATGGGCTGCTCCGTGCCCATTGTGTGAGGCCGCCCTGTAGGGTCTGGGGCTCCAGAACGGGGAAAATGTTGTTGGAGTTTAATGGAGGAGCCTGACCCACTTGCGCACCCATCCCACCTGGGATATGCCAATGGAAGCGAAAGGGACAGCGCAAGGAAGGGATTCGAGCAGGATGACTCCTGCTACGATCGTGCTGCGAAATGTTGCATTTTCAAAGACAGACACAGAGCGAACATTGAAGTATTTCATTAACTCACCTGACTGGCCTAAGGTATTTCCAAATTAATAACAGTGCTTATGCCTAACAGACATCACCAATTAGGCAATAACATCTATGGACTTCCAGTTCATTTATAAAGCACTATCTGCAATGCACTGTGGGACTTGAAGTATGGTAATTCTGGTCACGTGATTCACTTAATTTTAAAGCAAGCCTGAGCACACTTGATCTTTTGCACTTCCTTCTGTGAACAAGGCGAATATGCCGAAACATTAGATATGGAAGCAGGCGCTGCGGAAACTTTGACAATTAAACCTCTTTGTGCAGTATTGGGCCTCATTGTTGCTTTTTTGAACAATGTTGTTTTGATGGGCTGCTCCGTGCCCATTGTGTGAGGCCGCCCTGTAGGGTCTGGGGCTCCAGAACGGGGAAAATGTTGTTGCAGTTTAATGGAGGAGCCTGACCCACTTGCGCACCCAACCCACCTGGGATATGCCAATGGAAGCGAAAGGGACAGCGCAAGGAAGGGATTCGAGCAGGATGACTCCTGCTAAGATCGTGCTGCGAAACGTTGCATTTTCAAAGACAGACACAGAGCGAACATTGAAGTATTTCATCAACTCACCTGACTGGCCTAAGGTATTTCCAAATTAATAACAGTGCTTATGCCTAACAGAAATCACCAATTAGGCAATAACATCTATGGACTTCCAGTTCATTTATAAAGGACTATCTGCAATGCACTGTGGGACTTGAAGTATGGTAATTCTGGTCACTTGATTCACTTAATTTTAAAGCAAGCCTCAGCACACTTGAGCTTTTGCACTTCCTTCTGTGAACAAGGCGAATATGCTGAAACGTTAGATATGGAAGCGGGCGCTGCGGAAACTTTGAAAATTAAACCTCTTTGTGCAGTATTGGGCCTCATTGTTGCTTTTTTGAACAATGTTGTTTTGATGGGCTGCTCCGTGCCCATTGTGTGAGGCCGCCCTGTAGGGTCTGGGGCTCCAGAATGGGGAAAATGTTGTTGGAGTTTAATGGAGGAGCCTGACCCACTTGCGCACCCAACCCACCTGGGATATGCCAATGGAAGCGAAAGGGACAGCGCAAGGAAGGGATTCGAGCAGGATGACTCCTGCTACGATCGTGCTGCAAAATGCTGCGTTTTCAAAGACAGACACAGAGCGAACATTGAAGTATTTCATCAACTCACCTGACTGGCCTAAAGTATTTCCAAATTAATAACAGTGCTTATGCCTAACAGAAATCACCAATTAGGCAATAACATCTATGGACTTCCAGTTCATTTATAAAGGACTATCTGCAATGGACTGTGGGACTTGAAGTATGGTAATTCTGGTCACGTGATTCACTTAATTTTAAAGCAAGCCTGAGCACACAGGAGCTTTTGCACTTCCTTCTGTGAACAAGGCGAATATGCCGAAACGTTAGATATGGAAGCAGGCGCTGCGGAAACTTTGAAAATTAAACCTCTTTGTGCAGTATTGGGCCTCATTGTTGCTTTTTTGAACAATGTTGTTTTGATGGGCTGCTCCGTGCCCATTGTGTGAGGCCGCCCTGTAGGGTCTGGGGCTCCAGAACGGGGAAAATGTTGTTGGAGTTTAATGGAGGAGCCTGACCCACTTGCGCACCCAACCCACCTGGGATATGCCAATGGAAGCGAAAGGGGCAGCGCAAGGAAGGGATTCGAGCAGGATGACTCCTGCTACGATCGTGCTGCGAAATGTTGCGTTTTCAAAGACAGACACAGAGCGAACATTGAAGTATTTCATCAACTCACCTGACTGGCCTAAAGTATTTCCAAATTAATAACAGTGCTTATGCCTAACAGAAATCACCAATTAGGCAATAACATCTATGGACTTCCAGTTCATTTATAAAGGACTATCTGCAATGGACTGTGGGACTTGAAGTATGGTAATTCTGGTCACGTGATTCACTTAATTTTAAAGCAAGCCTGAGCACACTTGAGCTTTTGCACTTCCTTCTGTGAACAACTCGAATATGCAGAAACGTTAGATATGGAAGCAGGCGCTGCAGAAACTTTGAAAATTAAACCTCTTTGTGCAGTATTGGGCCTCATTGTTGCTTTTTTGAACAACGTTGTTTTGATGGGCTGCTCCGTGCCCATTGTGTGAGGCCGCCCTGTAGGGTCTGGGGCTCCAGAACGGGGAAAATGTTGTTGGAGTTTAATGGAGGAGCCTGACCCACTTGCGCACCCAACCCACCTGGGATATGCCAATGGAAGCGAAAGGGACAGCGCAAGGAAGGGATTCGAGCAGGATGACTCCTGCTACGATCGTGCTGCGAAATGTTGCGTTTTCAAAGACAGACACAGAGCGAACATTGAAGTATTTCATCAACTCACCTGACTGGCCTAAAGTATTTCCAAATTAATAACAGTGCTTATGCCTAACAGAAATCACCAATTAGGCAATAACATCTATGGACTTCCAGTTCATTTATAAAGGACTATCTGCAATGGACTGTGGGACTTGAAGTATGGTAATTCTGGTCACGTGATTCACTTAATTTTAAAGCAAGCCTGAGCACACTTGAGCTTTTGCACTTCCTTCTGTGAACAACTCGAATATGCCGAAACGTTAGATATGGAAGCAGGCGCTGCGAAAACTTTGAAAATTAAACCTCTTTGTGCAGTATTGGGCCTCATTGTTGCTTTTTTGAACAATGTTGTTTTGATGGGCTGCTCCGTGCCCATTGTGTGAGGCCGCCCTGTAGGGTCTGGGGCTCCAGAACGGGGAAAATGTTGTTGGAGTTTAATGGAGGAGCCTGACCCACTTGCGCACCCAACCCACCTGGGATATGCCAATGGAAGCGAAAGGGGCAGCGCAAGGAAGGGATTCGAGCAGGATGACTCCTGCTACGATCGTGCTGCGAAATGTTGCGTTTTCAAAGACAGACACAGAGCGAACATTGAAGTATTTCATCAACTCACCTGACTGGCCTAAAGTATTTCCAAATTAATAACAGTGCTTATGCCTAACAGAAATCACCAATTAGGCAATAACATCTATGGACTTCCAGTTCATTTATAAAGGACTATCTGCAATGGACTGTGGGACTTGAAGTATGGTAATTCTGGTCACGTGATTCACTTAATTTTAAAGCAAGCCTGAGCACACTTGAGCTTTTGCACTTCCTTCTGTGAACAACTCGAATATGCCGAAACGTTAGATATGGAAGCAGGCGCTGCAGAAACTTTGAAAATTAAACCTCTTTGTGCAGTATTAGGCCTCATTGTTGCTTTTTTGAACAACGTTGTTTTGATGGGCTGCTCCGTGCCCATTGTGTGAGGCCGCCCTGTAGGGTCTGGGGCTCCAGAACGGGGAAAATGTTGTTGGAGTTTAATGGAGGAGCCTGACCCACTTGCGCACCCAACCCACCTGGGATATGCCAATGGAAGCGAAAGGGACAGCGCAAGGAAGGGATTCGAGCAGGATGACTCCTGCTACGATCGTGCTGCGAAATGTTGCGTTTTCAAAGACAGACACAGAGCGAACATTGAAGTATTTCATCAACTCACCTGACTGGCCTAAGGTATTTCCAAATTAATAACAGTGCTTATGCCTAACAGAAATCACCAATTAGGCAATAACATCTATGGACTTCCAGTTCATTTATAAAGGACTATCTGCAATGCACTGTGGAACTTGAAGTATGGTAATTCTGGTCACGTGATTCACTTAATTTTAAAGCAAGCCTGAGCACACTTGAGCTTTTGCACTTCCTTCTGTGAACAAGGCGAATATGCCGAAACGTTAGATATGGAAGCAGGCGCTGCGAAAACTTTGAAAATTAAACCTCTTTGTGCAGTATTGGGCCTCATTGTTGCTTTTTTGAACAATGTTGTTTTGATGGGCTGCTCCGTGCCCATTGTGTGAGGCCGCCCTGTAGGGTCTGGGGCTCCAGAACGGGGAAAATGTTGTTGGAGTTTAATGGAGGAGCCTGACCCACTTGCGCACCCAACCGACCTGGGATATGCCAATGGAAGCGAAAGGGGCAGCGCAAGGAAGGGATTCGAGCAGGATGACTCCTGCTACGATCGTGCTGCGAAATGTTGCGTTTTCAAAGACAGACACAGAGCGAACATTGAAGTATTTCATCAACTCACCTGACTGGCCTAAAGTATTTCCAAATTAATAACAGTGCTTATGCCTAACAGAAATCACCAATTAGGCAATAACATCTATGGACTTCCAGTTCATTTATAAAGGACTATCTGCAATGGACTGTGGGACTTGAAGTATGGTAATTCTGGTCACGTGATTCACTTAAATTTTAAAGCAAGCCTGAGCACACTTGAGCTTTTGCACTTCCTTCTGTGAACAAGGCGAATATGCCGAAACGTTAGATATGGAAGCAGGCGCTGCGGAAACTTTGAAAATTAAACCTCTTTGTGCAGTATTGGGCCTCATTGTTGCTTTTTTGAACAATGTTGTTTTGATGGGCTGCTCCGTGCCCATTGTGTGAGGCCGCCCTGTAGGGTCTGGGGCTCCAGAACGGGGAAAATGTTGTTGGAGTTTAATGGAGGAGCCTAACCCACTTGCGCACCCAACCCACCTGGGATATGCCAATGGAAGCGAAAGGGGCAGCGCAAGGAAGGGATTCGAGCAGGATGACTCCTGCTACGATCGTGCTGCGAAATGTTGCGTTTTCAAAGACAGACACAGAGCGAACATTGAAGTATTTCATCAACTCACCTGACTGGCCTAAAGTATTTCCAAATTAATAACAGTGCTTATGCCTAACAGAAATCACCAATTAGGCAATAACATCTATGGACTTCCAGTTCATTTATAAAGGACTATCTGCAATGGACTGTGGGACTTGAAGTATGGTAATTCTGGTCATGTGATTCACTTAATTTTAAAGCAAGCCTGAGCACACTTGAGCTTTTGCACTTCCTTCTGTGAACAAGGCGAATATGCTGAAACGTTAGATATGGAAGCAGGCGCTGCGGAAACTTTGAAAATTAAACCTCTTTGTGCAGTATTGGGCCTCATTGTTGCTTTTTTGAACAACGTTGTTTTGATGGGCTGCTCCGTGCCCATTGTGTGAGGCCGCCCTGTAGGGTCTGGGGCTCCAGAACGGGGAAAATGTTGTTGGAGTTTAATGGAGGAGCCTGACCCACTTGCGCACCCAACCCACCTGGGATATGCCAATGGAAGCGAAAGGGACAGCGCAAGGAAGGGATTCGAGCAGGATGACTCCTGCTACGATCGTGCTGCGAAATGTTGCGTTCTCAAAGACAGACACAGAGCGAACATTGAAGTATTTCATCAACTCACCTGACTGGCCTAAGTTATTTCCAAATTAATAACAGTGCTTATGCCTAACAGAAATCACCAATTAGGCAATAACATCTATGGACTTCCAGTTCATTTATAAAGGACTATCTGCAATGCACTGTGGGACTTGAAGGATGGTAATTCTGGTCACGTGATTCACTTAATTTTAAAGCAAGCCTGAGCACACTTGAGCTTTTGCACTTCCTTCTGTGAACAAGGCGAATATGCCGAAACGTTAGATAAGGAAGCAGGCGCTGCGGAATCTTTGAAAATTAAACCTCTTTGTGCAGTATTGGGCCTCATTGTTGCTTTTTTGAACAATGTTGTTTTGATGGGCTGCTCCGTGCCCATTGTGTGAGGCCGCCCTGTAGGGTCTGGGGCTCCAGAACGGGGAAAATGTTGTTGGAGTTTAATGGAGGAGCCTGACCCACTTGCGCACCCAACCCACCTGGGATATGCCAATGGAAGCGAAAGGGACAGCGCAAGGAAGGGATTCGAGCAGGATGACTCCTGCTACGATCGTGCTGCGAAATGTTGCATTTTCAAAGACAGACACAGAGCGAACATTGAAGTATTTCATTAACTCACCTGACTGGCCTAAGGTATTTCCAAATTAATAACAGTGCTTATGCCTAACAGAAATCACCAATTAGGCAATAACATCTATGGACTTCCAGTTCATTTATAAAGCACTATCTGCAATGCACTGTGGGACTTGAAGTATGGTAATTCTGGTCACGTGATTCACTTAATTTTAAAGCAAGCCTGAGCACACTTGATCTTTTGCACTTCCTTCTGTGAACAAGGCGAATATGCCGAAACATTAGATATGGAAGCAGGCGCTGCGGAAACTTTGACAATTAAACCTCTTTGTGCAGTATTGGGCCTCATTGTTGCTTTTTTGAACAATGTTGTTTTGATGGGCTGCTCCGTGCCCATTGTGTGAGGCCGCCCTGTAGGGTCTGGGGCTCCAGAACGGGGAAAATGTTGTTGCAGTTTAATGGAGGAGCCTGACCCACTTGCGCACCCAACCCACCTGGGATATGCCAATGGAAGCGAAAGGGACAGCGCAAGGAAGGGATTCGAGCAGGATGACTCCTGCTAAGATCGTGCTGCGAAATGTTGCATTTTCAAAGACAGACACAGAGCGAACATTGAAGTATTTCATCAACTCACCTGACTGGCCTAAGGTATTTCCAAATTAATAACAGTGCTTATGCCTAACAGAAATCACCAATTAGGCAATAACATCTATGGACTTCCAGTTCATTTATAAAGGACTATCTGCAATGCACTGTGGGACTTGAAGTATGGTAATTCTGGTCACGTGATTCACTTAATTTTAAAGCAAGCCTCAGCACACTTGAGCTTTTGCACTTCCTTCTGTGAACAAGGCGAATATGCCGAAACGTTAGATATGGAAGCAGGCGCTGCGGAAACTTTGAAAATTAAACCTCTTTGTGCAGTATTGGGCCTCATTGTTGCTTTTTTGAACAATGTTGTTTTGATGGGCTGCTCCGTGCCCATTGTGTGAGGCCGCCCTGTAGGGTCTGGGGCTCCAGAACGGGGAAAATGTTGTTGGAGTTTAATGGAGGAGCCTGACCCACTTGCGCACCCAACCCACCTGGGATATGCCAATGGAAGCGAAAGGGGCAGCGCAAGGAAGGGATTCGAGCAGGATGACTCCTGCTACGATCGTGCTGCGAAATGTTGCGTTTTCAAAGACAGACACAGAGCGAACATTGAAGTATTTCATCAACTCACCTGACTGGCCTAAAGTATTTCCAAATTAATAACAGTGCTTATGCCTAACAGAAATCACCAATTAGGCAATAACATCTATGGACTTCCAGTTCATTTATAAAGGACTATCTGCAATGGACTGTGGGACTTGAAGTATGGTAATTCTGGTCACGTGATTCACTTAATTTTAAAGCAAGCCTGAGCACACTTGAGCTTTTGCACTTCCTTCTGTGAACAACTCGAATATGCCGAAACGTTAGATATGGAAGCAGGCGCTGCAGAAACTTTGAAAATTAAACCTCTTTGTGCAGTATTGGGCCTCATTGTTGCTTTTTTGAACAACGTTGTTTTGATGGGCTGCCCCGTGCCCATTGTGTGAGGCCGCCCTGTAGGGTCTGGGGCTCCAGAACGGGGAAAATGTTGTTGGAGTTTAATGGAGGAGCCTGACCCACTTGCGCACCCAACGCACCTGGGATATGCCAATGGAAGCGAAAGGGACAGCGCAAGGAAGGGATTCGAGCAGGATGACTCCTGCTACGATCGTGCTGCGAAATGTTGCGTTTTCAAAGACAGACACAGAGCGAACATTGAAGTATTTCATCAACTCACCTGACTGGCCTAAGGTATTTCCAAATTAATAACAGTGCTTATGCCTAACAGAAATCACCAATTAGGCAATAACATCTATGGACTTCCAGTTCATTTATAAAGGACTATCTGCAATGCACTGTGGAACTTGAAGTATGGTAATTCTGGTCACGTGATTCACTTAATTTTAAAGCAAGCCTAAGCACACTTGAGCTTTTGCACTTCCTTTTGTGAACAAGGCGAATATGCCGAAACGTTAGATATGGAAGCAGGCGCTGCGGAAACTTTGAAAATTAAACCTCTTTGTGCAGTATTGGGCCTCATTGTTGCTTTTTTGAACAATGTTGTTTTGATGGGCTGCTCCGTGCCCATTGTGTGAGGCCGCCCTGTAGGGTCTGGGGCTCCAGAACGGGGAAAATGTTGTTGGAGTTTAATGGAGGAGCCTGACCCACTTGCGCACCCAACCGACCTGGGATATGCCAATGGAAGCGAAAGGGGCAGCGCAAGGAAGGGATTCGAGCAGGATGACTCCTGCTACGATCGTGCTGCGAAATGTTGCGTTTTCAAAGACAGACACAGAGCGAACATTGAAGTATTTCATCAACTCACCTGACTGGCCTAAAGTATTTCCAAATTAATAACAGTGCTTATGCCTAACAGAAATCACCAATTAGGCAATAACATCTATGGACTTCCAGTTCATTTATAAAGGACTATCTGCAATGGACTGTGGGACTTGAAGTATGGTAATTCTGGTCACGTGATTCACTTAAATTTTAAAGCAAGGCTGAGCACACTTGAGCTTTTGCACTTCCTTCTGTGAACAAGGCGAATATGCCGAAACGTTAGATATGGAAGCAGGCGCTGCGGAAACTTTGAAAATTAAACCTCTTTGTGCAGTATTGGGCCTCATTGTTGCTTTTTTGAACAATGTTGTTTTGATGGGCTGCTCCGTGCCCATTGTGTGAGGCCGCCCTGTAGGGTCTGGGGCTCCAGAACAGGGAAAATGTTGTTGGAGTTTAATGGAGGAGCCTGACCCACTTGCGCACCCAACCCACCTGGGATATGCCAATGGAAGCGAAAGGGGCAGCGCAAGGAAGGGATTCAAGCAGGATGACTCCTGCTACGATCGTGCTGCGAAATGTTGCGTTTTCAAAGACAGACACAGAGCGAACATTGAAGTATTTCATCAACTCACCTGACTGGCCTAAAGTATTTCCAAATTAATAACAGTGCTTATGCCTAACAGAAATCACCAATTAGGCAATAACATCTATGGACTTCCAGTTCATTTATAAAGGACTATCTGCAATGGACTGTGGGACTTGAAGTATGGTAATTCTGGTCACGTGATTCACTTAATTTTAAAGCAAGCCTGAGCACACTTGAGCTTTTGCACTTCCTTCTGTGAACAACTCGAATATGCCGAAACGTTAGATATGGAAGCAGGCGCTGCAGAAACTTTGAAAATTAAACCTCTTTGTGCAGTATTGGGCCTCATTGTTGCTTTTTTGAACAACGTTGTTTTGATGGGCTGCTCCGTGCCCATTGTGTGAGGCCGCCCTGTAGGGTCTGGGGCTCCAGAACGGGGAAAATGTTGTTGGAGTTTAATGGAGGAGCCTGACCCACTTGCGCACCCAACCCACCTGGGATATGCCAATGGAAGCGAAAGGGACAGCGCAAGGAAGGGATTCGAGCAGGATGACTCCTGCTACGATCGTGCTGCGAAATGTTGCGTTTTCAAAGACAGACACAGAGCGAACATTGAAGTATTTCATCAACTCACCTGACTGGCCTAAGGTATTTCCAAATTAATAACAGTGCTTATGCCTAACAGAAATCACCAATTAGGCAATAACATCTATGGACTTCCAGTTCATTTATAAAGGACTATCTGCAATGCACTGTGGAACTTGAAGTATGGTAATTCTGGTCACGTGATTCACTTAATTTTAAAGCAAGCCTGAGCACACTTGAGCTTTTGCACTTCCTTCTGTGAACAAGGCGAATATGCCGAAACGTTAATTATGGAAGCAGGCGCTGCGGAAACTTTGAAAATTAAACCTCTTTGTGCAGTATTGGGCCTCATTGTTGCTTTTTTGAACAATGTTATTTTGATGGGCTGCTCCGTGCCCATTGTGTGAGGCCGCCCTGTAGGGTCTGGGGCTCCAGAACGGGGAAAATGTTGTTGGAGTTTAATGGAGGAGCCTGACCCACTTGCGCACCCAACCGACCTGGGATATGCCAATGGAAACGAAAGGGGCAGCGCAAGGAAGGGATTCGAGCAGGATGACTCCTGCTACGATCGTGCTGCGAAATGTTGCGTTTTCAAAGACAGACACAGAGCGAACATTGAAGTATTTCATCAACTCACCTGACTGGCCTAAAGTATTTCCAAATTAATAACAGTGCTTATGCCTAACAGAAATCACCAATTAGGCAATAACATCTATGGACTTCCAGTTCATTTATAAAGGACTATCTGCAATGGACTGTGGGACTTGAAGTATGGTAATTCTGGTCACGTGATTCACTTAAATTTTAAAGCAAGCCTGAGCACACTTGAGCTTTTGCACTTCCTTCTGTGAACAAGGCGAATATGCTGAAACGTTAGATATGGAAGCAGGCGCTGCGGAAACTTTGAAAATTAAACCTCTTTGTGCAGTATTGGGCCTCATTGTTGCTTTTTTGAACAACGTTGTTTTGATAGGCTGCTCTGTGCCCATTGTGTGAGGCCGCCCTGTAGGGTCTGGGGCTCCAGAACGGGGAAAATGTTGTTGGAGTTTAATGGAGGAGCCTGACCCACTTGCGCACCCAACCCACCTGGGATATGCCAATGGAAGCGAAAGGGACGGCGCAAGGAAGGGATTCGAGCAGGATGACTCCTGCTACGATCGTGCTGCGAAATGTTGCGTTTTCAAAGACAGACACAGAGCGAACATTGAAGTATTTCATCAACTCACCTGACTGGCCTAAAGTATTTCCAAATTAATAACAGTGCTTATGCCTAACAGAAATCACCAATTAGGCAATAACATCTATGGACTTCCAGTTCATTTATAAAGGACTATCTGCAATGGACTGTGGGACTTGAAGTATGGTAATTCTGGTCACGTGATTCACTTAATTTTAATGCAAGCCTGAGCACACTTGAGCTTTTGCACTTCCTTCTGTGAACAAGGCAAATATGCCGAAACGTTAGATATGGAAGCAGGCGCTGCGGAAACTTTGAAAATTAAACCTCTTTGTGCAGTATTGGGCCTCATTGTTGCTTTTTTGAACAATGTTGTTTTGATGGGCTGCTCCGTGCCCATTGTGTGAGGCCGCCCTGTAGGGTCTGGGGCTCCAGAACGGGGAAAATGTTGTTGGAGTTTAATGGAGGAGCCTGACCCACTTGCGCACCCAACCCACCTGGGATATGCCAATGGAAGCGAAAGGGGCAGCGCAAGGAAGGGATTCGAGCAGGATGACTCCTGCTACGATCGTGCTGCGAAATGTTGCGTTTTCAAAGACAGACACAGAGCGAACATTGAAGTATTTCATCAACTCACCTGACTGGCCTAAAGTATTTCCAAATTAATAACAGTGCTTATGCCTAACAGAAATCACCAATTAGGCAATAACATCTATGGACTTCCAGTTCATTTATAAAGGACTATCTGCAATGGACTGTGGGACTTGAAGTATGGTAATTCTGGTCACGTGATTCACTTAATTTTAAAGCAAGCCTGAGCACACTTGAGCTTTTGCACTTCCTTCTGTGAACAAGGCGAATATGCTGAAACGTTAGATATGGAAGCAGGCGCTGCGGAAACTTTGAAAATTAAACCTCTTTGTGCAGTATTGGGCCTCATTGTTGCTTTTTTGAACAACGTTGTTTTGATGGGCTGCTCCGTGCCCATTGTGTGAGGCCGCCCTGTAGGGTCTGGGGCTCCAGAACGGGGAAAATGTTGTTGGAGTTTAATGGAGGAGCCTGACCCACTTGCGCACCCAACCCACCTGGGATATGCCAATGGAAGCGAAAGGGACAGCGCAAGGAAGGGATTCGAGCAGGATGACTCCTGCTACGATCGTGCTGCGAAATGTTGCGTTTTCAAAGACAGACACAGAGCGAACATTGAAGTATTTTATCAACTCACCTGACTGGCCTAAGGTATTTCCAAATTAATAACAGTGCTTATGCCTAACAGAAATCACCAATTAGGCAATAACATCTATGGACTTCCAGTTCATTTATAAAGGACTATCTGCAATGCACTGTGGGACTTGAAGTATGGTAATTCTGGTCACGTGATTCACTTAATTTTGAAGCAAGCCTGAGCACACTTGAGCTTTTGCACTTCCTTCTGTGAACAAGGCGAATATGCCGAAACGTTAGATATGGAAGCAGGCGCTGCGGAAACTTTGAAAATTAAACCTCTTTGTGCAGTATTGGACCTCATTGTTGCTTTTTTGAACAAATATATATATATATATATATATGCAACATTGGTAAAAAAAACTAAAATATAGAAAAATAGATGCACTAACAAGACAAGTCTTATCGTTTTGCTGGAGTGTTAATGTCTTGCTATACAATTACAATCCAATTCAATTGTAACGCCTGTGCATACCAGTGGATTGGAATTGGTGCCATTTTCATTGTGTTTTATTTACCAGTCAAAGATGGCGGATGCCACTTGGATTGGTAAATAAAAAATTAAGATTGTTTTGTACAAAAGTGCACAATTTTAAAAAAGCTATAACCACAGTATATGGGAGAGACAAAGGACTCACTGGTGGGGGAAGCAGGTGATGTGGAAAGAAAGGAAAAGCAGCGCATGATGTAGAGAGTAAAATGCGGCTGGGCAGAGAAGCATATAATTTTTTTATTTTTCTTATCAATTTATTTAATTTATTTATTTTTTAGAGTTTTATATAGCACTGGCTAGACTCGGAGGTATCAGAGCGCTTTACATAATGTTCTACAGAAATTAAAAAATTACATCAGTTACACGTTACATCAGCTACTAGAAAAACATTTCAAGAGAGTAGAAGACGAAATAAATCGAGCTTAGAAGGGTAAGGGGGTGGGAAAAAGGGGTAGGAGGGAGAATACAACGGAGAGACTAAGTAAGTTCTGTCCAAAGACCGGCTGGGTAGGTGACGGCCGAGGAGGGAGTCCACAGCCCATCTCCTCTTTAGCTATCAAGTAGCTCCACCAGGCCTCAGTCAAAAATCTAGGTCTCAACAGTCAGAGGTAGGTTCACAGATTCGGTATCCTGATGGGTAGGCCAGATGGGAGATGTGTTCAAGGACTGGCCGATGTCCGTGTTTTCTAAGAGTAGTAGCACGACATGGTAGAGACCACTGTGGCTGGGCCCCTCTTATCTCTGGGGGTCCCCTTTTTGTGCTGCGGGGAAATGACACGTCCGTAGAGATTTGTCTGATATGTGCCCAAAACCTTCTAAGCCCCTGAAATGGTGGGTCTCCTCGAGATGACTCATAGCGGCCATCTTAGGGTCAGGCATGGGCTAGGTGTTTCCGTGTCTCACTGTGCCTGGGCCATCTATTCCTCGTCTTAAGCCCTGTCAAGGTGCCTCAATGACTCTCTCCAGTCTCCACCCCTGCTGCGGGGGTGCCACCTGCGTGATCTTTCATTAGGGGGGTCCCGGCCGCCATTTTGAAGTCAGGCAGGTCGAGACAGGAGCTTCCCCCCCTCCCGGTGGTCTTTTTCCTTTCCCCCTTTCACTTGGTAAAACTAATGAATCATAACAAAATAAAAAAAGTTACCTGGAGGGTATTCTGGAGCATATCCTGGATCAGCTCTCTACCCTATCGCTGCTGCGTATTCTGTCTCTGATGATAGTGGGGTTTGGTGTGAGAAGAACACGGAGCACAGGGAGATGCACCAGAGAAAGTGAGCAGCACACAAGGATGACAGCAACAAACGGACTGGGAGAGAAGCATGCAAGGGAGAGAACAACATAGTACATGGGGAAAAATACACATGAAAAAACACAGAGGATGGTGGTATTTTAGGGCATTTTAGGGGAGCACACAAGGGAGAGAGCTTGAAAAACATGCACTCTCAAGAAGCTCTTAATCAAATAGCTAAAAGTAGTTCACTAGAAGTGAGTACAGGAAGGGTACAAGTCAGCCAAAGCAACAGAATGATAAAAAAGGATATGCTCCAGGGAGCAAGATGATCAAGATGGGCAAGGCAAGCCATCGAATAAGAAGCAAGGAGATGAGAGTGAATGGTCAGCAATGGGTGGTCTTAAAGCCCAATGTAAGTTCTTGGTTAGCTCACAATAGGGGCTTTCTGGTAGGCATGACCTAAAAATGCATATGTTTTCATTTGTTTCATATGCTGTGCTTTTCGATAGCTATGGTCCTGATGCTATTCAAGGTATAATGAATGTTTCAATAGAATCCTGGTTACTGTTTAACCAAACCTGTCACTCTCTACCTTGCTTTATAGGACAGACATGATCATGAAGAAATAATTCAGATGCTTCCTGTCGAATGCTGATGCTTACCTCAGAGGACAGACCTCATGGCCACAAGTTCTGCCTTTGTTTTCCGCTCGCAAAGTCCTCTCTTTTTTCGCTATGCTTTTATGTCCTACTTCCTCTGCCTCCACCAGAAATTATTGATCGTATGCTAGTATTTATCCCAGCAGAACAGCAGTTTGAAGGCCTCCGAATAATCCTGCTTTAAACTCACTTGCCTTCAAAACACTGAGTGCAAAGGCTTTACATAAATCAACCATTAATTTGTTTTTCTTACAGAAGCTGACATTGAAGATGTTGCTCTTGTGCAATGATGATGTTGGCATGGTCATGAAAAAATAAGCAACCAACCAGAGGTTAAGTCTCAAATCAATCTCCATACATTACAAATATTTTTAAAGCCAACAGGTCTGCCTATTACCATGTTTCCAACCGTGAGTGGGGCTCTCTAGTAGTCTCTATGTACTCAAAAAGAAGAACAAGCATTTGCAATGCAATCGGTCTCGCATTTGATAAAGTTAGAGGTGTTGGCATTGTAAACGGCAATGTTTTTTACTTTTGTTTTTTTGTTTGCAGTGGAGTGATCATATTTGCATAGTGCCATTGCCATTTGTATGGCTTAGCAGCGCTGGAGAACCAGAAAATGGGCAATAGGTTACACGGGAGGGGAGGTGGAAAAGAAAAAATGACACAAATGGAAAAAGGAATTAAAATGAGGCATCAGTAATAATTTAAACAGGGAGCAAGTGTCTTATTGTGATGTGGAACAAAGTAGGTTATATTTTAGTTATCAGCAAGTTTTTATTTGCATTCATGTTGTCCTTATTTTGATGTTTATTGTACGATGCTGGGTACATGTGCGGTGTTAAATTCACTTTTTATTGTGGTACATGCCCTGGAGCCACCAGCATTAGGGAGTGGTAGAGACACACACAGAAACAAGCAGGGCAGAATGTAACAAAACCGGTATCACGGCTGGGGTTCATAGAAGTGTAGTAGGGGGCTATCTTGGAGTGTACAAGAAATAAAGTTAAAATATACATGTAAGTTACTCTTCTTGGAGGACATGCACATGTTTTGGGGAACAAAAAAGAGAATTTAGCAGTAATTAATAAAAAAGGATTAAATAACGCAACGCTCTGCAGCCAAAAGTTTACTTTAGACCAACATTTCTTTTTACTATTTACAAATTTTGTTTCCAACAGCAATGCTGTGTTAATGAAGCAATGGGGGGTGGAGGCAGCTGATGGTGGAGAGGAGTTAGAGGGAGATTTAACATAGAAGCAACACGAGGAGGGGTATGGAGATTAACGTGAAAACAACATGGAGGAGGGCGTATGTAGGCAGTGGAGCGAAGCACAAGGACGAGCACAACAGGAGACAGAGAGCAACATGGGGGAGATTTAGGGAGGCTAAAAGAATAAGTAGAGAAGCCGAGACTGTCATCTGGTTGGCTGCCCCTCCCCCCCCATTACCAAACAAACACTACAGCCAGGGCTTTAAGGGACATGGCCAATGTAATGTGCCACCCGACTTGCATTTTGCTGTTTCTGTCATTGCATCCAGGTATATGATACAACAAGTAACATCATACCTACAACAAGTCAGGACTATTGGCATTGTCCATGGTTGTTAGTTGCATAAGACAAATAAGCAGCAACTATGGCGTGTATATAATATTGAAAAAGCTTCCACTTAAAGCCCCGTTGACACCACAACAATGTTGCTGCTCCTGAGTTTCAAAAAGAGAAGGGAAATCCAGAGAGAAAAAGACTCTCTTTAAAGGATTTCCCTTCCCCTTCAAGGCTCACCTGGCATGACGTCATGCCGCAACTTCTCCACTAGAGATAAGTGAGCAGTGTGAGCAGGCGCACATCGATGTGCCTGCTGTCACTGCAGTCCGTAAAACAACGGACCGCCTCTGCGAGAGCACAAAACAGAGCCCGATAGAGACCCCCTTTAAAACAAGCATTGGCATAGCCAATAGGTCTCGCCTTTGGGACCTTATAAGTGTTTAGCCATGCAACAGTTGCATAACTAAATACTTATAAGGTCCCAAAAGCAAGACCTATTGGCTATGCCAAGCGGCGCGAAAGTGAAAGTGATCGCGATCACGATCAAACATCAAAGCGGCCGCGATAGTGAAATTAATCGTGGTAAAGCGCGGCGCGCGCCCCCGCGCACTTGCACTGTAGCTCTAGGCTGGCCTGGTAGCACTTTTTGGAGCCCTCTCAATAAGTCTCGCCAGACCAGCGCATGCGCTGCGTCAGGCGAGACCTAAAAAACTGCCGTTGCTCAGCACCGGTGAGACACAGCCCACTTAAAGCCCTGACTACAGCAAGTTTTCCTCACAGGATCGGCTTTCGAACTCTTTACCTCTCACACGTGTGCACACATTTTTACTAGGCCTGGGCTAAATTTCCGTTCCGCTCGCGGAAATTGCGATAATTTGACATTCGGAGAGCGCGAAAATGTAAAAATTTCCGCATTCCGCAGTTTAGCGATAATTTGGTTCTTGCTCGCGCTGTAAAATAATACATTCTCGCGCTCGCGCGATCGCCTTACCTGAATCCCCGCGTTCGCCGACAAGTTTTCCTGATCCGGTCGAGTTCTCCACAAGATGTTGGATTGTTGGTAGCCATTTGCGCTGTCTCACGACAGTTCGCGCCTGCAGTAACGTCATGCGTCGCGCGATCATGTCTTTCTTCTCGCGATCATGCACCGCGAGAAGAGTGAAAATAAGATGGCCACGCCCGCAAGCAACCGCATGGGTAAGTTGGCGAGCCGCGAACACGCAGAAAATACCGCGAACGGGCGGGAAAAAAACTTCCGCATCTTCGCGATATTTCCGCGTGTTTGCGGAGATTTTAAACATTTTCCCGATAATTTGAGAAAGTCGCTTTCGCAAATTCCGCCCACCCCTAATTTTTACAGCATTATAACGAACAAAACAGCTGCAAGTGGGCAGTACAGGAAGAGATTCCTAGCCATTTTCGTTTGTTATTAATGTAGAGAAAACAAATATACACTTTCTGGGCTCACAGTGGAAAAATCAAATAATGAAGAAAGTGTGCTGGCAAGAGAGTGTGGTTACTTCCTTAGCGCTTTGGGTTGAAAAATTCCTATATACGGACTATGAGCAGTTATACTCAGGTCAGTTGCGCTTCTGGGACCTGATATAGAAGGACCCCTGACGTCCTGATGCGCGGGGACAGACTGTGAACAGACACTGCACGCACCCCCCACTGGGGCAGTGCTTCGCCAGTGCTTGAAACACTGGTTTCTCTTTTCCAAGCATTCAGCCATTTCAAAAGCACATGAAAATATGCTTGACGTTCCTACTAGGTGTCTGCCCCTGACTTCAGTATGAAGCGCAGTGTAACAAATAACGTATTAAAAATCTTCTTACAGCTGCTGTGAGTAAGGATGTTTGTCCAATTAAACTTTTCCAGTGACGTTTCACATACAATGGAGGCCATATCCCCTAAGAAAGTGCGTCAGTCACCTATTAAAGGCCCAAGGAGGAAATGTGCCTGTGCCACTGCCAAACAGGCAGAAACCATTTATCACGAATGTGTTTCTTCTTGGTATGTTGAAAGGCAGTGCAACGGACAAAAGGTTTGAAATGAAGGACGCTGTGTTTGTTAAACGCATGGCTTCTATTGGTAGGAAACCTCATACAGACCACTGGCTGCAATTCTCCAATAAGGATGGAGCCATCTGCACTGCAGGGCTTTAAGTGGGATAATGAAAGCTAGTGGGTTCTAAAACAAGTGCCAGATAAAAGGAGTAAAGTGGGTGCTGAGGGAAACAAAACAAGCAGGGACAGGCGGAAAGCAACAATTGAAAAAACATTTGCAATTCAATAGCTTTTGCATTTATGTGAGACCTATTGCTTTCCAAATGGTAGGCATCACGACAACAGGAGGGAGGGCGAGGGGGATTTGAGAAGGCACGGACAAAGGGAGGGAAGGTGGGGGGGGAGAAGGCACGGACAACGGGAGGGCTGGGGCGAGAATGCACGGTCAACGGGAGGGCGGGTGGGGGGTAGAAGGCATGGACAACGTGACGGCGGGTGGGGGGAGGGTGGAGGAGGGAGAAGGCACCAAAGCACTTCATGCCTGCAGTAGGAGAACCTCATGAAAGAAAATAGTGCTCACAGTCCAATAAACACGTACCGTGTAACACTCAAAGTAAAGGGGTGAGTCGCCATGGGACGTGACAAATGAAGAGGAGGCGGTATGAAGAAGAGACTAACAAGCCTATTAACGAATCAGAAGCCCGCATTTAGGACAGACAATGACACAAGCCAATAGCAAACATGGGCGGAGAGTGAGCGGAGCTTCAATGCACCTACTCCTCTACAATAAGCCTCGCAGAGCAGCGTGCGTACGCTGGCTCTAGGCTAGACCTAAAAATGTCTGTCTAATCTCAGGTCAGTAGTAATTTTCTATAGCCAATTAGCACAAGTTAATACTCTGCATGCAAACCCAGTCCATGCATAATCATTCCTTAAAATGAGAGCATCTTTTAAAACATTGTTATGCTAACAATTTTTCCCCGCTCATGTTTGAAGCTGTGCATTGTGGACATGAAAGGTGCTTGCGCACCACCTGAATTACCTCTCCATACCTAATGCTAAGTGTAGACACCTGCTAGTTAGGCTCTGTGTGGGCTGGGTGAGCCCTCTGTGTATTTACCAGGTGGCACTGCCCTGGAGTCATGACAATATCTCAGTTCAAGAATGAAAGAAAATCAGATGCAGGTCTGAAGCAGTCGGGACTTGAAGAGCTCAGAGTCTTCTGACGGAGGGATCCTTTGTAACTGTACTACTACACGGGTTTGCATTAATAGGTGAACAAGGGGCTTCACCCCTTGTTTGCAGTGGAATGAACGATGAGTGGTGCATATGTAAGAGTTGTTGTTATATAAATGTGAAGTGCATAATTGAAATAACCTGAAAAGAACAGTGATGAATCTAAATACTGGCCTAGAAGCTGCCTCTAAAGCAAATCTATGGAAATCCAGGTGTCATAGAATCATACCTACGATTTCCGTAGATTAACTCAGTTTATGAAATTCCCAAACATTTCTAATTGTGCAAGTGGACATCGGAGAATATCAACAGTTAAAGCACCTGCTTCACCCTACACTACTCCTGTGGACTAACCACAGGTAGATAATCCATCGCTTTACTGTGAGAGAAATGTGCAAGACCATTTTTTATGAAATGGAAACATTTTTCTATGATCACATTCTGTTCCCTGAAGCGTTCATTTGTCTCTTTATAGCTGTTTCTGAATTTCTTATGTGTCTCTCAAAGTGTTTATATCTGGTTGGTCTTAGTGGCACTGAGCTGATATATTGTAGAAGGAACTTCTCGGTGTCCCTCTGGGTGTCATTTTTTTCAAGGTTGTGCTGGAGTGACATTCTCGGGATCTGCCTCTAGCTATTTGTCAAGATTGTCTATGTCTATTTGTGGGGGGCCATTTTCTTACTCCCAATCTCTCGTTACCCCTCTTTGCTCTATCCCTTCGGTCTTTCTCTCTTTTTATACCCAGGCTTTGAGGGCGGATTAGGTCCTCATGGTGTGGGTAAACACACACACGATAATCAGATATGCACTTGCCAAAAGACATTAGTGCGCACACATCATACCTACCCCATAGCAACTGCTCCTTTCCCTTGTTCTAACGTACTTATCTATGCTCCAGTGGAAGCGCCCTGATTTCCCATCCCACAGCTCGGCCTTACCTTCAACACAGATGGGATCTACTACACAGGCAAACAGATTGGAACACATTAGCCATGCAGCACTGAAACCTTGCAGACATGGTCATTCACTTAAATGTGAGCTTGGTATATAGCTTGGCTGCATCACCAGCTCAGTAGTGCCACTTTATAAGTCATATAAAACAACATTGACGGTAGGAGTAAGGGCACACTGGGACTACAAAAAGAAGTCAAGGGTGGAGGCCGACTCTCTGGTCCCTTATTTAGACTTCTGATTCTGCTTTTGTTATTTTCTTACCAGCAAATAAAATTGCTAACTACATATCTATCACTTCATATCGCTTCTTCTCGTTGGGGACATCAGTTGTTACATCTTCTGTGTATGGACTCTGCCCTTGGGTCACGTCTCTCCTCCCATGTACTTTAATGGTTAAATTGGTAGAAGGTTGGTAGGGATGGCTAGGGGAGGGTACATCAATTGTTGGACTATGAGTTTTCTCTAGATCAGTCTGCAGTTCCATTGGTTAATCCACAAATAAACTATTCTCCAAAAAATCATTGTAGGTCCCATGTTTCTGAATAAACATTTCTATTGATCAGCATCAATGAAGCCATCAACAGAAGCAGAATGCTTTTCAAGACAAATACTGCATCAACCCACTGCCGCACCCAGCGATTCCTCACTCCACAGAATAGTGCAATGCTATCAACCTCTTCTTCAGTGAAAATATACAGAAGATCCAACCACCTGCATTATCCACCATGCCCACCTCTTCAAAAAGAATCCTGCAATGGCCACCCTTCAAAGACCTATCTCCCACAAATCTCATCAACATACTTATCCCTCCAAGCTGCTTCTTTTGGAGATGATGTCTTACCCTCATCCTTCATCACAGCTCTCTCTGTGGAAGATTTCTCATCCCTACTCCCCATTGCCAGGGCTGCCCTCACTAAAGGCTAGTGCTTAATTTGAGCTTGTGGTTGCAGTGGCTGACAATTGACACTCATTTTGGGGTATAGGCACTTACATTAGAGGAAAAATGAAGAAGAGGACTATAGAAAAAACATGAAAAAAGAAAGGGAAGCAGGAATGAAGAAGAACCCACAGTAGTGAAATAAAGGAGATGGGGCTGTATGGTGGTGAAGGAAAAACGGTTGATGTAGAATCAAAATTAGGCAGCCTTGGTATTCAGCAATCCCAATGTTTGCCAGCTCCAACTTCAGCCTTTAGAGAAAAACTTTGTAGGTGGACCGTGACATATAATTTTACAAATAAAGCACTGCTCAAGGTATCTTCCCAGAAGCTCTCAGTACACACCAGATTGTCCCAGTCGTAAAGAAACCTAAACTAGGCCCTAATGACCTCAGCAATTACCAGCCAATCACTCACCTACCATTCATCTGCAAGATCATTGAAAAAGCAGTCTATGTTTAACTGCAAGATCACATCATTACAACCTATCTCCTTAATGGCTACAGATCACGGCAGCACAGAGACTGTTATCTTACACATCATAGATGGTGCCCTCCTGTCCGCAGATGAAAATGATAGCTGCCTCCTGATAGTGCTGGACCTCTCAGCTGCCTACAACACAGTTGACTATGCCACTCTCATACACACCCTGGAGTCTCTTGCACCATAAAGGGCATGTAAAATCAAAGTCAACTGATGGTATGAGTCTGAAGCATAGCTTTGTAGATTGAAGCACCTAATTATTATGAGAATATATAACACAAAGTCTTTAACACCCACAGGCCTAATTCAATTTTGTGCCTTCCATGGTCGATAATGAGTCCCACTGAGTAGCATAACAGCAATTCTTTAACCGGCACTAAAAAGTAGTGCTTCCTCAAGCCTCATAGACATAAGCGGGATGACCGCAAAAATACATTTTTGTTGTATTTTGCATTTAAATCACAATAAAACACATTCACAGGCCTGAGAAGAGAGAGAGGAGGGAGAGAGAGAGAGAGAGAGAGAGAGACTGTCTTGCAGGCCACAGACTAAAATTGTGGATGCACCAAGTCCGCCTTTCATTCTGCTGAGGTCAATAAAATGAGTGGCTCTGAGTTAGATACCTGTGAGTTAGAGAAGGTTCAGATGAGTGTCCAGATGTACAGTGTTACTCACATGATCTGCGTTCCATCTATCCAACAGCAAACAGTTAAATAGTAACCCAGTGACAGATGACTAGAGCCAAAGGTCGCTTATAATCTCAGCAGACCCTCTTGCAACTTTTTATTACACTCTCAGTGGTAGGTGGTGACAACGGGGGAAAGAAGGTGTTTTTTGGTATCATGCACTGAAATCACAACAAAGTTTCTCTTTGTCGAGTAGAACTATTTGACTTTGTCAACCCCAAGACCCAGAGTTCACATCTATTAGTCCAAACCTTTAATTACATAAGACAGGTCTCCTGTGAAGGATTTCTTGGACAGCTTCTTAGGCCATACTGCTTCTAGCAACCCCAACAACCCTTTTCATTCCACTTAATGCGCTCTCTGAGGTATACCCGGCCCATTTTGAGATTAGCCCACTGAACCAGCATTAATGGGCAGATTTTCCAGAAAAATTGTTGCAAGAGATGAGGAACTTAATTTTTTTTAAAAAAACAGGAAAAGAAATAGGACATTGAAAATTAAGTTAGCTTCATCATTTCATCGAAATAACCATCATCTGGTCATGGAATGTATGATTTTGATACGCTAACACAGATTGTTAATGCTTCTTTTTCAAGCAATTTCTTTACACGTCATTGAGTTTGAACGTCCAACAATGCTTCTGCGCTTGGTAGGATATGCTTATGTTTTAAATCCTTAAACCTGCCTTCTTCAGACTTACAATTGGCTGCAAATGTAAGATCCCTGTGATGTGAAGTGTTTTCGTGATACATAGCAGTATAAACGTGTTTTTGTTTGTTTCTGTAATAACAATGATGATGGGTTCTAGTTATTCATTCCTTTTTTTACGTTAAAGACATATACCACTAATTACATAGACGTGCCACCTTAGTGAACCCTCTGTCTGAAGAGACAATTCGTAATTTAGCAGTAGATATCCCATTCATAGAATAACCCTAGTGTGCATAATCTCTTAGGTTGCTATTCAACAGCCAGACATTATTAATCCACAGACATTCAATGTTTTTTTCAGTATTTCTCCTTACTAGATTCATTTTTGTAGCTTTGTGTGATTACTTAAATCCTTTATCAATCATAAAACGATATGTGCAATGTTTCGAAATTCATTGATGGGTGCTTTGATTCTCGGTGAAACTCATATGTTATTCACGCTGTACAACTTTTGTTTAAATAAATATATGGATTCCAGATATGTTTTGACAACCCTGGGGTTTGTCAGGGGAATATTCATTTTTTGAGTCGATTCCAGTGATCCATGAACGAAATGGCAACTTCAAATGAGAAATACCGCTAGTTAATATACCCGCCAATGGAGGACCCTGTAGGCCAATCTTTCATCACCTCTTTGGTCCCCTCGGGTTTTGTGTATATCACTGAATTTAGAAAACCCCAACAACAATCAGCAGGTTTTAAAATACCCCTAGAAAGCTTGTAGCTAGGTGTGTTGTGTTTTCACTTCATTACTGTTTGTGTGCTGCATAAATGCTTAACACACAGATCCTCAGAGGGGTTAAGTACAGGTTAATTTTGTGACTTTTTTGTGGTTCACACTTACAAGGATTGTGGTTGTGTTTGAGTTGGGCTTTCACCCCCCCCCTCAACCAATAACCCAATTTCTTACAGGGTGCACCTCCCTTAGTTTGTGAGGCCCTTCGGAGAATGCTCTCATTGGTATTTATATGTGTGTATGTATTAATGTCATTTTCCTTTTTACAGTAAAATCACTCATTCAAAATTGATTTATTGAGTATTATTTGTTGTGTTACTGAGTTCTGAATTTCTAGTCTACATCACCTCCTCTGGCTAAGCCCTTGATGGCTCTGCCCCTATCTTTAGAGTCAAGTGCTAAAATGGATACTTTGTTCCTAATTTGGGAGTCTGCTGCACTTGGGCCCCCGGGCCCCAAAAGTGGAAACCCATAGTTGGTGTAATTGAGGCCCAGTAACCTCTCATTGCAATGGAACCCTCCGGCTAAGATTTCTCATGCATAGTTATAGGAATAAATCAGTGGCGCCTCCTCCACTTAGGTGGAGGCATGTCGCTCCACTACTCAGCAGCAGCAAAATAAAAGAAAAAAGAAAATTATAATAACTAATGTTATTATCATTTTTTTTTGTCCTCCTGCTGTGGCAGCTTGCGTGAGAGGGTGGGGCTGCAGAGCAGGGGAGGAGTGGTAAAACCCTCCTAAGTGCACAATGGCTGTTTGGTCGGCACTCTCGAGCCGCCCAAAACATTCATGCACATTTTCCCTGTTCTCCATGCAGGCTGCATTATATGTGGGTAGAAAAGTGTGAAACAATATGGATGACTTGCAGGTGACATTTGAAAGAAATTATAATACATGTAACATACCAGATTTAGAGGCTATCCTCCCAGAGTTACAACATGTTTCAGAAGTGTTAAATTGCTAAGTCACAGAGGAAGAGTCATAGCTAAAGGCATGCCAGATTTAGGTCTGTTTCAGGTGTACCCCGAAACAATTCCCTTTACTTCTCAGAATTACAAATACTGCTGTTCCGGTAATTCCGGGACATATAAATAATGTGAATTACAAGTTTTGAGAGAATAACAAGCGAGATTAAATGTTTTTCAGTCTGATTCATGTATGTTTTTCCTGGGTGTTTTGCACTGAGATTTTGCCTCCTTACAGCAGCCAAAATTTCTACGTAAAACATCGCAAACTGTAATCCCAGTAGGGCCCCTAACTCTGGTTACCGGCCTTTTCAGGATCGACTGGGACTCTTGTAATGAGGCACTCAGGCGTTGGACCACTTAGAGTACAAAGAGTTTGAGCAGTATGTAGAGGATATGAGATATCTGAGATATGAATCACAGCTGAGATATGAATCAAAAACTGTTCTCACATGATTTTGAAGGAATTATGCTGGATGACTGTAAAATCCCGTGTATTGGTCAGACTTTATTATTGTATGTTTTATTCAAATAGGATTTCACATACTATTAAAACAAGTGTTTCATAAACTTGACTGAGGCGGCATTAATAGTTCGCGAATGCAGGCGATGTAAGCTTAGAACCGATTGTGATGCATGCAACAATATGCAAGTTTTATGTCACAACACTGATGAAAACATGCCCTTTTTGGCACAGTTATCATTAGTGCTGCATGTGCACAGGTGCATTGGCCCCCAGCACATCAGAATGTGCGGGCCCATCGACCCTCATACTTAGCTGTCTTTTTACTACCCAACCAGCGAAAGGCTAGCCCATTCTGGCCATGGCGCCAGTTCCCCATCACTGTACACCCACATTATATATATACCTTTTTTGCATCACTCCCTTTGTTGCTGCCTATCCAGATTCAATTGCTGTCAAGGGCGTTTCTATTACATCTCTTACAGATGGTCTGGGCTTCGTTCATCAGTGTGTACCTCATTAAAGGAAGAACATCTTGGTAATTATTCTCTTTTCAAAGCCCTGTGGTCTCACACCAAGGTGCTCTTAGCAGTATGCAGACTAAAAGAAGGAATTAGGAGCTTTATGTCCGCGTGGACAGGCAATAAAATCGTCTCTCAGAAGATGTGAGAGAAAAAGAGCCTTGAATGTGTTTCTCTAGTCATATTTTACGAAACCTTTTCGCTGTTTTTCGTTTGCTGTGCAGCCCTTGGATTCCTTGGGGTCATTAGCTCTCTATAATTAATACAGAACTGGAATTGTATGTGATAATTGGTAAGAAATACATTAATTGCCGATTTGATAGGCATTTCATTTTCAATCATGATGCCACATGGAGCAATTTCCTTCATCTTGAAGACCGCTGCGTGATAATACGCCTAAAACACGCGGCATGCGTCAACACTCTCCACTAAGGTGCTATCATTTTGCTACTTTCCGCAGTGGAAGACTTGGTCAGGGCAAGTATGATCTTATCTGGAGCTCTTTGAAATTCTAGGCATGTGCCTTCCATCGCACTTCTCTGGGCACGTTCAGCACTCTCCCAAACACCCATGATCTCAACAACTTCTTGCACCACTGCTGCCACCACTATCCTCATGTTACACACTCCACCACTTCCGGCCCATTGCTGTGATCAGGCAACCAGTTGTACCTGGATCTAATGTCTGACAAACATGTTCATACTAATATTCTCATGTACAGCCATCACAATTAAAATATATCATAAAGTTCGCCCATCAGCTTTAGCCACTAATAACACCACACACAAAGGCAATGGAAACACTGCATTTTTACTAAGCCTGGGTGAAATTTTACTTACACTGCAGTGATTATAGAGATTATGTCATTACGCCACATTGTGTAATTTCGGGAAGTCATTTTAACATGAGATGCACCATTGGGTGATTTGTGAATGCTGGATGCATTTCAGGTAGCTTTTTTGCCTGAACTGGCCCTTCCGCTATTATTTCAGCACAAAACTACAAATTTGAACATGGACAGCAGAAGTTTGAACGTGAGCAGCAGTTCCTTTAATGTGGGTGGTTAACAAAGATTTGAGATAGCTTTTTACCTACAAATCTAAACAGGAGTGGCAGTTTGTTAATGCAAGCAACCGGAAATCAACTCAAAATTACATTTTTCAGTTGAAATTTGACCTGAACAGACCATTTGAGTAATTTTCTGAGTTGGAGATGGATTTTGCGTAATTATGCATAATTTTGCCTCATTATGTTACACTGAAATACTTGAGCTACGCCCAGCATTAATTTTTACTCTCTTTTTGTAGTAGACCAATTTAGATCAAATTCACATACAACCAACAGAGTGCAGCCTCGTATATGCCAGGTACACGGCTGTTTCATTGACCTCGACCACTCCAAACACGAAGGAAACATCTATATCAAAACAAAGCAGACATTAGACAAAGCACCAGAAAGGCAGCTTACACTGCTCAGACATGCCACATAGACAGCGACACCACTCACAGACTATATTTAGCAATGAAGGAGATGAAATTCTACTAACGTAAGTGACTGCTAAGAAGATGGTAAATCCCTCCAGCCACACCGACCCCAATCTAAAATAATAATTTTTCAAGCCAACTCACATGGCAACTTATGGTTTTGAATTGCCGCTTAGCCTTCTCATCACAGATTCATGACAATACCATGCTAGTCGTTAATTGGTAAAAAAATAAGTGCCCAGGCTCTCGTCAGGAGGCAGCCTGCACCAGCCCATTTTTCCTGTTAGCGCCGCCTAAAACAGAACCAACTACTAACCATAAGTGGGGAGAGGATGTGGTGCAATGGCCAGAGCTGCCAACATTGGACCTGGGGAACCAGGTTCGACTCTCGGCATCGGCTTAACGTCCTGTGATTCTGGGCAAATCACTTAATCTCCCTGTGGCCTACCATAAATTAATGCGAATGTGTCCTTAACTGGTGCTCGAGAAAGGCGCGGTGTCGATGATTAAGTGCTGGTGCTGAGCACCAGAAACCAGTGGCTCGAATTAGGCACTGCAATGCTCTAAGCAAATCATTATATTAAGATTTGATCACAAATTATTTCTTTGAGGAAGCCATGGGACTATGACTAAAGTCTAGAATGCTAAAGGGTTGCCCTAGTGTTAGACGTCTTTTATACAAATATGAAAGTGCATCTATGCAGGCTGAGATCAGATATAGTCCAGAATCTTTGAGAAAAATGATACTTGCATATGATTTGCCCAGTGGTGTGGATTTATAGCAGTGAACTAAACACACCAGCCCTTCTCCTAAATGTGCCATCTAGTGTGGTTCGACCAGTTGTGCAATTCCCTCCATTCTACAAAGATTAATTGGTTATAGATTAATTGACACATAATTAAATAAGACTGGACCACTTGAATCGTGTTTCTAATCTCAATACATGTTCCAGGTTAATCTTTCGGAGGTCAAATGGCTGAACAATTGATAGTTGTACATTTCTGCTCCAACCGAGTGATTCTTTGATCTTTCAAGAGGATATAATAATGCTGTAAATAAGCATTATGACAGGTAAGATCCCTTACCCTTCCTAATTTTTTTTAATGTTTAGCATTAAAGACCGATGATGTAGGAAACAGTTTGTAAGCATTATGTGCTGCCTGAAAAGACCTTAAAAGTTCTCTCTCAGACTTTCAAAAGAGGCCAGGATGCTGTTACATATCTAAGGTTCGTGATCTTTTCAGTTAGGCATTCATACGGCTTTAGAGAAGCAGAAAATAAATGACCAGCGTGTGACAGTTGGACTTGTATTCGCAGATTGTGAACAAATCATTAGGCGCATCCTATGGAGCTTTCTGGAACGACCCATTCGCCCATGGCTTTGATCTAAATAGTCAAAGTAGTCATAGTCCAGGATGTGAAGATAGTCTGTCAAACAGGGGTATTTTATGAAATGTGGGTGCCTGGGGCCAAACGTATTTTGTGGGCCCCTGTTTAGCTTTGAATATACGGTCCAACTTCAGCTCTTTCATACCCTCTTTGGCCAGGCCACTTAAAGTGCACAGGTGCACTCGTCCAAATTCTAAATCTAATATCCAGCAATGTTTTCAATACTCTAGCACAGCAGCCACTCACTAATGTTACTGCATTTTATCTCTGTGACACCCTCCCATTTCTCATTTGTGAGGCCCAGTTTTGATCTAAAATAAACTTTTTTTAATGGATGTTACATAGAATATAAACACAACATTTCTCCGCAAAATGTCTGTAATAGGCTCGATCTCTTTAGGAATTACTCAAAGTCATCAGGGCAAGCCACTTTGCAGTACAGAGCTGGCTACAAGGGGCCCCTGGAAAGGCTGGGGCCCAGGGCCAGAGCCCACTTTGCCCAAGCCTTAAAATGTCTGTCAAAGAAATAAATTGTGAATCATCTTAATTGTTTTCAGGATGCATTTATTTCCACTGCTCTCACAGTTTTTCATTTTCCAAGGGTAGAGGATAACTGTTACTATTGTTCAACTTAATGGGAAGCAGTTTATCAAACGCAGAAGGATGAACAGCTGAGTTGGCTCTCCATGGATTCAAATAGGTGACATGCACACCTCACATAAATGGCTGCACCGAGTGCTTACCAGATTTCACCATTTTTTGAAGTAGGTTTTCTATTTATCTCTTTTCATCTTTATAGCTGTTGCTAGATCGTTAGCTACAAGAGCCCTTTTTTATGCAGGTGTGAGGCAGAACTGAGGGTGATGAACAGGGCCACTGGAATTATGGCGCAGGAGAGGGCCAAATAATCCGGTACGGTTGAGCAAATTATGCGGCTGGAAATGGCAAATTATGCGGCGTAATGCAGCACATTTTGTGATGGGATTGCTTCAATTTATGTAATTTTTACACTTGTGTTTACATTGCTTGCACCATAGCAATAAACAACAGAAAGGTGACCAGTCAACTTTTGCAAAGGGCCTTTCACTGCATTTCAATATGAGTTGCTGCGATTTTATTAACTTTTGAACCATAACGATTTGTTACAGCCTGCTGATTATGCAGCAGATGATGGATTATGTGGCAAATCAGGCAAACCTATATTTATACGAAGAACGCTGGAGCCGCACAATCGCAATTTTCCAGTGGCCCTTGCTGTGAACAGGTAGCTTCTGTGCAGGTGCACAGGCAGGAGGAAGGACCAACAACCAGTAACTGCACAGCTTTCTGATGAATTTCTTATCTAATTCGTCCTTGCCCCAAATGCCTGAGTCCCACCAGTGACATGCAGAAGGTTTTACCTTCATCATCATACCAAAGGCCCAAGCATGAGAAACATTGGATGTACAACACTTTAAGGCATAACACAAGTACAACACAACACGATACACCACACACAACAAACAATAAAAAGATCACTACAATAGTTGCCATTTGGAATGTGTAACAGGTTGAAACAGCACCCGCCTAGACACAAATGCACACATGAAGACATCAATATAAATAAGAGTTAACAACACATAGAACACCAGGGAAAATACACCTCAGGGGGCATCACACGAAATTATAAATGACACAATTAGCAGCCTTATTTTGCTTTGAAAACAGCCCTGGCAAGCTGCCCGCCAATTACACGGTTGAAGGATAACTTAAACCAAAATCCTACATCAACCCGACTACAGTGTTACTTTGAGTATAGACCAGAAAAGCTATCTTTCAAATCCTGTGAAACGGGTACCTCACTGTTGTATTCCGCTTTAGGTGTCCGTATATAGGTTTTCCTGTTACATGTCCTTATATAGGCACAATTCGCATTGCCCCTATATAGGCATAAGAAAACAGTCCTTATTTAGGCATTAGCCATGCTATCCAATGCAGGCATGGTCACCTACATCTGTCCACCCCAACGTCACAACGAGTTCTTAGAAACCAGACCCTTAAGCTCATGGGAGTTCCCCTAGCACAGGATTATTGATTTCTCCAAGAACTCATTTATTATGCATGAACAGTTTTATTTATTTCTACTGCTTACGCTGTACATAATATATCTTGCATACTGTCTTGTGATTGTAACAGCTCATATCTCTTACACGAGAAACAAGACTGTTCAATTAATTCTTTTATTGAAATGCACGTCTATTCTTTCTGTGTAACTCTGAATAAACTAAGCCTGCACGATTAGCTGAGAAAAACTGTTATCTGTTGTTTCCACGATTCTGAGAGTGTTCCAATTCTAAAGGGAAACAAAGTTGTCATGTTTATGCGGTTGCCAGAAACTAATCCCTTCTTGTTTACAAGGAGTTTCTAGTGGCCTCTGAGTTAGCTGGTACAAATCAATTAAGTTTAAAATAATCGATAGGGGCATACTGACCTCAGTCCTTTGCCAAATCTATAGGGTATATTATTCCAATGCGCAGAGCCTATTAGGGAAATAGGAACTGCACTACATGGCGCCCAACATTTGGTAAGGCACTAATTTAACGCTAGATACTGAGCAACTCAGTCGTGCTTTTCTCAGAGATCCTCACTCACATACTCCATAAAACATCTGGAGTAGGTAGGGTTAAGTATCCACCAAAGCTGAATAGGAAAAAAATCCTATATATTAGCTGTTTGGTTTGTTCAACGTTGAAGGATACAATGTTCCAAAAATATTGTGCACCTTATCTTTGTTTCCTTGAAACTTGTTCTACATTTTTCAAAAACAATGTACCTGAACGGGGATACTAACACTGAGAACAGTGTAGCTGCTGCTGACCCAGTCGTAACAGCTTTTAATTTTACAGGTTTAAATGAAACCGATGAGGGCTTTATAAACAACCCTCCAAACTTAAGGAGAGCCATCACTCTAAAACCTATAAAACACGGCCTAACACCAAGAGGAGGTAGAGCAGTTTTCGTGATATAGGCACATGAATCCTTTCAGACAGAGGTATTATATTAAAAATATTCTATTCTATTCTGAATCAAATTCAGTAACAAAAGTATTTCACTTATTTCTTTCGAGGATATTGAAATTCCACTCACATACCAGGAACATAATCTCTGGTTTAAAGGCGCCCCTAAACATCACAAAAACATTACCAGGCGTGGTCCACTAGGTAGACCAGGAGTAACATGGCCGATTTTAGCAGGTTACACACCTCATCCTGATATCGAAGAAATGTCAGACGAAGAATTACTTACTCAACTACAAGAGTTAATAAAAATATACAGACAATTGGTCCAATATGTCATGCGGACTTTCACAGTGCAACCACCAATAACCATTCCAAATCAAACCCCTCAACAAGGGTATACACTAAAAATTACTCCGCAGACTTTAAACGCAGTCATGGGTAAAATGCCCACAAAACGTGAACAAATTCCATTCTGGATAGCTCAAAAAATAACTCAAATCGAAGCAGTATTTCCAAATACTAGCCCTTATGAGAAACACAGAATCTTAACAATCTGTTTGCCAATGGGGATCACACCACAACTGGAAGACTGCACCACTTGGGGCACATTCTTTGCTGCCAGCTATACTAAAACACATGGTGTTCCGTCAATTGCAGTAATACCAGATGTCCTGAAACAAATTGAAAATGAATGCGGGGCAGAGCCTGCTCTGAATTTAGGTATGAAATTACTGAAAAACTTTGACCAGGTCTCAATAATCATATTATCTAATATTAAAGGGGAGGCAGCATCAGTGGCGATCCGCCAACACTTAACGGAATTTGATGTAACAGGACATCAACATGAACTACCCAGAATATTAGAAAAATCTTATGCAGAATTAGGACGAGACAGTTTGGGTGGAAAACATTTGAAGCCAAAACTGTCTGAAGGTCCTGAGAAGTACTCTAATATTCAAAATCCTACATCTTCTAAAAAGAAGTGGGGAACTAATAAACAAAATCAACAAGAGACACGTTCTCAATCTTGAGGTAGGTCTCCTCAAAACGAGCCATCTGAAAGGAGGTATAACCTCAGGAATAGGGATAGTTTAAGAAAATCTGACAGGTATCAAGATACTGATACACGTTCGTCTCTTACCTTTCAGATATCGTCACAGATATCAGAAAGAAGAGGACGGTCAGATCACAAGGAAGAACGATTAAAGTCCAAAGACGATCAACACGTTCAGAAAAGTAAAACAAAACCTCAATTCACAAAAAAGAAGGTAGCAGGTCTGAAGATCAGACATGCCGAGAATACTGAGAACACAGCTCGAGAATGGGCTCAAACAATGCTAGACAGTGCAGCAGAAGTAACAATAGCTCGCCAGAACCTGAAGGAACTTCTGGAGATAGTGGACTTGAATGAGTACATCACAGAAGAGACTGTAGACACCAGGGTTAGTACTTCACAAAAGTTATATGAAATAACACTCCGAATGGAGGTAGATATACCAAGAAAAGTGAAAGCACTCTTTTGGGAGAAACTTTCAAGGGGTTATGATATACTTCTAGCAGAACAGGACTGGCCACCAAAATTTGGGTGTGCCCATATGGCGAAGACACCATTATGCCAGCCTTCTCCAACCATATTCCAATTCACCTAAAATATACTTATGCCAGGAAATGGGCAGTTGCCCAGGCCCCAGCATTATACAAAAACCATGTAGGATGGGATGAGGACTCACCTCACCACAAAATACAGCTAAAAAAATCAACCTACTGTACAAAGGCAGTGCCCAATAAAGCAAGAAGCTAAAAAACAGCTCAGGGAGATCTTAGATCAACTTGAATACCATGGGGTTATTGAAACATGCACCTCCTCAATGAACAATCCTTTGTTTCCTGTACTCAAACCAGACACTACATATCGTCTAGTTTTGGATTACAGACACTTGAACACTTGTTCCAAAACATGTGCAGTGCAAAATGCACACAGTACAGTATTAATGAATAACATTGTGCGTAAAAAATATAAAACCACATTGGACATTTCAAATGGTTTCTTTTGTCAAAACATAGCACCTGAAAGCAGGTACTTAACAGCTTTCTCAATAATGGAGATTCAACGTCAATTTTGTAGACTCCCACAGGGTTCAAAAACAGCCCGGGGTTATTCTCAGCAAGGGTAACAGAGTTACTGCAAATTTATGATAATGAGGCATTGTCATATGTCGATGACACCTATCTGACAGACGGTGACCTAGATAGGCACTTGAACAGGGTGAATAACATTACACGGGGCTTTACCTCTGAGGGCTATAAATTCAGCTATAAAAAATCCAGAATTGCCCATCTCAATGTCCTTTTCCTAGGATTTGAGCTTTCAAGTGAAGGCAAGAGCCTGGCAGCTAACTTTTTAGAAAAGTGTGCGCCGCTCCAACCTCAAAAAATGCGAAACAATTTACAATCCATCTTGGGTGTCCTATATTTTGGAAGAACTTACATTCTAAATTACGCAGAAAGGGTTAAACCCTCTACGAATTAATCAAACCTGATTTTTCAACAAAACATTGGACACAGGAACACACAGACATCCTGCGTTCACTCCAAGCTAACATGTTAGCAACAAATCACTTACAAACACATGTAAATAAACGCAATTTAGTGATCCGAATAATTTTGGGTCAATGCAGATTCACTTATTTAACATTTAATGAGGGTGAAAAAGTACCAATAGCATAAAAATCACATTTGAAATGCGCTTCACTTCAACTGTAAAGATGCTGACAGCAGTTCAAACCACTGTAGCAAAAGAAAGAGCACTAGCTCCGGGGAAACGCATTATTGTCGTGACTCCAGTACCAGCCTTCGAGGCGGTTACAAAAGTGAGCATTCCAAATGCAAAACCTTTACATCCTAGATGGATACAATGGGTTAATTCTCTTGTTGCAACAGATGTTGAATATGTTTCTGATCCTGATTTTAAAACACAAGCGTTCCTGCAATATGAACATGAATGTCCTCTGCCCACTGAAATTCTGCCTCTCGATCAGTACAAATTCATCATTTATACTGACGGATCAGCACAACCCGCTACAGGGAGTAAGAAAACTTACAGTGCAGCGTGTTCAATCGTTAAAGGTCGCATGCGCGATGGTAACTTCCAACCAATGGTCACTAAAACTCAATATCTAGGAGATTGTACAGCTCAGCAAGCTGAACTACACGCATTCACACTGGCACTTGAAAGTACAGATCGCAACTTCCCCACACGTAGAGTGTGCGATTTCTTTTACTGTGTTCAGTCATATAATGAATATTTACAGAATTGGCTTCAAAACGTACTCAAAGATGCAAAAGGTGGCACAATAAAGGAAAAAACGCTTTGGGAACAAGTAGTTCAGTTGAGAAACGAAATACCAAAAGCTCACGTGATACACACGCTGAGTCATCAACGTGATGGCGTTCACGTTGCAGGGAATTCATCTTCTGATGAAGCCGCAAAGGGGGCTGTACAAACGGCTTCATTAGCTGCGATCACTCGTTCAAAAACGAGAATAGACAGTGAGATATTGTTGGCTGTCAATGCTTCAAGCAAAGGCAGTGGTGCAGCGTTACCAAAGAAATTTCCACTCAAGTACTCATATGTAATTGATGCGAACAACGTTCCTTTTGCTCAAATCCCTGGAGTGGGGATAGGGTAATTTCAAACATGGAACATAGAGCAGCTTTGATTTATGAAGCACATCTTGGGGAGGGTATGTTACATCAGGGGATCTCTAAAACAATATTAACATTAAAAGAGATGTACTGGTGGCCTGGAATGAATACACTGATTCACATCTTCATCAATGACTGCAGAGACTGCAATAGACAGTGTAGTGCAGAACGCCATCAGACACCAGACTACGAAGTAGCCTGTCCAGTACAGACACCATTGTTAGACAGCATTAGACTATCTACGCACAGGCGTCCTTTATGACAAATGCATTCCCACAAACACTAACTCAAGGTTCCTATGTAAGTGGCCTCAGCGCTCGGCTGACGTTGAACTGTTATAAAAGATTTCCGAGTCTTTATCGGCACATAAGCAATTGGCACACTACATTTTGACCAGGACCCTGCTTTGGTAATGACTCTTAGCGTGCTAATGCATGGCAGATACATTTGTATGGATACTGAAAGTAAAAATGTGAACTTACTTTTAAAATCACACCAATCTTCCCATTGTGAAGCAAGAGACTTGTCAGCAGTGAACATCACAGCCGTTCCTATACAGGATGGTATAGTTTGGGACCAAACCGATTTCGACTTATTCAGGCCAACGGAACTTCTGAAGATTCCACATTTATTTCAAATTTCATTAAGTGACTTTATTGCCTCCAGCACCTATTCAGATGATTGGGACTTTGAGACTGTTAATAACATGATGTCTGATTTAGAGAGGTCTGCTGCATTCTCTAACAATGAAAACTTAGAGGGTTCATCAGACTACGAACAGCTTTATTGTTACAACCACTATGGTCATCATTTCTTGCATAAATCTGCAACACCTAGACATGTGTTTAAGTTTAACCAAGGGGAACATTGTCCTACACCACCAAAGGGTAGTTCAAAAACGTTTGCAAATAAGTTTCCATATTTTTCAAGGTACAATACATCTGATCCAGAAACATTCTTCAATAGAAATGTAAACAAAACAGGACAGAAAAATATGTTAACAAATACAAAACAGATTTATTCTTCAGCCTTTATTGCCCAACTGTCTAGACAAGGATTTGACTTCTGGAAGACACAATCGACACAAAATCTGTCTGAGGTTCTAAAGATTGGCAAGTGCAGGGGATCGAAGCTTTGTTTAGAGCCTGTATCATCCCACAGCAAATAATGTTTTTGAATGACACTGTGCAACAAACGTCTTGCCTTGGATTAGCCAAGATCAAAGACATGAACACACCTTCTGTACCAACACCTGCAAGTAATACCGCTACACAGAGAGCGGTCACAGTAGACAAAATACTACAAACCAACAGATCAGATCCTGAATGGGAAAAATGGTTGCTCTGGCCCACAGACACAAACATCTGTCACGAAAGATTTCTGAATAGAATACAGGGCTTTACTATCCATAGGCCAAACCCACTTTATGTTCAACGACAGCATCCGGGGGTAGTAACAACATACAGTTTAGAAAAATTGTGCCTCGGCTGACTACAAAAATCTACACTTGAGGATGTGAAACAACACTTATCTTTACTTAAAGAAGACGCAGACCTTAGAGATTTCTTGCTAGGACCAAGAAAACCACTTAAAAAGCGTTTCATATATGCCGGCATTTCTGCTGCTTATAATGAAATATGGAAGGTTTCACAGGCAGAGGCCGCGGAAAGAATATGTGAGCTTGATCGGATTAACTTAGAGAAATCTCTCACTGTGGTCGACTATGGGTTAACAACTTTATCATCCAGAATATATTCACTGGACAACATTGTATCCTCTGCTATTGACATACTGGAACAAGATTTAGCCATGTTACAACAAGGCCAATCTCAGTTACGTTCTATTATGTTATTAGGCTGGACGCTGCAATCCTTGCGTGAAGGCGATGTGCTTTGGCGTTTTATCAACACGTCATCTCTGTTTTCAGAATACAATCTCACGGATAAACAGGTCAAACTGGCACAAAGGGGAGCAAAGTATATAGTGCTGAGCATTGAAAAACTGGGAAAATTACCATTTACGGTAGCAGAAAAACCAGCTACAGAATGGCTTATCCATGGCAAAATAACTCTGCCTGTCACTACTTTTCATTTTCAGTATTGCCTCAAACAAATGCAAGCAGGCAAATATGAAAGGTTGGGTAAAGAAGACATTAAGACATCCTGGGTTTTACCTTAAGAATACAGATGTTGGAGTGGGGGTCATGAAGTGTTTCTAATCTGTACACACTGTGAAAATGCACTGAGCGGATCTCTCATATGTCGGGACATTCCTTTACACGGGGCTTGCAATGGTTCTGTGGCAAACTTGTCCTGCCACCTGCAGGGTACACCAGCTGCTGTGATTAATCCAGCATTTGGCCAACTTTCTAACGGGAGTTACCTCATGTTGAATGATCAAAGTTGCTGTGGCATGTTGTCAGGAATCCCATATCTAGTAACGGTTAGCTCCAGGGTTACTTGTAGTATGCAAGTATTGTTCCCCCAAATAGACACAGTCAGTGAGTCGCCTCTATGGCCTTCATTGATTGTTTCTTTTATGCGTTTTGATACTTTAAGCAGAATGAAAGCCATGCTTTTGCAACAAACCGAGCCTTTGACCTCTGCCAAACAAACCTATGATCTATAAATTGCAAGGCCTTCGGCTGAGATACAGGCTCTAATTCGTACAAACTGCCCTATACATTTTGTAGAAATGATGGGACGTATCTTAAACATGTCTGATACGAGCGGGGTTGTACATGTTTTTAAGATCATATGTTCAGGACTGTTAACACCTTTTCAGGCGGTCCTCGGAATCATTCCAAACTTTGTGCATTCGGTGTTTGGTGCTCTGCCATTAGTTCTAGCACTCTTTTCAGGAATACTGTTTCTATTCCTGCTGCTACGCTATGGCAAGCCTATCCACCAGTGTCACTCCCAGCAACTTGGAGAAAGCTCTCCTAGAACGGAAGTGCCGTGAGCGCATAGTGCAACTTTTGGGCATACCTCGTCTACGGGAACTTAATACAACATGGTTTCTGTCATTTAGACCAATCTGGCAAGATTGCATCTTACCTGTTCTACGCTGCCTGCTTTGCGGTGAAGAATGCATGTTAGACATATGTCTAACATGCCCATCAGTCATGCCAACAGATATCGATACTCTGCTGGACCCGATAACGGCCCATGCTCTGTGTTATCCCCAGAGGCTACCAATCCTTATGACGGCATTCGTTGAGATCTCACAGACACTTCCTGCTGCTGCTGAGGTACGAGATGGATCAACAGGCACATAGATAACAACGGACGCGAACATTGCTGGGGCATCCCATGCTGAAGGCGATGCTTCACATCTCTGTGCAGTTAACCGTCTAAACGATGTGTTCCAACTGTCACCAACATCGGTAGATGATCTTGTGTCTACAAGAGTTGATGATTTCATGTTTTCTCCAGGCCCATACACTGACTTTGATTCGGCTCACAGTGTACCAGGAAAGCAATGAATTTGGACTCCATATTTTCATAACAGAACAGATCTTGGAACTCTTCCTAAAATTGACTTTTTTCTAAATTTGAAAATACATGGCAAATCAATCGGTAGAACTATTCATATAGAACGGACTTCTTTGAATACTTCCAGGGACACATTGTCACCTTATTTACCACAGTTTAATTTAGTACCATGTTATGAAATGGCTTTGATTTTTTGAATACTTGTCGACCATTTCGTCATATGTATGTATTTCTATTCATTCCTATTGCATTTATGTCCGATATATGCTTAGAATGAAAAACTGCTTTAAAATGTACAGTACCTTTGCATTACATGTTTAGCAACAGTTTTTTTAAAACTTCTTTTAGTATGCTTTTACAAATGTTTTTAGCAACATGTGGTACTCAGTTTAATGTTTAGCATTTTATGTTTAGCATTTAGTATTATCGTTCATTCGAAAGTGGAGTGGGTGTTGTATTCCGCTTTAGGTGTCCGTATATAGGTTTTTCTGATACATGTCCTTATATAGGCACAATTCGCATTGCCCTTATATAGGCCTAAGATCCCAGTCCTTATTTAGGCATTAGCCATGCTATCCAATACAGGCATGGTCACCTACATCCGTCCACCCCAACGTCACAACGAGTTCTTAGAAACCAGACCCTTAAGCTCTTGGGAGTTCCCCTAGCACAGGATTATTGATTTCTCCAAGAACTAATTTATTATGCACGAATCACTATTCCTTAAGGGTTCATTACTCGTCTCCCTCTGCCCGACCTGATGTCAATGCTAACATTCCAAGGCACCTATACCTATACCTATCCTTGCCCAAGCAAGTAGGAGGAGATCTCGACTTTAGAGGAACCCGTGTCCCGGCCTGACGCACTGACAAAAGGCTCTGTCATCCCTGCTCGCAGAGAATCCAGCTTCCAGTGTTCTGACTCCTTTTGCGGGGTGTTAGAGTTCGAGACCCGGAAAGAGATTCCCACCTCTCTCATTCTCAAGGTATGGAGCTGACTATAACCTAGAGGGACTCTTGGCATATCAGACTATAGCACACAGGACCTACTTTTTACCTTGTACTACACTTAGGTCAGGTACACTCGGGTAGAACTAGTTAGAGAGGCATCTCATGAGTACTCGCATTATTAGCTTATGTTATTTATGTATCTGAGTATATGTGTCATTGCTAAAAGATAATGCTAGCGCAGTATTATTTGTTCCTACTGCTTACGCTGTACATAATATATCTTGCATTTTTTGAACAAAACTATATAGGAAACAATTCAACAAAGGTAATGCACAGACAATCAAACACTTTAGTTTTGATTCCCTATTGGTTGAATACGACAATTAATACACATATTTTTTTTTTCATTAACTCATTTTATTTCTTACTTTCTTATTCTCATCTTTATATATATGTGTATAGCTCTTCTTTATACATATTCTATATCAAAATCATTATATCATATCGTATTCGTGTAGACAATTGTGATTTTACTATACAATAAAATACCAACAGGGGACACAAAAACAATGTAAAAACGAAAAAAACAACACAGGAAATAATCATTGGTTATGGCTAATGCTTGATTCTACGCACGTTTCGGCGATCAGCCTTCTTCAGGAAAGAAAGTAAGAAATAAAATGAGTTAATGAGAAAAAAAAAAAAAAAAAAATGTGTATTAATTGTCGTATTCAACCAATAGGGAATCAAAACTAAAGTGTTTGATTGTCTGTGCATTACCTTTGTTGAATTGTTTCCTATATAGTTTTGTTCAAAAAATTTTGCTTTAAAACCCTAGGATAGGAAATCTAATTTAGGGGTACCCTTGTTAAATTACAATACACAATATATCTTGCATACTGTCTTGTGATTGTAACAGCTCATATTTCTTACACGAGAAACAAGACTGTTCAATAAAACCTTTTATTGAAACGCCTGTCTATTCTATTCTTTCTGTGTAACTCTGAAGAAACTAAGCATGCATGATTAGCTGAGTGAAACTGTTATCTGTTGTTTCCACGATTCTGAGAGTGTTCCGATTCTAAAGGGAAACAAAGTTGTCATGTTTATGCGGGTGCCAGAAACTAATCCCTTCTTGTTAACACCGAGCTTCTAGTGGCCTCCGAGTTAGCTGGTACAAATTAATTCGGTTTAATATACTCAATAGGGGCATACTGACCTCAGTCCTATGCCAAATCTATAGGGTATATTATTCCAATGCGCGGAGCCTATTAGGGAAATAGGAACTACACTACATCACCACCCAAATAAATCATACCTTCATGTTATGTAGTGTACATAACGAAAAGAGTACCTCACCATACCTATTTAACCACACCTTCTGGAGTCTCATATGCAAAATAAAACAACTCTATTTAACCTGCACTTGTTTTCAAAGTCATCCTGTGCCCTGGGCACCCACCCCCACACATATAGCTGAATGTTACTGGTGGTAACTAACTCTGACTCACCCTGGGCTCTAAAATACAGTGAAAACACCTACATACACTAGGGTAAACTAAGGGTTGGGGTACCCCTGTGGTTGGCATGACCTACCCTATCAGACCCTATTAAATATTAGGGCAGGGGGATTAAAACTACCTAGAAGTCCCTAGCCCACAATAGGGCATGGCAGTTTGGAGGCCAGCAGCTTTTCTGCACTTGCATGTGTGCACTGCTGAAGCCTGGGGTCTGTTTAAAAGTAGACCTGGGTGGCAGGACTGCTTTTAAAAAGTAAATTGTGCTCAAGCTCGACTTTGGGGTTTGGGGCACTTAAAATGGATAACCTACAATGTTTTGGCATATTAGGAACCCCCAGGTCTGCCCTAGGTGTCCCAGAGGTGGGGTGGGGCGGTGCAGGTATTTATAAGGTAGACCCTTATAAAATGAGTTGTATATGCCCTGAGTTAAGTGAAATTTCACTCCCCACATTGTGATGAAGCGCTGCCCAAATTTGACTTTGATGCTAGGAGCCCTTTCGAGGGAGGATCTGCAACATTTCTACAGATACAGAACCCTTAAAGACTCCCCTAGTTGTCCCACGGGGTGGGGGTCCTGTAGATATAAGCAAAGTACTTATAAAATATGTTTTTGTAACTCCTGGTGCTGGAAAAATGGCCCAAGTCATTTTTCCCATTGCAAATCCCCTGCTACATAGGTTAACATAGCAGGAAGTTATTAACTAATAACTCTTGATAGGAGAGGGCTAGAAGTGCCATTCAAAGACGTCCTCGAATGGTATTAATAAATTCAAGAATATGATATAGTTGAATTTCTCCTAAAGTGTACATACAAGAAGTTATACGAATTTCTTGTTTGTAAGTCCAGATGCAGCTTCCAGTGGTCTGTTCTGATTGGTCAGAGTTAAGTGGATTAGCCAGGCTGCCTTGAAGAGGTGATAAAGAGCCCCTGGGGTTAACCAGCTCTGCTGGGAGGGCAGTGTGCTGCTACACAGGATTGACAGAGCAGGGGGAGGAGTCGTAAACCATCGTCTTCAAAGAGAAGAGGAGGCCTTAGTGTCATTTACAATTCTAAACTTTTCACCTCAGCCAAAGCTAGGCTTATGGAAGGAATGCACAGATGCAAGGAGGAGAGTTTATGAAAATTAGCCATCCTAGGGGTGTTTTTAGCATCCTTTTACCTCCCTGCTGGAAAATCAGCCATTATGAATTTGGAGGATTTGGTGCTCTCTGGGACAAAATAATGCCACACTCTACAGGATGTGGTAATATTCTTGGGGAGTTGCCCTGCTCCCATTGGCCAGCAGTGACCTCCTGCTTGACCCAGAGAGCTTGGACTAGGTATCTGAGAGGGGCAGAGTCTCTCAGATCTGCTGCTTGAAACTTAAGGAAGCAAGACGTTGCCATGCTGAGAAGTTGGGGTGCAAAATTCTAAGGCCTGCCCTCTGAAAACTGCACAAGCTGAAACTACAGCCCTGTGGATTACTTTGCTGCAAAAGAACTAAAGAGTGGACTTCTTGCAAGCTACAGGTTAACAGAGCTCACCTGGACCATCACCACCAAGGATCCTCAACCTGGAGAAATACCGGTGGATTTGTAAGGGTTTTGTACAAGTGGATTGTGGGAACTGAAGTCCTCAACTTTCAAGGACCATCTTGGAGCTTCCAGACCCTTGGAGTGAGTTTGAGACACGTCGGGACCCTTTGGGGAACTTCAGGAAGAAGTTCCAGAAGTTTGGAGAACTTTGAAGCTACTTTGAAAAAAGCTTCATAAGGGGACCGACTCAACCTGGCCAGTCAAGCCGCCTGCCTTCAACCGCGAGCCGGCCAAGCCATCCAGGTTTGTCCCGCTGAAAGCTCCGTAGGTCCAACTTCCAGAGTTTTACGGGGCGTAGAAGAAATCCGAGGTCGGCGAACCCTCACCAAATCCGGCCTAGTGAAGAGCATCAAGGGAACCCGCGAGAAAAAACTCTGTAAAAGTTTCAAAGTCTGAATGAAGAAAAGGTGACCGGGAGCAACCGCAAAAGCCAACCCGCCTGCCTTCAACCGCATGTCGGCCTGGATCCTGGTTTTGCTCCACTGGAACGCTCCGGAGGTCGGACTTCCATAAGTTTGACCGGGAGCTCATCGCAAGGCAATCCGGCAAACCCTCACAAATTCCGGACCGGCTGAGAGCTTCGAGGGACCCCGGTAAGAAAAATTCCAGGAAAGTTTCTAAGTCCGAAGGTAAAAACTGTGACCAGGACCTACCGCGAGTGGTAGCCGCTCAGGGCTCCATCGCGGTTGGCCTGAGCCGGTCCATCGCGACCAGATATCCCAATAAGGCGCTATATGTTTCTAAGTGCTATATAATGCTAAATCTTTGAAAATTCATATCTCCCTACATTGGAGTTTTGTCGTTTTGGTGACATTTTAAAGATAAAAATATTGCCTATTTTTATAAATTAGTGCTGGATTTATATTATATTATGTGTTGTGTCTTAATTATTTACTGAATTGGTGTTTTTAAATGCTTTACATACCTGTGTTTGAAGTTAAGCCTGTCTGCTCGCAGTCACGTTACCAAGGGTTGATCATAGGAATAATTTTCTAAGACCTATTCTGAGCCCTATACTGTGTTAGTGGCCTTATTGCCCGTGGCAGACCTACATTTGCCCCTACCAATAAACCACTTTCCAACAGCACTCAACTCCAGACTCAAGGAATCATGTAACAAGAACCGAACGCCAGCCTTACAACCCCTACTCAAACCCTCTTTCAGGGAATCCTGTATACACAGCAAAACAAGCATAAAACCACACCACATACAATGGAACATCCCCAGCAGAAACAGAATCCTCTGCAAACATCCTCTCACCCTTGGTCACTGCCAGTGTGGGATCCAACCCCACATCTGCCACACAACAGTAGTGCACAAATCAACAACACAGGCACCACTTACTCTCCAGTTACTTCAATGCACTGGGCCACAGTGTTAGGAAGTATTTATTTAACAGAAGAAATGTAAATAAATAATTATAGTTAAAGATCACAAAGGTGAGGACTGTGGGATATTTTATGAAATGTATGCCCAGACTTGGGCCTCTTGCTCGCTGCGCCACTGGATTCAAGCTATTCTGGCTGATGAGGGGTGATACCCCAAAACCGGTGCCAGGATGCTTGTTTCTGTTCCAGGGAGGACCTGGCTTGTCAGTTCATGCTGGACTGTTCCCATGGGTAGCAGGATCAAGAGTGATTTGTATATGGATGGGTCAAAACTGGGGTGACATGGCAAGCAAAATAACGATGGATTAAATCCAGATCTGTGACTGGGCATGAGTGTTTGAAAAGTTTCATCACTCCATCCATTATTTTATTTTGTGATGCTGCAGATACAGACATGCCAATCGTCTCGATTCAGGCGAAAGACTTCTGATATTTAAAGCCAAACATTTCTTTATTGTGGCTGTCTCCCACCTGACATTGCCTCTCCTTCAATAGAAGTGAATGGGGAATTACATTCTCCTGATTCCTTTTTAAAATCTCCCACTTTCCTCTTCTGAAATGTTGGCATGTGAGCAGATAAATCTTATCTACAATATTACTGAATTATTGCATCACTCCTAATTCCTCGCCCCCAAGCAACATCACAACCTCAAGCGACACTTCTTTGGATGGTGTTTAGAAATATACGTAATACACATTACACTCTCATATGTCCTAAAACAGTGGCACTAGAACTCTACATATCTCAAGATTATTGACTCAACTAGATATAAACAGAAAGGATCACTGCAACGCAGAGTAAATAGTCATATGTGAATAGTGTTAGCTCCCAACTGACATACATGGCCTGCAGGAGGGATGGCTGATGTGGGTTCAAGGTCCATAGAAGGTGAGCAGACCACAAATAATCAAGGCCTAAGGGGATTGGTTGTTAGCAGACAAGCTGGGCTTGAGCCTGCAGGTAAAGAGGTCATAGATATCTCGAATGTTCCGATGCTAATCCAGAGATGGTGGAAGGATGTAAGCTTCTGAGAAATCGAAAATAAATATTAAACTAAAGCAATTATGTATATATGCTAATTGGTAAAAAAAAACACACAAAAATGCTCTGGTCTAATAAACGCGATTCAGCTATTCTGAATAAAGGTATATGCCTGCAGGAATGTTTCGGTTCTAAATGTATGCATGAGAAAAAGCATCAAATAGCCAAAGAATCGGGTTTCTGCATTGGGTCAAACCCGGAGTTGCATGCAAAATATTCAAATGTAAGAATCTAAAAGAGCGATACAAAGTTCTGATTAGTGCATGCTGGCAAAGGGTATAAAAACGGTGTTAGCATGTTCCCGTGGGAGCCGCTTGCACGTCTGATGAAACGCACCCCTCCGCCTGCAAGGAAGCAGGCAGAAGTTAGTATATGAATAAACATCAAGCGGAGTCCCGAGGTGCAGTCCAATGACGTCAGCTGGATAATAGCTCTCATTATAGGTACAGCGCTGCTTTAGTAAAATCATTAGCATCCTTTTTGGGGTCAGTAACGTGTGTGTGTTAGAAACTTGCACTGCATCTACCCAAAAAACGTTAAAAAAAACCTTTAGAAAGAGATCTCAGACAGACAGACTGATCACATGGACTCATAGGCCAGCCTGCTGCAAAGGGATCTTCAGCACAACCAGCTTCTATAATCACAAGAAAGAACATTTTATTGTACAACTAAGAACAAAGCTGGATCATAAACATGTTCTCGTTCATTTGCATGCCAACAATATTGCATGTCTTGCGAGTCAGATGGGACAGCACTTGCTCCTAAACGGGCTATGCCACTGTTCCCTTGCTAGTGAAGAGAGAAGGGAGGGGTCACTACACCTTGCTTAAACGTGCATGATGCAGGTGTTGCTGCCCACTTAATGTACCTAATCTAATGAAGCCCTATTGGATGACTATCGATACTACGAACAGAAGCCTGATTGCAATTGGCCTACTCTCTCATTATTATATTTTCATTTTTCTTTTATTTTAAAAGTAATACAAAATATTTGAAAATGAACTCGTATCCTGGATTAAAAAGCAATGTATATGCCCCCCAATGGCATGTGTTAAGCACAAAATGTTAACTTTGGCTTTGCTTTTATTGATTTTTGTAATTCATTCTGTTTCCTTGGTGAGATAGGTCTGTGCATAGTGATTATACATTGTAATGTCCCAAATAACCTCTTGGCTGTTTAGTTTGCTGCACATGGTGGCTGCCAATTAGCAGGTGCTTGCAATAGAGGCACATATGGCTGCTAATAGGGAACAGGGGACATATGGAAAGAAGCCCTCGCTTCAGCCTTTACAATGAAACACCAGGACAGCAAGAAGGATATGGATGAGACTTTTATGGCAGAAAGTTTCAAATAAAGATTACAAGAAAGGATCATTGATAGTGCTTCAGTGAAAACAAAAAATGTCCACTGTCACAAGTGGCAACATGGCACTGCTGCAGCTCTATGACGTCCCAAGAGCCCATTCAGCTTAAAACTGTTACAATCAGACTTAAATTTGCCCTAACCTTCATGTGATCAGGTCCCAGGATTTTGCACATAAAAGTGCAGAACCAACTTGTACGCGCCCTTAGGCTGCTGCAGAAATGAAAAACACAGGAAGCTTCCTATAAAATATGAAATTACGATCTTCATATCTCAAATACTGGACTAGGTCTGGAGGTGCTGTTTGAAAACTCAAGACTGATATTGGGCTGGGGCAGGGTTTTCCCAGAAGGGGGAGGAAAGTAGATGCAGCCAGAAGGTGTTCACTCTTTATGCACTGCCTCTTCTGGTATGTGAGGCCGTCACTGCCAGAAGACAGTGTGTCGGTAGCCTTGCTCTTGGAGAGGCCAAGAAAAGCGAAAACGTGTTATTCCATTCATGCAGATGAAACTAGCATGTGATATCAAACCCAGCGCCCTGATGGAGACGAACTGCCTCTGTCCGGGCCACTTTATAATCACAGAACTCTGACGTGAGTGCAAATTGGACTTGGTCCACATGTTATCTGAAAACAGCACCGAAGGGAGAACACTACATGCTTCTCACATCACCCATCGATTGCAAAAACGTTTAGTTGGGTGCCACAACCAACTGAGGAGAAACATAAACCATGTGTATACCACAAGTTACACGGCCTACCACAACTATGTTTGCTGAGTCGCGTTATCTCTACTCTCATTGTGCCTGCCTTGCCATCCGCTTCCTAGCAGCAGCATCAGGGCTTTCACAAATAGGTAGGACATGCCTTTGACAAAAAATAATTTTCCAAACATTACAAAGTATTCATTCATCTGTTTATTGGTCCAAGGTCATGCCTCTGCTCTCTATGACACCAAGGAGAGGTTAGCGGGTTCTGTCCCAGCACACACTCACACCACTGACATCTCTCTGAGTAGCTCAGAGAGGGCACTCTCCTAATGCTGCTGGAAGTTGGTGGAAGAAGGGCTGTCTTGTGGGCCTTCCTTGTATCTGCTTCAGACACAGCATTTCTTTTGGGATTCTAATGGGAGGAAGAATCCTGGAAGAGGGAACTGTTGCAGGGGGGACACATGTAAGGAGTAGATAAAAACCCAATGCGGTGTATGGCACCTACTATAGCCTATGGCCATGTTTTGGTGTAAGCAGGAGGCAGCAGTTCCTGCCTTTTGTCCCCCTCCCAGGATGCATCTGGAGCTGGTCTGCATGGACAACCCTTTATCAGGAGGGAACCGGGTGATGGTGTTCACCACAGTACCTACTGTCTTGGTGCAACTTCTGGACAGGGGTGGAGGCCTTCCCACCTCCCTCCCGTCATTCGATCACCGGAGTTGCAGTTACAGTTTCAGGCATGAGTGGGGGCTAAAACACTGGGAGGCGGCTGAGGAGGAAACAATTGACAGTTTGCTAGGCGCACCAGTCACCACAAACTGGATGTGCTCACTAGGATCTACGCAAAGGGGGAGGCTGCTCCCTAAGGTTTATGTCTGGAGGCCATAGAGGGATTCCATCATCACCTTCTGATTTTACCTATTCCCACCTTGTACCTCCCCTCAGGTGCCTCCGCCCCTGATAATCTTCCATTCACGATCAAGTGACTCAGATATAAGTAAAAATATAAAACACCCCGTATTTTCACTAACTTTGAATGGCATTAGGGGTCAGTGCTCGCTCTAAGCTAGCGACATATATATACGACTAAATCTAAGTCACGACCGTGTATCATTATGAAGGAGACTGAATGCATGCAAAGTTCTATTATGTTTGAAAGCTGTAGTGCTGCATGGTAATTTTAGACTCATTTTCTTCTTTCACTTCTCTCTACATCTCCTCACATTCTACGCCCACTGTCCTACTCCACTCACAACTAAGACAACCTTTGCTCTTCTCTGCAGTTTCACTCCTCCATCGCCTTGACTTCTTGTCTCTTACTCTCTGTTCTCCTCCTTAAAATCCTAATCCTGCTCACACTGTCCCACTCTGACTGCCTTAGTGGTGCTCCTCGCCTGTAGCAACTACTCATGCCTTACTCCTACTACAATAGTCACTCCTTACTTATGCCTACTGCTTTTGGCCTACTCCTACTACTCAACTCTCACTCCTCAGTTAAACCTACTACTCTTCCTACACTCCTCTTCTACTCCACTACCACACCAACTCTCTCAGGACAGTCTACAGCGGGAGAAGTTAGACCTTTCTTCCTACACTGCCGCTCTCCTCAACTCTCTCTCCCCTTGTCCACCATCTCCCCTCTTCCCTAACCCCTTTTTTTATTCTTTCACCTCCTTCTCTCATCTCCCAGCTCTCTAGCTCGAGATCCAGGCTTTGTGGTCAAGGCCCCCCTGTTGTTCCAAAGTAAAAGGGAGCCCTTGGATCCCATGCCCTGGTGCATCCCCTGTCCTCTTTCCCTATGGGTGTTACTCCAACTTCTACTAGAGGCTACTTAGCTATTCGGTCCTACACCAGCCTTAGGCGCTCATTATGAGTGACTAAGTGTTTGGGTGAATATTTATCGCACCCGAAAAAATGGAACACAGCTGGGTCAGGTCTGGTGATGGAGAATAAATGTTTTGTGAGTGCATCTTACTTTGGACTATGATGTAAAATGTGAGGGGTTTCACAGTATATGAAAAATATGCATGTATTTTGTTCTGTGTGGGGGAGTGGTTAGAGACACCAGCCTAGGACGTGGACTGCCAGCTTCATGACAGTTTTCAGTAAATCCACGTAACATTCTTTTACATAGAACGAATCTTAAAGGAACTCATTCACACAGTCAGTGGGCCTAGGCTGGACACCCACCCCTTATCCACCTCTTGGTGCATGCTTTTGGTTGGTACGATTGCTGCATTTGGGGCCTATCAATGAATCTGACATTATTATTCAGGAAGTGAGTTGTGCTGGATGATTTACTCTGTAGTTGGTGAGAAAGCTTTACCAGATAAGTGCCAGTGGAAAAGACTGTTTTGTCTCCTGAATGTTGGACTGGAGCTTGGAGGTTCAGCACGGCCTTTTGTCCTTACGAGGTGAAAACAATGACTGTTATTGATTCTGGCTAATAAATAATTCGATTTACATGGAATTACAGCTGCAATCCGTTGAGCTGTGATAATGAGTGTCACGTGAATAACCAGTGTCTATTATTTTATTTAACACAAATGGAGTTCTTTCTACCTGGATTATTCCTTCCACGGCCCTCTCTTCCCTGCGGCAGCTTCCCCGTGAGCCAACGTATGCAGTGACTAGCTCTTTGCATCAACCCCCCAGAGGAAGGGCAGCTGCGTGTGGCACTAAAGTGAGAATACGTGTCTGCCCATGTGTTTTAAAGTACGTCACAGCACTGATCAAGACAAACACAAGAGGACACTCAAAGATTGATTGTTTCCTCCACAGGTTCTTGCTCTGCCTATTCCTCGGAGAAGATGACAGTAGATTCTGCTGCCAAGGCTTTTAGCCTTGAGGTGAGGTCACACTGAGGTGACTAGAGACGGGACATATTTTATGATTAAAGTCGAGGGCACGTTTCCAGCCAAAAATCGTATATCATGTCTTGTTCTTCCATATGCTGGATTACAGTAAACTCCCTTCATTTAAAAGTGGTGTGTGCCGTTGTAAACGGCGAGAAGTGTTTATTCACAAGATGGCGGCCATTATTTTCTCAAAGCGCATTACTTCTAACGCGTGGGTTGAATGAAAGACTTGTTTCTTGCAAGAGTGCATCGAAATCATGAGAAAGGTCCATGGATTATTGTGTACTGTGTCTGTGAACAGCGACCCAAAAGAAGACCATATTTAATGTTTTCTCCATGAGGGTCCGGCACCCGTTCTGTATAGTCAGAGCAGAAGCAGGCAGCTTGGAGTTTTGCCATTGCCTGATCACAGCATCAGTGGTGCTGGAAGCATTTTCAGAGTGTTGGTGCTGCCATCAGTGTTACATCAACAAAGGTGTCACGCAAAGAACAAATGAGCCACACTCATTCAGCAGGAGAGCAGTGAGGGTGTGGTATGAAGCTGATGGTGCATTTTGGAGCAGACCGACGCAAATATATTAATATAGTGTGGTAGCGTACTGTCATTTACAGACCCACATTTTCCATTGAAATGGCCACTGAATTTTCGCAGGGATGCAGTTTTACTCATAAAACTATATAGCCACAAACAACGTGTGGAAATTGGGTTTCATTTGCACCTCGCTAAGTAAAATGTCTTGATTTGTTTAGATCCTATTAAAATTCTTTGCTTCCGTCATACTTAAAAATACAAAATCAGAGATTCATTTATGCTTTCCAGTGCTGGTCTATTTAGAAATATTTGTACATTTACATATCTTTAAATTTTATTGTGTTATTGTGCAGCCTTCCAACCACCCCCTTTGTACTCAAGCAAGATTTCCACATAGTTCACTTTACAAAATCTTCTCACTAAAAGTAAACACCAATCTCCATGTTTAAACTAATGGGCAGCAGTTTGTCAGAAACCATATCCAGACATTTGATCCCTGGCTTTGAACACACAAAATTTAACAAGATAAAGACAACATTGTAAGGCATCTTTTTTGCTCATTCACCTTTCGAACGCTAGCATGGCTATTTCTGGGTGTGCTGCTGCACCCCCTCACCCCTACTTCCAGCACCTGTGCACAACATGGGCTATAAATCGAACAGGGGCAGATAAATCCAGTGCTTTTTTCAATCAGTTTAAGAAAAATCTGGTTCCCGCAATGTCTTGTTTAAAGCCAGTTTCCTCCGGGGGCTGTAAAAACGCATTGTACTGCTCTCCAATGTGGGCCAAAAAATATCCCAGCATTGCCCTTGGTGGGTCTCCTTCTCCTCACAGGCATATATAGTACAGAAAGCTTGAAGCACTGGCTCCAAGAAACTCTAGATCCCTTCATCTCTGAGTTGACCTGCCCACATCATAGCAATACAGTGCTATGGTACTGGAATAGCTGGACTATCTGAATACATAATGCCTACATTAGGCACTTGTCCCAAGTTCCTGGTGATATGATTGCACTATCAATCAATCAATCAATCAATCAATCAAGCATTTATATAGCGTACTACTCACCCAGAGGGTCTCAAGGCGCTGGGGGAGGGGGGTCCGCTGCTGCTCGAACAGCCAGGTCTTGAGCTGCTTCCTGAAGGCGAGGTGGTCCTGGGTCAGGCGGAGGTGGGTCGGGAGGGAGTTCCATGTCTTGGCGGCGAGGTAGGAGAAGGACCGTCCCCCTTTGGTGGCTCTTCGGATGCGGGGGACGGCGGCAAGGGCGTGGACGGTCGATCGAAGCTGGCGTTTGGGAGCGTAGAAGTTGAGGTGGCTGTTGAGGTATCCTGGGCCTTGGTTGTGTAGGGCTTTGTGTGCGTGGGTGAGGAGTCGGAAGGTGATTCTCTTGTTGACCGGGAGCCAGTGCAGGTCTCTCAGGTGTCCGGAGATGTGGTTGCGACGGGGGATGTCCAGGATGAGTCGTGCTGAGGCGTTCTGGATCCGCTGGAGTCTCTTCTGGAGTTTGGCGGTAGTTCCGGCGTAGAGGGAGTTGCCGTAGTCTAGACGGCTGGTGACGAGGGCCTGGGTGACCGTCTTCCTGGTCTCGGTGGGGATCCACCGGAAGATCTTACGTAGCATGCGCAGGATGTTGAAGCATGACGAGGAGACGGCCTTGACTTGTCTGGTCATGGAGAGGGAGGAGTCCAGGATGAAGCCCAGTGGTACATGGTGGTATTCCTTCGCTGCAGCTCTCCACCCATGTATGCATTGACTCACATATTCACACATGTAGGATCATTTACCTAACAAAACCATTCAGCCAAAACCTGATGCACTCTCCACAGATGAACCTTTACACACTTTACACAATTCATATTCTTAAAACGGCTTGTCCTGCTTGTTTTACAGTGCTTGTGTTACCATTACAACCAGGACTGGCTTTAGGGTGGTGAGACCGGTGCCGCCACACCTAGTGACAAGCTTGAGAAGGCGCCATTAGCGTGGCAGGCTGAGGCGAGATAAGTGACCCCCGGATCCATCTTTGTGGGTCTGGCATTTTTGGGGAATAAAAATGTCACAATAGCTCTGTTGGATAATGTGCTCGAGGGAAAGATCTGTAATTTTTCTGGTAACAGTTTGACTCATGATAAAGTGGGATAGAATGTTAATGTTCCTTCTGCAAAGCACAACCTTTTACATGCAGATCACAACTTTTTAGGTCTCGCTGAGACAGCGAAAGCTGTCTCTTTGAGACATTTTGTAAGTGAGTTTTTGAAAGTGCTTCCCATGGCATAGAGCTACAGTGCACGAGGCGTGCACGCGCACAAAGCAGCCATATAGCTTTATGTCGCTCTCCCTCGTAGCCCCTCTCCGCCCCCTTCCCTGCTGCTATTTCACACCAGTTTTCCTCAGAAGTCCCGCTTCCCTCCCCCCCCACACCATCGCGTCTCGCGTGTCAAAATAGCTAGTGTTTATTTCTCTCGTATGTTTGTCACTTAGGAAACCCTACCCCTTGCCATTCGCTTAAGACTTTACGTTTCCAGCTCATGGCACTGCTTTTTCACAGGGTCTTAATTGTTGCACACTTGCAGATGCTGGTCTCCGTGACACCTTCTCTGCTCCTCATTCTGTCCACCGAGGCCTCTAGTGTCAGTGGTATAGTTTCTGTGCGTTTAGTGATGACGGACGATGAGTCACAGAGACCCGCCTGAAGGGCAGCGTCACCCTTCCTCGCGCGGTGAAACGTCCTCACGCGGTGAAACCTGTTATTACTCGAGAAACGAGGGTAGACTTGTTAATATATGCAGTGCATTCCTCTCGAAAGAGCCCCCCTGTCAGTGGAGGATTCCACGAGTGAGAACATTCAAAGTTCAAACATGTTCTTTTTCTTGAAGTAAATCCAGTCGTAAGAAGTTGTGTTCTTAAGAAATAGAGCCATCGGCTTTTCAAATAGAGCGATAATAGGATATAGAGATAAAGCAAAGCAGACTTTTATTATTGTTTACTAGACGCTTGTATTTTGTAAAATAATCTCGCTGTGGTCTTGTCTGTTTTAATTTTAACATGTGTTCCAATTGTCCGCACACCAACAGTCCATAAATCACTCAAGCCAATTAATTGAGAAGGTTTTTGAGTCTGAGAATGTTTTGGTCGAGCAGTGTGGTGGTATTTTTTTTTTCCGGGATCAAAAACATATTTTTCTTTCAGTACGCATGGAGGGTAAAAGCAACAGATTGGCTGTTTTCCCTTGCACTTTTTCTTTGTTCGGGAAGCCAAGTTAAATAAACATGTTTTTCTAAGCCTTTCTGTGGTGAAAGCTGTGACCGATGACGCAGCTGAAACGAAGGCCATTTGCCCGGGCGCCACACCTTTTGTCTGGGCCGGGCTGCATGGCCCTGCTCACTGAGGGCTGTGGCGGCGCTAGCTTTCGTACAGATGCCCTACGAGACAAGAGTCTTTTCAAAGCGAGTGACAGCAAAAACTTTCGGAAGTTTAATGAGGATTCCCGGAGGCCTGTGTCCTTCGCAGATTGCCCGGGTCCTTTCATCAGTGATATTTGATGGACAAATAGACCAAATGCAAGGACAAAAATTCTATGGCTCCTGCGTGTCTGCACAAAGGAAATCGGCCTCCTCGACAATAGGGTTAATGGCACTCTCGCCCCTGTGAAAGCCATAATGTAATAGTAAACTAAATGAAGAGGGCGTTCTTTACACTTGCCAAATGCTCCTCTGCTTATTCAGCTTTTCAGCAGACCTAAGGGTGAGAAAAGACAATAAGTAATCATATTATCGAGGCCTTTCATTTTCTTACACTCTGTTGGTCCTGCTCTCCTTCGCCCCCAATGCATAATGTTATAATAGCCAACAATTGGACATGGCATCATTCAATTAAAAAAGGCAGGTGCAGGAAAACGGCAAGCATGCTAGTGGTGAGTGAAGTTTGTTTTCCAGGTCATTGTTCATGCTGTCGATATAGCTAGCTAAATCTGAGTGTTTTTTTTTCTAAAACTGGCCATCTATTACCAACTTTTTTTGGACATGCACTTCCGGCCTTTCACTGGAAGATTGTTGTAGCACTTATTGTGAGTAGGCCTATCTCCGAATGTTCCATTTAGATTTTTCCAATTTTCTACCGCCATATGTGATTTTAGAATAAATATATATTGCTGGGTACTATCTTGCTTCTTGAACTATGCATCAGGGTCGCAGACAGCCCTAGAAAAAGTCTGCACAGATAGACAAATATAAAAAACTCACAACACAGATAGAAAAGATCCTTACAGATAGCGAACAGGAAAATAAATGGACACTAATATGCGAAATGATTTGTAAGTCATCCCCTCATCACTCAAGTTATTCAATTTACTTTTGAAAAAGGAGCCAGTGTTTCTGAGCTCATCTACACCGAGTACCAGTCTCCGTTCTTCTGGGGCGTTGACGCTTCTGTTAATTGCACATGACTGCACCTCTCATGCACTTTATTACCCACCAAAACAGACGAGAGGCAGTATCCAAAATTAATATTTTTTATTATAGAGTAATGTGACAGCAGTAAAGAGCCAACACGTGTTTCACAATATTTATTGTATCATAAGGGCCATATAGACAGTTATAAATCACTACAATAAAAGCAGAACAAGCATTTGCAATGCAACAGGTCTCGCATTTACGTGAGTTTTAGCTGATGGCATTGTAAATGAAATGCCTTTTATTTATGTTTTTTTTTCTTTAAACATAAATTTAATGCATTGTCATTTACAATGCCAACAGCTTAAACTCTGGTAAATGCGAGACCTATTGCATTGCAAATGCTTGTTATTTTATGTAGGGAGCTAACTGGGCACTGCTTTTGTAACGGAGATCCTTTGTTACTTGCAATTTATCAGAAGTTGCAATCTTTCCAATATAGCCCAGTGAGCTATGAACTGGCCTCAAAGCCCTGCATGCAAACAACAAGGCATGGGTTTAGAACCTTAGTGTTTCCCCCTCAATCTTCCATTATTCTTAGATTGCTGAAAAGGGTTCCTTTGAGTAGTAATGTATATCTTTATTAGTATACAAACCACAATCACTGTGTTATGTTTCAAATTCCGAGTTTATGGGGCATATTTGCTAACACTTTGCACCGGGTTTGAGTCCCACATGTGATGCAAACCTAGTACAAAGTGTTGCTTGACAAATGACTTTCCAGCACAAATCTTGAATTGTTTCGGAAAGTAGCCCAACAGTAATGCTATACAGTAATGCAAAGTAGCACTATGTGTACGATGGCTGACACATGCATGTTCCCATGTAACCACCTATGAACATTGACATTAAAACATATCTCCTAACATAAGTGAAAGACACTTGTGTAAATAAAAATGGGCCTCCTCGAGGATGGTGTAAACCTGGAGAAAAGATGTATTTTCTCCAAACCATCCCAACTTTTCATGTGTGCTGCACTGTATAGCACACATACAAAGTGGTATAGAATTTTGTGCTGGAAAGGTACCGTTCCAGTACAAAACGTATGCTTGACATCACATATACCCGTTGTTCTTTGCTGAAAAGTAGTATGCATTGGCACAGGGCAGTCTAAGCTACACCAGTGCTAGGGGAGCGTGCAACAGCACCATATTTTAGTATCCATGGTGCTGTTGTGCTGTCTCCTTTTCACGCAGCAACAATAGTTACTGTACTGCCTGAAAACTTGGTAAATCTGCCTCTTTGTTTCTCCAGACTAAGCACTCTTAACATATAATGCCTACCAGTATGGATGGCATGCCTCCCACACCTTGCATCCATCATTGTCTCTAGCAAATCTTCCTAGACATTGATTCACACACTTGTGTGGGGGTGCCAACAAAGATTATTGCACCGGGCGCCACCACGCAAAAGCTCACCTTGATTACAACAAAAAGCTACAGGCAGGAGCACATCTTAAGTAGAAATGGAGGTTTGGATTCTTTACTTCAATTTCCTATCACAATCAAATTTTACCAAGATTGCATTTCAACATTTCAGTGGAATCTGAATATGGTTGTTCAGGCTCCTAGGAACATTATTCTAAGTCGTGGTAGATTCTGTTGCTTGGTGGTTGAATTCCACCATTGTTTTCATTACTGGGGGGTCTACTGTGATTACTTCCGCTCAGAAAGAAAAGACCTTCTGAGAATAAGATCTATGCTGCTCTACGCTGTCTAACTCCAACAGAGCTCTTGGAATCATGGAAAAGCTAAAAAGTTTATTAGAGAAACAAAAAAACCCGCGAGAGCATCTGTCTACTAGGATCGAAGGAGCAGAGGATTGAAGAAAGAGGGTGAATGGCTTTCAGAGATCTCTTCGTCAATTCTTTTTTAATCCACAAAAGTTCCAGATATATCCCAAATGGAACATTGTATGATAGCAGATAAATAAAACAATTAGTTTCAGAAAGAGGCACAATTGGGTATCAAAAAGCATATTTTATTTTGCTTCAGAACCACTCGTTTCAATATGCAAATATTGCTGCTTGTATTCATTGATTACCGCTTTACATCACAAGAGCCTTCTAATGAGCTTGTGATTGAACCACTAACATAACCTGTGATGAGTCATTTCTTGAGAAAGGGACCTAAGCGGCCTCTTGGCACGCCTGTTTTTGTGTATTTGCATCTAAAATGCCTTTCCCTGCGCACACCATAATTTTATGTGACTAACATTGTGCTAAGAAGAGGGGAAGAGAAAAGAGATGCCAAGTCATTTTACCGCATGCACTTTTATCCTTCTTGATTTTAATGTAGTTGCCAAGGAAACGGAGCACTCACGATGAAGCTGTGTTTCCATATTTGAACTCAGAACAAAGGAATGGACAATGCAAATGTCTACAAAACATAAAAGTATGTGGCAAACTAGACATACAGCTGGTGGTGGCATGGAAACACAAGGCTTGCGATAATTGTGCGTGGAAAGTAAAAACAGAAAGGTAGTGGCTATCAGACGATACAGTGGACACAACTCTTTGTATTGTACGAGATAGCACAGCTGACAAGAACACTAGGTCGAATGCAAAGGGGCCTGAGAGCACAGCAACGCGTTCCACTGAAGAATTACACCTACAATTAGATGCAAAGCAGATTTTGTCTAAAACAAGTGAACAGTAATGTCTGCATTGATGTATGTACGATTTAAATATGGTTCAACATATCTAAAGATGTGTGTAATGGAAAAGGTCAGACATAGTCCACAGCATGAAACGTATGCTCAATTCTTTGACAGTAAAACATGGGCGCCAACATAAAACATATTAAGACAAAGTGGTGTGGTCTCTGTCCTTGTTTATACATTTATTTACAACCTGAACCCAGCTAAGGTGCACCAAACCTCTGTACATTCAAAGAGTGATGTACATCTCAGAATTGCATTTCACATATTTAAAATCTTAGGCATAGGGAGGTTAAATGATCTGGCCAGAGGAACACAACTTTAAGTCAAGTGCCAAGGCAGGGATCAGAACCCGAATCCCCGGGTTCCAACATGGACAGTGTCACCTGTACACCTCATCTTCTCTCCCAGGTCGTTCACTGTCATGTCACCGACAGAATTGTCTCACATGAGGGGTTTTCCAAGCACTGGCAGTTGAAGAGGCTGTTGAGGTTTCTTTGATCACTGCTGTACAAATGGTTCTTCCTTCCTCACTAATGTGGAGTACCCTGTCCACCAAACCCTGAATCAGGCCCTATGTCCTGCACGAGGCGCAATTTTAATATCACAAGTGCAGTGCCCTTCAAACCCATCTCTGTGCAGGGCTGGCCTACCTACTTTCATTAACACACCTTGTCCTGGCAGAGATGTTTAGCCATTTGACCTGAGCCCTGGACTAGGAAAAGTGGCTTGTGGGTAATTGTGGGACTAAAGCTTGGTAATATTTCATGCATTGCATTCTTCTGATTAAACTGATTCAAGACAGAACATTAATATAGGATTATAGCCTGTTGCTCAGGCCTACTCCAATTTTTAAAGGTCATGAATCTGAGTCATGGAACGAGCCATAATTGAGGATATCTAAGCAAAGAAAAGGCCTTTAAAAGGGGAGAGAGGCACTGACTTTTAGCCCAATGTAGGAGGCTATAAAAATATTCCACCCACTGAGAGAAGAATTTTCTCAATTAAAAAGGGTACAGATAAACATTGGAATTTTGGAACAGAATGTCTATACCAGCCACTGTTGCTCCCGGGTAACTCAGATTTCTGCAATGGAGCACTCAGCTTTTATAAAGACCCTTTGAACAAATATTGCAGTGTATAGACAGGGCTTACGTAAGGGTAAACAGAGATTTGGTTGCTTATCTTCAGGGCACCACTTTCGCTTGCCTTTTAGCAGACTCCACTGTCATTACCCTCTACCTTTATTAATCCCAGGCCTATTACTTGATAAATTGAAAACAAGGTTAGGACATTAACACAGAGTATAGTAATGTGGAGGAAATCCATCTTTTTTGCATAGTCACCCTTGAACTTTCACCTTTTTCTGGACCTTATTACTGGCAAGTAGAAGGATTCTCTGCCTTATGGCACTTCTATACAAAGCCACAGTACGTCTGCTCCGCCCCTAAAATGGTATTAGTAAAATTGGTTTGATACTAATTGTCTGTTTTACTTTACTGTAAAACCATGGTAGATGTTGTTTTCACTGTGTTACTGTGAGTGTTGGTACAAATACTTTACACATTGCCTTTGATAGCCTAGACTGCTCAGGCCAAGCTACCTAGAGGGTGAGCAGGGGTTATCTTAACAGTGTATCCCCCTTTCCCTGACTAGAAACAAGGGTCCCTACTTGGACAGTGGTACCTACCCTGCCAACTAGAGACCCCCAGATCTAACAGGGTGTCTCTGTCAAATTTGACAACCACCAGTCAAATGTTTAACTTTTAAACCTATAGTATGGGGGCATTTTATTTTCTTTGCTGTCCCTCACCGCCACGTGTTACCTGGTAGTGACAAACAGCACAAAAAGACATATATTATCAATAATTCTAATTTAAGCAAATGGTGTTATATGTAAACCTCCAATGGCCCGACAGAGTATGGGCCGTCGGAGGAGTATGCCAGTAACCACTTCGTGGAAGTCCGAGGCTACACTTCCCCCATAGGGACCACCTTTTTCATAATAAGTGTCCGGCCCAGGGTCCATGGGTTACTGGGTTGCCCGTCCTTCTTTAACACAGTAACCGAGCTGGAGTAGGCTCCATCGCTGACATGTGTATGATCAGGTTTAATGGGCAGGCGGACTGAGGCTTTGACATAGAATGTACTCAAGATACTCTGTTGCAGTTTTGATGGAGTACCCTTCCAGCCAAACTCTAAATCAGGCCATAAGTCTCAAGGGCGAAACTTTGAATGGTACGACCTCCTTGGTGTATCTGATCTCTGTTCCATCACAGTTGACCTGAAATCGCGCTAGGTCCCGATCATCCTCGAACCTCTGTTTTTCAATGGTGCTTTACTTTTCCTTTATGCTTTTTGCCCTAAAACTCATACCTCTGCTTTCTCTTATCCAAATTTACTGATTTGCATGTATTTTTGCTCATCAATATTTCTCTATCTTTCTAAATTAGTATGGCAGTTTAATTGCTTTTGTTTACTTTAAAGTTTTTAGTATTGCTTAAACGTAAGCACACTTCTCTGCTGATTGCCTGTCATTTGTGCTATAGCAACCAGGTTTTGAGCAGAAATTCTCTGAAATCTGTGTTTTGTCACCAAATTGTGTTTATTAAATTGGTAGGAATCAATCTCTCCGATATTAATAAACCAATATCTGACACATTTTATGAATCGCCCACACATGGACGAGACGGTCTCTTTTAAACCAAGAGGGCAAATATCATTTCATCAACTACAATTATTTGAACCTGTGATTTATTCCATTACTTTTATCAGAGGTGATCTTTTAAAACAATTTATTAAGTGTTAGTTTCTTAATCTACAAAATCTTACATAGATTAATTGTTCTGTTGTGCCACCTAACCCTCAGAGATGTTCTCTTCCCTAAAGGCAGCCTGGAAAAACTGCTTATTATAAATGTGAACATAACAAGCCAGAGAGCGCTCATAACATGCTCCTTCCTTCCTTCTAAAATTTAGCTTCAGTGGAGAACCAAACACAAATAAATTTCTTTCAGTAAGGAGAAACCTTTGTTACCACCGTTTTGTGTACTTTCTGTCCCCAAATAAGCAGTGGGATTGACTAATTAGCGTAATACTGTTAATTCTGAATATTTCCCATGAGATTATTATTCATTAAAGTATTTATGTAGCGCAGATCTCACCACAATGGAAGCAAGGCACTGCAGGTAAAAACAAAAGACAAAACTAAAATAACAAACCAGGTACATAGCAGTTGCAGAGGAGTGGCTCAGATGGTCAGGATAACTATACAACTAGTACAAATAAGCAGCAACACACCAACATTGGATAGTGCTACCTTAGTCTAAGATCAATCCAAACAATGCCGTTGTCATGTGTACCTCACACATCTATTTCTAAACTCTATTTGTAAGTGATTGGTAAATATATAAAAACTTCGAATTTCCTTTTTCCAACTTAAATCTACAGAAATATAGGGCCAGATGCATCAAGCAGTTTTTGCCTTCGCAAACGGCTGATTCTCAAAATCGTCCGTTTGCGAATGCAAAAAAATGCTCTTCTGATGCAGGAAACCCTATTTTGCGATTTGGTAACCTGATACCGAATCGTAAAATGGGTTTGCGATTTGCTATTAGGAAGGGGCGTGTTTAGGGCGCCCCTTCCTAATACCGAATCGCATCGGTATGCATGAATGTTTTGCGACCGAAATGCGGTCGCAAAACCTTCGCGTTTTACCACCTACTTCAAGTAGGTGGTAACCAATTCACAAATGGGAAGGGGTCCCCAAGGGACCTCTTACCCTTTGGGAATGTCTGTAAATGCATTTTCTAAGAGAATGCAGTGGTCCACTGCCTGCTCTTAGAAAATGAAAGGAAAAGTTGTAATTTTCTCTTTTATAAAGCAGCCCTTTTTCATTAAAGGAAAACGGGCTGCTGTACAAAAAAAGATTGCTTTAATAAAAAGCAATCACAGACACGGTGGTCACCATCCTGTGACTTATGCGATTCCTAGGAGGTCGCAAATTGCGACCGACCTCATTAATATTCATGAGGTAGGTCATTTGTGATCCCCTAGGAATTGCATAAAGTGTTAAACACACCTTCATGCATTCAGTTTTGCGATTTTCTAATTGTGAATCGTAAGGATTCACAATTAGGAAATCGCAAAATGGTTTGTTGATGCATCTGGCCCATAGTGAGTTAGAATTTACTGGTAAGAGCCACCATGTACATCATGTTCGTCTGTGCTTCATGCACAGAGCATGAGTGATCTGCATTAATTTCGATTTCTTTTTTACTATTACTAGTGCCTTTCAAATTCACTTACCATCTTCTTTCTATCAGCAAAACTCAAGCATTCCCTACCTCTTCAATGAAAGTAATTTGTAGTTATATCCTTTTGATGAGTAGGTGAATTAATCTAGGATTTCTCCCTCTTGAGCTGTATTTTTGGCTTAATGAAGTTCTATATGTTAGTAATACCATTTACACTAACATCCCCCAGTGTGTATGTTATAACTATCATAAACTCTCCATCCCCAGCACTCATGAATTAAGCAATGCCCAATATTTGTAATTTCTGAAATGTTGCTCTAAAAAGTCGTAGATTTAATAAGTATGTCTATTCTTCTGAGCTGTTGCTTAAAAAATATGAATATCTTTTAACTGTGGTGATAGCAAATCCTCTTTTTCTGCACACTATGTACCTCAATATTTTTTTAATGTTTTCAATGACCATATGGCCATCAGAAAGAATAGTCCCAATCAAATTAGTTATCTCTTACACGCCACCTTTCATGCTTTACTGCTCGTATGCTGCTCCTTCGCAAGGAGGGGCAGAGCATATCCAGGCAGCAATATGGCCACTCTGGAGAGCAGCTCTGCTGTCCGACACTATAATCTGCAAATTATTCTGCACCATCGGTCCCATCCACGGCAGCAAAATCGCCGACTACCACCTAGCAACTGCGGAGAGCCTCCCTATGTGATTTCCAGGCACCAGACATGACACTATATGCACTTTGCGCTCAGGGTCAATAATTCATTTCTGGCTATACCCCACACGATTCCAGCCACATGCGGCCATTGAGACGGATGTGGCGTCCACCTGACCACTGCCCACTGCACTATATCAGACTTACAGGCCTTGATGTACAGAGATTGATACAGTTGAGTGTGTTCAGTGGGTTTGGCAAGGCCTGCACCATCGAACCCAATTGAAATGCATCTACGTCCTGTCTATCCCCTTAGCGCTCAACCCACTGCTACCTACCTTGCAGGACGACGGCGCTAGAGCACAAGCACACAAGAGGAAATTATTCACATTTGCTGACCTTTACCCTGATGGGCAATTCCTTTCTCCTTTCAATCTGAGTGAATCCTCATGACCCACTGCACTAGACATCTTGCTATACCGCAAGCTACGCGCCACATGCCAAGCAACACATAACACATTCCTTGACCCTCCACCCACGTTACACGCTCTTGAACACATGCTGACAAATACCTCCTCCCACAAATTAGTCAGCTGCCTATATGCAAGACAAGGCACCAATCGGTGCCTCAACAGCCTGCAATACCTAGGCCCTAAACATTAATCCCCCCTCACGCATGAGCTATGAACACATTGCTGGGGGCAGACTGCAGCTCTGTCACCTAACTATAGACTGAGACTTATCCATTTTAAGTTCCTCCATCAATTGTACCATAGACCAACATACGTGCAGGGCAAGAGTCTGGTGGCAGAAGCCAGCTGTGTGAGGTTCTGGTACCGCAGGCCTCCTTTCTGCATCTCGCCTGGGACTACCCAAAGGAGGCAGACTATTGCAGACAGTGCACTATACCCTGCAACAGATCATTGGCCACCTCACACCGCAGACCCCACTAGTATGCCTTCTGGGCTATGTCAGGCACCTCGCACCTGAGATCTGATGTCTCACAGCTATGCTCTTGCTTCTGACAAAGCGCCAAGTTGCCATGCTCTTGGGGAGGAGGCCTGCACCCAAGGTTGAGTCCTAACTGCAGGATGCAGCCTATTGTCAGGAGCAACTGGCCAACCACTGGGAACAAGTATCACAGACAGCTCACCCTAAAGATATTTAGGAACCACTGCTATCGTGCCTACGCTCTGAGATCCACCCCCCCCCCCCTCCCAGGATCGCTTGTAGAGGCAGAGTAAGTAGCTTTGTCAAATCTCTCTTTCGTTATTTGTCACCATGGGATACTGTATTGCTTCTTTTGACCTAACTTCCTGTTCTCCCTCCCCACTCGTCTCCTTTTGCACACTTTTCTCCCTCCCCCTTCTACCCCCCCCCCTTATTCTTTCACTGTTGACTGTTTTGAGGCCATTGCCTCTATAGTGTTCTTTATATCAAATGTTAATACAAAACAATTTAAAAAAAGGTATTCAAAAGCAAGGCTATCAGATATGAAATGCTTCATCCTATGTTACACATTTATCATCAAATCCTAATTACAGGGATGACCATAGAATGAAATGGATTATCATTACCAATATGCCAGCAATTGGCACAATTATATTAATTATGTAAAGAATTATGCCAGGGAATGTAGGGACATTGTCAAGAAGGCCCATAATAGGTCAGGGATGTCCCCGATTATGTTATGTTAAGGACATCCAGAATCCAATCAAGCATGAGCACAATACATTAAGGGTTTGTGGATTTTATGACTGATAGCCAAGAATGCCAACCAAATGTCAGAGCTGGGCCAGTATTATCCCAGGCATAGCCAGAATATTGTCAAGAATGACAAGAGTATGTTCAAGACGGGCTACTTATATGCCAGGAATGGCTGAAATGTTGCCAAACATACCTATAATATGTAATGAGTACACCACAGTTATAGTACAAGTTATAGTAGCAATACACAAAGAATCATTCAAGGAATGCCCACAATACATCAAGAACAAGTCATCATCATTTTAAGGTTAGCAATAATGAGATCAATAATGCCCATGCTGGGTCATGAATGGGCAGCAATAATGCAAGGACAGCCAGAATGGTACTGCCAAAATGCCTCTAATGTATTGTGGATGGGCCGCTGTTATGCCAGGGATAGCCATGATGGTATCAAGAAAGGACTATATGTCAGAATCTGTCACAGGTATTCTAGGACTGTCAGAATGTTGTCAATAATGCTCATACTATGTCAGAAAGGTTGACCACTGAGAGATAGAAGAATGTCATCAAGAATGCCCACAAAGACCCTCCTTACAAGTTCCATGGACTGGCAGAGTGCAAACTTCAGACAAAAATGAAATCTACTGCGCAACAACCCACCAACTTTGTGAAATTAGATATTAATCCTACTAGGAATGGCGAATAACCAAATTCTGCATGGTTTTCTCTGTTCTGCGGCTTAAGCTCACATTTACCTCCTTCCCTGAGCAGGTGGTAAATTAGCAGAGGGAGGTGCTGGGCTGCTGGTGGAAAAAGGACTCTTGGATGATTGGGCAGGAAAGAAGAAAAAGGTGACCTGCAGGGTGATCATTATATGCTTCCCCCTTGCTAAGAATGCTCAGGCAGGGACGCGGCCTGAGGGGTGGCTGCTGAAATTGGGCCGGCTGTTTGTGCAACTGAGAAAAACAGTGCAGAAACACCAGGCTAACTGTGATCAAGCTGAGTGGTATCCCTCCTCGGCGGGATATTACAAGGGCGTAAATATCAAAGAGTAATTAACCTAGGATGAGACAGAAAGACTACTACAAAGAAATTCCATAATATCTCTCGCACTCTCAGCGGCTGATTCTACAAAAGGCCAGTCAATAAAAGAAAGATCCAGGGCCTGGAGCTCAACACGCTTTGAAGTTCAGGGTAAGGTGATTGCTCAGGCTAGAATATCGCCACTTCTGGCTTTGCCTCTCTGTTCTGAATGCTGCCTTACAGACCTACTCCGGGGATGAGAGATTGAAAAAAACATTGAAGGATCTCATCTTTGAATGCACAGTGTGGCCCTATACACTGCTCAGCTGCTCCACTACTGCCACTAAGCAGTAGGAGAGGAGACAGCGGAAAGGTTTGTCAATCTCCTTCTCTGTAACTGATGGAATTCTACCCCATGTGCCCTTGAAACCAAGCTGCCACTTTTTAAAAGTTCCAACTTCTCTGAAATTTCAGTCATGGTTGCAATCACTAGCATGTGAGAATACTCATGTGACACCTCTCTTGTCACCTCTCCCATCAAAATGCACTTCATTTATCGAAGGTCTTTGCTACCTATAGTTTACCCAATCCATAATACAGCTTAAGAAATAATGTACATTGCAAGGCTGCTCAACATGTTTTTAAGACTTTTGAGTTAAATATATATAAATCATCAAATATTTTCTATTTCATTAGCCATCCAGTCAAAATTATCAAGTGTATATGTTTGGCATGACTGTTCCCTTGTTGATTTATGCAGCTGTGGATCTTGAAATCCACTCACTTCAGGATATTCCTTTATTCATTTTACTGTAGTTAAATTCATCTCTCAATCATTACTGTATTCACCCCATATGCCATTTTTGTCCCTCCTGCCAATTTAATCAAGTAAGGTTAATACTCGCCTTTATCTAGTCCTCCTCCACATTCCCGTTACTAGCGAGCAACTACATACAGTTGCTAATAGTGCCATCCCAGTCACGCCCCTTCTCTGGATTCTTATCATAGATTGCAGCTCATCAGATCCCATTGTCATATCTAACTGGTGCAAAATCAAGCATGACTCTCTTTTGGGAAAAGATAGCATCGGATCATTCTTTTGTGTTCATCAGCCTCTCATGGCTGACCCATTAACTTTCAACAGGATGACTATTTCCTGGTCTTCTGGCACTTGATTCCTCTTATCAAATCAGTTTTGGTATCTATCTTGTCTTTCTTCCTTTCACAAAAATAATTGATCATTGATTGTCCTTCTATGATTCCTCGCCCTTACAAATCCACTTTAACTCACTCCCCGAGGTGAGCTATTTTGTACGCAAAATTCTGAGATTTTTACACTGATTTCCGCCTTCTTATTTGACTACCACAGAAAGTGTTTTTGCTTTTTCAGTTTGTATGCTTGCTTTAGGTGTCAATGGGCATATTTCATTCATTTCTTGTCTTGGATTTCTGCTCTCTTGAAATCTGAGGTATGTTTGCCTATTCTGACACTGGTACTGTTCTTAGTTCTCCTGAAGTCTAAGGTGCTTGCCATAGTGCATATGGAAACATGTACTGTTCTTAGTTTGAAATAAAGTATCCCCTGGTCATAACATATCATGAATTAGACCCAATGCCTTTAACGCTCTTTCTATTTGTCTTTTCCAATGCGTTTGTGCCTACGTCTCTCTCTGTCTTCCTCAATATATGTATCACTCTCTCTGTTTTCCCCCCTAGCTTCTTTTCCATTGTCTTATGCAGGGGGCGCATTCACAAAAGCAATTATGAGAAAGGGAGGTGGTACTAAAGGGGTACTTGTTTACATACTGTTACAAGTCTTTGTAATCAGTGGTGAAACGTCCAATATCTTAATGGCAAAAGCACAAGCAGAGTGCAATACTTGTTATTTGTAAAAGCTATATACAAATATTCCCTGAATATTCCCATTTTGGATATTTTGGGGCTAATTCAAAGATGGATGTAAATGAGCACTACGTTATGATTTCCAAAATTATTCTGTGACTATGCCCCAATGTCTTTACTACTGTCTTTATTAGTCTTCTTCAATGTATTACAACTCTGTTTTGTCTCTCCCGATTTCTTTCCATTGTCTCTGTTTATCTTAGTAAGTATTCATAATGTAATCACGGCCCGCTATCAAAAAACTAGGAGCCACACTTTTCAAAATGTAGCGCAGCGCAGGAAGTCACCTTGCTGCGCTACGTTTCAGGAAAAGGACAGGAATGTGCCATATTTATTATAATACAGAACATTCTTGTCTTTCCCTAGCGCTGTCTAGAACAAACGCAGGCACTCTTACACCATTGTGCAAGGGTGCCTGTGTTGTAAACAGGATTGTTTTTGTGCACAAAGGGAAATCTTCCTGCACGTAAACAATCCCCTGAGGCACTTTAACACCCATAGAAAGAAGAAACGATTAGGGGAAATAAAGATATTTTTTACTGTTACGCCTCACCTGGGAAGGCATAGCATTTTGGTGCATTCCCAGGTCTCCCAGTAATGGTAAATCTATGAATTCATCAAATTCAATGGGTTTTGCATGGGAACCCACCACCCATGAAATGCCTCCCTGGGGCAGAGTAGCGCAATGCAGCGATTTGCGATGCATTGCGTTATTCGGATTTATCAAGCAAGGGGGCTTTGCTTGGCTTGATAAATCGCATCTTATGGGTTACGTCGCCTTTGCACCATGTTGCATGGTGCAAAAGCGATGCAACCCCTTGATAAAGATGGCCGTAGATCCCGACCCCAGGTCGCATCTCCTCTATTCACATTGTTGTCTTGACAGAGTCCAGTAAGCTCCATCAGGGGTCTTTCTTTGGCAGTAAGATAGCATTCAACCGGACTCTCTGTTTTCTTCTGCTTCTTCATTCCTGTCCATTACCTTTATTTTTACTTATGAATACAGAATAAAGTATAGGTTCAAAAATTCAGCTATATCTTAGGTATTTGGTAAATGCTTGAAATTTTGTGTCAGACAGTTCTTAGTTTATCTAAGTAGATATCTTCATTACTGTGGGAGCGCTATCTCTTGGATAATCTGCATAGTAGTAACCCCAACTCGGGGTCGGGGACTATGTTGCCCTCAAGAATCGGTGGCAAGCTTCAAAACAGCATTTCAAGAACAGTTAATCAGCAAAAAGAACTGAGTCTAAAAGGAGTTTTAGATCAGAAATTTAGGGAGTCGAGGAAGTTTTTAAATGTTAATGAAAAAGAATAGTTCAGTTCAATAAATCAATAATAGGATATAGAGAGCAATTGCCATGAAGGCTCTCAGTGTTAGAAATAGATGCATCAATGACCAAAATCTGAAAAATAGTCTAAAACCAAAATGTGCAGCAAATCAATTGAGAAATGGGCAGAAACCTGAAAGAGTCTGCTTTATACCCAAATTGAGCGTCGTTTATAGCAAATTTTGCCATAGAATTCAATTGAAATTACACAGTCTGCATCAGGTGAGCAGATGTAGCATTTTAACAACTAATAACAGCACAGCATTATAAAACATTATATAATCTAGCACTATCCCCTAGCACTATGCCAAACACTATCCCCTAACATGAATAATATTGAACTCTTTCTGATCTAATGTCATTGGAGGTATCAGAAACAACTAGCTACATGAACAATGAAAAGACTCATAGATGAGCTGTCTACAGCAAGTGAGCACAAAGAGATTTGAAATGCATCTTAAGACTTCCCCCGGAGGTTACCAAATAGTTTTGCTGTGTCAGTGTCAAATATAAAAATACAGTGAATATTATGAAACAGCATCCATGTTAATTCGACATGGAGTCGAGGTCTAGTTAAGGCCTAGTTGAGCACAGGCCATGAAAACGTAATTATGTACATCTCAACAATTTTGTTTCACTTGCAATAGATTTCTTATTAATATGCACATATGAAGCTAAGAAATAACGTCCGCATTATCATCAAAGGTATTTTGGAGTTAACCTATACAATTGAGTACAAATGCAATGCTGCCGACGTAACACCTTTTTTCTTGAAACCCATCCGTGGCTATTGATGTGCCTTGTATGATGAAAGTAAACCACTTGCACAGCCCAGTACATTTCATCTGCAGGGTTGGCAATCACTAGCCATCATCTTCTATTATTCTAGTGGTAACACCCTCGCCTGCTGCATTTGAAGAATTACTTCCGGTGACAAACCCCTCACTGATTGGAAATCATACGTTTAAAAAGAAAAGATCAGTCTCAGATCAGTGCACATGTGTACAAGTACCTGATATGCACACATATTCTGTTAGAGTTGCAGTTGTGGCTTAAATTACTTGCGGTTGGGGTCACTCGGGGGTTCACCCGAGGGGGGATTTAAAAAAAAAACCTCACCTTACCAGGTCCTGCGCCACTCCCGCTCCTGGCTGGGTCCCGCGTTTTCCTGCTCTCTTGCCTTGGGAACCGGAAGTAGGCAGCCTCCCTCCCCTCCCCTAAGCCAATCACAAAGATGTAACGGCAGCGTTGTGATTGGTGGGAACAGAGCCCAGCCGGGCGCCTATGGGGAGGCCAGCAGCCTACATAGAGAAAATGCAGAGTGTGCATTACTAGTTTGGTCGGCCCCAGAGGGCTGACCAAACAGTCAGGGCCCACAGCATTGGGAAAGCCACTCCTCCCCGCCCCCGCCCCCAACCAGGCATACCCTTCTGCTTTCTCACGGTGCGAGAAGTAGAAACATAATATGGTATTTAAAATACCATTTTATTTTTCTGCTTCTCTCACTGTGAATAAAGCAGTGGGGCGACGCTCCTCCGCTCTAATGGAGGAGCCACCATGTAGAGTTGCCAGCAGTGGTTATAAATGCAAATTAGTGTTCAATGAGGTGACCGCATATGAGAGGCGGCTTCATATTAGGCAACACAGTTCGCATGGATTTTCATCCCTACAAACTGATGCTCTTGTATGGTATATTTCATTGGTTACTCGTAAACTTGTAAGTCACTTTGTACTTCAGCGAATACTGAAAAATATGTAAATGAGAGATATGGGACAGCGTGTGCTTTTTTCTATCCAAGTTTTGAGACTCCTTTGTTTATAGCACATAATAACAAAGCATTTAACAAAGCCTACCATTTCCTCTTCAATTTTCAAGCAAGATTTCCTCATTTTCCATTAGTCAACACTAATGCATTCGGGACAACATCTTCAAAGTGCAGTTTTTTTCTGTCAATAATTACAAGGTGTGAGATTCTGTGCAAAAGTGGAATGCTAATTGTATATGTTCTGGTGCACAAGCTGCAATGTGTACTTGAGTTAATCTATGAGTCAAAGAAAACTAGGATGTTTCGTTTTTTGTTCTTAATAGATGACGTGGGTTTATGCAGAATACACATATGACTACTTAATCGTTCTGCATTGATTGTACTAAATTACACTTGTCACAGTTCAGGACACCTCAAAATGTGCGGGGGTGAATAAAACTGTGTTCCTACGTCATTCAGCCGATGTTCTGCAGAAGGACGTGAGACATGGAATTTGCCAATTCTCTGGAACCATCATCCCCCAGAGACAACTCCATGACACTGAGTGCCTGCATTCACATTGCATATATAATTAAGGCAAGCTAACCTTCTTGCAGGGAACCTGTCGACCTACTAATTGTCCTTGCCAACAAAATGTAAAAGGCAGTGGGTACTTCAACTGTGGAAAACCATCCGCTCCATCTCTGGGTTCAGGCAAAAATAGTGCACGAGAAGCATGGTCATAAATATTAGCGCTGAGTTCTTGAGGTCATTTCTAAAAACCTATTGAATTTAACCTTATAAATACACGGCCTGGAAAATCCATTTAGCATTTATGGACTGAAACCCTAATTTATAGGATTTTGGTGTAGGGCAGTGCAGCATCACCCTGCTGCACTGCCCTACACCAAAGTGAAAAGATAGGAATGCACCATATTTATCAGGGGTGGCTCCTCTGCTTAGGCGGAGGAGCGGCGCCCCACTACTCTCCGAGCAGTTCAAAAAGGAAATTTAAAATGATAATCACGCAGCATTATTTAAATTGTATTTTTCCTACTGCAGTGGATCAGTTGTTTCCTGTGGGCGGGGCTGGGCTCTGTGATGCCAGAGAACCGCAGGGTGAAGGAGTGGTGGCACACTTCAAGTGGGCATGACTTTTTGCCCGGCTGTCTCAGGGCGGCCAAACAGCCATGCACACTTGGCATGTTCTCCACCCAGGCTGCATTACAAGCTAGTGTGGAGAACATGCCCAGGCTCCCATTCCCCAAACACGGCGCTTTGACCAATCACAATGCTGCATTGCAGTGTTGTGATTGGCTTAGGGGAGCCTGGGAGCTCGGGTGTTTCCTGCTGCAGACTTCAGGATGAAGATGAAGAGGACAGAGGCGAGGCGTAGGCCAGCCACCCTAGGTAAGTGTTTTATTCTCCTTTTCATTTTTCCCCTTGGCCCCCCCACCACCACCACCCGGTAGCAGGGGCTACTGATATTTATGCAATATGGTGCATTCCTGTCCTTTATCCCTGCATTGGTGCTGTTTCGGCAGCCTAGCACCAACGTAGGCACCCATGCACACTGGTACAAGGGTGCCTCCTTTAAATGCAGGATTGTTTTGTGCAGGAAGGGGCACCTTCCCACAAAGAAACAATCCTAAGAGGCATTTTGCTCTTTCGATGTGTGCTTCTCTTCTCGTTACGCCTCACCTCAGGAGACAGAAGCTTTTGGTGCTTCCACAGCTGACATGACTTTGTAAATTGATCACTAAGGATTTATATATGTATGAGGCATGCGACAGAAAAAGGCCTAAGGCATATCTGCCGGTGTAGAAGCTGTATATACATTATCGTTCACCATGTAACAGGATGAAAATCAATGAATTTTTGATAAAAGGATTAAATAGATTATCATTTGGATTAATTTGGTGTAATTTTTGCACACTTTGGATTTCGCAGTGCGTCCGAGAGTTGGAGTTGATGCACGCTTCAACCTTCTTTTAGTATTTTCAAACACGTGGTTCTGGGGCATACCACGGTCGGGCTGCACGCTACTACTTCAAAACAAGGATAAACTTTGGAAAAAATATATTAAAAACGAAGTGGACTTGTGAATCTTTTTTCACAATTCATATATGAATTTGCCCTCCCACTAGTGGCACCCACAATTACCAGTGATATACTATAAAAATGTTATGTTACATGAGGAGACGACATAATAACCATCTATCCTTTGGCTACGGCAGTTTGGAAAATACGATGACCATGAGTTGGACTCTAATGGATTTAATACGCTTTACTACGAAGATGAACATTACATTATACCACTGAGAAGAACGTGTTGAAATTACAATTATTTGGTTTTGAATACATGAGTAATATTCCTTTAATCAACGTATGAATGACACATCGAAGGGTGGGCGGGGTACACGAGTGAGCAGTCTGTGTAAGTCTCATGATAAGAACATGAATATGGGTTTAGGTTTTGACAAACGATTGGTTCATTTAAATATGAAGGAGATGTGATTGGCAAAGCAGCACTCTATGCGAGTTGGAGGAATAAGGGTAATGCAGGGTAAAGTTAGACCTATGTTATTGGTTGTTAGAGCAGGGAGGAGCTTTTGAGTCATATGTTAAGAAGGGGGATGGTAAATCGTGAGCGCTATGCCGCATTATGACAACAGAGAGAACCGTTGGAAAGGAAAGCACAAAGGCTAAAGACGAAGGTACGAGTGAAGGAGTTGTTTAAGGAGATTGTTTTACTGTTTTGGCTTGATTTACGGAGGTATATACATGGGGAATGTGACATTTTAATAGCAGCACGCCAATGAGAAGTTTGGGGAGAGACTTGTTTGGGCGGGAGATCGAAGCGCTTAAATAACGCGATAGAGGGAAAACGTTGATTGCAGGCATGTGATGAAGTACTGATTATTTAAATGTACGTTTTAATTTGTGTATAAAATCTGACAGTTATCATTTTTTAAACTTTCAGTGAACCCCTGAAGAAGAGCTATTAAAGAATGCCCGAAATGCATTGGGAAAATTGATCACTAAGGATTTATATATGTATAAGACATGCAACAGAAAAAGGCCTAAGGCATATCTGCCGGTGTAGAAGCTGTATATACATTATCGTTCACCATGTAACAGGATGAAAATCAATGAATTATTGATAAAAGGATTAAATAGATTATCATTTGGATTAATTTGGTGTAATTTTTGCACACTTTGGATTTCGCAGTGCGTCCGAGTGTTGGAGTTGATGCACGCTTCAACCTTCTTTTAGTATTTTCAAATACGTGGTTCTGGGGCATACCACGGTCGGGCTGCACGCTACTATTTCAAAACAAGGATAAACTTTGGAAAAAATATATAAAAAACGGAGTGCACTTGTGAATCTTTTTTCACAATTTATAAAAGGAGGACTCTCAGAACTACTCATTAGCACAATCCTGGACCAGGGAAGATTCAAAAGAAGAACTTCAATGTTGCCGGTAGGATTGCCCTGCTGCTTGAAGGACTTCCCTGCTGTCTGAAGAAGGAAGTTTCATCCTGCTTGCCATGATCCCAGGCTTCCCAGAGTGCCTACAAGGATCAGTATGTTGACTTCCTGTGTGAGCTACAGGAATGTAACAAGCTTCCAGAGGCCTCCCTGCAACTGCCCAGCTAACCACCTGCAACTGGACATGCCTCAACCTGCCTGCTCCCTACGGATGGCATCCTCTGGAGTGAGTCCTGATCCCCAAAATATGCCCCTCCCAAGGTCCTTGACCCTTGTCTGGCATCAGCGGAAGCTCCTCCAAGAAGACAAAGATGAAAATCCTGAAGTTGGGCTCATCACAGCTGAGAAAAGAACCATTTATGGTGAAACTCTGATGCCTGCAATGACGCCAATGTAAAGATCTGGTGAGACCTACTCTTCGCCGACAGTGATTGTCCACAGTAACTGTCAACACAAGACCTGCACTTCGCTCTACAGAATGACAGCCCGCTCGACCACCATTTCGAAGCTCCAGTGAGGACCAGATCTTCACACTACAGCAATGACCATCTGGAACGCTCAACCTTCTATTCATGATGAAAGTCTTTTCCTGCCGGTTTCCTCCAATGCGAATGGAACACTTGCGCCTGACTTAAGATTGTAACTTTTCAGCTGAATTAATCTGGTTCCAGTATCCGGCCAGTGCTCCATCGTGGTCAGCTTGAATTCCCCTGGTCTAGTACGACCAGATAACCTAGAGTGACGCTTTGTGATTTTAGGTGCTACTGATTGGCTTTTTGGATTTCTGGTATCATTTTATGTATTAAAATGTACTCTATTTTTCTAAATTGGTTTGGGATTTTCATTGTGTTGTGCTTTCACTTTTCAATGTTTGTGTGCTGCATACATACTTCACACATTGCCTCTAAATTATGGCTGGCTGCTTTATGCCAAGCTACCAGAGGGTTAAGCACAGGTTAATTTTAGGAATGAGCAGAGCTCACAGAACTTCACTTTGCTGAATATCGTAGAGTTTCATAAAAACTCTGCAAGATTCTGCGGAGTTCTACCAGCAGGCAGAAATAGGCATGTCTTGCTGCTCACGCAAAGGCTCCCCTGTGCTGAGCCCCTGACTCTGGCTCATGTTGCTGTAGAGCAGGGTGAGCGCTGCTGCCTGCCTGCAGTGAGCCCACAAGGAGGTGTTCATCTGCATCCCTGAGGTGTGGAGACCCTGCAGCGTCCGTACACCTGAAGCGCGGTAGGGGCGCTTCATCGTTGTGCCTGTTGAGCCCAAGGAGGTGGTCTAATCCAAAACGCGGCGAAAGCAGCCGCAAACGCGAACCGGAAGTCAGGCAGAACACATTCTGCCTGACCGTAGGCGGGGCTCCCATGTAGAAGGGGAGAGCCCCGCGGGTGTCATATGCCATCATTCAGGACGAAGCCTGCTAGTCACGAAGACCCGCCGGAAGCCAGGCAAAGTGTACGCCTGACTGTGGGCGGAGCCCACGACCACAAGAGTGAGGGCAGAGAAGCCGGTTCGGGTTGCCCACACCGAAGGGCGGCCACCCGCATCAGCGCTGTTCCTCTACGGAGGGGGAATAACGCAGCAGGCCTTGTGGAGAGGAGCAAGTCCCACAGCCAGTATCGTCACAGCCAACTGCCCTGAGATCAAGGAGACCCGGGTGAGGAGCCCTGTGGCTTTTCTTCTTCTTTGCTTTTGCATTTCCGGCGTCAGCCGGGTGGCCGAAGGAGGTCGCCCCGCCAGAGTGGACAGTGCGTGTCCCACCTGCCCTCAGGAGTATCAGTACCAGGGGAAATACGACCTTGTCGGTTTAGGGGCATGGCCGGTCCCCTTGCCCCCGGCCCTCATGCCTAGATTCTATGCCCAATGTGGGTGAGGCCTGATCTAATGTGACTTATGCATAAAGCGTTGTGCTAAGTGCCTGTACCAGTAGTTACTGGTAGTGTTATTACTTACCTATTCTGATGGTTCTGACAGTGGCCCTATTGGCACTGTCCTGTGTATAATCCCCTGTAAAGTATTGCCAAGTGCCAGATGGCATAGTGTACATTTGTGATTATGTTCTGATGTGTTTTATGAGTAATACAATGGCTATTTTTATATAGCCTTGTGTGGAGTTTCTTTTGTGGTGCCTAATGTATCGCTGCTGTGTGAGTGTGTTGCGCAAACGCTTTATACATTGCCTCTGGGAAAAGCCTGGCTGCTCGTGCCAAGTGGGTGAGCAGGGGTTATCTTCAGCATGTAACTCCCTTGCCCTGACTAGAGTGGTGGTTTCTGCCTGGCTGAGGCGCATGCCCTAGCCAACCAGAAACCCCATTTCTAACACCAGGTTTACATGCTTATCTGCAATCTAAGAAATGTGCAAGAATTTGACTATTTATAAACAACTCATAGCAGAAATCTGAACAGTGAAAAAACAAAAGTTGTGCCCCCTACATTGTACTGCCTTTCTTCCACTGCTTGGATCTGGGTGAACAATGGTCAATTTACTCAGAAAAGAGGGAACTATTTTTGAGCATGATCCCTCTTGCCTCACAGGTATGACACAAATAAAGATAGTGGTTAAAACCGAAGACTGATATCTTAAGGTTCCTAAAACACTTTTTAGCACCTTGAAAACAAAAATATCAGCATCATGGTGATACTGTGGCTTGGATTGGCATATTGCAACTCATTACGTTTAAAACTTAAAATGAAGCAATATGCTAATTAGCTGATTGATCATTGCAACCAAATTCCCTGAACGGATTTGCTCACACTTCTAGAGGATTAGTACAAGCTACTATATTCTTTTCTAAATTTGTATCCTTGCCAATGCATTCAGCATAAACATAAATGAAGATTTTGGAGTGGCCACCAACAAAAGATGCATTTATTTCATTTCTTGTAACATGCTATTCACAGCCTTTTATCATTTCCTACATTCCCCTGAAACAACACAGTTGTAACCTGTCTCCATCTCCAGCCCATGCACATTAATATTCTCTGATGCAGCCCAAGCGTTGTGCTCCACACACTCACCTAATGTGTTTGCTGTCTAACATGCTGCATGGTAGCGAAGTCCTGAAATGTGAGCAGACTTTCCAGATGATCTTCCACGCGCATAAACATGCAATTGAGTTTGCAATTATCCCTGGTTTCACTCCGTTGAAAAGACATGACTTGCATTTCAGGTGAAATGAAACCTGGCACTAACATGTCGTTCAATTATCTCTCTGATTCTTGTTTGACAGGTTCAGGAATAGATTAGAAATCACAGATGTCCTATTTGACAGGTTCACTTGGCTACCTCAAAGGACCTACAGCTTACAGATAGATCGATTTAGGCATTTGAAAAGATGCTGGAAAAACTCTCATGCCAGGGGCTCTAAACTTTCACATTATTAATTTAACATTAACAGGTGTGTCTGGATTTGTCTTTTGCTACAGCCCCTTTTCGGGATCTATTCGCTCAATGTGTTATATTCGGACTATAGGACGGATACTGCAGGTTCACACCTGAATTTCACTACAATTGATACACATTTGAAAGGCACATTTAACAATCTGGTATATTGAACGTTGTCTTCAGTGGGTTGAAAGATGTCGAGATAAGAAACAGTCACAAATATACATATTAAAAATGTAATCCATCAGACGTGCAAAGGTTCTTAATTTTACCTTAAAGTATTTCATGAAATGTGGAATTAAGTTGAGAATGAACCTAGTGAAGAGGATGCGAGAGAGTCGATTTTCCCCTGCGCTGCTGATAATTTTGTATCCCACATCTGCTTTTGATTTCTTTTCTCCTCCATGTTCCCCCACTTTCCCACTCCAGCTGCCACTCATGACCGCCTTGCACTTATTTAACCCCTGTTGAATTTCCCTTAAATTGTGACCTTTATCTGTACCTAGTAAACAACAAGGGGGACAATGAGGGCTTGATAAAGGTCCACCGTACTTGCCCTGGGTAAAACTAGGAGACAAAAGAGGTACGGTGTTCCAGGGTGGCAAGTTGGCCACCTGGTGAGAACTCAGAGGTGTACCTCCCATTTAGTGCCATTTTTATACCTTCTCCATTCATGCTTTCTTGAAACATCTCTGTTATAAGTGTTTGATTTTTGACGACTACTAGATGCCTGTTGAATCATTCTCAGCACCAGTGTGCCTATTTTAAAACAGCTTCTCCAGCAGACAAGCCTGTTTGAATGTGAGTGGCCTGGCACTTTGCATGCCACTGAGTCATAAGAATTACTAATAACCCCTAGATTACAAAATGACTGTCCATGTCAACAGGCATACATATGTGTGGGCATACATGTGTTTAAGGCATTAGGCCTGAGGATTGGGCAACAGTCGAGCTCATGGACTAACAGAGACTCTACGTGACTTTGGACTGTCAGAATTTGTGGAGTCTACCAATCAGCATCAAACGTTCTCCTGAAATATATATGTAAAGTAATTTCTATTAAAAGGCGACAGCTACTGGTTTCATATATGGAATCATTATTGAGTTCGCAATAAATGTCATTACTTTCCCCTAGTGGGGTGTTCCATTTGTAAAAGTTATGCACATGCATATTTTATATAACCACTGAGTGAATACACAAAAGGTAAGAGGTGTTTAGAAGTAAATTCCAACCACAAAAGGAAGATGCCCTTTTGTGGCAAAGATCTACGTTTCTGCTTCTAGGTTTTACCCACTACAAAATACTGTGCTTTCTGGCACCCATGACTGTAGAGGATTCCTTCCAAGTACTTGTCCTGGAGGTAGAGAAGAGTGGATGGAGAAGTATGGAGCAACCTGGACTGGATGTCTCTTGAGTTTCCCAAGCTGAGTGTTCATCAACCGGCCCGGCTAGGAAGTCCTTTGAGGGGTCCTAAAAACTGTGAACACTAGGTGTAAAGGGATGCTTGTGAGGGGCCACAGTTCGATTACAAGGCGCCTAAAGGAAGGCACTGCAGCAGAAAAGGTGCTCTGTCTAAGGCAATTGTTGGAATGTGTCTTTTATCCTTCAGAGATGCCACTAAGAAGGAATGTGAACACATGCAGTGAAGTGGCCCTGGCCCAGAAGCTTTGAAACAGCCGAGCCCGACTGCCACTCCCTTATTGACTCAATGACCGTTAGTTTCCTGGTGGCTGGATATGGCTTAGAAGTTTCAAAATCAGTATAAATAATAAGGAGAGAAAGCTTGCTCTCAAGGAGTAAAATCTGCCATCTCTGAAGACAGGAAAGTTAACGCTTGCCTCATCTAAGAGGCTTTTGGTGGCATCAAACTGTACTACAATGGAGTGTGGGTGATGCACTGGACAGCCAGGAATGACTACTAAGGTACCATGCAGTAAGATCACAGCTTCAACCCTTACATTCCAAGGAAGAGGAGAAGATGATCTCTGCTCCCAATGGATGAAAAATATGAGATTTGCCCCTACTTCTGATTGAGACTCTGCTGGACCAAGACTTACTACGAGGGCTAAAAGGGCAAGTCTAGTTATTTTACTGCCAGACCCAGTGTAGTGTTTCCAACCTACTGCTTGGAGTCTGTACACCTGAATCTTGGAAGTGCCTGCCTGGTAAATGTGCAAACCTGGAGTCGAAGAATCCTTCAACCTAAAAAGGAGACTTCTACGGTCCTCATCTATTGGAGATTTGGAAGGACTTTTGGCAATTTACACAGTAAGACTCCCTCTGAAACAATGGGCACATGGATCAAAAATCCATTTTGAATTCCTTAAATAGTGAATTATAGGTAATTGCTATTTTCAGGAATGCAAACATGGTATTTAAGAAAATAGCAATTATCTAATAGTGATTCCTCAAGATTCCTAATCGCAATTAGGTAATCGCTATTAGGTAATAGTTCCCATTCGTTCCTATGGGCCTAAAGGCAAATGGTTTTGCATTAACTAATTTGCGATTACCTGATCAGTAATCGCAAATTAGGTAATGCAATGCCTGGGTCCTGAAGCTCCCGTGAAGCACCACCTAAATAGAATAGCCAATTTTTCAAAATCTGCACATGGTTACTATCCACTTAGAGTTGATGGTAATAGAATTTCCTAAATGCACAGTTTGCATATAGAAAACGCTTGGTACATGTGCAAATAGAATCGCAAATTGCGATTCCCTATTTGTAGTCAGAATTTTAGGCAATCACAATTTTTACGATCGTCTAAAGTTGTGACTACAAAGCCTTTCATACATCTCGAAATGCTATTTTGCATTTGCAAATGGGTGAAATTACCGATTCACACTGTCTGGGAATGCAAAACTGTTTGATATATGTGGCCCAATGTCTCTTACTACTGAGTCTGTTATGACTCAGTCCTGAACAGTTCCTGAAAATCACCAAGATATTTTTGTTGCTATCACCCACAAAATAGCTGTAGTTGTATTGTTAAAAAGATAACTTTAGCTTGTGCAAAGTGCCATTTGAGGACTGAAGAGTTTCTGATGCAAGACACTGCTTGAATCAGAAATGTACCTAGACTTCGGATGAGAAAACCCATCTTGTTAAAGCTTGTCCAACGAGTGCTCATGCAATTGTAATCTAGACTTGTGGATCCCTGACCTGATCAAGATCTCCAACATCAACAGCTGGGCTCATTTTGGAGGCCAGGCTGGGCCAATACTTCTCCTATTGTGGGAATTGACGAGGACCTGCTAGTAGTACCATGAGGGCATTTAGATATATTTTTGAGCTTTTCGGTTCACCCATTGATTTATAGATATATCGTTATTTCCATTGTTGCCTGAGACAATGCTAAAATCTAATTCTTTAAAAATCTTATTTGTACTTGCTGTTTTTTCAGTTTTATACTTCCAAATAATTGTTTATACGATGAAACATGATAAAAAAACTGGTGAGCAGGAGGATACCATTAGTTTGTTTAATGGTTTACCTGTCTGTAGTCTCCCTCGCATGATTCTGTGGGAGGTCAGTCACATCACACACCGTGTCAGAGGAATCTCTTCCCTTCAGCCTGTCAACTGGGCTCTTTCGCTTCTTCTCATGGTCGTATTTCTTCTTATAAATGACTTTTTGGCAAAAACGGCTCTCCTTCCATCATAAAGTTGCTCTTTTTTCGAACAACCTTTTCTATTCTCAAATGTTCTCTATATCACCTTTAACTCCAACTTACCTGTTCGTTTTAGTAACTATTGAAATTTATTTAGTTTAAATTATAGTCCAGTGTGCAACTATTATCAAATCTAAATGTAGGCAGATATGTAGGTCAAAAGATACTCTGCATTGTGGGGGATTCATGAATACAGATGTTACAAATTACATTCATTAATTTGCTTACATGACATTAAAGGATATGTTTGCAAATGCTCACCCTTGATTTCCACGTATAAAGTATTAATTTAAAGGGCAATGCAAGATTTCCTGATGAAATGTTTCCATACACATTAAATGGCACCCTTGCCTTGAGAGATCTCAATGCACCATAAGTACTATGCACACGCAGTACTCCCTAGTGCTGGCCCCATTCTGTTTGCCCATCCTTCTCCCAGTAGAGTATCAGGCAGGGGTGTCTTTGAGCTTAGCCAGTAGTATTCTTCAGTATATACTAAATTACATAGATCTCATGTAAAACATGCACCATAAGCAGTATGCAACTCCACACTCCGCAAAGCTGCCCCAGTCTGTTCGCATGTAACTAGACAGAGAGAACCCTATATGCTCACGAGAACCAGGGTAATTGTACTATATTCCAATAGTCTAGTGGGACTCATTTATATTCGAATTTAATCTTGTTTAAAAACAAATGTGCGTAGGCTCAATTCTATTAGTCAGTAGACAAGTACAGGACACCTTCTTATTTATATAGAAGTACATTTGTTGTCTAGGAACAATATAGCTGATAAATCGCAAAATAGAAAATACTCTTAGGTAATGATTTGTAAACACCTGCTTCGTTAACACAGTGCTCTGTATTGTAAACAGAAACTGCACTGCTGGTATGGATAACCTTTGGGTTTCATTTTATGGTCAATTATTGCGAAAGGTGTATTTATTTTTGTTCAGACCTTGAGCATTGAGAAATTGATCCATGCTTTTGCCTTGAAATGTAAGGACCTGGATATAGAGCCCAAGTCCATTTGCCTATCATAAAGTAAACTTTTGGAGCTGCTCTGAGCGGCTGATAGGTTTAAAGGAGTTGCATAGCCTAAAGAGATTTCACTGGTGATATGCAAGACAGACAGTGCGAATGAAGAAGGGGTATGGAACTGAATGGGACAATTGGAGTGCTGATAGTGTCATCCAACTGAGGGAGTGTTAGTGTTGAGATGTTGGGGGAGGGTATTACCGAAGGTTTTGGGAAAGATGTCTTCCTGTCGCTCCAGTTGATTTAATTCGGACCCCACACAAACCCATCTACTTCTTGCCAAGACTGGGGCCTCTACTTTAGCTTTTGTTGAAACACAAAGGAAATTACATAGGTTCTGTTTAACTTTTAGTGTCACAGTAGATGGTCATGGTGAAAGATTGTGAAGTGGAGGGCAGGCAGTAATCGGAGTAAGTGGCTCTCCCATTTGGCCTTTGTACATGTTAACTGGAGGAAGTGGGCCTATAATTGCAGCTTGCCAAACAAGTTGTGTTGAAATTGCTGCAGTGCCAAGGTAGTTAGTGTATATGTTCATCATTGTGTAGTGTTAATCCTGCGAGAGCTATGGAATGCATTAAATGTCCTGTTTGAGGAGCTACATGACATAAAGTTTCAACATTTGGACTTCATTAAATTGGGTTACAGTCTGCTCTTGTAAAGTTTGTTCGTCAATGCCAGGTTCAGGTTTGGATTTGTGGTGAACAAAGTAAAAGGTTCTTATGAGGACCAATCTTCAAAATCAGTAGTTACTAATCGAATTGGGACATGATTGCAAAAGTTCCTAGGTGCCCATTGAACCTCTTCTCACTATAAGCATATTGAATAGAAATTAGGATTATGCATAAAATATTTCCAGAGGCTTATTTTACATAAATTGAGGGTAGCCATTTCGGGCTAGTTTATGGGCTGAAACTGGTCTGCATTGGGCTAAATTTGGGCTCAAACTTGGAAAGCAATGGTCTTGGGGTGGGTAACAAATCTGGCAACACTGTTCGATGCTCAGATAGGGACGGAGAGCCTGTCAATGTTACTCAGCAGGCTGTGTAATGCAGCCTGGTGTGAAACATGCAAAGTGCGCATGACTATTTGGCCGGCCCAAGAGGGCTGACCAAACAGTCATGCCCACTTAGGGAGTGTAAGCCTGCTCTGGCCAGCCCCACCCCTGACTGCAATAGGACAAATAAAATAATAATAACGATGCGTTATTATCATTTTATTTTTCCTTTTGAGCAGTGGGGCGACGGTCCTCCGCCTTAGCGGAGGAGCCGCCACAAGTGACATCAACTCTGAATCATACACCAAGGTTTTGTAGTGAGTCACAGACTGCAACAGAGAGGATGGAGGCTTCAATAGGGTATTTTCCAATGCTACAGCAACACCAAGTACAGATGTGGTGGAAAGATTTTTTTTTTTCACAACATCTGGGCGGTTCAGTGTTTCACAGTATTCATTGACTATTTTTTGTGACGCGCTTAGGAGATAGAGGCCAAGCAATGGGATCTGGAATAATATTCGAAACCTCTGTTTTATGTAGGTGTCCCCGAGCATGGTGCGTCAAACAATACAGTTAACATGCATTAGGAACCAATAGTGCGTGCCTCAGAGGCAAGTGTTAGTGAGAACAGAGATGAGTCACACTCCTTACAGCTTCTGCGATGTAACTGTCTACAAGAACGACTATTGAATTGTTAATTTGACTAGATACCGATAGACTGAACAAGCCCCTTTCTGCGACAGTAGACATCCATGAAAGCACAACGAAAGTATGTGAATTGTAAGTAAGAATGGAAAGTCTGTAAAATAGCATAATTTTGTTGGAACGTTCATGCATTTGCAGGGATGAAAACGCCCCCAAAACATGAATATGAAGGAATTGCTTTTTTTTCATTTCAAAGATTTCTTTAAAAAAATATTCAAAAAATACGTCTACTTTGCATGTGGTAATCCCACTGTTGGTTTCAAGAATGCACTTAGGTCTTCTTGAATTTTCAGTATTAATTTTTAGGAGTAGATGACTGATGTATTAGCTTTTGACCTTCCATTGTTTAACTAACTAAATCTAATCTCATCCCTTCTGTCTTTGTTTACTGACTTCTGATGGAGGGACTGCTTTATTTTACAAATCCACGGGTGTAATTGCAACAATTTGGTTTTGTCTTCCGTAGCGACTGTAGGGAGGCAAATTAGCTTCCTGCTTTCCATACATTTCCGCTTTGGGGCCAGTGTGCGAATAGCTGTGAGCACGAGATTTCGTCGTATCTATATAGTGATATGTGACTGTAGGTGTGTTTTAATGCAGAAGGTGGCCCCATATTATATTTTTCAGAAAGGAAGGTGATTAAATATTATCAATGAATATCCAAGCAAAAAAAGCTGTATGTCAAGTCTTCTTGACTTTGTAGGTGATCAGAAGGCAACTGCATCAAATGACATACCATGAGAAGCATCTGTATCCACAGCAATAGGGATTACACCTCTGCCATTGATCGTAAGTGCACTGCGTGATGTGCAGGAAAGACACCTAAACAATGATCGTCGTCTGGCAATGCTGCTCCTCTTATTGCACCTCTTCATGGCATTTCCAGCAATAAAATCACCCACACAACTGTACCACCTCAAATTTGTTAAAGACAAAGGAGACACATCACTGGCCAGGTTCTCCTCGTATTCAGATGGTCAAGAGTATTATAACCATTTCTATCTACGCTCCATGTGCTTTTACGTGTTGTCTCGCAGATTTCACCATTGTAACCTTGGATTTTCAATATGGATGTAAAACACTTATTAATCTTGATCCAGATGCATGGACTGTATTTCATTCATATGTGGATGAGTTTCAGCTCCTTCTGAGTCTGAATTGGTTCCCGAAAAAAACAATGAGAAGCCTTTTAGAAATTGTGCATTGCAAGCACTGCGACTGGATTCAGATTACTTAAATCAATTTGTTACGTTTTGGCCAAACAAATTCTCAGTAACTTGTTCCAAACCAGCAACCATCATCAATTCCTTCTTTTGCCTTCTACCACAGTGTTGGACTTGGCCCTTTTTGCAGGGTCATCCCTAAACTTTTTGCCTTTCTCCTAGCCTTTTTTCTGACATGGTGTTGGTGGTTTTAAGACTCTGGGCACTTTAGCAGTACTGTCCAGTGTAAATTGCGTGTGCTCTCTGTGGTAAATATGGTAAGATTGGTCTACACCTGTTTAATTTACCTGCGCTGGTGAATTAAATGCTACTGGTGGGCTTGCAGCACTGGTTGCGCCACCCACCAAAGTAGCCTTGCAAACCTATCTCAGGCCTCTGCCATTGCAGGGCCTGTGTGTGCAGTGTTACTGCCGCTGTGACGTGGCACCTAAGTGTGTGCCATGTCTGTGATCCCCCTTTTACTGCATGTCAGTCATCCCTAAGGTAGGCCTTATGGGCAGGGTGCATTGTGGGTAAAAGCTAAGACATGTACCTTAAGTGTGTGACATGTCCTGGTAGTGACAAGCAACCATTTTGGTTTCTCACTACTGTGAGGTTGCCCTTCCATAGAAATGCAGTGGGGATTCCCTGATAAGTGTTTCAGTGGTAATTCCGATTTGAGAGGAGCAGCGTGGTCAAGTTTGGTATATTTGGAATGGTAATAATAAATGCTGCTCAATGGTGTGCGCAGATTTATTATAACTATTTTAGAAATGCCCCTTTTAGAAGTTGGCATTTCTGTGTGCTATGTGTCTGCCTGCCTGATGTGAATTGCATGTCTGACTTTTGAGTGACAGGGGCTGGTGAGGTGTGTGTGGCTCCAGGAGGGGCAGGGTGAGTCAGGACTAGGGTGAATGGGACATCTGCATTTGGAGTAGTGGGAGAAGTCCCTGGTCCCTGAAGAGGTCTTTGCCTAGCCTGTACAATGCTGGCTCTGCCCCCCTGTGGTGTGTTTGATGACGAGCCCCCACCTGACAAAGGGGAAGAGGAGCCTTGTAAACAAAGTGCTCCAATTCCCACCTGAACCAGTTTTGACTGGTTCCCCCAAGCCCTGTGCCAGGGCAGAAAAAGCAAAGATGTAATATAAATTTAGGGGCTGTGACCCCATGAAGGCGTGCTGTTCCTGTGCTTGGGGGCTTACTGCTGCTGGGCCTCAGGAGGAACTGCCATGAGGGACTGCCTCCCTGCTGGAGGGCCTTGTCTGCTGGCCTGCCTTGGCCCAGCTGTGCCCCTGACCTTTGCAGGACTTTAGCACCTTGTGAGTGCTTTACTTTCTCTCCCAGGCCGGGGAGAGTGCTGGGGCCTTACAGCACTGAGCTGTGACGTCTGGAGAGGGAATCCCAATGTAGGGTTTCCCCCACATTGCTGTGGGAAGGAGCGGGTGCCCACCCCGCATTTATTCTTATTTAAGAAGCTGGTGCCCACCCCGCATTTTCTGTGATTTTCAGTGGGAGCCAACCCCGCGTTTTGCTTCATTGCCACGGGTGTCCACCATGCATTGTGTGCTCGAGCGGGAGCCCACCCCGCTTTATGCATATTTTAACAGCAGGTGCCCACCACGCAATGGTCTTGACTTAAAGCGGGTGCCCACCCCGCATGTGGTGTTCGTTGGCGGGAGCCCACCCGCAATTGTCTTTATTTTACATGGTTGCCCATCCCGCAGTGATACCTTAAGAGCGGGAGCCCACCCCACATTGCAGCCAAAGAGGAGAAGCCTCTGAGTTTGGCAAAACCGGAAGTCAGGTGCATCCGCCTGACTGTGGGCGGAGTCATGGCAGAGGGCCGTCCAGAGCCTCGCGGGCTCCACTCTGAAGTCCTGTGTCCCCGGAGAGGGACCGGATGATGGCTAGTGAAGTAGGAGCATTGCGGGCTCCACTTGCTGCATGACCAGCCTTCCCCCTTCTGCCAGAAGGAGAGGCAGGCCACTGCGACCATGACCGGCAGAGGAGCAGAGTCCCCGAGCAGAGCCAAGGTGAGAGGGGCTCCCCAAAACACTTGTCGGTGCCTGAGCGGTCCCACAGTACAGTGGGCCGCTCCAACGGTGGGGCTATTTTCTCTCGAGTCCCAGTGGGGACCCAGTAGACACAGTGGTGCTGGGGCTAGGTTTTACTCAGCTGCACCGCCGTAGCGGCAGCTGCAACGTTGGGCTCATTTGTTTTGCAAAGTGCCAGTGGGGGACTCAGTGCACAGGAGTGCCAGAGCCTGTGTGGCGGGCAACTGCAAAGTGGGGGCCATTTACTAGGAAAGTCACAGTGTGGACCCAGGAGGCACAGTAGAGCCAGCGCCATTACTTTCTCTAGGGGCATTTCGTTTATAATGAGAAGAGAGGGGTGAGTTACACTCCTGCCCTGCCTCAACGTTTTGTGCACTCTGCTTCACTGCATTTGCAGCTGTGCCCTGACATTCTGAACAGAGGGCATTTTGAGACCCAGTGAAATGCCTGTTGGCCTGGGGGTCAGTTCTATGGTAATACCAATATGATTATAGCATAATGTCTTTATGCTTGTGAAGGTTATTGCCAAATGTGATTTATGCACCCTGATCTACGCATAATGTGTTTATGCTTGTGAGGCTGATTGTGTAAGGTGTTTTATGCTTAGGAGGGTTGGACCTAATGTGTTTTTAGGCCTACTGTGATGCAGACATGATGCTTGATATAGTGCTGAGATCATTATTGGACCAGTAGTTACTGGTTGTGTTTTAAATGTGTTATTAGTACTTTCTAAAGGTTCTGACAGTGGCCCAATTGGCCCTGTCATGTGTATATAATCCCCTGTGAATATTGCCTAGTGCCAGTTGGCACAGTGTAAATGTGTGAATATGTTTCTAATGTGTTTATGATAATACAAAAACTATTTTTGATATAACCTTGTGTGGAGTTTCTTCTGTGGTGTGCCTAGGGTCTTGCTGCTGTGTGTGTGTTGCGCAAATGCTTTACACATTGCCTCTGGGATAAACCTGACTGCTCGTGCCAAGTAACCAAGGGGGTGAGCAGGGGTTATCTTCAGCGTGTAACTCCCTTGCCCTGACTAGAGCGGTGGTTTCTGCCTGGCTTAGGCGCAAGCCTTAGCCAACCAGAAATCCCATTTCTTTTTTTTCTTTTTTTTTTATTGAGTTTTATTGCAAGCAGATCAGATACAGAATACAGTCACTATGAAAATAAAAGACAATAATCAAAACACATATCAATATAATACACTATCCAGAGGAACATACAAAAAAAGAGAAAAAAAAAAAATCATATCATTTACCAGGAAAATTTTTAGACAGCCAATTCTCCCTGAATCCATTGCAATACAGGGGCCCATATTTTGTCCCCCTGAAGTCTTTTCACCGCATAAATATCATGTTCAAAATTATATTTCGCCAAAAGACGTGCCCTCCATGTATAAAATAGCGGAGGATCTGGGTTTATCCAATCCTGAGTAATCCAGGCACGAAAAAGAGACATGCAAATAAAGATCAGCTTTTTCCTATCACCATCCATATTGTCAGACGAGATCCCTATAAGTACCAATTCTGCAGTTAATATAATATTACTATCAAAAATTTTAGACAAAAATGTTAGTATTTCAGTGATTATTAACGAAAGACATGGGCAATGAAAAAACATATGACATGCGTCAGCTGCTTCGAGAGAGCATCTCTTACAGGCCGTCCTAGATGTTGCACCCCATTTGAAGAGTTTTTCCGGAGTATGATATAAATCAAATAAAACCATGTAATGCTGGGTGCGTGATCTGCCTGTTAATAGGATAGCATTAGCCATCTGAATAGACTCTTCAACCAACACATATTTCATACCCAACTTATGTGACCAACGATCAAGTATTAAGGGGATATCATCCATACAAAGTTCGATCAATTGGTTATAAAAAAAGCCAATCCTTCTTTTAATATATAAAGACTCAAAGATATTTTCTTTAACCCTGAACACTCACCAGGTGATAAAGTTTTAAGATAACTATGCAACTGAAAATATTTAAAATAATCATATTTTGGAACATTAAGTTTAATTTGAAGACTTTGAAAAGAGATTACATCATGATTATCCCATAGATCACCTAAAGGGGTTAATTCCTAGGTTGCTCCATTTTTTCATGATTTGATCCCTAAAAATAGATGGAAAGATATGTTTGGATATAAGAGGAGTATATAACATAATTTTTGGAATCTCCACATATCTTTTAATAATTCTCCATGCCCGATATGCAGCAGTTACAGTCTTAAATTTAATTTTCTTGAAATAGCTGGGTTCTATATTTTTTAAAAGACAACCGCGAGCTTCGACCCCCCAAAAAAATTCATATATAGAAGGAGAATGTGCATCATTGAGTGGAGCTTTGGAACCAATAATTAGGGGATTGATAAATTGCAGTATTGAAGCTAGATAATAAAATAAAAAATGTGGAGTATTCCAGCCCCCTCTGGCCTTTGGGAGAATCAGTTTTTTAAAGGCTCTGCGATGACGTCTATATCCCCATAAGAATCTACCGGCCATGCTTTCCATTTGTTTAAAGAATTCTATGGGGAACTCCAAGGGTATTGTTCGAAAAAGATGCAGAAACCGAGGAAGGATTAACATTTTTAAAACATTATTTCTACCGTGCAAAGAAAGATGTAAATGATCAATACGTTCCAGTGTTGTATTGGCTTTTTTAAGGATAGGGATAAAATTAAGTTTAGGAATATCAGAAATCGGGGTGGTGATTTTAATTCCAAGATACGTTGCAGTGGGGACTATATTAAGATGTGTAGGTGGATTCTGACCAACAAATAAAATCTGAGTCTTTGAAGAATTTAACCTATAACCCGAAAAAATTCCAAAGTCGGCCGCTATCTCTTCAACTTTAGGCATTGCACTTGTAATATCTGTAGTAAGGACCACTACATCATCGGCATAAGCCAATGCCCTATATGAAATACCTGCTACCTTCACTGGTTTTAATGCCCTCTCTTGGTTTAGCTTATTGAGATAGATATCAATATATATAGAAAACAGTAATGGAGATGATGGGCATCCTTGACGGGTGCCCCGAAAAATACCAAATGGCCTAGAAATATTAGATCCAAGTTTTACAGATGATGTTGGTGATTGATATAAAGCTTTCAGTGCTACAATCATTTTTGGCCCAAAGCCTTTCAAAGCCAGAATATCCCAGAGATACGGCCAGGCCACCCTGTCGAATGCCTTTTCGGCATCCAACAGGGTGACTCCCAATGACGTGTTAGTTACTTCTGCCCATTCCATCATAGCGATGACTCTTCGAACATGGTCCGCCGTATCCCTATTGGGGATAAACCCATGTTGCCATTGTGACACAATAGATGATATTACTGTTGACATGCGAGTGGCCAGTATTTTAGAGAAAACTTTACTATCGGCATTTATCAGGGATATTGGTCTAAATGACGATGGGTTCAGAGGTGGTTTATCCTTTTTGAGAAATGCCATCAAGATAGATTGGTTCCAAGAAGATGGTGGATGCCCCCTCTGAGCTTCCTGAAATGTGATCAGTAGATCTTCCTGTAGGATATTTCTAAAAATCCTAAAAAACTCGAGTGGCAGGCCATCAGGCCCCATGGCTTTTCCCATAGCCAAAGAAAGCAGTGCTGATTCTATTTCCTCCCATGTAATATCTGCTTCCAAAAACAACATTTGTTGGTCAGACAATTTTGAGATATTATTTTCTCCGAGAAAATTTATTACTAAATCCGAAGAGTATAACAAGCCGTCATGTTTATAGAGGTAAGAGTAAAATTGCCGGAATACCTCTAGAATTTGATCCGGATGGTTATGAATCTTGCCGGCTTCATCTTGTATAGCGCTAATATTATTAGAAATATCCTTCTCTCTGGTTCTCTTAGCTAGACTTTTACCAGCATTTTCTCCCATTTCATAAACTCGAGATCTAAATGTTGCTACCTGCTCCGCGAGTTTATCTGCAAAAATTTCATAGGCCTTGGCCTTATATATATCTAGGGTAGTCTTAATTTGATCAGTGTCTTGATGATTAAGAATGGATGTCATTAATTTTTTTTCCCATTCTCGTACTAAATTAATATTTTGGTCTATTTTCTCTTTTATATGCCGTTGTTTCTTAATTTATTAGGAGAGTGTTTGGCCACGCACACCTGCTTTAAAAGCATCCCACACAAACTGAGGGGATGTGCTACCTCTATTAAAGAAAAAAAACTCTTTGATCCATTTCTTCATTGTATCAATATAGAGCGGGTCTGCTAGCAGTTTCCGGTCAAATGACCAGGGTCTTATTATTAAAATAGGGCTATCCTCCGTAGATATTTCTATTAATATCGGATTGTGATCCGATATTATACGAGGAAAAATTTCAAATGTAGTACTGCTAATAAGTCTAGGATCTAAAAAGAAATAGTCTATTCGTACAAATTTCTGATGAGGATTAGAAAAGGAAGTGAATCCAGGTGATAAAGGATTTTTTACATATCCTACATCCCTTAACCCATACTCCGAGGCTAAGCCTTTTAGGGGCATATGCATCAACGAAACTAATACCGATTCCTTAATAGCGAAAAATAAGGAATCGCCATTAAGGAATCGGTAATTGGCATGCATCAACAGATTCGGTTAAATTTAGCGATTCCTTAAAAATCGCTAAATTTACCGATTCCTTAATAGCGGGGCACGCAAACGGCCCCACTAGCAAATAGCGAGTTCGGTAATACCGATTTGGCTAATAGCGAGTTCGGTAATACCGAATTAGCAATTACCGAATCGGTAATAGCGAAATCGCAAATTGCCGCGTCGCTCCGGGAACAGGCTGATGACATCACCAACCAGGAAATACTGCTGCCCCACCCACATAGCCTCGACAGAGGAGCAGACAGGAGCTGGAAAGAAGGACAGGCTGTGCAGAGTGAGGCCACACAGATTCTGCCAGTCACAGCACACATCCATCATGTCGCAGGAAGTGCCATCCAGCGCAGAATCTGCACGCAAGCGCAAGAAGAAGTTTTCAGACAGGGAGCTGGAGTACCTCATCGAGGGAGTGTCCAGCAAACACGACCGCCTCTTTGGCAAGCTGTCCCTCAAGGTGCCTGAGACCGAGAAGCGGCGCATCTGGCAGCGCATCCGTGAGAGGGTCAATGCGGTTGGCGTCACTAGCCGCAGCATCGACGACCTGAAAAAACGGTGGTATGACCTCCGGAAGCGCGCAAAAGAGAGGATTGCTGAGAGGCTCCGGGAGGCAAGAAGGACTGGAGGCGGAACAAGCACTGCACCATCCAACACAGCCCTGGAGGACCTCGTGGAAGGGACGATAGAGCGGGAAGCCGTCGTGGGGGTGATCCAGATGGATACGTCCGGCGCAGCCACAAGTGCCCAAGGTAAGATGCATGCCTGTGCCACACCCAGCATAGCGTAAATCCATACCCATGCCCCCAGCCCAATCTCACTGTGTCTGCAGCTCTGGCACAGACAGTTCCACACATGACACTACTGCATCTTGGGAGTTGTAGTCTAGTCAGCCCAGAGTGCAGGTACAGGCGTAAATCCTCACACAACACTTATTTTGTACATGGCTGTAGACTGTTCATTTGTTGGACCACAGAGGGACATTGATGGGTACAACACTATGTAGGTGTAATCATCCCACTAATCATGCACTGTTTCACACACAGATGCATCACCTGGGGACTCTGACGACAGCGACCAGCTGATCATATCTGAGACACCCGTGGAGTCAGACCAGGAGACTGTGCAGGATGCGCACGCACCGCCAACACCTGCCACCCCACCAGCACCACCTCCACCAGCGCCACAATCATCGGCACCAGCACCAGTGCCACAAGCCAAGGCACCTGCGCCACAAGCCAAGGCACCACCACCTGCGCAACAAGCAACGGCACCAGCAAGCCAGCCTGCAGCCAGTACAGCCACAATACCGCAGAGGCACAGGCACCAAGTTGCGCCCTTGCAGGAGATGGCAACCCCCCCCCCGCAATTGGCACCCACGCAGCGCACATCCACACCACCTGCTGCACCACATGGAGGCTCAAGACACGCACGGCGTCACAGGGCCCGTCGCAGTTCCGTCTCCTCAGCTGACCAGGATGTCCCAACAACCTCTGCAATTGAGGAGAGGATGCTGCGCACACAGAACCTGCAGGGAAGACATGTGGCTAGCATCAGCTGCAACATCGTGCGCCTAGCGAGGGAGATGCGCGCCATGACTGCAGCAGTCACCGACATGGGCTCCGCGGTCAGGGACATGGGCACGGCGGTCAGGGACCAGACCACTGCGGTTGCTGATGGCAATGCTCAGCTGAGGGAGGAGGTACGTGAGCTCACCCGTGCCATCAGGGAGGGCCATGAGTCCCAGAGGAGGAGTAACCGGCAGCTAATGTTGCGTTCTGCCGCCGCTACCAAGGCCATACAACGGCACAGCAACTGCACCGCTGTGTTGGCACGCCGCACAGTCTCCCTGCAGGTGGACCTTGGGCACTTCTGCGGTGATGTTGCCAAGTCACTGGGACACATCACCACTGCTGTGGAACAACTACAGAGCAGCACATGCAGTGCTGCAGCATTGGGAGGGGATGACACCAGTGAGGCTGCCTCCAGTGTCAGCAGCGTGTCACTGGCAGAGGCCAGCACCAGGCGCCGAAGTTCGCGTGCCTCCACGGGGACAGGCCGTGGTGAGGGTTTGGATGCACCTGAGCGGAGGCTTGGTGTACGTGGCAAGCGCCACTAGAAATTTGGACATGCTGCAGGTCCATGGTGGAGCAACCATGGCCATCCAATTATTCTGTTTGCACAGGCCTGACTTTAAGGAACCTTTTATTTACATTTATGCAGTCGGAGCATGATTCACAATGCTAGTTCTGTTGCACAATCCTCAGTGCTACTGTGCATTAAACAGTTGCACCCAACACCAACTTGTAATGTCTCATTTTACCCAGGGTCAAAAATGATTTTGCGTTATGTCTGTCCGCCTCCTATGGCCCTCTGCTGTGTTTGGGATGTGTGCCGGTCGTCGTTGGGCGGGTGGTTGGTCAGCCTGGGGGTCGTCATCCCTGTCCACCTCCATGGGTATCCCCCTTCTGGTGGCAATGTTGTGCAGCATTGCACATACAGCAATTATTCGACAGCATGTGTCTGGTTGGTATAGCATTGCGCCGCCAGTCTTGTGGAGGATACGGAAGCGGCTCTTGAGAATCCCAAAAGTCCGCTCTATCACATTCCTCGTGCTGATGTGTGCAGCGTTGTAGCGATGTTCCTGCGGGGTTGCTGGATTTAGGTATGGGGTTAGTATGTATTCCCGCAGGGCGTAAGCGCTGTCACCTAGGAGATAGAAGCATAGACTTAGCATTGGTGATGTACATACATGTGTGGTGTTGGTGTGGGGAAGCGTAGTTCTACTTACCTAACAGGAGTCCCTCTCCAAATTCGCCATTGAGTAGTCGCCTGTGCATTCCACTGTTGCGGAAGATGTATGAGTCGTGTGTGCTCCCTGGGAATTGTGCCACTAGGTCCGTTATGATGTTGTTGGCATTGCACACAACCTGCACGTTGATCGAGTGGTATGACTTGCGGTTCCTGAAAAGGTACTCATTTGCTGACGGAGGGCATATGGGGATATGCGTGCAGTCGATGCATCCAATCACATGTGGAAATTGTGCCACCTGGTAGAATGCCTGTTTGGTGCGGTCCAACTGCTGTGGGGTTGTGGGGAAGCTGATGTGTCTGTGGAGCATTGTCAGCATGGCATCTAGGAATTTTTGGAAGAAGCGTGACAGTGCGCTTTGCGAAACACCTCCGGCAACCGCAATTACCCCCTGGAAACTCCCTGAGGCCAGTAGGTGCAGGCTGCATAGTACCTGAACGTGCGCAGGGATTGCATTTGTCCGGTGGGTCTGGTGCTGCAGTAATGGTTCCAGGTCTGCAATCAGGCGCATGATCATAGCGCGATTGAGGCGATATTTCTGGTACACCTCGTCCTCATTCTGGCCGAGCAGGGTTATGCGCAGTCTGAACACTCGCTCCTGGACCCTTCTCCTGCGCTGTCCTGCTGCATTGATCCGCATCCTCCTTGCAAGCACGTAGAGGGCAGCCATTTTGTGGGAGCCAACAGGGTCTCCTGGGCCAAATTTAAGGGTTTAGTGATTGCCTCAATCATTTGCACATGTGGGGAATTTTTTTTAAATTTTTTTTTTTTTTTTTTGTGACTTTACCTCCAGGTTTTGATTCCCCTTATTTAGCTCTGGCAAAATAGCGATTTTTGGGATTTTCGTTATTAGCGAGTTTTGTTGCATTGGGGTGCGAATCGTTATTTGCTATTGGCAATTTCCGGGAGCTAATAGTGATTTCGGTAATTGCGAATTCGGTATTTAGCGATTCGGTAAATTAGCATTGTGGGTATTAGCGATTCGGTAACTTAGCATTTTGGGTATTAGCGATTCGGTATGTTCGAGGTTTTTATTTAGCGATTCGTTATTTGCTCGGGTTTTGGGTTGATGCATTGGGATTGGGTATTTTTCACACAATACCGGGAGCTATTACCGAATCGGTATTTTACCGACTGGATTTTGGCTTGATGCATAAGGGTGATGGTGCCTTAAATACATTCTTTTTAGATCCAGAGTATACTGAATTACCAGATAAGTCTATCCCCCCTTCAAGATGTATGTTTAAATCCCCACACAATATAACTGACGGGGGCCAATCGGCTAATTCCACACTCAGGTAGTTCAGAATCTCAGGATCATCTGAGTTTGGAGCATAAACTGAACATATTGTCCATAATTCAACATCAATTTGTATTTCTATTATCGCCCATCTCCCATACTGATCAACCTTGGTGCGTTTCAGGCAGCCTCTCCCATACTTCATAAGAATTGCCACCCCTTTTGTAGTAGTTCCTTGCTTAGTACAGGCAAGTAATTGCAACCCTAAATCTTTAAATAAATGTCTACTACTCCACATAAAATGAGTCTCTTGAAGGCAGATTATATCTGCCTTCATAGTCTGAATGATCTGATTACATAGGCCCCTTTTCTTTCTATTATTAATTCCACAAATATTCCATGAACAAACTCGAAGCTTAGCCATCTTTAATGATTATACAATGTTCCACACTATGCAAGAGCCATTACTAAATCAAAAGTGAAACCATAACTCATTTTTTTTTCTGATTTTGCTTACACCCCCCTGCCCACCACAGTGGCCTCCCCCCTCCACCCCCTCCCCCTCCCCTTCCCCCACCACCTTGAATCCAACCCACTGCAGGCATAGGGACTATCAGTCCCTAAAATCGATGGAGTGAAAAACATCTAGGGTCTCCCTGCCATCATCCTTCTTAATAACCCTTCTTAATGACTCTGTTACCACCCATTTAATATGGCTCCAAAATTAGTGAAATTAAATTAATATTACCATATTTGTCCATCATTACGGAGCCAAAAAAAAGAAAAGAACATTTTTTAACTAAGAGCCTATTTTTTTAATCCTAAAGTTTCAAGAAAAGAGAAAAATATCAAGCTTTGTCTTTTTTTTTTTTTTTCTTCCCTTCCCTTTTACCAATGTTAATCTTCTATCCTGCTTGAAACTATGTTAGCAGAGCATAGCAATTATACAACAAATATTCAGATGTTCAGTCGATTCAAAAGGAAGCCAGAAGATCTTTGGCAGCATTTACTGAGGTCAAATAATAAGATCTCTCTTTAAATATCACTTTAAGCTTAGAGGGATTCAGCAAAAAAGCCTGAGCACCTTTATCTTGAAAAGCAGGGATTAGTTGTCGGAACTGCCAGCGTTGCTCAATAGTAACATGGCAATAATCCGGTCGAACAAAAAAATCCACGCCTTTTCCCCTTCTTTTCCGATCAGGCCTAGCCAAGTCGTATAAAGCCTCTCTTGCAAGAAAGTTATTAAGGCAGATCAAAATCGCCCTAGGTTTTGCTTTAGAATCAGACCTGGAATTTCTCTGAAATGGAAACCTGTGTACCCGTTGGAGTTCAATGTTCCATTTCCATTGTACTAACTCAGGGAAAGCTTCAGAGAACATATCGATCACAAATTGTCTTATATTCCCTGCTTCGCTTCCCTCAGGAACCCCTAAGATTCGGAGATTATTCCGGCGTGACCTATTTTCCAAGTCAACCAGTTTCCAGTTTATTTCGTCTCTCAATCCTGCCATTGAAGCAATTTGCTTTTGCTGATTTGTCACAGTGTCTTCAATCGCTGTGTTCTACCTTCGGCTTCGGTCACTCTAGCAATCATCTCACCGCAAAATTTTGCAACCTTCCTAAGATTATTTTGAAGACGCCGGACAGCACCCTGTGCACGTAAGTTTTCTGCCCTTGTCTCTTCCCGGTGCTGAATCATGAGTTGACAAAGTGTGTCTAATGTAGTAGCTGAAGTCGTGGAATGTTTATCTACCATCATATTTAACCGGACCAGAGAACTGGTTCCGTCTGTTCCATCCACTGCAACTACTGTGGTTTCGACAGTACCAGTATCCGCTCTGTGTTGGGGAGCATCATCATCCCCATCCTGAGACTCCTCCTCATCACTCCCACTCTCGTGGTCATCCAGACTCAGTGATTCCGGTAGTGAGCCCGAACTCTTGCTACTTAGATCATCTCTCCATTCCGCCTGAGCCACCTGGGCCATCAGACTTTCTGAGTCCAGAGCCACTGACAAATCAGTCATAGAATAGAAATTACCAGCAGAGTCAACTGACTCAGTATCCTCAACTAAGAATGGAGTCTCAGCAACCTCGGGTACGGGCTCGAGCAGCTCAGATAATTGCTCTTGAATTACATATCCAGGCAGCTGTGAGGTTGATAATGCAGCACTCTGATGTGGGAGTGCCAGAGAGTGAATATCATTGTCTCCGGGTACAGCCTTGTCAGTGTTATTATCCACAATTTTTATCCAAATCTATCTCATTTTGTAACACAATGTCAACCTTAGAATATAGGCCTTTACTGGTCTTGATAGTCTTTCTATTTTTTTTTTGAGCAAACATATCAGGTATTTTGGGGGCAGTCTCAGAACTACATCCCCCAGAATCCCCTATTAATTCATGAGCATTATCATAAATGGACTTAATGGTGGATTCCGTCGAATCAGGCTGGGCAGTGTTTAAAATGCTATTAAAGTCATTAGAGTCACTAATTACCTGTACTGGGTTCTGGCTCGCTTCGGATAGCGTATTGGTTCCAGGATTTCCGGGATTTCCAGTATTCTCAATACGTCTAGCACTGTCCTGAAGTGTGGTATCCTGCATTGCTATAGTCGTTCTCGTATTCCTTTTGCTCCGGAATTTAGAGACAGCCAGATTTTTTGAAGCCATAGTATTTTCAGCGTGACTGCCTTGTCTCAAGCACCTCCTGAGCACCTGTGTTTTCCGCTGTGCTTTCTGCTGCCGTTGCGGTTGAAGACAAGGAGGGCAAGCAGCCGCCGGGTCCCCAAAATCGCCAAACTCCACAGCACTCCCTTCCAGAAAAGCACATTCCAGCTCAGACCGAAACTCCGAAGCTAAGCCGCCACACGGGACAGCTGGATGCCGCCAGGCGTATAGGAGCGAACGGCGGAATAAACACCGAAGATCTGGCCGCATTACAAGTAATAAAGCCTTCCCTTCAATTTCTCTTCACTCAAAGCAGCGAACTTCTTCACTCCGTTTCACCCCAGGGTTCTTTTCACCGGTAACTCCCGGGTTTGTTACTCTGCATATCAACCCTTTAGACTGAAGCAAGCACAAATCCCATCCGAGTAGTTAGGCAGGGAGACCACCAACGATGCTGCTCACTCGAATGCCGAGGCGTCCGCCATCTTGCCTCGCACTGGGGAGAAATCCCATTTCTAACACACAATATTCCAAGAACCCCAAAAGGATACAAATCTCTCTTTATAAACCCAAATGGTCTATCAACTGAAAAGGAGTGATTTTTGTCATTCGAAAAACTACTTTATCACACAGGCCTTCATTACAAGAGGCCTATCTTTTGTCATGAGGAATAATGTGGTTCATGGAATTACCACAAACTTGTGTTTCTCCTGCAGAGTTTTGCATCTGAAAGTTGCTAAAAGCAGTTGAAATCTCTCGGTGTAACTGTGAGAAAGAACGAGGAACAACTGGTGGAATTAGGCCAGGAACCCCTCAATACTCGGAGAAGTCTCAGGGTTCAACCTGGAATCGCTATTAATTCTCACACTAAAAGTAATATTTGCATTTCAGTTGAAACTGCAAGACAGAGTATTTTGGTGCCCACTAGTGATGATGAAGTAGTAGTGCAGCAATAACTCCTAATGTTTACTATTCTGGATGCTCTTGCTGTGACCCACTTTGGCCATGGTACGACACTTAACATGCCCTTGTGACCATCCATAAGACCTGCAGCCACTCCCATTTAGGAAGCATGGCTCACCTCATATAGCTTTGGATGACTGTTTACTGCATATTGCTGTGTAATGACTAGCAGCTTCGAGATGAACTCTGACTAGGGTCTCAATCCAAGGTAACTGTCACTGATAGTGGGGTGGAGCTTTTCTATTTGCAAGCTCAGGTGTCAGGGTTGTGGCAACAAGGATCACTGTGCATACAGATGCCTCCTGAATAAATGTCCTTCCATAAAGCAATGCACCCAACATTCTTATTCTTAGTTTTACATCATGATGTTCTAAAAAGCATGCCTGTGGCAGCCACATACCCTCTTTCCAAAGTGTTGGGGCAGTTTCATTAATATATTCAGTGCCCATATATAAGCCCAAATGAGGCCAGAGCAATGGTTTTGCTGAACGTGTGCTGCCTACATGCTAAATTGTACATTACATTAACTGAGAAAATAGCAAGTTAATGTATGAGCTGCGCACAGTAAAGCTCAGAAACATGAACAGCCTACCACGGTTATATGTTTCCTGGTATCTGCTTCAGACATCACAGTTTCAGCACAAACATGTGCACTGACCCGTTTTGACAGATAATGAGTTCATGGTTCAGCCAAGCTTGGCCAAGTCCAACGTCTCTTCACAGTTACACTTTGCATTTATGGTACAGAAATAAGGCCTGATACTTGGCAACGTCACCCGTATAAACAACTGTGGCTGCACTTAATGAAAACATATTCCCCTAAATTGACAACAATGCACAGTTCATATAACACAAAGATAAGTGCCTTGTGCAGATTGGTCACACGTTCCAGGCATGGGCATAGTCTCCAAACTACATTCATATAAACAAAGGGCCACATGCTTGTAAAAATCAATTACCTCAGCACAGAGGTTCTTGCACCACACAAAATCTCATAGGCACAGCCCAATAATGTAAAACATCATTCAGTCACTGTTCAAACTGCACAGACACATGATCCTGGCCATGTTGCAGGTCGTTAGGTTTATTACTTCAGCTGCTGCTTCATACAGAAGCACAGTTTGCTGCCACAAAGGGTCTATAGTTATAATTACATTCATATTAATTACTTAGCAGGCTTAATCCTAATGACCAGGCAGAACAGGTTTAGGACAAGATGAGACAATAACAATATATCCATAGCACAGTCTTTTCTTGGTATTGTGAGATGAAAAGGGCAGTGTGGCATTTGCTTATAATTACAGAGCACTGGCAACCCTTGATATATTTCTCATGCCCAAAGTAGAGAATCTTCACTAAGCCAGTTTTTGCCATTTGTCTGAGGAATGGAGTAGCAGGAATGTGTGTTAAACTTCCACAGTTACCCTTCTGTCTACTGTAATCAATTCGTAATGAGGGGCAAACATATCTCCACCCACGTATATATGTCACATGGGTAGCCCACATATCTCCATCCATGTACATTCTTCACATGGGGTGGGGATGGATTGCTGAAATGAGGCCCTCAAGTGTTGGAAAATGGCATGCAGGCAGCAGAAGAAAATGAAAGGTAATCTTAATTGACAATAGACATGAATGGTAGAGGAAGGAAATAAAAACAAAAGTCTGTTTAATGAGTGAAAACACCACTACTGTCACATTTTGGCCAAGCAAAAAGTAGTAAACACTGACTGACAACCACTGATTTTTGCAATTATTTTAATAAACATTATCACACTGTTCATAACACTACAATCCTGAGAAAAAAACAGTTTGCAAAAAAGATAGAAATCAAAATCAGGAAAGCTTATTTATGACTTATTTATAGTGATGTATAAATAATTCTTTATTAATTCCTAATGAATGTTTTGCACACCAGGGCTTTGTCAAAGATACATTTTTTAAACCAATACTGTCGAATACAACTGAAAGGGATTAATAAAAATAACTGTACACATGCTTAATAATGAACACATTTCCATCTTCATCTTTGCCCTATTTCATGGAGTTATTTTCTGATGACACTTTGGAACCTTATCCACTGGTCATACTTTGAGTTCTAAGAACACCCCCAGATAACTGTGGCCAGCGCTCAAACTTAAGCCCCTGTCTGACTGTATGCTCTTGAAAGTCTGTATAACGCTGTTACCAATCTCACTGAAATGACTCCGTTTGGCACTCAAGTCCTCATTAAAACCTTACTTGTAAATACTGTGGTAATGCCATGCATGAGTTGCAACGTTACCTGGAGGCATTAGCATAGTTTTAAGCAGCGTGCTGTTAATGATGAGATATAAACTGGCGTAACACAGTTACCACTAGCAAATATTTAGCTGTGGGGTTCCCTGGTAGTATTTCACTGCACAAGACATGGTCTTTGCCATCTGCTGTCACTGTCTTTTCCATTAGTGAACCGATGCAACTTAACAGTAATTCCGAATATGAGATAATTAGACAAAGTCGTGTTTTTTGTTTTTTTTTACTTTTTATTTTCGTTACACTCCCATAAATTCCTTATTATGTTTCATAGTCTTACATTGTTATTGTTAGATCAATTTCCTACATTTTGCTTTAGCATTTTCTTAATCAAATTCAATTTATTGGGCCCTCTTTCATGACCACGATGTGACGTCCTGATTTATACAATACCATAGATTCTGTATGCACCGACAAGTTGAGCAATCCACCAGAATTAGCAGCATCGTGCTCACGATCAACACTATTCAGAAAAGGTGCCCAGTGTGAAACCCAAGGAAGATGCAACTGGTCCATCCTAAGAAACTGATGGACAGTACTCCTTCAGGAGTGGACCAGCACAGCCACTAAGGACAGTCAAAGGTTTATACAATGTCCACTGTAACAATCAGTGAGTGGGCTTGCTTACCAACCTCTTCTTTATTCTAAAGCCATGTCAACAACATTGCATTAATCCCAAAAGAGCAGACAGCCTCGGTCCTGGTTGAAGAGCTTTGAGAAATGCCTGTTAAAAAGGTCACATGTACTGTGTTTTTAGGTAACAATATTCTGCAAAAATTCACAGTAAATCACTGAACCTTAAAGATTGTTTTTTTTTAGTGTGAACAAAATAAGCCTTATTACAAATGATGCTTTCATTAAAACTAAGCCATTTAAATCTTTAACAGCTAAATAAAACTTTTCATTCAGCAGCTGTTTGCTTATAAAGGACATTTCCGTTAAGTCTCAAATATTAAAGGGCTATTTATTTATGTATTAATTATATAGCGTATACATTACCTTTTAGTTATATCAGAGCTCTCCAAAGTAACAATCCCTTGATTGCAGAATAAAATCACATTTTTGCATTGCAATCCATGGATTCTTAGAGAAGCCTTCATTTTATTCACACTTCCTTTAGCCCATGGTTGATGCTTGTCTGAGATGTAATATCTTGGACGTGTGGTGCTCTTGTGTGTTCCAGATACGGTGATTACATTGGCTGCACTTCTCATTCTGTGAAGTGTTAAACTGACACTTCAAATATTACTTCACTTTATATATGTGTCGCTTTGTCCATGAAATGAAACTCCTGAGCAATGTATATTAAAATAATAACTCAAAGGAAACACTTCCATTACAGAAGCTTTCAAAGGAATCACTCCATTATTACAGCTGATAAATGGCCCGTAAGGAATTCCCATACCTTACTTTGACAGCTACAAACTCTAACTTTTGGTATTAGTTCTTTCCTACAGATATTAGATGAGACTGTACTTAAAAGATATGAGGCAAGACTAGGAGTCTCAGTGTTATATACACCGATCTAAGCTTTGTCAAGGCAGACTATAAAGAATATATATCATATACTGTTGGAATGCTCAGTTTGCCAGTGAACACTTACATATGATTATTAGTGAGTGCTTAAGTTGAGTGTGTGGTCTTGGGATTCGGAACTGAATAGGAAAAAAAGGCAGAGGTGAATTAATTGTGACGTTTAGTTCTGGCAAGAGACAACTTGAACTGCCTACAGAGGCCATGTCATCAACATCAAAAACATACACAAAAAGGGATTTTGTGGGCTTTTTTAAGCAATTGGGTAATTTGTCTCAGGCACTTTCAGTCATTGGTTAAAGAAAATGTAACACACATTACGTCACTTTATATAGAGAATGCTGGTCCCTACATAGTGAATCATATACTATTTGGGGTGCATGTGAGGTCCTTGATTTTAGCTTACAACTCTCTGCCCATTTCACTCTGGGGGGTCTCTGATATATCGTCCCCTGGGAACTGCCAGTGTATTTTTGGAATTGTGTGGGGACGCTCTGGCAGTTAGAGCACTGCGTTTTTCGAACTATTTACTCCTTGAGGATATCAATATCCATCCTGATCTTATAGAGGCGGCCGACTCGGCTGCTTTCATGGACTCCCTCCATTTAGCCCAGCTCTCCCAATGGGTCAGATATCCAACCCATCAAGGTGGGCACACTCTGGACACCATGTGTGCCAATTTTCCTATTTCGGTTGTAAGGCCACTCCCTGTAGCTTGGTCGGACCATTTTCCCATATTTTTCTCACGGGATATCAAGCGCCCACCACGACTAGCTAGTTCCTATCGACCTCCCACCTCTAGGAAACTGGATGCTGGGCAGCTGAGCAGCTGCTTGGCAGCCTCGCGTCCTTCCCTTTCTGAGGACCTTGAGGATAATGGGTCCAGGTTTGCAAATTGGATCACTGATTCGGTTGGCGCTCTTTCTGCTCCAGGTCAGCCTAAACTGAGGAGAGAGTCCCCCTCCAAGCCTTGGTTTACTTCTGAGCTGACGACTTTGAAACATGCTTGCAAGGAATTGGAGAGAGCATGGCGCTCCTGCGGCTACTGCTCCACTGTCAAACTTGCACTTAGAGCCAAACAGAAACTCTATTATGCGGCTATTGGAATGGCCAAAGGCCGGCACTTCTCCGCTCGCATTGATCAGGCTAATAACAATTCCAAAGAAATATTTTCTATTGTGCAGAGTTTCGTGGCTCCCAGCGCCCAGGTTCTTGCGGTACCTTCCTCGGATACCTGGTGCAACACCTTGGCGAAATTTTTCAGGGACTAAATAGTCAGCATACAGGATTCTTTTTTGACCACATCCAAGAAGTCTACTTCCGCCTCGCTGGGGAAGCAGATGATAGAAACTGTTTCCATCTTTTCTGCATTTAGACCTGTTGATCCGCCTAGCACCCTTAGAATTCTTAAGGCACTCAAATCTGGATCACCTAAAGATCCATGTGCGGCTAGGCTTCTGTCCAAAGTGGCAGACACTATAAATTTTGAAGTGAATCTTATGGTCAACAAGTCACTCCGCGAGGCCTGTGTTCCACTATCATGGAGGCAGGCGCTGATTCTCCCCCTCCTCAAAAAGCCATCACTTGACCCTCTGCTCCCTGAGAACTATCGTCCCATCTCGCTCTTGCCAAGTTTGGCCACAGTATGCGAGAAGGTTGTCACCTCCCTGCTCACCAACTATGTAGAGGTGTCTGGCTTGCTTCATCCAGCACAATCTGGTTTCCGTGCCTCTTACAGTACGGAGTCAGCACTGTTGGAGGTGACAGAGGCGATCCGGGAGTGTTTGGATGCCGGCGGGAGAGCAGCCTTGGTTAAGTTTGATCTCTCGGCAGCATTCGACACGGTGCCGCACTCTTTGCTCCTAGATCGCCTAGTGGAAATTGGTATTTCTGAATCGGCGCTGTGCTGGATCAGGTCCTTCTTGGAAAATAGGTAGCAGCAGGTTTGGCTCCCACCTTGTGCCTCCATGCCTATGCAGCTGACAACTGGTGTACCGCAGGGGTCATCACTTAGCCCTCTTCTTTTTAACATCTATGTGACTCTGCTGGTTTATCTTGCGGAGTCACTAGGGGCTAAAGTTATGGCCTACGCGGATGACACTCAGCTTTTGTTTTCCTGGAGGAAGGGCGATGACTCTGTTGTGGCGGCGAGGGAGAGGTTGTGGCCTCCTGATTTTCCTCGACCCACCGTGGGTAAGGGCACTGCAAAAAACCTTGGTGATTGGTTCGACGAAAACTTGAACTTCTCGACACAAGTGAAGAAACTGGTAGGGACCTGCTTTGGCACTTTGAAAATCAAGAGGAAGTTTCTCCCTCTTCTGCCTGACAGCGCCAAGGAAACTTTGGTCCAGGCTCTGATCTTGTCCCGATTGGACTATGCCAACGCTCTTTTGGTTGGTAGTCCAGGCTATCTGGCAAGGAAATTGCAAGTAGTCAAAAACTCAGCAGCCAGACTGCTACTGGGACTTTTATCTACACATAGTGTTCGGATCCATTTGCGTAACTTGCACTGGCTCCCAGTTGAATCTCGGCTGAAATTCAAGATGCTGTCCATTGCACATCGGGCCCTTTATGGTCTAGGCCCTATTTATCTTCAGAAGAGATTTGCTTTTTATATACCTAGCAGACAGCTTCGCTCGTCCGACCAGCTTCTGATACAGACCCCTAGGTTCAATCGACAAAGGCTTGGGTGGAGTTCTTTTGTCCGTAAAGCCGGCTTGGCCTGGAATATGCTACCATTGGCACTACGGGGCATTCAGGACCCATTGCTTTTTAAGAAAAAACTTAAAACATTGCTTTTTTAGCTTTTGATTTGTGTGCAGTTTACTTTTTTGAAGCAAGCACCGGGACACTTTAAGTAGCCGTGCGCTTTATAAATTAAACAAAACATAACATAACATAACATAAAGACTTATTGCCATGAAAACTGTGGTGGTGAGGAAGCTTCTAATATGCTTGGCGGTACCGCAGCGGCACCACCAGCATATTAGTGCCTCTGACACCCATGCCACTGCCACAGAAGCCATGATCACTGGCGGTTGCGGCAGTCCTGTGGCGGTCCCCAGTAGCGGCTCTTGGAGGGAGTGCTGCGGGGTGGGAGAGGAGCAGGGTGGGTGGTAGTAAACTACAGAATACGTCCGAATTGGGCAATGCAGAGCGCGCGCAATGAAATTTGTTTAATTTATTCATTTGTTTACTTACCTCTGTTCGGCCATATTCTGTAGTTTATTACCCCCCACCCTGCTCCTCCCCCACCCTGCCCCACCACCCCACAGCACTCCCTCCACGAGCCGCTACTGGCAGTCCTACTGCAGTAGTCCTAATACGGCGGGTGGACATGGACAGCCAGTTTGGCAGTCCAGGGGCTGCCATCACAGGTTTGGAGGTCCACCAAACTTGTCATTAGGCCCTTAGACTTCAGGTCTAAAGTTAGACGTTAGGTCTTAAGTTAGACTTCAGGTATAAAGTTAGACTTCAGATATAAAGTTAGACTTCAGGTCTAAACTTTGTGAATCCGGCCCTTGGAGTTTATGAATACCAAAAAGTAGTGGACTTACTCAAAAGTGTAAACTTTCTCAAAAGAGTAAGTTATCTTTGTGAATCAGGCCCTCTGTAATATTACTACTACTGGTGGTTATTCAATAATATTTCTACAACTGGTGGTAATTTAATGGGCTAAAGTAAGGCAAATGTGCCAGAAGCCTCTCAGTTTGTTAGCCTAAAAATGCATACAAAAGTATAGATTCGGACAAATAAGCCTTGATTTCATAACGAAAAACTGTATATTTCCCTTTTAGGGTGTCCATGTTGTAATATATTGTGGCTTGTTAGTTACCCAAGTACCTACCTTTGCTGCGTCACACGCCTGTGTATTTGAGATAAATACCTAAGATGTCTCACTGCTCTAGATTACCCTGGAGTATCTGTTTTTATAAAATAACATGGAATTGTTGTTCCAGCGGTTGGCCTTATGTAGAAAATAAACATAATCAATTGTATATTGAGTCAGCATTGATAACCTGCAGTAAATCTGAGGGGTGTTGACAAATATTTTTAATAAAAGGATAGCCAGGACTTTCTCTGGCTCGGTTGGCTCACAATTACAGAATCTGAAGAATCAGCCAATCAAAGAAGTTGAGTCAGACACTCAATAGATTTTGCCTGAAGCAGTTTTCTCTCCTGTTGTAATAAAAACAAGTGCCCTTTTGCGACTTAATTAGTCATAAGTGGAGGAGTCAATGATTTGATTTTGATTCACCCCTTCAACACAGGGAGCATTCCACCATTTCCCTTTCGCTGTGGGCCAATTGAATAAGATGTATATTTTGCTCAACTTAACTATAATCAGGCGTTTATTTCTCCAGTATCGTCCTCACATGCAGCACGGCACTAACACAAGAGATCAAAAAATTGAATTGCAATGCGATCTGGCCGTATCATCCGTTTGAAGTGTTCTGAAATGTTTCATGGGGCAATTAGGTTTTTTCGGCCTCGCTACACAAGACAATCATGTATGTGCACTGAAGGCCCAGTGTGACATGGAATGCACCTCAGGTCTGTGATCTGGAGAAACACAACATGTGCACTCTCCTTCACTAAAGGTGACTGCTTTCAGGTCCCTGGGATGTGGAGGGCTGACATTGGTGGCAGAAATGGATTGGAATGGCAGGGCAGGTCTTTTTACTTGTCACAGGCCAGTGGATTTGTCTACTCACATATCCAGTTTAAATCGGCCTTTTAGTGCCCAGCAACTGTTTCCTTTGCTCCATCCATGTGGGACTGGGATGCGGCATGCATGAATACCATCTGTATGTGCAGTATGGCCTGTTTGGAGCATGTGTGCTTTGCCTAAGCATCCATTTTGATTACATGACTGGCAGGGGCTACTAGGGCACGAATGATGTGGTGGGCGTGGTTTACTTCTATTGTCCTAGGACCCGTCATACAATGGCTTTTCAAACTAGGCTAAGTGCACCCTTTCTGCACTTGACTCTTAGAGTAGAGCAGGTGAGCAGTTTAGAGGCTTCTCAGAGGATTAGTGTGACGGAAGAGACTCGGACTTCAAACAGTCAAACAACAGACACAATAATACATTGTCCGGCCCAGGGCTTTTCTTTTAGTAAAACGTGAAGTTTTTTTAATCACACTGAAACGAGATACTCAGACAAGAAATGCCAATCATCACAGAGTTGCAAACTACAGGTGCTACAGGAGTTAATTACACAGATCCGTAGACTAAAGTGCGGGTGCAGGCTCACTGTCGGTGCGGATGAGCAGCTTCCCTGGTTTCTCTGTCATTATGGTATATTTCCTTCACTCAACAGTTTTCTTTAAGAAGGGTTAATGCTAATACTGGTATGTCCTCTGAATACTGTAGCTAGAACATCGAAGTATACAAGTATTGAGGGCAAAATAGATAATCCAAAATAGCGAAAGATAAGTAAGTGTAGATTTTCTATATCTAACTCCATATTCATGTACCTTGACGATATGTATATCTTCAATGTACGTAGATGTGGCGTTAGGAATAATACATCTATAGCGCCTCTATATGCACTTATCTTTTGATATTTTGGTGTACGATATGTGTTGTCCATGATATTCTTGTATCTTAAAATTCTTAGCCTCAATATTCAGTAGTACAATCCTAATCATGAATCCTGCATAAATCTGTAGTAGATTTGACAGTCAATGTGCAGCTTAGGCAAGTTCAGGTTGTTTGTGAGGCTCAAGTGCAAATGTGCTGGCCACAGCCGCAGAGATGAGAAGATTTGCATGTGCGTGCGGCTGCACAATCAACTGGCCCCACCGCCTTCTCTCTGCATAAGGCCCTGGTGGGTCAGAGGCTCTGCGAAAGTAGAGGTCAAGCCGGGTAGATTCCAGCACTCCCAGAATTGGCTTCCGATCTCTGACACTTGGTATTGGTCCCTGGTTCTGGTACGCAAAAGGGAGAGTTGTCAAGAGTCTGTTGGTAGCCCCTGAAGCGGACATACTGACGGCACCAGTGAGGTCGTTCAGATCATGGTACTTGCATAGAGATATACTCAGGAAGGCCGAGAGACTTTTGAGCAAACTCAGGTCAACTTTGGTTACTCTCCCATAAACAGTCCGCTCTTCTTGGCCTCCCAGCAGCTGGGCTTCTCCTTCCTTGAGCAGTCAGCTTCTTCCTATGGGGTCGACATGCTTCTCCCCCTTCTCAGCAGGGAACAAAGGCTTCTTGGTCACAAGTAGAGCCACGTCTCTTCCAGCAAGATGCATAGACTTCAGATGAAGTTCCCTCAGCTCTGGGAGACTGGATATCTGACAGGCACCAGCCTTGCATTTAAACAAGTCTCTGAGTACTCTGTAAAGCACTGCTTTCCTCAGTCTTGAAGAACTTGGAACTGGAAACAAGTCCATTAGTATGGGGCCTACTATTATACATACTTCCCACACAGGGAAAGTTTATCCCATTGCCAGGCCCATGACCCAGTTTGGGTTGGTTCAGGCAATACACTTGCACTGTCTGGGAAGGCTATACTAAAACCTCCATCTTGTCCCATGTATCTTCTCGGCCAATCTCAAATTGATCCAGCTGATCTAAGCATTCTTACACTCACGTCACCATGGAGTCCAACTATCATGCTTACTTTACACACCGTGCATTCAACATTTACAGAGTAAGTTAGCGCAAGGGTGTGGATGTGTGGCCTATGTGAGTTTTTTGGGAACCCCAACCAATGACTCATCCAAATATAGTGCACTACATGCCTTCCCCAATTTCATACTTAATGCAGTAACTTGTGCGTTATTTTGCTGTAAAAAGACGTATTTCAGTATGCATCACTAAACCCAATACCTTCTCACAGTGATTATGACCATTGACAGAAAATCATGTTCTAAGGAGGGTGAGGCTTTGTGGCAGAGAGAGGGGGCTGCTATACGTTTTCAGTGCAGGATATGCAGGTGGACTGTAGGACAGCCTGAGCAGAAATGTTCTAATGAATCATGATCCAATGTGTGAGTGTGATTACCTTAATTTCTATTAAATTATAAATATAATTTATATGTTGCTGGTACAGAGCTGAACACTATATGTATAATTGCTTCTCACTCTGCTGTCTGCTGCAAGAGCAGCTATCTGGTACCCAGCAGTAGTCCTTACTGCATCATTGCTGCTGTGCTTAGCCTGGCTAGCTATTTCAGCTAATGTGTTCGGAGAAGAGGCATTGCAGTAAGTTAGGGCTTACACAATGCAAAAGGAGGGATCCAGAGAAGCTGAACTTATCAAAAGAGGAAATGACCTAGGCCTAGTGCCACTTCTTTAGCTTGTGCAAGAGGCCTACTCTGGCTCGCCTAAGATGGCATGCACTGTCCTTCAGGTGAACATGTCCTATGCAGCAGAACAGATTTGCTCAGTCCAGCAGCCCAGGTGCAAGTGAGCTGGAGTGAAACTCTGGGCTTCATCAGGAGGATCGCATTGGGATTCTATGTGAACAAGTGGCTCATGATAGCTACAAAGAGGGCAAGTGTGTATGTCTGGGCAATCCATTTGGTTAGGTTCTGACTTCATCAGTCCTGAGTGTCCATATTTGAGCACGGGCACTTCTGGATTCAGTGTGAGCACTATAGGTGAGCACTTGTTGCACTACGATAGCCTGGTTGCTGCCAAGATGGTCCGTAGGCATAAGAATAACTGATTCTTCTCCTGCATTTGCACAAGTAATTCATGTATGCTGGTAGGGACCAGATAGCTTTTCCGCTGGGTAACATTTATTTTCAGTTATAGATCAGAACCACCATTTTGTTGCTCGCAGGTCAGTCACAAGTCAGGTCAGCCAGGCACCAAATACAGCCAGCTCATTCATCCAGGTTGGCAAAGACTAAGTTTGCATTTGGGCAACAAAAGAGCTCTAGCCTATTATGAGAAACCAGTTATGTTTTGCAGTACCTTAGGGCCAAATGAGAAAGCTCTCGGATTTCCATCTCATTTTGTATTCCTCACCGAGGGCCTGATTACTATGGGCCCAATTAGGATAGCGGTTTGTACGGAACACCGACCACTATTGCATGACATGTGGTGCATGACACACTATGAATGGAGGTGCATGGGGCACTACATGTGCCTTCTGGGCCTCTTTATAGAGGCCCACGATGGATGGGACCTGTTTGGGGCCCCCAGAGCTTCTTGCTAATAGCCTTTTCATGGCACTCTATCCGACATGAAAGGGCTGTAGGAAAGGGGTATCGTAATCCAAACATTACACAGCACTGCCACCATTCAAAAGACACAATTCCGACCGGCGCCCAAAGGGATCTCAGATCCTGTCAGAGGCAGTGCTCTTCCCCCCGACTGCTGAGGGTCTAACCGCCTGCATCATAATGTGGCAGTCAGAGCAAGGGGCTGTCAGTTGGTCCGACCACCACACATGGCCTGTCGGTGTCATTCCGACCGACATCATAATCAGGCCCTAAGTGCAGTTGGTGTTTTTTGCGCACCAGCAGCCTTGAGACTCCACCTACATTTTGTGCTGCAACTGATTTACTGATCAGCCACTATGAAAAATTCTCAAATTAATGCAGTTGTGAAATTCCTGCCCCATTAATATGCATGAGACAGGAGTGCTTTTGCAACCACTTGAAAATGGCTGCAAATACAAAGATGGAAGTCTACGGGATGGACAGCAGACTTTCATTCCAGCATTGCATTCACTGAATGCCAACTTTTTGATTTTTTAAACAGCCCCTCGCTCTGGACAAATCTGCTTTTTTTTAAAGTTGATATTCAATTTATGGCATTGGAGGCAACATGCAACATTACACTCGATTGTTGTCTGCTCTACAAATGCCCACATTGTCTCAAGCATACAGGTTCCATTTTGCAAATGCAGTGGTGGCTCCTCCGCTAAGTGCTGCCCCACTGCTTAAAAGGGAAAATAACGTGATAATAACATATCGTTATTATCATGTTATTTTCCTTATTGCAGTCAGTGGTGGAGCGGGGTGGGGCTGGCCAGAGCAGGAGAGGAGTGGTGTGCACTTCCTAAGTAAGCATGAACTGTTTGGCTAGCCCTCTTAGGTTGACCAAACAGTTCATGCACACTTTGCATCTTCCTACCAGGCTGCATTACACTGCCTGGCGAGGAACATGCACCGACTCCCTGTTCCAGTCTGAGAGTCGATGCACGGTGCTCATACCTATCACAATGCTGCACTGCAACGTTGTGATTGGCTCTAGAGAGCCTGCGTCCCTGTATGATTCCTGCTGCTGGCCAGGTCAGGAAGATGATGAGGACGAAGGAGAGGCAGCAGCCGGCCGTTAAAGGTAAGTCTTTTTTAATAACATTCCTCTCTTCATCCCCCTATCCCTCCCCTTTACCTCTCACCCCACACCCCACCACCCATGTTCGACGGAGGGGGATGCAATTTCACATACCCTCGACCTATCTTTGTGCAAAGGTTGCAGAGTGTAGTTTACAGGTTGGAAAGACATTTCTGGGTTGTAAAGCACAGTGTATACATTGTGTTGCTCTCCTCTTGGATTGCAAATCCTGTGTTTCTCTGAAGTACAGGCTTTGCAACCACAAATGTTTTGTACATCATGCCCTCGGTTTTTTTGTTCTCTTAGGTGTGGAAGGACAAGGAGGCCTAAGGGGAGTGATTGATCAGGTAAGATGTGACATTATAATGAATATTAAGCATGACAAAATAGATGATAATGAATATTAACTAATATATTTAAGCTATTGCTCATCTTTGTCAATGACTATAATGTCGTAGGCCTTATTTAGAGCTTGGTGGATGGAGAGAATCAGTCAAAAAACGGCAGATATCTATCCTCCCAATTCAAGCCCTCATCAACTCCATCAACAGATACTGAGGCTGGACGATTCCGCGTGGTATCTGCATGTGAATTAACAGGGATCATAATTTATTTCCCCAATAATGGAAATAATACACTTGCCTTCAAATATAGGGCCCAATTTTGTGTGACACTGGAAAACTTGTGATTGACAGGAGTGGCATCCCCCTTCTGGATACCACTCCTGGTGATTGACCGGAGTGGTATCACCCTTTGGGATACCGCCCCCGTCAATTTGTAATCGGGGCCATAGAGTGTGGATGTGCAGAATCTGTCAAACTCTAAATTGTAGACCTTAGTCTTCTTGCTTTGTGTCTCCCATTAGGAATATTCTAGTGCTGTTCTCATTACTGGTTGAGTTCAATCAATATCATTGATCGAAATATATTTGCCAACTTGATTGCCATGAATATTCCAAACGTGGTCTAGAATAGAGTTCCATAATTTTCAGGCTATTGATTTTGCACTCTGATGCAACTGTTCTGGAAGATGAGTAAATGTGTACTGCCTTTTTGCTGTCATTAATACCAGGAAACCTGAGATACGCAGGTGTAAGTCTATCTTATTTTGTGGTAATGTTAGCTTGATCCTCGGCGTGTTATCAGACTGTGAGTTTGAATTTTTTGCTTGGATCCACAATTAGGCCAGAAGAAGTTAAGAACACTTCTACTTGGAACTCTTCTGTGGATATCCTAGGCGTCGTTTTGGCTCTCTCAGTGCCTTGAGTCTGTTCCTAGGACATGCTGTATGTTTAGTGACTATTCACATACTTTTGGTGAGATGTAGGCTTCAGTTTCTAGTTGTTTGTAAATGTAACGCATAAAAAAGGGCAACTTCTAGCTGTATGCATATTGTTAAATGCAAATGCTATTATTAAGGTGTAGCATGACATGGCTAATATACCTGATGCTACAGCAGTGGTTTCATGAATAAACCATGTGATAAGTAGACCGGTTCAAAGACTGAGGCGCAGGAATATAATGATGCATATCAATTGCTGCTCTGTACATTTTATTTGATTTTATGTTTCACTGGACATGTGCAAATGAGACCCGAGCATTCTTATAAACACTGCAAGAGCTGTTCATTATTACAATACCAAAACTATTTATGCAAACATGTATTTGACACTGCACGGATAATAGCAAACTGCAATGAAATGCAGTTGACCTGGATCTTCGGAGGGCCTCAGAGTTGTTCACAGTGCTATCCAATCAATATGTGGGGATGAACTACTGAATATTTGCAGAAGAAAAATCTTTAAAAAATCCATAAAAGACATCATGCCCCAATACGGAGAAACAGGTTTTGCTCTAAACTAAAACTTTAAAAATGTGGATAGGTACAAGATTAGATCAGTTCACTCTTTTTAAGGAACCAGCAAAAATACGTGCAGCACTGGCATGTTCCTTTTTGGACAAAAGTTAATTCTGGACCTCTTTTCTGGTTGTTATGGACCCATTTTGACCTAATATACTAGGAAAAGGATTCAACAGCAAACGTGTGCCACCTATTTGTTGCAATCGCTTTAAAAACCTCTCTCCTCTACTTTTGCCAAGAGGACACAATCTTTTTGCAATATTCACTGAAAAAAAGCATTTTCATTGTTAAATTGTACATACATATTAAATATGAGCAGATGTATTTTCAGCTTCAACTTTACCTAATAAGGCTCCAGTTGAGACTGAAGTGTGTATTACAACAATTCCCATTTGCTGTTAGAGTGTAAGCCAGGCTTGTGGCCCTGCACTCCATCCATCAGGCAAACTCCACTGACAAGCAGGTGCCCTGCAAGACAGCCAAAGCCATAGGGCCTTGAGGGTGTGGCAGGGAGTGTGTTCTACTTATTGGATACAGAGAGTCTGTGCAAGCAGAGAAGGAAGCAAGGGGTGCTTTGCTATCTTCTACAAAGTTCCCCTGGGAAGGGATGAGCCCCAGGGGGTCAGTGCAATCCAGCAGTATCCATTTTGATGGGGAAGGGACCTTCTCCCAGAGCCAACTTTTGGCCCTGGGAACCCATCACATGGGGCCTGCCGCAAGATTACATTCTCCCGCAGAACCCATCTGTTCGACCTGGCCCTTCTTGCTTTTGTCCTCCTAATATTTGCTGATTCTCTATTGCGGCATCAGGACTATGGGCACTTTCCCACTGTAACGCAGTATGAAAGCATGTCCACCCTTCCTACACATTCTAGAAAGTGGTGCTTACCTGATTGGTTTAGGTGCAGTACCTGTGAGTACCCTGTAAATAGGTATACCACATACCCAGGGCAGGTACTGGGCAGCTAATGGGTCGCAGCATTGATTGTGCCACCCATAAGAACAGCCTTTCAAACATGTCTCAAGCCTGCCATTGCAGGTCTGTGTGTGAACAGTTGCACTTATGCTCAGGGGGGCATTTCTAAACCATTAGTCAATGCTGAGTGGGCTGCTCACTAGGACATCCCTAGGGAAGCCCTAAGGGGTGTGGAAGTGGTAGGAACAAAGGCAGGGCAGGTACACATATGTGTTCCCTGCCCTGCTAATGAATAGTCCTCATATGGGTTTTCCCTACCTAAGAGGGTCAACATGTGGGTATTGCTGAATGACTTTTAAACTACAGTTTTAGCTTGCAGCGGGGAGTATCCTCATGGTGTTTTCAAACATGTCTTAGACCTGCTATTACAGGCCTGTGGGTGCGCAATTGCACTTATGCTTTAGTTGGCTTGTCTAATTCATTGCCGAATGCTGCGGGTGCCTTTCACCAACACTAGAGCACCCTTAAGGTGAGTCCTGGGGGTGGAGCAAGTGATCTGTTAAAGGCAGGGCAGGTACACATATGTGCTCTCTGTCCAGGTAGTGAAGAACCTCATGTGTGATTTTACTACCTATGATGTTTGCTCTCGCCAAAGGTTAACATGGGGGAATGGCTGAGATTACCTTAAACTGCATTGGTGGCTTAATGTGGAGCAGTCCTCATGTTGTTTACTATCATAGAATTCACAATGATAAATCCTCCCTTGTGTTAAAGGTGGATTTGTCATTAATAGCTTAGAAATTCCACTTCTAGAAAGTGAGCATTCCCCAGAGAGAGCCGTAAACACTGAGCACGCGACTGGCATGACAGACCTCTGCCATTTGAGGACTTGGCTGGATAGACTGGGGGAGAGGTTTTGACACTTGGCCTCTGGGAAGCCAGATCATGGCCCCACTAAAGAGTAAGATCTGCATTCCAAGGCCTCATGACAGACAGAACCGATTTTTAGGGGATACATCTGTGGTTCAAAGGGGAACCCTCTTAACCAACCCCAACTTCAAAGGCACACTACAGTATAACTGCTGGTGCCATACTTCATCAGGGTAGAGATACGCTTGTGGGGACGTGGTACCAGACATCCTGGACTGCTTAGTGCACACTGCCAGAGGAATCTGTTGTGTACAAGGAGGATACTGCCATTGGAAGGGACCGTGCACCCTGCCTGAATAGTGGCTGGCCTGGGCTGACTACTTGCTACTGTGTGCTGTCCTGAAGTGTGCTCTCCTAGTGCGTGTTGACTTCCCCCTGGTCTTTGTGGAGGTCTTAAGGACATCGAAGACCTGCCATGAGGGACCTACACCATATACATGTTTCACCTGTAGAACGGGGTCCTCTGAAGCACCTACTTCATCTGCTGTATCCTTACTGCAGCGCGGTGTGAGCGTGGAACTAAACATTCTGCCTGGAGACCGGATTGCCTTGTGGGGAGCCCCTAAACCATGCTTGCATCTAAGCAGTGTAGCCTCAGCACGCACAAGCGCCTTATTGGTGGTGACCCGATTCACCCTTTGGGGGACTCAGCGTGGCCAGCATCATCTTCTGTGCCACATCTATCTCGTGCGACACGCCGACTACATGCTCATTGCGTGTGGTGTCCTATTCACAGGTTGCACCCCTCAGAGAGAGGGCACATCCATAGTAATGCCCCATTCTACCTTGTGCGGTACTACTAAACTTGCACCTGTTTGTGTAGAGCTCGATTGTCTGGTGAGACTTGTATCATTGAGCATCAGACTTAGTGCCTGATTCCAGGTATGTATGGTTAACCCATCTGTGGGTTGATTGTATCATATCATCGTGCACCGGAATTTGTGCTTCATTCCCGTGAGGTACAGTGAACCCAAATGTGGGTTAATTGTAATTGGATTGCCTGGTGCAACTCATATTGTCATGCAACAGTTGGTGTGCCTCATTTCCATGGAGGTACGGCAAACCCAATCATGGGTGTATTGGGACTGGATTGTCTGGTGCAACTCGGATCATCGCTCACCAGATGTTGATCCTTATTTCCAGGGAGGTACGGTGTACCCAACTTTTGGTTCATTGTGACCGGATTGTCTGGTGCGACTTGTATCCTCGTGCACCAGATGTTGTGCCTTATTTCCAGAGAGGTATGGAGAAACTGACTTGTGGTTAATTGTGACCAGATTGTCTGGAGTGACTCGCATCAACGCACACCAGAAGTTGTGTACCATTTCCCATGGGGTATGGGGACAGCTGCACCCCCCCATTTACCGAGGGTTCCATCTTGGCCTCAGTGCTGTGAATCAACTGCCCTCACCTCACCCGGCCCGACGACTTCATGTTGCCAGGTAGTATAGTCCAGATTGGGCTTGGATCCTGAGAATAAGTAATTGAGCTAAGGACACTTCCAAGAACAATCGGAAGTGGGTTTAGAGACTGCATGACCCCTCTGTGCTTAGCGGAACTGGGCTGGTGCTGGAAGGAGAATTGAGGGACCTCTTAATTGAACTGGGAAGGCTCCTATCTTGTTTCTGCTCTGGGTGGACTTCAAGAGTGGTGGGCAACACCCCATTTGTTGAGTGTTGCCTGGTTACCCTGAGAGTTACTCCAGCCTTGTCCTCTGGGCCCCTGACTAAGTGTGTCTACAGACTTAAAGCGTTATAGTAAGGAGTGATTTTGTTCTTTAAACTGTGGGCATAGTAGTTGGGGGTAACTTAGAGGTGTGGGAGGTACTGTGCAATGCGGTCCACATTCATATTATGAACTGACCGTCCGGATATCATTTGCAGTGTGTTACAGTGCAGAGTGCGTGTGTGTGCAAGTGTGCTTCATGCGGACTTTCTGATATCCTTTACACTTAGGTACAGTGCTGTGTGAGTGTAGAAGAGTGTGCTGCATGAGAACAGTCTGCTAATAGTTGCACCTTTCAGCAGTGTTGTCTTACTGGTTTGGTTCATTACCTAACAAATACTCCATTCTGACAAGTGTTATAAATTCCTGTGTGTTACACATTCCTGATATCGCTGTGACCTGGGCAGCACCCTAGAAATGTGTGGATTTGAATTGTGTTATTTGCCAGGGTGGGTCCAGTTCTCACAAAGTATCGCAACGCAATAGGTGCTGGGGTAAAATAGGATTTTTACCATGTGTGCATATTACTGATGTAATTTTAATGCTGTTGGGCCTAGTACTGCTACTAATATTTCCAGGTGTGATTTAAGCCCAGAAATACATGATGTTCATGTTGTGTTAATTAATGTGTGGGTTGAATGCAATATTTATTTACACACACCACATGTGAAGTCTCTTTTGTGATTCTCTGGGTATTTATTGTGTGAGATGCTATGCCAATCTTTTTACACATTACCTCTGCGATAAGCCTACTCAGTGTCACGCTACCCAAGGGTGAGCGCAGGTTACACAGTGAGTGCAAGCACCTAACCCTGAAATGAGTGGTAGGATCTGCCTGCTTTGGGCACCGCCTCAGCCACCAAAATGTACCAGTTCCAACACCATCCCACAGGACAGAGGACTAATGTGGCAAGGTGCATTGTTCCCCCCAAACGTGGCAGGACACATCCACCTTCAGTCCCCCGTGGGTGGGAGCTGAGAATGAGGGCTGGTTCCTGCCGTAGCAGTAGCCGAGGAAAAAGTTGTATTCTCCCATAATTGTCTCTATGACTATTTCATACTGTTGTACTCTATGTGATGCTTCAGCTCACTTGATGTATCCTACTGCAACCTATCTGGTGTTGTGATGATCTAGAATGTTTATGGTTGCAGCGGAAACACCAGACCCTGTAGATAAAGCAGGAGTTAAGTCATTGCTGGGATTATGTGTGTATTATTCTCAATTCATTCCTAATTTTGCCACAGTTGTCCGTCCCATCAGTAATTTACTAAAAAAGGGAGTCAGATTAGATTGGGGTCATGATTGTGTAGTTGCCATTAATTCAGTGAGGTCCGCTTTGTGTGATGGACCTATACTCAAACCGTTTGACCCGAGTTTGCCTTGTTGTGTGACTGTGGATGCAAGTCAAGTAGGAGTTGGTGCAACCTTGACGCAAATTGATCACAACAATGAAAGCACTATATGTTTCGCGTCAAGAGTATTGAGGGCTCCTGAACTTCAGTATTCCGTCATAGAACAGGAATTGTTTGCTTGTACGTGGGCCATCGAGAAATTTAGACCCTATATTTGGGGTAAACAGTTCAAACTTTTGACAGTTCACAAGCCTTTAGTTAACATCCTCGGCAGTAGTGTGAGTAAATGTTGTTCACCTCGGATCATGCGTATGGTTACCAAACTGTTACAATACCAGTTCTCGGTACAGCACATTGCTGGAGGAAAGAATGGGAGGGCAGATTTTTTATCCCTATTAAGTCAAATGAAATTGATGATGTATACCTTGAGGTATTTTCCTGTGAGGATTGTGATGATTGCTTAGTGGCAGTTCTTGACATACCGGTTTTAAGTTTGGGTTCTGAGGATGATTGGAAAAAAGCTCTAGAATCTGACTCTGTGCTGTCTGAAGTAGCTCATTTTGTCAAAATTGGGTGGCCAAGGGAAAAGATGCTCGCTGTTCCTTTGCAATCTTTCTGGAAAGTTGAGGATGAACTTTCCATCGAAGATGGACTGCTGCTTAGGGGAGATAAATGTGTTCCACCTCTCCTATTTGGGAAGACTATTATGGAGAGAGCTCATGAGGGTCATTTAGGTACCACGCTTACTAAGCGCCGCATCAGAGATGTCTATTGGTGGCCAGGAATGGATTCCGAGATTGATGCCATGGTATCTGGATGTTGTGTTTGTGGGGCTTCTGACAAAAGCCTTAAGGTGTTTGTCCCACCTTTGATGCCCATTGAATGCCCCAAAAATCCATGGTCAAAACTCGGAATTGATGTGATGGGTCAATATGAAGTCCTTCCAGGGGGGGCTCGTTTTATTCTAGTACTAATGGATTACACATCAAAGTGGCCAGAAATTAAGTTGGTAAAAGATGCTAGTGCTCATGCTCTGATTGATTTTCTCAAAAGTGTGTGGTTGAGAGTGGGTTTTCCGGAAATGTTGATTTCAGATAATGGCAGGCAGTTTGTTAGTACAGAGTTTGAGTCATTTCTAGTAGATTCTGGTGTTAAACACCATAAAAGCTCGCTTTATCATCCACAAAGTAATGGCTTAGTTAAGAGGATGAATCAGGTTGTGGGTGAATGTATTAGATGGGCAAGAGCTGGTGTTCATGATGTCTGTAAAGCACTTACTGCCATGATATGGTTTTACAGAACTACGCCACATTCTGTTACCAAAATTTCACCTTTTGAATTATTGAGAGGGCGTAAACCCAACACTAGCTTCAGACCTGCTTGGATGAGCAGATGGGTAAGATCAGAGTCTGATGTGGCACATTTGATGTCCCTGGTTAGTGGGAATGTGTCTGAATCACAATTTAAACAAAAAAGGTGGTTTGATTCCCGTAAAGGTGTTAAAATGACTCGGTTAGAAGTGGGTGACACCGTTAAGATTAAAAGTGGTGTGCACTCTAAGAAAGGTGACAGCAAATGTAGTCCACCTGTTAAACTTGTCAAAATTGTGGGTAATGCTGTTATGGTTGATGGTGGGCATTGGTGGAATCTCAACAGAGAAGTTAAGGTTTGTGATTGTACTACTGTCTCTCTTTCAAGAAGGAGTTCGCCTCCTTGTCTTCCTTTGAGGAAAAGCTCTAGAAATATTGTTAAACCTGCCAGGTATAGGTCATAAGAATGTTTTGTTCATTGCTCATTGTTTTTTCTGTTAGTTATTTATGTTTATTGTTTTATTTTTATTTTCATTTTTACTATTTGTGAGAAGAGAAGATGTGTTGTACTCTATGTGATGCTTCAGCTTACTTGATGTATCCTACTGCAACCTATCTGGTGTTGTGATGATCTAGAATGTTTATGGTTGCCTAGTGATAACATGTTGTGGACATTCTTGCTGGAGCTGTTGGCAGAGCAAGACCTGCTCTGCTGTCCATGTAGCTAATAAACTACCAACTTACTCAATCTGCATCTGCTTCCTTACTACACATACATATGTGGATAAACTGATAGAGCACTAGATAAATGTGAAAATCCCCAAGATACACACACATCCATCTTCTCTGATTTCTGTAAATATTCCAAAGTTGAGAGCTCAGATTTGACGATAACATGCGGATTACCCTTGTTTCCCCTATTATGAGGTGTCCATACCCTAAATTATTGCTGTTTGTGTGGAAGGTTTGTCCCAGAGGTAACCAGAGGTTAATCTAAAGGGAAAAGCCCATAGAGTGTGCAAATCACTCCTAAACTGTGATCTCAATTTAGGCACAAACCGTAGTTGAACCAGAATTAGGATTAGTACTGCAATAAGAATGAAGGCCTCCGTTTCTGTGCTTTGATTTCTCAATGTGACCAAATGTGTTTAATTCAACAGCAGTCAAGAGACAAAAATCCGGAAGTTTGCATGCTAAAAATGCAGCCAGTCAATTGAACAAGCAGGATCAAAATGATTCATTTTTTTTGTATTCTGTTTTATTGTGAGAGACATTTAGAAACTCTGCATCCAGTACCTTTTAGGCGAATCATGCAGTAAGTGACAAGGTATAGTTAGGGGGTTTCGATGGGGTCAGTTAGAACAAAGGAAATAATTATTTTTCTAAAGTCTACCACTGGATTATTTGTAATAATATTTGCATGAAATATTTGCATGGAAGCCAGGAGCTTCCATGCGAAGGCCCTGGAAGTGTAGTCTGGCACATCCAGCGTAAGCATTATTGGGGGAGCGGTCAGAAAGGTAACAAGGCAAGTGCAAAGCCTCGGTCGTCCAGGTCGCCACGTCCTGGAATATCAACCAGTAGTCTATGTGCGACCACGAGGGTCCCGCCACTGTCATGCATGTGCCACTTGCCGCTTCAGAGTGGCGTTGGCGCCAGATATCTGTTAGTTGTCCCTCTTGCATGCTCGTCTGGAGCTGTTCTGCGGCGCGAGGGTGGGGGTGTCTAGAGTCCCCGGACCTGCCAATTGGGTCGTCTAGTACCAAATTGAAGACCCCGCCCCATATTATAGCCCCGGGGCCAGGAGAGTCAACCACCCTCCAGACTTTTGAGAAAAACTCAGTGTCATCCAGATTCCACCAGTATAGTGAGATGAGTCTGACCGGGAGTCCTCCTAGTATACCAGCAAGCATGACATATCTGCCCTGTGTGTCTGTGAGTGAAACTCTTGTGCACCAGTGGAGCCCCTTCCTAATGATGATAGCGGCCCCTCATGCATAGTTTTAGTAGTGTGCCACATGCTTTTCGCCAATCCACCCCGCTCGCAGGTGCCCTGGTGTGTGCTGTGTCAGATGGAGCTCCTGCAGGAAACCTATGTCTGCTTTGTGCCTGTCGAGTAGAGCCGCTACCTTTCTAGCTTTGGATGCATCATTCAAGCCCTGTATGTTCCACGAGATGCATCTTATTCTAGTCATGGAGGTTGATTGAGCCAGTTGGCCGAAGGTGCCCGGATAGGCGTGCCCAAGGGTAGGGGGTATGAGGGAAAGAGCACGGGAAGACATGGAGGGAGACATCATCGAACAGTTACGCACAAGTGAACTTTAAAACAGCTCCGCCCTCTCCAGCCCCCTCAAATAGGCTAAGTATGTTCCCAGGTGAACCATTCCCCCCCAATAAAAGAACAACAGTGCAATGTAGTGGGGAATCATCCCTAGGGGTTAAAGCTAGGAGCCCAACCTGACCGCCCACAGGGCTCAAACAGCGGGCCTCAAGGCATATGTCCTCACAGTCACTTTGATAAACAAATACAACCAATGCAGGTGCGTCATCTAGTGGGAGCAGTACAGGGCAACAGTAAAGGATACAAGTTTGTAAAGGATACAAGTTTGCAGTTCAGTTATCACGTATCAGACAGTTAACGTTTAAGCAAAGTTCTGCCAGCACTATATACCATCTTGCTTGTGTCGCTCGCCGGCCTGCAAATCGTTGTCACTAGTCGGGTCTCCTTACTCCGGGTCCGAGTTGCGTCGATCTGGCCGCTGTGCCAAGCGCAAGTACTTCACGTGGCGAGCGACCTTCTTTGCTTCTGTGAAGAAGATTGTCTTGCCGGGATTGAAAATCACAACTTGGCGGGGTAGAGAAGAGAATATTTAATGTTCAGTTGTTGAAGGAATCGCTTTATCAGTAGAAAGTCTCCTCGGGCTGCCTGGACTGCCAGTGTGAAGTCGGGATAAAACGAGATCGAGTTCCCTTGAAACGTCACCTTTTGCATTTCTCTGGACAGGCGGAGCACTGTGTCCCTGTCCCAATAATTAAGTAGGCATGCAATGATGAGTCTGGCTGGCGCTCGCGGCGGTGGTCGCAGGCCCAAGGAGCGGTGGGCGCACTCAACAATGCACATAGGGGATAGGGACTCCCCGAACGTTGCACACAGCATCTCCTTGACATAGTCCTCTATCAGCGCTACGGGAGTGATCTCGAGCACTCCCTTGATTCTTAGGTTGTTGCAGCGCAACCTGGCTTCCAAATCTTCATTCTTTTGGTGGATGAGGTATAGCACCTTTTCCATTTTTAGGAGCTTTGAGGGTTACCGATCCTTCGTCCTCGAGTGAGGAGGTGCGTTGCTCTACTTGCCCCAGTCGCTCTTCATGGTCAGACACCTTTTCCTTCAGCCGGTCGTAGCGATCTGAGAGAGAGTCTATCTTGCAATTAATGGCAGTGAGTGATTGCTTTAAGTCCCTCAACATTTCCCGTACGCCAGCTTTAGGAGGGGGTGCTGCTGCCATGTCCGAATCCCGTTGGGGGTCTTCTGCAGCCGGGGAGCCGCACAGGGTTCTACGCGACTCAAACACCAGCTTTGATTGCTTGGTGTCTAGTTTCCCCATGTTTGCCAGCTCACCCTCACTTTAGGCTCCCACCCTGTACGATACTCCCACCTTGTGGATGCCGGCTTGCAGCTCTATGTCTCTCCCCTTCTGACTGTGTACTAGATGTTTCCCGCACCTGAGGGGCTCAGGGTGTAGATGGTTCCATGCCACTGGGAACATCTGGGTGTCTCCTCTGTGCTCTGGCTCAGAGCTATACTCTTGGCCCTTCACACATTGTCCAACCACTCGCCGCATCCGTGCAGTCACACGGGGGCCTGTCCAAGCTTGCTCAGCCACCTACCCTTGGTTCTCGTGATGTCTCCTGCACAATCCCCGAGTTGTCGCTGGCTCTTTTTTTTTCTCCCCCAGGGCCCTCCACTGTGTTTTGTAGTTGCGGCCACTTGAAATTGGTGGGTGAAGGCCTCAGATGCCCCCGCCGCACCGTTATGTGTACATAGCCCTGCAGCTACCTTGTCTCTGCTGCCAGCTCAATGCGCGCCCTGGTAAGCGGGTCCCTTGAAGAGCGGTAGGCTGTGAAAATTGAAGACCTCGTGTTCAGACCCGTACCATGCACAATGCACACCTGTAGTGCAGATCTGTTTTAGGCCCCAACCAAGCTAGTGCCTCTGTGTCGCGGCTCCAGCTGCTGTGTGTCTCTTCGCCAGGGGAGGGGGCAGAGGGGCAGGATGCAAGGACCCCTCGCCTTCCTGAGCTCCTCACCAGTGGTCTTCTGAGCTCCTCTGGGGCCCTCCTGGGTCCAACGTTCCCAGGCCTGCTCTCTTTGGGATGAGCTAGTCCCCACCCCCCCTCACCCTCTTACCGTCCTTCTTCTGTGTTCCTACCAGGGCCCCCCTGGGGTCTACGGCTCTGGTCCCTCTCCCTGCTGGATCTTGCCAGCATGAGCCCGTGGCCCAGGGGATGTGATCTGCGCTCCAGCTGGGACAGGGCCCCTGCTGCAGGACATTCCCCACAGCAAGGTGGCCTTCGGATCGCCTTCCCGTCTCCCACTGCGGAGCACTCCCAAGATCGCCGTTCTGCCTTCCTGCGTCGGGAATGCGGCCCTGGCCTTCGCAACCTCACGCCGCCTCTCCACCCAGTGTCGCAGCGGTCTCTCTCCAAACTCTTGGGTCGGTCCAGTGCCAGATGGCCCTCAGAGCACGATGGAGGTCTTTTTAGGTGTTGAAGGCAACTGTGGTGCCAGATAATTCCCGGATTGATGGTTCCGCCGTCAGAGCTTCGCTATGGTGCTGCCATCTTGATTCTGACTCTCTAGCGCCTCCAACTTAGCATCTAGTATTTAATGTATTTTTGTGGTCTGAGTCTGGAGACCTTGTGTCCCCCTAGGCATACTATCTCAAATTCCACAAAGAATGTTCTACATTTTTGCCTTAATGAATGGGGGATGGGTAAACATTTGTTTGCTCTATTCCACTCAACACATGAACGAAACCGTTACAAATTGATTGTTGTTTGTTTGCCACAGTGCAAGGTTTCGATAATTTGATCCATACTTTCCAAGAATGACTGCAAAGGTAATGTTAACAATATTATTGACAGATTCTCTAATGCTTTTTTTAGGCACATTAAAGATATTTCACATGGGATGTGTTATGGTTGGAGAAACAACACTCATCTAACACGTCACTGTAGGTTTTAGTGAATTAGCTAGATGTTTATGTCCAAATAGATGATTATTTTCACTCTGACGAGCCGCCTCGCTTTTGGACAGGCTGAAAAAATGGTGAATATACAGAATGTCAGCACCTTTGTTCAACAGTAAAGAAGGTAAATGTGACTGTTTTAAACAAACTTTTTTCAAATTCCAATTCATAAGTGTGTGCAATTATCGTGTTAATTAGACCATGACAAAGAATTCCAGATTAAAGCAATGCCTTCCAATCCGGTGTCTTGTTTGCCATTCACAGTTGCGGCTCCTCCGCTAAGGTGGAGGAGCGTTGCCCCACTGCTTTTTTGCAGTGAAACAAAGGGAAAATAAAATGATAATAACTTGTGTTACTATCATTTTATTTTCTCCTACTTCCACAGCCTTGTGTGAGGGGGTGAGGGCAGGGGAGGAGTGGTAGCACCCTCCTAAGTGCACAATAACTGCTTGACCAGCCCTCTCGGGCCACCAAAAACTGTCTTGCGCACTTCACATGTTCTCCATGCAGGCTGCAGTTGGTAGTTCAAGTTAGGACGTAGTTCCATAAGAAGAGAGTTTTTTGTTTTGCCTAGTTTGATGAACTGTCACGAAATTTTCAAAACTAATACGACACTCACTTCAGCTGCTGTCCTGAAAGTTTCATGGTGATTCGTAAAGCGGGGACTGATCCAACCAAATCCATAGTTCAAGTGAGAACAGAGAAGAAGTATATCGAAATCCATACACTAGTTTATTGGCTCAAAAACTACACGTTTCAGCTAGCAAATAGCCTTTGTCAAGCTGAAATGCAACACACACCATTCATGGATATAAATAAATACATTCATGGACAAGGAAACATACTAAAATGTACGGTTGTCAGTCCTCGTAGCATAATCCGTGATGTAATAAAAGGAAAAATAGGACCTTTAATACATACATAAATCAACAACACCATAATATAAGTAAAACACAAAATTAAATACGTCAACAAGTCATAAACATAGAAGACAATCACTAATTTGAAATAATGCCCTCAACTCAGTATTGAGATCCCAGGACAACGCGAACCAAACAAATCTATTATAAATAGATATGTGTTTAAAATGTACAAATAACGCGTTTGAAGGCCATGTTAAAAAACTTTCTGACATAAATACTCATGTATTAAAAAATGAAACTGAAAAGTTTCATTCTTCTTTTTTAAATGCATTCCGTTTTTCTTTGAAGAACACGGGCTGCATTTAAAAAAAAAAAAACTGCTTTATTGAAAAGCAGTCCCGGACATGGTGGTCTGCTGACCCCAGCACGCCACCATCCCTGGGAGTGCCTGTCATTCCCAATGGGGTCGCATATTTTGTCAACCTCATTAATATTCATGAGGCATGCAATTTGCGACCCCATTGGGAGTCACAAGCAGTGGCTGAGACACTGTTGTACATTAAGGTTAGCGAGTCGCAAATTGTGAGTTTCAATTTTGCGCAATTTGCAACTCGTTAAACTTAATGGTCGTACATCTGGCCCATAGTACTTTGATGCCAAAGTTTGTCTGCTAGTTTCATGACGTGCTGGTGTTAATGTATTTAATTTTGTATTTTACTTATATCATGCGGTTGTTGATTTATGTATGCATTGAAGGTACTATTTTTTATTTTTATTACATTAAGGATTCTGCTACAAGGACCAACAACATTACATTTCAGTATGTTTTCCAGGTCTATGAATGAATAAGCTTACAGCCATGATTGGTGGGTGTTACATTTCACCTTGACAAAGGCTACTTGCTTGCCAAAACGTGTAATTTTGGCGCCAATAAACTGGTGCATGGATTTCGGTGTTTTGCTTCTCTGTTCTTACTTGAACTGTGGATTTGATTGGAATTTGGACGGAGTGCAAGCCATGACTGGTCCGTACATCGTGAGACGGGAAGCAGCTTGCAGCAACGGCTGCCAGTAGGTGTTTATAGCTAGGTCTGCATTTCCATAGAAAGACCGTTTTCTTGGTTTGCTAATAACTTTGGGCCCGTTTGACGAATCTTTACTAAATCTTTCAAAAAACAGTCCATCCACCTCAGCTCCTTCCTGGAAAGTTTTGCAATGATCCATCAAGCGAAAGTTGAGAAAAGCGGGTCCTAACATGCAAAATCCACATGCAGTTTCCATAGACTTCTTTAGACCTCGCTACAGCAAAAACTAATGAACGGAATTCCACCAAATTTGGCAGGAACCTAGATTTTGGGTTCGCAGATTGTGCTTTTTGGATTTGGTATAAATCCATTCAGTAGTTATAGAGAAATTTGGGGTAAAATAATTCTACAATTAATCAGTTGGGTCCTAGAGAGTCTCGTAGCAGTAGCCCAAATTAAAAAATGGAGCAGTCTGATTGGCCCAGGGAGATTTATTTCCCTTAGGCCATTGCGTTCACATGGAAGTCAGACTCCCAGGGAGCGAGCACTCTGATTGGCTGCCAGTAGCATGAGAAAAATGCTACTGGCAGCCCTTACAGGATTCTGGGACTTAGTACCATGTCCTGAAGATATGAAAAAATAAAGATATATAGGGGCAGATTAGGGATACCCTGACCCACTAGGCACCATGGCCATGTAGGAAAAAAAACAGCAAAAAATGCCACAAACTGAAAAAAAAGACTGGGCCGCATTTCTTAGTTTTCTTAGTTATAGGGCCGAAATCATCAAAAAAGGGGAGGCGGGCAGCGCAACCCCCTTCCCGAGCCTCCAGAGGCCCCAGGGATCCCATCCCCTAGGTCTGAATTTATTATTAATGAGGAGGGGGCTGTGAGGCTCCCCTCCCTTAACCATTAAAGGCCGCAAGGAGCCGACCCCGTGACCTAAATGTCTTATGGAGGTAAGTGGGTGGGTGCGCAGTCCCCCTCACCGAACGTCTAGAAACCCCATCCCCATGACTGAATTCTTTAATGAAGGGCAGGGGGGAACACTGCCCCCCCTCCCAGTGCCTGTAAATGTCCTGGACACCCTATCCTCAGGGCCTCTAAACTTAAGAAAATAGGAATAGGGATAGGAATAGGAATTGGAATAGGAATTGGAATAGGAATAGGAATAGGAATAGCTATTGCATATGGTAATAAAGTATTAATTTATGTTTGAAAAAAACTAGAAATTCACTGAAAAAATCAGAGCGTAAGGTAAGGTTATATGAATTTGTCAATGACATCATTAAAGTTTTGAACTAAAAAAACAAAAAATAACACAGAAATTCACGAGTTATGGTTAGGAGCACTATAATTTGCACCCCCGCCATGCACTGCCTATGACCTCACATATGACAACACTCATGACATGTTCTATCATTTATGACATCACTGATGACATCTCAAATTACATCACTGTTGACATCATCCAATGAGTGTGGTAATTTGTTTTATAGTTTACATAGTGGCAAGGAAGTACCAAATTACTTGTCTACCTAATTTTGTAGAGCTGGGGTCCAGCTAACAGCTGTAAGTGTTTACAAAACGCATGTGCACCTAATGCACCATAAGTATGTAGAGGTATTCAACATGTTATACATCTTTGTATTCAAGAGTAACTCTTTGTGCAGGTAACAGTTTTGACTTGTGTTCATTATGTTCCACACAAGTTTTTGGGTTCTGCAGAAAAAGTTTTCAACAGAAGTAAAGTTCTATATAGTAGATACTAACTTTTGAAAGCAGCCTTGAATTATTAGACAGAATCATGTCAGCATGACGATTTCTACATTACCTAGAAGATTGTGTGCACCAGGTACTAATGTACATGCGCTTGTTTTGCTTGAGAAAATGTGTTGTCTGTTAAGGTTTCACCACACTATGAAAAGTGTAGGTGGTATGATGTTTAGCACCTCCAGATCTTGGTTATAAAAAATAGTGCCTTTTTTGACAACTGTTTCATAGTGTATACTCTTCTTAGTAGGCACTTTTTAAAACTCTGTAATGTATTTCTCATAAAATGTCACTGTTTGTAAACAGTGTGGTATAGAGTAAACTCTCTGCATAGAGTGAGCATGTTTACAGTACCCAGTTCTCTGCTGAAATCAACTTCATTTCTCAATGTAATTTCGGTGAGTTTCAGGGGTTTGATGCAAATAAAAGTGAAACGAAGATTGATCTTTATTTATCACGCTTAGTTATGGCAAAACATTCATGTAGGTTCTCTAACCCTACAGTGAAGGCACTCTTTTATAGTGTCAAGTGCAACACTTACATGAGTTCATTAAACAATACATGAGTCATGTGCTAAGTGCACGTTCATACAGTGTGTCTCTTAAGTGGTTGTGACATATAATGGGTGGGCAACCTTTGTGCTGCACAAACAGCTTAAAACATAGGGCAATGAGTCAGCCCGCTCACTTTAACCATTGGCTCCCTTCACAATAAGTGACTTCACAAAGCCTGTACAGGTCATTCACATCCACTTTGAAACAGTTCTCTTCAGTGACAAAGTTGTTTTAATCGGGGCTGGTTAGTAGCCTTAGAAAGTGCTGGGGCAAACAAAGTGCCCTATCGCTTCCCAAAATGTAATTGAAACAACCCCTTCTGTCCAAAAGTCAAAAACAACCAATCCCTCCCTCCAAAAGCACAAATAAAAAACAACTCCTCCACCCAAGCCCCTAAAAACAAACACTACCTTAATCACAACACTTACATGCATTACACATTCCTAATAAATTAAATTAAATTGTACTTACCCACGAGATCCACATACTCCTCGGTGTTCCTCTGCAGTCTGATGCACGAATGGTGATCCCCTAACCAAACCAGATGCTGCTTTCATGTCGCTAACCAGCATTAGAGCAGCACCAGGATGGGATGGAGTGGGCTCGCTAGACGCTACTTCAGGCCCTGGAGGTCTGTGCTTGGTCTCCACCCAGCTGTCTTAGATAGCTGAGTGGAGAGCTTCAAAGTGTGCATGTCACTTTGGCCTGTGTAAGACAGCCAGCCAAGCTGGCATGCGCACTTTGGAGCATTTAGTCAGCCACTGCTCCAGTTCTCTACTGCCAATCAGTAGCAGAGGACACACTCCTATTTCTCCTTGCTCGGAGGCAGGCTGACGGCTGAGGTGTTCCATAGTGAAAAATAAAATGGCGATTAAATAATTCCATTGTGCTTTCATTTTTCATGTTTAACGCTGCTTGAAGCAGGCATACTCCCCCGCCCAAATGAAGAAATCACTCCTGGTTTCAATTTCTGCCTTTTATGTTATTATTTATTGTTTAATTTTAACTGTAAATACCAGTTGTTTATTTTGTCTGTACTTCAAGTGCCAAGTGAGATGATGATTTATTTTCCATATCCTTTTGATAGTTACTGTTGTACGGTGTTTAAGTGACATTGAAACATTGTAGCTGCCCGCAATGCTGGTCTCCTTCACAAACAAGAAACATAATAAAATGCCTGGCGCCCTGAAAGCCTTTTAGTAACAAAAACATAAGTAGCATACAGCCACATTAGTTAATGTTTTTTCGATGTAAAACTTGCAAATATCTGCACCTAGGTTTAGGTGGTGGCACTCTTTTTTATATTATGTGTATTGTTGTGCTGTAGGCTTGCAATAAAAAAATGAAAAAATAACCATTGCTCTCTCTGGTCAAGGGCAGGCCCATTGACTTTGTCAGGGTTTGTTTCTAAAGGTATGAGACAGTTGATTTGGGGATTAACTTATAAAAGCAAAACGTACATAGAGAATTACAACAAATACAGCTTTGTGGTAGGAGCCAAATGTTATGTTATGTTATGTTATGTTAATTAATTTATTTAAAGCGCAACGGTTACCCTGGGGTGTCCTGGCGCTGGTTACCAATTCCTACTAGCTAATTACCAAGGAGACACACTATAGTAGAGCAATTTTAATGAATAAAACAACCAGGTTTTTAATGCCCTTCTAAAGGACAGCAGATCTGGCAAATTTCTGAGCTGAGCCGGGAGATCGTTCCACGCCTTAGCTGCCCCAAAATCAAATCTTCAGCCTCCCTAGGAGACCTTTTTTATCTTGGGGACCATTACCAATTTAGCACCTAATAAACGCAGATTTCTACTAGGTGTATACCACTTTAACTGCTTCTGCAGATACTCAGGCCCGGTCCCATGTAGAGCTTTAAATTTCCTTGGAAATTGTCGCAAATTTCGGGGCCCCGGTCAACGATCTAGCGGCTGCGTTTTGTAGCCTTCGTAATTTGTTCAGTAAACATTCCTGAATGTTTAAATAAAGGTTGTTGCAGTAGTCGAGCCTAGACATCACCAAGGCAGAGACCACTGTTTTTTGACTTCCTGCCGGCAGGAAAGGCAGAATTTTTTATTTTTTTTCACTGTCCGCAAAACAAACGTCGTAGAGGAGGAAACTGAATTAATTTGGGACCCCAAATCCAGATTTTTTACTATTTGAACTGGGAGGTTCCCCATAGTAACCGGCCACCAATTTGCATTCCAAAAATTTGGAGCATTTCCAAAAATAATGACCTCTGTTTTATCAGAGTTCAGCTTCAGGCAGTTTTCCACCATCCAGTGACTCACTGCCGTCATGCAATCGTGAAAGCCGTTTTCCACGCCGCCCTCCTGTCCAGGTTGCAAGGATACCACAATTTGGGTATCATCTGCGTAAGATGTCAGATCGAAACCCAAGGTCTTAATAATGGGGGCCAGTGAGGACACGTAAACATTAAACAGGGTCGGGCTCAAGGAAGAACCCTGAGGGACCCCGCAAGGCAACCTGAACGGCCTTGAGCAGAAATCGCCCATGGAGAGCACGTGGGATCTATCAGCAAGGAAGGATTTTATGAGATTCCAGGCCTTGTCCTGAAGTCCGCATGCTCTTAGCCGATCCATCAAATGCTCATGGTGGACCATGTCAAAGGCAGCGGATAGATCTAATAGTACCAAAGCGGCCCTTCCACCCATTTCCACAGCCCTTCTGATCTCATCCGTGGTTTTCAAAAGTGCCGATTCTGTGCTATGGCCACTTCGAAAACAATACTGTGTTTCATCCAGCGTCTGGGATCTATGAAGGAAGGCCCCTATTTGTATATTTAGAGCCTTTTCAACCATTTTAGCTGGTAACAAGAGCCTAGATATTGGGCGAAAGTTTGAGGGGTCAGCTGGGTCTAAGTTGGGCTTTTTAAGGAGGGGTAAGATTGATGCCTTTTTCCAAAGCCTTGGAAAGCGTCCGGTCTCAATCATAGCATTAAACACTGGGGTAAGGGCTTTACTCAGTGGTTCACCTACTGATTTAGCAATGGACACCGGGCAGGGGTCGTAAGGTGATCCGGATCTAGCCGTTTCCAAAAGAGAACGGACTTGATCAAGAGGCAGAACCTCAAATTTCTCGAGGACTACTATAGGGGCATGATTCCCCCCTGATCACCCTCTACCTGGTCACTCCCCCCTGCCGAAGGACCATTCAAGGCCGAAAAGATCACTTCAACTTTATTCAAGAAAAAAGGAGGCGATCCTTTCACAGAGTTCTAGTCTGGGCTGTAGTAGGACAGGAGGAGGAGAGATCAAGAACAGTTTTGAAAAGATCTTTGGCTGAGTCTTTAGCAAGCTCGATTTTATTCACAAAATTCTTTTGTTTAGTAACAAAAAATAGTTGTTTGTAGTTTGCTAACCCTTTCCTATAAGCCAGCTTATCAGCTTCCATGTATTCTCTCCTCCATAACCGTTCCAGCCGTTTACAAATAAGTTTGCCCTGTTTCAGTTCCTCTGAAAATCAGGGGGCCGACGGTGTAAGTCTCTTGGGTATAATGCTCCTAGATGGAGCTAGCTTATTACAAGCTTTGTCAACCCATCTCGTGTAGGAGATCGCCCCGTCCTCTGCTCCTAAACTTAAGAGAGTAGGGGTGTCAGTAAGGAGATCTTGGAGCGCTCAGGTATCCAGTCTATTCCAAGGTCGGAACTCAATACGTTTCTTACTCCTAGACCCCACTAGGACATGTCCCTGACTAGTTAGGTCAAACAGGATGGCCGAATGATCAGTCCATGTCAAAGGCCTAACTCCTATGGCCTGCAGTCCAGGATGGTTAGTAAAAATGCCATCTAGCGTATGTCCTGCCAAATTAGTAGGACCGGAGACCTGTTGAGTAAGGTCAACGCTGTTCATAATGTCTAAAAAGGTGGCTGTATCTGGATTCAGGAGCGCCTCCAAGTGATAGTTAAAATCTCCCAAAACTGTATAGGACCTCTGACAGATACTGTCTTCCAGCAGATGACCAATAGCTGACACAAAAGCCTGTTTATTATTCGGGGGTCTATATATTAAAATGCCTTTAAAGGTATGGTGACTAGATGTGTTAAAATTAAAGGCCAACGCTTCACAGCCTGCATTGGATATTGGATGAAAAATCGCTTTAAAAGAGCTGGGGTACATTATAGCCAATCCTCCCCCTTTTTTTCCACCACCCCTGTTCCGTGAATGGCAAGCAAAACCAGGCGGTGTTGCCCTCAACCACTGAAGGGGGGCGGAAGGGTCTGAAAGTGCTTACATGGAAGGTTGAGGTTTCCAACAGAGCCCACCTTCAGTTCCTGGGTAGTCCCAAATCTTCTATTTCTCGGTGCATGGTTTCCTGGGGCAGAACGAAGGTACCATGCCCTGTATGTTTTTTTCTCTAAGACTTAAAAAAGACGAATGGATTCCCTTACCATTTTTACATCGATTGTATAGAGTCATGCGCCATAGTGCAGATAAAGGGCCTTGTCACCGCCATTTTTTCTAGGTTTCCTGCTTTGTACTTTGATGCCCCCTCACCTTAAATCCACAGTGGCTATTCAATCACATTGCCAAATGCCCATACCATATCCTTGTCGGGTCAGGACAATGTGTTTTCTTTCAATTATATTTGTATTGTTTTCAAGCACAACACAAAGTGAATGTAGGAGCAGTACATCAAGACCTCGACAGATCATAAATCCAGCAATACATTTTGATAGTATATTCATCCCGTCCCCTCCCCCTTAACGCCCGCGCTCCCTGCTTGGCATGATCTAGGTGTAGAGTCCAGTCTTATGGGGGACCTAATGAATCGACTCTTCACCTATCTCTCCACCAGTGGCGGCTGCTCCGCCTTTAGCAGTGAAAAAAAAGGAAAATTAAAATAACTTGCGTTCCTGCAGTGGCGTCTTGGCGGGGCGGGCGGATCTGCTCTGCTCTCAGAGCAGGGGGGGGGGAGTGGTGGGCACTATGTAAGTGCGCATTAATGTTTGACTGGCCCTCTTGGGCTGGCCAAACATTCATGCACTGTTTGCATGCTCTCCATATAGGCTGCATTACAGCCTGCATGGAGAACATGCCCAGGCACCCATTTCCTGGATGAGCGCCGAATCGCGACGCTCAGACCAATGCAGCGTTGTGATTGGCTATGAGGCGCCTGGGAGTCCGAGTCCGTCCTGCTTCCTGTTTCTACAGAAGAAGCCATGAAGAGGACGGAGGAGAAGCAGTGGAGGCCAGCAGGCAGGTAAGTGATTATTTTATTTAATTTTTTAACAGTCTACCCTTCTCCCCGCCCCAGCAGCAGCCGCCCCGGCTCTCCGCCCTCCACCTATATACCTCTATCAGGGGTGCGATTGGGTGATCCTTTTACATGCCTCCCCTTCTTCCACACACCATGTTCCCCATATCTTGGATCATGCGTTTTAATGTCGACTCAGCACTGAAACAGCATTTCCCACAAGTAAACAGGGATGCATTTCTGAGTCAGGGCCTCTGTAAGTGAGCCTGTGGTTCTGCAAAACTCCCCACAATAATGAGCAGGACATTTCAAGACCACAGGCGAATGCTCAGATCTCATGGATACCTGCAACTCCCCAGGAACCTCGAACAAAGGTATAAACAGCACGTGCCTCAACCCCACCCCACTGGGACCCAACACACTCCTCGAAGTGTTCTGGCTGCTAATTATAGATAAATAACGGACTCATTATCCCGAAGTGCAAGCTCTTAACACGAGGAGGTGCGTGCTGTTTGGACAGCATTAGTGGCACACTCTTTAAACAGTAATGAAGTAAATACTGACGGCACAAACTATCCAGGGTAGATATTACTGTGCACACCACAAAGTGCGTTGTTTGTTGCTGTCCACACGTGTCTCCTAATATTCACGAACCATGTAGAGCTAGTGGCGCAGATAGTGCCATGGCTACTAACACAAACAAGGAAAATGTCGCCTGGCGGCCCTGGGGCGAGCAGTAAGAGTCGGCCGTGTGTTACATTGTGCGCCTCAAGCCACAGACCCTGGTGCTACTGCACCTGCCGCACTAATGAACGGAACGCCCTTCTTTAGTATCTTATTTGCATCCTACCTCATAGGATTTGGCAGAGAAGCTTCCAAGGTCGGCATTTACAAGGGTCACCGCATTCCGACGGGCCCTGGGGGAAATTAACTGTTTCATCATTTGACTTTAATTTCCCTATCTCGGTCTCAATATTGTGTGGCCTCGGGACGCTTAAATTGACAATTCAAAGTTGTTCCGAACAGGGACCTCAAAACTTTTCTTGGCAAGGGTTCCAAAAATCCTTAAGGAGACACTGGGCTTTGTTTGGAAACCTCTTTTCCCTCATTCGCTCCCGCACTACGTTTACACGACATTGAATCTCATAAAAAGGGCACTCGCAGTGTTTGTTTATTGAAGTATTCACTTATTTGTAATGTTGGTAAAACCTTCTCATTAAAAGGAATACATAAAAACAGGTTTAGAGTGCCGGAGATGTCCCCTGGACATCAGAAGTGGAGGTGGATGCTTTTATAATCCTCATCTTGTAATAGTAATCTCTTGAACGAGGCACTTCGTGTTTCTAATTACAATGCGTAATGCATCGCGGCCTGTATCCCTAAGCACGCGTGCACGCGCTGCTATGACTACAGCGCTGTCCTTGAGGCTTCGAGCAGAACAACAAAGGGGCAGGCCATGGCTTCTGAAATGTTTGCTCTTATGAAATATGAGACTATTAACAGAAGGGCACTTTTGAGATTGTGCCCCGATTTTAATTAAAATGGCTTGATCCATATGCATGAAATGTTGCTGTTTGTGTCTCGCACATATGTTCACTCTAGGGCTAAACCTGCTACCTTGAAGTAAACGTCCTTTGCAAGCTTATTTAACGGGATACAACATATACCTTTGTTGCTATATTAACTCGGGCATCATATGTTACTTACCGACAGCGCTGCTGATTCTGGTGCTACTAGCCTAATATTCATCGTGGGTTTCTTTCAGCTGGTGAGAGACATGTCTATTTCCCTCCTCCAGTGAAAACCACAGCAGCTCGATTCTCTTGCATTTTTTCAGAATAATACAACCATATTCGACAGCCAATTTATAAACCACAAAGTTGTAATAAATCGAAACTAAGGAAGATTACTCTTGTTTATATTTTACATTTCCATGCAGTTTTTAAGGCTAAAATAAAAAATATGACTTCCTTTTTTTATATATATATATATTTTTATTGAGCAGAGCATCAAGAGCAATAAATAACAAACACATATTAACCTTCATTGGCACAAAAGCCATTAACTTCATCTTTCCAGGTGCAAACAATGGCACAGCAAAACACTTTCTATTTTCTTCTAGAACACAGCTATCAGAAATCCCAAATGAGGGGTAATTAAAACTTCTATAATACCAAAGTGCAAAAGTGCAAGAGGAAAGTGCAAATGCTAGTGCAAAACATGCAAAACAATCACAGTATTAAAGTGCAAAAGTGCTTAACAACATATATTTTTAAGTCCTCCAGATATTTTAAGCATAATGGACCATCGATTCAATTCTGAATTCCAAATAATATTATCCCTCTATCGGGTTTTCCACTTTGCTAAAAAACTTTCAGTTTTTTTCAAATTTTCTGGAAGCTCCCACCCGCTTTGCGTAAACTTCTTCAAAAGCCTGCGTCCTTTTCATTTTGTTCAGCCATTTGTCATAAGTGGGAACCTCCCTAGACCTCCAATTTTGTAAGATTAAGGAGCGGGCCACTAAGCAAGTAACAGAAAGAAAAGTTGTTTCGGCTTCCGCTAAAAATGTTCTATTTCTGAACACTCCAAACAGGGCAACTTCGGCCTCTGGCGATTGCCTCTTCTCAAATGCCCGATTCAGGGCTGAAAAGATTGCCTCCCAGAAAAGCCCCAACCTAGGACACGAAAAGAAAATATGGAGTCAGCCCCCTTCTCCTTCCGCCTGACATCGAAAACACCTATCTTTGGCATCCGGATATCTTTTCTTAAGTGCATTCGGGCTAAGGTAGGCCAACCACCGGGATAGAAAAGCCATCCTTTTATATTTGGCTGCTCTCAGAGACTTACTTCCGCGAAGACATAGGGCTTCCCATTCAGGGATGGAAAAAGTACATTGCGTTTCGCGGGCCACCTTTTCCAGATGGTTCTCAATCAATAGAAGTTGGCCCTGATTTCGCAATAAACGGTACCAGTTCCCTGCCCCGCTTAATTTGGCCCCAAAGAGCGCTATCACCAGTTTATTTGAGGTGTCAAAGATTCCTTTCATATTCTAAACAAAATGAACAATTTGTAAGTATTCAAAAAAGGTGGGCCTCCTCTGGCTCCCATCCCTCAGTACCACCTCTTGCCAAGCGATCACCCTATTCTGTATTGAAAAATCTCTTAGCACCCCAAGCCCGCAACCTTCCCAGTGTTTCAAGTGACCTGCTTGAATTTGGAGGCTGAGGCTCTTGCATTCTTGGAATTTTAAATACTGAAGCGCGGAGGAACCCGTCATTTTAAAGAAAGCCTGGAGTCTAAAAGAATAGTCCTTAAGTGTCTTATAGCTTGTTCTTTTCAGCAATTTGGAGGTTTTTAAAATTATTAAGTTCTGAGAGTCGGTTTCCAATACCATTTTGTCAACAAAAAATTATCTCTATCGGCATTTGAGCCCATTAAACCCACCAATAAGTCCAAGAAAGCAGCATTGTAGTATGTTTTCAAATGGGGTAAAGCCAGACCTCCTTGTTCAATCGTTAACTGAAGAGATGTTTCGCCCTTGTTTTTTTTTCCCCCAAACAAACTGTTTGATCAGAGTTTCCATTTCTTTAAAAAAAAAACATTTTAATTTTAAAAGGTACGTTAATAAATAGAAAAGTAAGTAGCGGCAGTACGGACATCTTAATAAGTGAAACCCGTCTCAGCAAGGTTAGGGGAAGTAAAAGCCACTGTTCTAATAATTCCTTCTAGTGTTCTTACATAATTCAGATTATATAGCAGTTGATATTGGTTGGACACAAATATCCCCAAATATCTAATTGGATCTGACCTTGCAGCTTGCGCCCTAAGACAGGATGGAAGAAAGTTCATATTTGAATTTAAAACAAGGACTTCAGTTTTGTTTGGATTTATTTTATAGCCCCCAATTAATTCAAATTTACTAAATTCCCTCAATACCACTTCCAAATTATAATTATTAGGCTTCAAGTATAAAATAATATCGTCCGCAAAGAGTTTTAGTTTGGCCTTGTCCTGGATTGGGGCCTTAATTGCAGCATTGTTGCGCATTCTAATAGCCAGAGGTTCTATAATGAAGGTAAAAAGTAGGGGGGAGAACGGGCATCCTTGTCTTGTCCCCTGCCCGTTTCATATTAATCACCACCTGGGCTTGGGCCTCCTGATAAATATTACGTAACCTTGAAATAACCCGGGGGGGGGGAACCAAATTGGCGGAGTGCAAAAAAACAGAGTATTCCAATTCACCAAATCGAATGCTTTCTCTGCATCGACCATCATTATACAGGCCGGGATAGAGTTGGTGTTACAATAATCCAGAGCCTGTATTAAAAATTCCGTATTGGCTACCATGGATCTTCCTGCTATAAAACCTGCCTGATCTTTATGAATTATTTCCTGTGCAGCCATTAAAAAATGCTCAGCCCACACCTTCATAAAAATCTTATAGTCTGAGTTGAGGAGGCTAAAGGCCTAAATGAATTGACATCGTTCGGGTTCTTGTCCTTTTTTACGAAGCACATAACAATTGCCTCTTTAAAGGCCAGAGGAACCTGTCCACCGTTTTTAATATGCTGAAAAAGTTTTTTCATACGTGAAATCAATTCTTTTAAGAACGTCTTGTAAAATTCTATTCAGAACCCATCTTCCCCACACTCCTTAGCCCCAGCCGTTACTTTAATAGCTGCCCCAATCTCAGCAGTTTTTATCTCTGATTGCCTTTATGGTGTGGCATGTCCTGGTAGTGACAAATAACCTATTTGGTTTCTCAGTACAGTGAGGCCGGCTCCTCTCATAGGCTAGCATTGGGAATTCCCTTATTTGTGTTTAAGTTTTAATTCCTAGTATGAAAGGAGTAGCGTTGCCATGTTTGGTATCTTTAGAATGGTAGTGAGAAACACCCGGCTTACTGGTTTAGTGGGATTTTAGAAATGCTGCTCTTAGAAAGAGGGCATTTCTAAATGTTTATAACTCTTGTGTTTTTAAGCTTGACACAAATCCACTGTCTGGTTGACAGCAACACTTTGTGCATACTTTCCAGACAGCCATCACACAGGAAGGGTTGGGTGTGACAAGGTTACATCCGCATTAATCTGCATACTGATGGACTTCCTGGGATGGGAGTGAGGGAGGCGAGGCACACTTACATTTGTATGAGCTGTGTCCTGCCCTCACACAAAGGGCTGATTTACCCCTACTGGTGTCAGAGCTGGGGTTGAAAGGGTGTGCTGTGCACTTCTGAATGCTCTTTTGAAACCATCCCTAGATCAGAGACATTTCGACTATAAGTTTGAGGGCTCTGACCCCATGTTTTCAGTGCACGTTTGGAGCTGGGCCTGAACCTCTGTCAGAAGGACTGCTGCGCTGCTTAAAGGACTCATCTGGACTGCTCTTCTGTTGTTTCCCTGCTGCTTGCTACTTGCTGAGTGGCCTAAAGGACTCCCTGAAATGCATTTCTGCTTGTTGCCCTGCTGCCAGCTGCTCCTTGACTTTGATCTAACTTGGCACTGCTGTGCTGCCAGTAGGAACCGCCATCGGGAATACTTTCTTAATTGTACTGAACTTTTACCTGTTGGGTTACTAGGAGGTCTACCACTCTACTTAATAGTAATCTCATGTGCTGGCCTGCATCCCCTTTGGTGCCCCCCAGTGCTCCCCAGGGACAGGTGGTTGCCCCCCCTCCTCGGTTGTGTTGGCATACGCAGACAGGAGATGTGTCAAAATCCATGTTGCAAGTATCTGAGCCACTTCCAGTAAGCCAGACACAGGAGCAGGGGTAGAGACATTGATATCCCTGAGTCTTAAGCAACGGGAGGCAAGCCCCAAGTCCTTAGAGATCACTTGGAGTGAAGATAGAGTCCAGCTCTCCTTCAGCAGAGCCAGAAAGCAGCAAGCAGCAGGTCAACACACTGAAAGGCAGGCCTTCCAGATCTGCAGTCCAGTTGAGTCTTTTAAGCAGCACAGCATTTCTTGTGGCAGAGCCTCAGTACAAGTCCAGTAAGGGCTGATCTTACAGAGTCAGAGACCCAGAAATGCATTGATGTGGGGGTGACTTCAAAGCAGCTCTCTAAAGTGCACAGTACCCTTTTCAAGCCAGTCCTGTCTGATAGGCTATCTGTGGGGACTACTCAGCCCTTTGTTTGGGGACAAGACACTGCTCATTCAAGTGAAGTATTAGCCCCTCCCTTCCGTCCTGCCCGGGCAAGGCCATCAGAATGTAGATGTATGTAGATGGGTATTCAGACAAACCTATCCTTCCTGTGTTGTGACTGTCTAGAGTCAAAGTGTAGTTGTCACCCTCCCCAGATGTGTATTGGAGGTAGGCTGTCAGTCACAAATACAGTAAGTGCAGAGCAATGTACACTTTCTAAAAGTGGCATTTCTAAAACAATAATGTTAAATCCAACTTCACCAGTGATGCGTATTTATCATTACCATTCCAAAGATACAAAACATGAAAAAGCTACTCCTCTCTGATCAGGAATTACAGCTTAAGAGTGTATTAAGAAACTCTAAATGCTAGCCTATGAGAAGAGTAGGCCTCACAGTAGTGAGCTGTTTGTCACCACCAGGACATGCAAAACATACCAGTTCATGTCCTACCTTTCATTGACACAACACTCTGCCCTTAGAGCTACCTAGGGCTTACCTTATGGGTGACATATGTGCCATAAAACGGGGGTGTGGGGTTCAAACTTGGCAAGTAGATTGAAATGCCAAGTTGAAAGGGCAGTAAACTGCACACACTTGCCCTGCAATTGCAGGCCTGAGACATGTTTAAGGGGCTACCTAAGTGGGTGGCACAAGCAGTGCTGCAGTCCCACTAGTAGCATTTAATTTACAGATCCTGGACACATGTAGTGCATTTTACTAGGGACTTAAAAGTACATTAAATATGCCAGTTCAGTATGTGCCAATGTTACCATGTTTAGAGGCGAAAGCACATGCACTTTAGCAATGGTTAGCAGTGGTAAACTGCTCAGAGTACTAAAGCCAAAAAAATGAATTCAGCAAAACAGGAGGGATGAAGATAAAACGTTTGTGGATAACCCTGCAGAGAAGAACAAGTCCAAAAGCACATTTTAAGTCATTATTTTATAAAGTTGTGCCAGCACCTGATTGTTTCCCAGCTCACTGATCCCAAGGAGCTGCAGAATGAAGCTGAACTCAAGCTCAGCGCATTGGTGCCAAAAGGGTACTAGCACATGTGTCAGGTCTTCTGCAGAAGGCTAAAATTAGAACACTTTAGGGCCCCAAACATCTGACAAGGGGAAATAGTCCTAAACCATTTAGGGAGCCAGGAAGGTGGGACCTAACTAAGGAGGGAAGAAGCACTTTGAGAGAGGCCGGTAAATGAACTACCATCAGCCAGGTAACAACAAGTTAGACTTCTCCTGCCCCAGAAAGGCACTTATAAGTGGGAACTTTGCAGAGGTGGCTAGAGTAGTGCTAGTGGGAGGGTATTTCTCAGTGCGCTTAGTGATATAAAACCAGCAAATTGTACATTGTTGACTTTTGGGCAAAATCATATCAGCAAAACAAAACTCCATTATTTAAAGATCCGGTGTTTTTTGCTTTACAATGAATGGCAGTCAACAGGACAAATCGTTGACATTTTGACCCCCTATTACACCTTGAATGGAAGCAACCTACAATGAATAGAATAAATAAATAAGCCACTTAAGATTGTATCCCAAAAAAGGAATGGCTTGTGAACAGTCATTACAGCATGATGATCATACCCTGACACAAACAGGACTGTGCTATGCAGAAAGGGATTCTCAACGTTAGTTGATCGCCAGTATCCAGGTGGTGATAAAGTGTATGGGGCTTAGGACAGCCGATGAAGAGACTCATCATATATATAGGAAGCCTCCAATTCCCAGAAAACACCTAGAATATGATCTATATCTATTCATGTAAAGGATAAAGCAAAAGACACATCCATATTCATCTTTGATTCACTGTTTTAAAAGCTCATTGGTGGAGTTACACACATTTGTGAGAGACCAAAAACTGCCTTCACGAGTAGTAAGAGATTACTGGAACAACCCGTTGCTTAGTGATTACCCCTCTTTTAAAGATCCCGAAAAAAGGGCCACTGATACATAATGTTTGCATGCACAACAGACGGTAGAAACAAAGGCCCCCTTTCCCCTTTGGAGAGACATGATTCTCACAAACACGGAGAGGTCAGTGCTGAATTACACTATCTGTTGTGTGAATGCTGGGAAAACGTTTAGTTGGAGGTCCCAACTAAAATCGGAAACTAGTTTAGCATTGCCAATCAGTGGCAAGAGGAGAACGTGCTTGTTGCAGCTCGAGCGGTGTCCAGTCGGCTAGTATGGGGTGCAGTACCCGATCAGAATATTGGCTGGAGTCACTACGCATTACATGCATGTTATCAAGGATATTTGGAATACACAAATATGTGGTTAAAAATGAAACATAGACTTTCTAGTAGGAATTAAATAAAATGAAACCAAGGCTTTCTAGTAGGAATTTATGTTAAGAAACTCAAACAGCTCAAACAAATGGATTTAAATGCGTCAGACAAATGCAAGTAGTCCATCCAATTTAAATAACTACAATGGAAATGGAAATAATCTTCAGTTTAACCCTCATTTTGGCAGGAACCTATGAGAAACAATATATTATGTAACCATGTATGCTTACATAGAAGAATAGTGGGAGAAAGCTTACGAATAGATCACGTAGATCTGCCAACTAATTTATTGATGTTTGCACATGGGAAAACATATACATACAATCACTCAGTTTCAAATAAAATCTTAGAATTTCCAAGCTTCACAAAATCAACCTCACGGGGCCTCGAGCCCATATATCTTGTTCAAAAGAAAATTGCTCACAAGGAAGAAACCTAAATGTACAGGATATTAATCAGGAAGTAAACCGAACGTTAAGACTGAAATGCATTTTTTAACAAAAACGTCTCCTAAATAAGGTAGACCTCTAAATTATTTAATCCACTGGATTCTAAATGACATAAATACATTTATGTAAATGTAACTATTTGTATGCATTTTTTTATTTTACACATTGCCAAGAAAGCATAGGCTAAATACTCTCTCTGAGCGAATGACTGTAAATTTGTTGCTTACATTCTATACCCAAGCTCCCATGAATATAGGGTTGCCCCTTAATTGTTCCCTATTCCACTTGCCAGCACTGTATTGCCTCCATGGAGAATCTCTATCTGGCCAGATCCCACAAAATTCTTCTTTTTATTACTTGTGAGAGGGAGGCGGTAGCTTCCATCTGGAAAAGTTCCACCATTTAGATGCCAATCACAAGGCAAGCAAATACAAGGATAATATCTATCACATCCCTGAGTTTGCCACCACCTGCAATCAGCAAAATACATGAAATGTCTGAATTGGTGTGGTTCTTGCTGCCCAATTTTCAAATGCCTTGTTTTGTAGGATAGATAGTGGTGGAGTGCTACTTGGTCCTACCAACTCTGGCCTGGTGTCTCATACACACTTATGTAGCTATATTAGTGGAGTTCTCCTTATGCTTCATCCCCGTGGCTCAGGTATTTTGGTGGGGTTTCTCGTCTGTGTGTGTGATTACAGGGTTACCCCAAAGATGTGGCAATGGCTTTGATTTCCCGTGCACCCTATAGACACCATATTCATTATTAGGATTACCTTCCCTGAAATAAATAACCTCCGACAAAAGGGGAATCTTAAGGATTCTTCCTTTGTACATACAATGCATGACAGCATTACTGGCGAGGGACTCTAGGGGAAACTCCTTTTGTCTGGCGGTGCTTGTGCATCCCAGAGAAGGTAATCATATGGACTACCTTGGTGTTCTAAACCATAAGGAATCTCCGAATGACATTCAAACTGCTGGCTGGGCATGCACAACACTCTGGGAGAAATCACAGGGATCTTGTCAGCAATGGCTCAAGTGGGAATCCATCCACTGTAGGCATGCTACCACTGCAATAGAAAGCAAGTACCAATAGGGACCAGAGCAGGAGAGTGGTGGGTTCCAGGTGGAGATATAATGCATGTCCTTATTTAAATGAGGGACAGAACCCTGAAAAATGGAACAAAATTACTGAAACCATTCAAAGAAGATTGTGAGAAACTGAGTTGTTGGTTAAGAAGGGTGTTAACCATGCTTAAGCAACAGCCACAATCCCTGTCTGGATAAACCAAAAAAGTCACTAAATTAACCTGTACCTAACCCTCTGGTAGCTTGACACAAAAGCAATCAGGATTACCTTAGAGGCAATGTGTAAAGTATTTCAGTAGCACACAAACAGCAATTATAGAAAAACACAACAGAAGAAAAATCACATGACAGTTTAGAAAAATATAGTACATTTTAATAAATTATTTGCCACCAAAATGATAAAATTCCAATTAATAGAACCGGATTTATGAATTTTTAAACCTTAATGTAAAAACTAGCACCTAAAAGATCAAAGCACCAACCAAGACTTCTAGTCCTGCGAGATCAGGTCAAAGTCACAAAATATGGCCGCCTGCGATGGAGCGCAAGTCACAAAAAGTGGATTGGGCCCGGTCTCTGCTTACCTCTGGACTTGGAAGGAATTGAAAGAAAAAATTGTCTGAGTAGGTAAAGTTCTGCAGGGCAAGGTTACAAGCTGTGTCCGAGGAAGAGCCGTCATCACCAGGAAGCGACTGGACGAAGTCGCAGTGAAGATTTCTACATTCCGACTTAGTCTCTTTTTTGGAAGTCAAAAATCTCCAGCTGGATGAGGCTGAAGGCTGTAGCTGACCAGAGTTTCACGAGTCCGAATACCCTTTTGGCACAGGGCCACTGTACAGGATTTGCTGATGCAGAGAAGAATGCTGTGGGAGCTGCCGCAAGTCAAGCCGACTGATGATGCACCTTGGGCTGATAGACAAGCAGGTTCGTTCTGGTCTCCTCTCAGTTCTCAGAGCAGGTCTTAGCCACAAATGTTCCCACGTTTGGAATTCTGGGTACCTGAGCACCTTTAACACAAACCACTAAGGGTCCAGGAATGGAGGGCCACCACATGGGGGGGGGGGGTTAGGGCTCACCCAGGCTGGCTCCAGGTGAGGGTTCAAGATGGTTGGAGCCTTTTCTGTCCATGATGCCCCATTTTTATACCTGGAACCTTCTTTGAAGAAGAAGACAGTTCAAGATAATTCCTTTTGAAGTGCTTGAAGTTACCTGCTTCCCATACCCTGGCTCTTTGGTGTCTGCATTAACAATGCAGGGGTACAAGTCCTGTGTGTGAAGGCAGGGCACAGCTTATTCAGTTGCAAGTGGAGCTGTGCCCACCTTTGCACCACCTCCACCTGCCATTGATGGCCCATCCAGGCACACTTAATCTTTCTTTTGTGTGGCTGTGTGGGAGGAATAAACAAAGTCAAACTGCCACCTACACCCTATCATGTGGCCCAAGAGCATGCTAGAGGCACCAAATAGCTAGGACAGGAAAATGCAAACTTTCTAAAACTGTGATATCAAAAATTATAACTTAAAATCCGACTTTAAAAATAATGAGGATTTGTAATTATAATTTCTCGGACTCCAAACATTAACTGTTTACCCAATCAAACGTTAGCACCTATTAAATGTAATAAGGTAACCTAATGTTATCCTATTGGAGAGCTAGGCCTTACTGTGGATAAAACCGAATTTAGGAGTTTTTTCACTACCAGGACATGTAAAATTTAAACATGTATGTCTACCATTTTAATTACACTGCACCCTGCCTTATGGGCTACAGAGGGTCTACCTCATGGGTGACATATATGCAATAAAAGAAGAGTTTGAGCTTTTGCAAGGGGGTTATAATGCCAGGTAGAATTAGCAGTTTAAAACTGCATTCAGGCTGCAATAGTAGGCCTGGGATATATTTTAAGGGGCTACTTAAGTGGGTGGCACAAAGGGTGCTGCAGGCCCACTAGTAGCATTTAATTTTGAGGCCCTGTGTATATGGTATACCACTTTACTACAAACTTCTAAGTTAATGAAATATACCAATTAGGTATAGGCCAATTTTAACATGTTTTAGGAAGTGAGCATACACACTTTAGCACTGATTAGCAATGGTAAAGTGCATTGAGCACTAAAGCCAACAAAAAAGAATTCAGCAAAATAGGAGGGTGAAGGCAAAACATTTCAGAGAAGTCCACTCTAAGGATGCTATGGATAAATGTTGAATTATTCTCCTAATTTTATTCATTGAAAACATCACCCAACAGTAGCCATCGTCAGCAAACTGAAAATGATGTTCCATCTGAAGTTTGTGATGCTCAACTCTATTTAAACCTTGCCAAAGAATAAGGTCTTGGTGGAGTGGCAGTCACACACATGGTTCACCCACCTCAATTAAAGGTAGGAAGGCAAAAGGTTTGCACCAGAGCTTTGGCTGTCTCCATCGGTGCAAATCTTCGACATGGCGGCCTGTTCAGCATTCAACGGCCGGGTGAAAGTGATGGTTGCCATGCCACATTTAGGATGGAGCAATTTTCACTAGATTTCCCTACCAAAGGCTGTCATCCAAGGCATGGTGATTATAGGCTAGGAACCTAATTAATGACATTGTAAGACATGACAAAAACTTTCTGTGTGCCATTAATTCTTGTTTGCTAGCAACAAGCTCTCAATTCAAGGGTTTGTATTTCTGAAAAACAAAATACTATACTGAGCATGTGTAAAGAATATGGCGCCGGCTCAGCAAAGTTCATGGCCTGTCCTGCAACCCTTTCACCAGTGGTTGGAATTATGTTTTTAAAGCTCCCCTTCCAGCAGGCAGGGATTTCTAAATATGCCAGGTGATCCTCTAAGAGGGGAGCAGAAACCAAAGAATCTGTTGATCTGTAGGGCCACCGTGTCACTCCCAGGTTCTAAATGACCCTCTAAATAACATCTGGTGTTTTGCAATGAGGTAAAGTCAAAACAACCAGCAAGTCAAAGGAATATTTTTGCATGATGGCATTCAGGAGATGGTCCAGATTAAAATATCTAATTTATGTATAGTAATATTTGCTTAAATAATGGTTATTTTCTAAAACATACATCTGGTTTATAATAATTGTATGTATTAACTCCTACTTTACTTATAACCAGCTACTTCTGAATGAAAGTCTTGCACTCAGCCAGGTAATGAGGACAGAAAAATAGCCTCCTCTCTAACTCTCATCAATATCTAAACACCACATGAAAAAGGCATGGCTTAAGCACTGCAGTGTTGAGACCTATGCCCCTAAAGTTGGCAATAGGTTGCCAAAAGCATGTACATTATATTTAAGGTGACCCTTGGGGCTCTAGTGTTTCTGGTGTAGATACTGCAGTGTCTGAAAGCCAGCTCTTTAATCCTTAGACAGGCTATGGGCAACAGAGGTATGGCTGGAGGGATGACACAATTACAGCCTGACCTACAACTAAATAATCCTTAGAAATTCATTGAGTGAGCTTTAAGGGTATCCCATGCTAGTAAACAAGCTTCAGCCAGTGCCCATTCCTATCTAGGCTCACTTGATCTGATACTGGCACTTCTATCTCTGGCACGCAAGTACCCATTCTTTCCACATCACCTCTTAATACTACTACTGCTGCTGTGACACTATTCAGCCACTTAGTGGGCTGTGACTTGTGCCAGGGGAACAGTAAAGTAAAAGTAATATAAAAAAACTAACTTTTTCTGAATTTTGAGTTACTACTTATGAACATTTTAATTTGGTCATAACTCACCGTTCACACCTCAGATAGTCCACTCACAGTATTCTACTACAGCACATTTTATAACTTAGCCATAGAAATAGAAGCCACCAGTTCTATGTTCACAACATCCTACACCAGAGGACTTCCAACAGTTTATCCCTTTGCATTCATCAGGTGCTACACTACATTAAACCTGACATATAGAGATGGTCATCAAGGTGACAGAGTAGTGTCATCCAAGATGGAGAATCGTATACAATTTTGTTTTGTTGTTTTTTAAGTCATACTCTTATGTTGCTTTCGAGATAATCTCCTACACAGAGCATACATTACATCAAAATGGATAAGACCTAAAATGTACTTAGTGTATGTCATTGTGAAAGCAATTAATCTACGAGAGCTGCTAAAAATGGCTTCTGATGTTTTATTCGCCCCTTTGCATACCTTTGATTAGATTACACAAATAATATATCGGGGTGCAAAGTCATACAGCAGCAGCCAGTCCATACAAACGGAGGGGCCCGACCGACCACCTTTTTCCTGACACGAACAGTGCTTGTCAAGCTAAGAAAAGGGCGGCCTAACAGACACTCTTCTTGTTTAGTCAGGCACTGTACATGTGCTAAATGCGCAGGCTCCTGGCAGCATGAACTGATCTTTGCTGGGCTGAAGATGTAACAGCCCTCAACCCTGCAAAGAGCCTCAAGGCCCTGCTCCTCAGGATGAGGGGCAGTATCACAGACGACCCGGACACTTCAGTTTTAAGCCATGAAGTGCAGTAGCATAGCTAGGGCTTTTGACACACGGGGCAATCCCTTAGTTTGCCGCCCAGCGCCGGCCAGAGAGAGATGGTGGTGGGTGCTGGCGAAACACCACGACGAGTGGGGGGGTGCAGGCAACAGACAACAACGAGCGGGGTGCCTTTAGAGATGCAGATGAGGATGAATAAAGAAAAAACAAAACTTACCTTGCGCTCGTGGCTCGCCTCCAACCCGAAAAAATTGATGCCCGGGGCGATCCGCCCCCGCCGTAGATACGCCACTGATGAAGTGCCTAGGGCCGAGTGTCTATCACTGATGCCTTGTTACCAAGTGGGGTGGGGTGGAGTCAGCAAGTCTCACTGACCCCATCCCAACGTGTGACAAGTCAGGGACTGCCGCCTCCTTCATTGGCTGACCAAAGGGCATCCAATGACAGGAGGAGGCAGTCCCAACTCTCCAGGTACCACCGATGATTTCCTCCCTAGATGCTGCAGCAGGTACGTTTTATGTTTTTTATTTAATGTTTGGTGCCTGTGTGCATGTGTGCATGTGTGTATGTGTGAATGTATGTGTATGAGTGCGTGCTGTGAATGGGTGTGTGGGTGTATGTTTAAATGCATGGGTGTTAGTGAGTGTGCTTGTGTGCCTCCCCATGCTTGTATTACTGGCTGCCACTAATGCCATGTGTTTACCTTTATTGAGCAGAAACTGTAACTGGACAGATGTGTAGGGACTGATACCAAATGGCTAAGTTTGATTTCAGGGCTCATCGGTGTACCATTAGTAGACAGCAAGATAAAACTGAATTTGTTTTCTCAAATTAACACCCGTTAATGTAGGCACTTGGATTTAACTGAAATGATCATTCATAAAAGCAGATAAAAATCGTGGACGAGGAAGCTTCATAATACATACAGAGCATGTGACAAAAGTTGACATCTAACGTATAGATGAATACATTTCTTAACAAGAGTATTCTGAAAGGAGCAGTGTATGAGAATGCGGTTCTTGGCAGATATTCAATGCTAAAACTATAGCTGTCCAATCTGGCTTTTACTTGACATTTTACATCAATGCTAAAACATTGCAAACATGTACAGGATATCACACTGCCGATCAAGTTGATAAAAACGAGTTTATGTAGCCAGAACACAAGATGACAAAAGTTCGAACATATATTTGGAGATTACTGTCATTTTGACTCATTGGATTGGGTGTAACATCTCACCTAGTTAATGACCTACTTGTAAAGTACCCAAGTTAAAAAGTGTGTTTTGCAGTTCCCTGTCACTGTGATAATAGGACACGTCTGCTGGCCTGGGAAGCACATTGAGCAATTTAGTAATTCCTTTTGAAGCTGCTGAACCTATACTGAGGGAGTAATTAACATGTGGCGGTCTCCTGCCCTGTCAAATACAATTTATCTGCCTCGTGTAGCAGTGGTGGAACTGCTAGATGTTTAATGGCGGGCCCTCAGCCTTCCACTCCATCAGAAATCTCGGACGTGGTGTCCATCCATGACAGAACCGCTGGGTCAATGTGTTGCAAGCCCCCCACCCGCTCCCCCACTCACCACCACTCTTTGATAGGGGTGGCTGATCTTCCACTGCTTAATTTTCCTGCCCCACTATTGTTGTGAGTTATTGTGGTCCCAGAAAGACAGCAACAATGCTGATGACGTGCATCAGGGGCATTAATTATTGCTTCTCAGAAACAAACCTCTAATTTGGTGGCTATCATAAACGAACCGCCATGACAATGTGGCACGCTCAGCATTACATTTTTAATTTAAGTTTTTATACCATATTGGCAGAAGCTTTTTCATCAGAAAATCCCCCTCTCCCCTGTAGCTTCAGGAACCTAATATATGGGTGACGGTCTGTGGTAGGGTGGGCAAACACCAACACTTCTGGCCCTTAGTGGCTCAACCATCCACCGCCAGTGTCTAAGTGACCCCAATATGTTCAGAACTCGTGAGGAAAATAAACAACGAACCAACCCCTGTCCTTGGTTCCAATATTAAATGGAGTTTTAGCATCTTCAATAATTAGTTTTTGCCACTATATCAAGTCTAGAATCATCCGCAAGAAGATAGAACAGATTTCATTTAGCGTTGAGTCAATGTCGGCAACAAGCATATCAATGCTGAATTGCCCCATAGGAGAGCAAGCAAAACAGAATGGCTACCACATTTAACAGTGGACAAAACTATCATGGTGATAAACTGGCCATAGCTGTGCTGCAGAGCACTGAAAAAGTGCCAGTGGCACATCGGGGCTCTACTTTTGACTATTAGTAATATAAATGCACTTTTGTGTTAGTAAATAAAATATCAGTAGATTTCCTCTTGAAATCAAAATGTAGATAGTCACTTATTTGTACCTCTAAATTAATTTAGGCACATTGGTGATGACAATCATGGATGAACACCGGGACTGTCTCCACAGGAAGTGGATGTACACAAGCGCATCTCAGACCTGACTTGCCCAAGCTTACCTACAGATCTATCCAGCTGAGAGATACTGACAAGTAAACTGCTATTTATAATCCATAGGCATGATACACAAGGTGACTTTCATTCAAACACGTACATTTGTGGCCTGATCCACAAAGATGGTGTCAGTCATAAATGTATGTTTGTAGCTAGATTCACGAAGGTCCTTTCAGTCGTAAACGTGTGTTTATGGCCCGATTCACTAAGAGATTTCAGTTGCAAACTCATGTTTCTGGCCTAATTCACAAAAGGAGCTTTGACTATAATTGCACCTGTACTGCACAAAATGGCCAGATAGGTATTTACAAAAGGGTTCCTAGCAGGTGTGATGTTTACGCCTCTGTAATGATACACCACAACTACATACAATTAGACAGGAGTAATTCCCTTGCCAGGGGTGTAACATTAGACAACGCCACCAAACAACTGTTTGTGAATCTTCAAAAAGTGTTTTTTCACACTTTTCCAGCGTAGAAATAGTGGAGATTTGCACCTGTTAAAGACTGCAATAAAAAATAATCCCTTTCGAGTTTGGAAAAGAAAAAATAACACCCTCGTGCTTCTAAGGTGTGTATGGGAAGTAGTTTCACCAAAAGGAAAAGTGTTTCCTGTCAAGAAAAAGAAATTGCACATAGGTAGTGGCGTTCACCAATACCCAGGTGCAAGTTTACACACTGTTAGAATATCAACATCTAAAAATATCACTTTTCCAGTAGTATGCCTGGAGATCTTCAAGTGGTGCAGCTTTCTGAATGTTGTGAAATCCCCAAAGCTCAGCATCCACACTCATGCATATGACTATGTGTACAGGTGTAAATGTACAACTTGTCATATCTACCTAAAAAGAACAAAAGAAAGTATCTCCTCAGCACATACTGCTCTGTTATTCTGTTAGCACCAGGAAGTAATATAAATGGTCATATGACAAAAATGCTAGTGGTATTTACAAAAGAAGTACCTTGTGGACAAAGAGGTTTGAACATAAACCTTTACTGCACTGAACATTTAAAGCACAGTGTTCCTTAACAATCAAAGCAGAATAACTACCTCATTTGATTCTCTACAAAAGGCTACAAGTCTTTGGTGATTGTTTAGTTTTATCAACCATAGCAATTCAATTGAGTATTGTTGGATTGGAATGTTTAGCCTGTGCTCGTGGCTCATAAACGTTTGTCTAGGGAGCATTCCAAGAGACGCGGAATATGGTTGGGAAAAAGAAAGGGAGGACTTGGATCACTGTGCTCCGTGTGATCAGGGTTTTATTTTGCAATAAAGTGATTCCTTCTCAGCCAGCCTCCATGGTCTCTACTTCACACATGGTTGGTGAGAAAGTAAACCTGATTCACACCACTCGTGCAGAATTGAGCTTTCACTGTGCATTAAGTACTACAGTGTGGCGCCATGCTAGAGCTTTAGGCCTGCTTATGTGTGGGCGGGTAACTTCCAAGATGGATTTGGTATGCTGCAACCTTGGATGCTAAAAGTACTCACCCAATGGTAACACCCTAGTGCAACCTTCAGTTGGATTGTGCGCTAGCCCTTTACGCAATGCGCGACTCTCTTGATCGTAGAGTCTCCTCCACTGTACTGTGACGTTGGTGTGCAGTGAGGTCATGTAGCATGACCCAACATAGACGCCATCTCTGTACTACTAGTGTACTAACTTCACAGCGCCTACAGTTGCTCTTCGCTTGCCGCATAGTGACTCGAGTTTGTTTCCATCGAAAACATTATGGTTAATTCTTATTATATGCACATGGTGTGTATTTTTTCTATTGCTTCAGCTTTTTCTTGTCTTGACTGTCCATTTTTAGCACCTTTGTACTTCTCTTTGACTGTGAATCACCAAAAATCTTTTACGACGTGTGCTCAAGCCTTTACCTTACCAACTCCACAGCCTTTTCTGACTACTCCTGTGAAATCTTCAATGAAACGGCCACAGTGGAAGGCATATTTTTTTAACAACATATCTATTCAGGAGGAGTTTTCTGCTAAAAGGAACAGGAACATTTTGTTACATACTCTTGATCCTGAAGGTTTGAGGATTTATGAACAAATGGATAATAAACCTAGAGCTGATGGTGATGCAGATGTGTTTGCTCATGTTCTAGAGGAGTTAGATTATTATTTCACTCCTTCCACATGCATATCAGTAGATCGATTTAACTTCATTCAACATCATCAAGGAAGTCAGGAATCTATTGATGATTATGTTGCAGACTTAAAAAAGTATGAACTACAATGTAAATTTGGAAACTTGCATGATTATCTTATTAGGGATCAGATAGTCATGCACACTAATGATTCACATTTATGGGCTGATGGTGAAACTTCATTGGAAAAAAGCCATTGCCCTTGTAAAAAAGGCTGAACTCTCTAACCGATGTGATAATGCAGCATTGGATAAAGGTGAGAAAAGAGAGCCTGCCTATGCTGTGACATCCATGAGGCCTGCCAACAGAGAAACGATGATAGTCAAGGAGAAGGGTTTCAGATAAAGTGATTACTAAAAGTAATAAGTCCATCAAACAGGTCAACAAAGGGAAGAATAATGGTAAAGCACATTACAGATGTGGGAGTAAGAATTATTTGGCATTTGACGAGAAGTATCCTGCAAAGAAGTAACAGTGCTCAAACTGGCATAGTGGGCCATTTCTCAAGGGTCTGTCACAAGAGAAGACCGTCAGATTCAGTTAGATGTGTTTATACTTTGATTTTTCTTACCATGAGGAGAAGGGTGTTCAATATGATGTGCTTAGGTTGGCTGGAGAATAAAGAAAAAACGTCTTGCAATATTATTTAGGTGGAATTATAATCGAATTTGTCGAAGACTCTGATTCCTCATACACAATAGTTAACCACTCTGTATGGAAGGATACGTTTCAAAATATTTTAAATGTCCTTTTACCCTCTGACCCCTCTGATGTACATCCTGTGAGTTTTAAGGGTGAACCTATGGTAGGTTTTTGCAAACTCATGTTTGACTTTAAGGGAAGAAAAACGGAAGGCAAACTGTACATAGCAGAGAAAGGCCCATCAGTACTTGGGTGGTTGGACCAAGGGAAATTAGGGATTACCCTTGCCCCAAATAATTTTGAGCAAGTTTTTCTTACAGAAGATTCTTATGAACAATCTTTATAACTCCAATTTCCTAATGTTATTTCTGGTAAAGGGGGCACACCTGTGGAGGCGGGAATCATTGAAGAAATAGACTCCAGTGAATGGTTATCCACCTTAGTGGTAGTGAGGAAGGCTAATGGGAAGATCAGATCATGCATTGGCTTGTAAGATTTAAACCTTAACATTCTAGTTGACAAATTTACACTCCCAAAAATTGGAGACATGCTTGCCATGACTAAGGGGGTCAAATGGTTCACATCTTTAGATTTGGCAGCAGCATACCACCCAGTTCCTTTGTATCCCAATAGTAAGCTTCTCACTGCTTTCGTCACACCATATGGATGCTTCCAATTCAACCGTTTGCCTTTTGGCCTTGCGTCGGCGGCAGCAGTATTTCAATACCTTATGTATCAGTTGTCTAAAGATATACCTGGTGTAAATTTCTTCCGAGATGGTGTATTGGTCATGGAGAGGAATAGATAAGACCATGACGACAGGCTTAAGGAAGTCCTACATATTAGGAGTGTGAATGGTTTGACTGCAGAAATGATAAAAGGCAAAATTAGAGTAACGTATATGGGTCATGAGGTGAGCACAGTGCTGCTAGAAGCAATTCCAATGCTTTCTCACATTCTTCTAAGGATGAGGATGGTCTTGCGGAATTTTATAAAAAGTGAATTAAGGATTTTGCCACACAAACCATTTTCTCTTATATTTATATAGCGCAAAATCCACTCAAAGGTATCAGAGTTCTTTGCATGAGCAATAGTTGCGTTACACAAGGACACATTCATTTTTAGGCACGGGGAGATTATGTGATTTGCCAAGAAACACAGGATGTTGAGCGTCCCTGCAGAGGCTCAAACCCAGTTACCAAGCTTCAAGGTCGACGGCTCTAGCAATTAGGCCACATACTCACCTTTGATTTAAGACAGCTACTTAAGAATACTCTGTTTTGTTTGAAGAAGTCCATCAGAAAAGCTTTTGGAAATATCAAGCATGACATTTGCAATGCAATTCCCCTTCAAGGGTTTGACCCTATGGATAAAACGATCATAACCACTAATGCTAGTGGGAAAGGGTTAGAGGTTGTGGTGAGTCAAATTAGTTCGGATGGAGTTGAATAATCCCTCTCATTTGCTTCTCGTTCATTGTCCCCTGCAGAAGAGAAAGTTTTGACAATAGAAAAGGAAATGCTGGCTTGTGTGTGGGGCATAAGGAAATTTAGGCAGTATGTATGGGGCTCACATTTTGTTACTTATACAGACCAGAAACCCCTTATGAAAATACTTGCTCCTGATATGGAGGATTCAACACCCAGATTAGCCAAATTGTCAGTACATGTCCTACCTTTCACATACACTGCACCCTACCCAGGGGGGTACCTTCGGCCTCCCATCGGGGTGCCTTACATGTAGGAATAGGGAAGGTTAGGGCCTGGAAAGTGGGTGCACTTGCCAAGTCGACATGGCAGTTAACAAACTGTGCACAAACACTGCAGTGGCAGGCTGAGATACCTTTTCAGGGCTACTCATGTGGGTGGCACAATCAGTGCTGCAGACCCACTCGTAGCATTTGATTTACGGGCCCTGGCACACTCAGTGCAGTTTACTAGGGACTTACCAGTAAATCAAATATGCCAATCAGGGATAACCAATCATGTTCACAATTTACACAGAGAGCATATGCACTTTAGCACTTCTTAGCAAGTCCAACAATGATAAAAATTAATGGAGGGAAGTTCAAAGTGATGCGGTCGTGGTGGAATTGTGTGTGAGTGCTATAAGCAAGAAGCTTACCAAATTTTAGTACGAAGGTGGTAGCACCGACGAAGTTAAGAAATTTTATTCTCAGGGTTATTGCCTGATTGTGTACATTCATATCATTCTATCTTGTTTGTTATGTTCTTATCGTTCTTTTCTTTCTGTCTTTTCATTACTTAGAGTTATGCTGTTGGTTTTACAGTATTTAATTGTAAGTTGTATTGCACTATGTAAACATTTTTGTTCTTTGAGGGGGAAGATCTGTCGGGTTGGAATGTATAGCTTGTGCTCCTGGCCCATGGAATGTGAGATGCGGACTGCGGCTGGGTGAGAAAAAAGGGAGGCTGTGGACTGCTGTGCTCCCTGTGATCGGGGTGTTATTGCACAATAAAGTCCTTCCTTCTCAGCCACCCTCTATGGTGTCTACTTCACAGGTAGCTGCTTCTCAGACACATTTGTACTTGAAATCCAAAATTGCAACACTGTGAGAATACAAATTCTACTGAAATAGAAGCCTAGAAACTAATCTGTCTTAGTTGACCGGCAGGGCCGCCAGATTCTTTACTAATGCTGATGAAGCATTGGTACTCACTAGCCCCACAGCTAGCCCTAAATATCGGCGCCGTGTCTGCCCAATGCCAGCACAATAGGCTTCAGTTTGTTGCTATGACCTTTTGTTTTTACTAATTGTAGTTCTTCTATAGCGCTGCTGTGTCTGATTGTTGTTTGTTTGCTTTACGTACAATGGAGAGAAACAATCGATCATGGTTTTTAACACAACAGACGATGCTTTAAAAAAAAGAAAAGTCGAACTGGGAGATGTGAAAAAGCAGACATATGGTACAAAACAGAAATATTTTAGTTCCTATGAAATCGGAATAAATTGTACAAATAAAATTGGAAAAATTCTGGGGTTGGTTTCAATCAAATTGGCAATGAAACTAAATCAGACCTTAGCATGATCTAACGGATGCAGCTGTCACATACTGCAATGGATAAAACAAGTGACTGTAATTCTTTTTTCAAAAGTGACATGGGAGAGTCAAAAACAAGATCAATTCTATTTAACTCAATTCTAAATGGATTGATAGCACTTGGGTTTCAAAGACCTAAAGCAATAATTTGGTTACATATAGAATAACGCGATTAGCAGAAAACAATGAAATGCTGTTAAATGTAAACAATGTATAACCCGGCATCTGTCCTCGACCAATAATGTGAATGGGTCTGGTTACAGCATCTGCATTTGAAAACCGTAAAACAATACATTCCTAGAATGCAGTACTACAGCTCATCGCTTGGTCTCCTAAGTGAGTAATAATTAAAAATGAACGCATTATTTAAAAAAAAAAAATCACTAACGTGTGTATCATCCACTTGAAGTTTTAACTCTTTTAACAAAGTGAACAAGAAACAAAGTCTGCAAATCAAAATGTGCTCTCCGGCACAGCACTATATTAGTTAATATATACTAATGTACTATATCCTTACATGGTGCTCGACACAGATGGATTGTATTAATATGGTACGTTTTACCTACTACCTATACATATCTTTATAACCATTTTATCAACTTAGTGTGTGGTTTTTTCATGCTTCAAACCAGTGACTTCCAGGCTAATCATTTCTGTGCAGGATTTAGCCTACTGAGGTATTTTACCTGAAAAGTAAACAATGTTCCAATATTCAGCCCTTCCACAAACACTAGTGCTAAGGCCGGGACGCAAGAAAAATATATTTATCTTACTTAAGTATAGAACCGACATGAACCCTGCAAAAGATGTATGTTTAATATATGTGGCTATGTACAGAGAGCATCTTCCATTTTATTGCACCAGGTTATCTACAGGCTGAAGAGGGTCATATTGCTGTTCAGGCATTAAAAGACTGCATGTGTTTTTGCTTGTTCATTAGAAATCAAAGCAATGCAATTACAAACATGCTCTTAGCATACTCTGCATATATTAGACCTAATTGGCATCGCAATAAACAACAGCGCTTTCACTTCTAGGAATAACAATAAAGCTCTTGCTGTGTTTCCTCCTCCACACATGATTGCTTGCTAATATTATTCAACAAGTCTTCAAGAGTTGAACAGGTAAGTGCAGTGAGGATTCAGAGGCAGAACAGGACATGCTTTCTCTACATTAAGTTGAACGTGAAACGGAGCCACCTTGCCTTAGAACCTAATATGTTTCTCCTTTTATGGCTTAAATAATATATATATTAAACAAAGACGAAAAATAAACAATGCATAAATGTATTTCTAATATTTTACTTCATTATCTGTGTACTCTAGGAATAATATTAATTTTTCATGTTCATGGATTTCACAGTAACATGTGTAGCAAATCCGACTTTTCTGCATGGTCACCCCAGATTTTGTGCTTTTTTCTGGATCCTATTTTGGATGGTATTTGGACTCTCTGTCATGTCACTCTGTTAATCAGTGTCACAGTGTGTGTACCTTGACTATAAAATGTTTTTTTCTAAAATTGGCTTCACCCAATTGGTTTATTTATCTTTCATGCAAGACAGTTGTGGATGGAGCCCTAAATACACCTATGACATGGAACTTAAATGTCATAAGTGGGTAGCAGTGTGTATTTCCACAATTCATTTCTAGGACAAAATTATATGTCTGTGAAAAGTGTCTCATTGGGCTCGGGCTGGGCTGCAGTTTAAATGCACTGCAGTGACATATGACAGAGAAATGTGCCTTTGCCATGTAGTAAAAGCCTTTCTTTTATATATTTATTATTCTCCCCTAAAGTGTGCCCTGTAATCCCATTGCAGTACAATATATCAGTGGTTGTGGTAGTAATTTCTTGGAAAGAACAACCAAAATTAGAAAAGCGCAATCCACACTATATAGCTGTTAGATGCCTTAATCAAATTTAATAGTATCTCCAAAGGCATTTAAATGCGATTCAAATTCCAAGCATTTCATATTTGGCAACACAGTTGCTCCAGTACATTGCGATGCAGAAATATACAGTGCTCTTAGTGATTAAAGAAAGAGGGAGGAGAAGTGGGTAGAAAGTGGTGGATGAGTGAGTGAAGGACAAGGAAAGGATATTGTGACATATATACATCATTTGTACATAGTATAGGACCTTTCCGGCCTAACACAGGTCAATTGTTCCTGGATAAACACATAGCTCTAATGTACATGTGTATTTCACAATTTAGTCTTTAGAGTTTGTGTAAAAGTTTAGGCTGTCTACGTTTACCCACGAGGGTAAATTAGTCCTCACGGTGGTCTTCATCAGGACAAGGTCATGAAGAGCACTTGGGATAACAGCAGTATGGCTGTGCTCTGTGTTCAAGGATGCGAGTAGCTCATATAGGGTCAAGAAAGAAAATGCTGGGGATAAATCATTTGCAGTAAGGGATTAAATCCACTTGAGATCTCCTAAACGGCCAGTGGGCTCTGAGCAAAAAAAGATGGGTTAAAAACTGATTTATGACTGGGGGTGAATGTTTGAGTTGTTGATCATTCCGTCCATCATCTGCTCTTTTAGCTAAAGTATTTAGGCAGCACATAAACAATAAGAAAGAGAAAACAACATATGAAAATTCCACACCAAGTTAGAAAACATGGAATGCAGAGTAACATTTAATAAATTATTTGACACCAGAATGACGAACATCCAATCAGTAGAACCGGAGCTACGCAATTTTAAAGATTAAAGTATAGCACCTACAAGCACAAAGCACCACTCGCAGTCATCCGGGACCCAGTGAAAGTAGCAAGTTCAAGCAGACCACAAAGGTGTGCAGGCTGGATACAGGGACCAGATTAGCCCCCTTGAAGAAATTACCTTATAAAGTCTAGCTCGAAGAGTTCCATTTGTGGTGAGGAGGACGCAAGGAGCAGGAAGATGGTTAACACTGTACCGCGAAGAGTAGGCTGGGCTTCGTGAATGTTAGACTCTGTCGTGCAAAGGTCCTGTTGGGCATAGCAGATGGTTGTTGCTAGAGATTCATGTTGGCAGTCACCATGGGCTGACGATGAATAGCACCAAGTGCAGCCCTTGTGTTGCTGGTCGTCACTGTAGTGTGAAGAGTCGGCTTCACCGGGGCTTCGAAATGGCGACTGGGAACATCCTGGTGCGAAATAGCCCATTTCTGGTCACGAACATCCCAAAACTTCAGGATTTCTCCTTTTCTTCAATGAGGTGCTCAACTGATGCCACACCAAGGGTTCAGGACCTGGGAGACATCTCTTGGGGATCAGCAACCCACTCCAACAGAGGCCAGCAGGGCTCAGGCAAGTACAGTTGCAGGCCCAGTAAGATTCGTGCAGCATGTCAGTTGGGAATTTACAGGAGACATTTGGAGATTATTGTGTCTCTGTAGCTCAGAACAGCAAGCCAATTCACTAGCCCTTTGAGTCACTAAGGTAGACTGGAATGAAGGGCACAGGTCCAGTCTTCTTGCTCAGACAGCAGGGCAGGCCTTAAGCAGCATGGTAGTCCTCCGACTGCAGGGCGTCCTTCTTATGTATTATAAACAGGTTCAGGAGTTTACTGAAGAGTGGGTCTGAGGTCCCCTTTTTATGCCCAGTGCCATCTTTGAAGTAGAAGAAACTTCTACATTCTTACCCCTATAGAAGCATCTGGAATTTTCTGTCTCCATGTACCGGTCCCAGTCTGCCTCCAGGCACAATGCAAAGTCCTTTGTGTGTGAGCTAAGGCAGTGTCTTTAAAGTGCAAGTGTGACAGGTGACAGCTTCACCCCCCCTCATCAAGCCAGGAGGACTGTTAGACCCAGTGGTTTCCGGCTGGCTGGGATGCATCGAAGCCAGTCAGAATCCACCGTCCTAGATAGGATAGGTATGAACCATGTGTCTGATAACCTGTGCTCAGCCTTGTATAGCTTGGCACCGAGCAGTCAGGCTTAACCTCAGAGCCCCAAGTGTAAAGTATTGGCTCAACACCACCCTCGCAACACACTATGTACACCACAAAAGACTCCACACATTGAAATCAAAATGAAATACCCATTGTATATAAACTTTACAGTTATATGCAATTGTCGCACTTTCCCCTTAGCAGCAAAATGGCATGGACATACATGCCCTGATCAGAGGTATTTATCCAACACGACATTCTCCAATATCACATACCCCCAACAGGTGCAATGGTCAAGCAATCACAGGTCTTTGACTACACCTCGTGACCCAGTCCCTCAGTAGCTCAACTGCACCAGCCAACGATACACGATGCCCCTGCTGGTGCCACATTGATTAGATTATCGGAACTACCTAAAACGGAAAGAAACAGTTACTTAGTTTCATCCATCTGTTTTAGACCTCGAGGGTGGGATTGCTATCCCCCGTAAACAAAAGATTGTGACCTCAGAAGCTGGTGCTCTTCCAAGTCTGGAGAAATGTTTCCCCTCAAGCGGAGGTGAGAGCTGCTGTAGCTCCCGACAGCAGACCGTAGGTGCCCACAAGGCACAACAAAACCTCTTGGGCCCCATCATGATGTTCTCCAGAACAAAGTACCTTGTGGTGTGGGTCCAGGGAGAGAGAGAGCATGCGACTTCGAATGGAGGCAAGGATGTCAGGCACTGCGGTTCTCCTGATCTGGCGATCTAAAGCAGTCTCAGCTCCCAGCTCTGGTCCCCAAGGTCCCCTAGTTGCAAACACGGATTCATTGGACTCTGCAAATTTCCCCCACACCCATCAAACTCCTCACATCTCGGCATCTCAGGTGGGCTGCTGATCTTATCGAGGACACTCCACAGTGTGATAGGGGTGTATGTCAGGATTGTCCTTGTCCCAACCGACGATCACTTCTTACCATTTCTGCCGCACCCTGGGCAGTTCATACGATCTTTTGGAAACAGGGAGATTCTTTTTGTCCCTTGGATCTCGTGGGCAGGAGGTCAGCCAATCAGCCCTTGGAGAGCACTTAGGGACCTGGGCCATGACAATATTCACTAAGCTGCAGGCCACCAATATCCAGGCAAAATCCACCAAGTGATAGCCCCCTTTGCGGAGCACGACAAGCTCCAGGCCATCACAAGTCTGCAGACAATCCAGTTGCAGTCCCTCCTACCCTAAGGATTCCTCTTGTCGATGTCCCAGCATCAAACTGGCATACTATTGTTCCAAATCCTAAAGCATCTCTAACTTCTGAGGCAAGAGCCCCACTAGATATACCCACAATGGCCTTTGAAGATGCAATCACTTTAAATGGCCACCTTTAAAATGCACAGGCCCTCTCTAAATGTTGTCCTGTCTGCCATCATACCCGAGAGGTTTGATCACTATCTTTAGTGGGGTCAAGACCCTGCCCCTTGGAATGCTGGTCCCAATTCCACCATGTAACCATCCCGAACAGCCCCTCAGTGTCAGAGGTCTGCAGTTTCCCTTGAGCCCCTAATCTATGGCCTTCTATCAGGAGTGATCAGATGTAGCTGGCCCCCAAGCACCAGGTGTGAATTTGGAGACAGGCCAAAAGGGACATAGATCCACGAGCATTGAAATGCCACCTTTCTCAAAGAGATATTTCCACACACGTAATGTCGGACCCACTCACCCTACTGGAGAGGATTTGCCACTATAAACTCATTGATATCAAACACTACACTGTTACTATTCTGCACGTAGGTAATTCTGCTCAATAGTTTATCCCTACTTTTCCCCTTGCTAATCCAATGCAAGAATCAATCAGGCCTGTCGTACTGAACACATCATCCAGTGCCATTCACGATCCTTAGATGTAATGCCCACGCACACATGCTCTACCTCTACCAACACTGTACCCGGTCCCCAGGGAGAACTCTGATATAGCAAGAGATATGCAGCAGATTGGCACGTAGCTTTTTAAAAGCTAAGCCGAGTATTGGTAACCTGTGCACACAGGCCCCACAAGGGCAAACCTTTGGCATGATCAATGAGCTACCACCATGGCACAACCAATGTGGCAGGCCCACAGAGGAGCATTTGAGGTACATGCCCTGTGTGTATGTCTTATCCCTAGACAAGGAACTTACAGCTAACGCGAATCAGCCAATCATGTATACACCAAATAACAGTATATATACGACAAGCACAGCACTTTGACACTCAATGGCAGTGTCAAACGCTCTCAAAGTCCTAAGGCTAGCACCTAGATTAGCAGAAAGCCAGGAGAAGAAACACAGAAAGTCGAGGGAAAGCACCCTAGAAAGGGCTATTTCCAACAAGGGCATTCTGCCAACACCAAGACCATCTATTGTGTGGCTGTCTGGAAGGAATACACAAGGCTATCTGCCAACTACACCGAGACATGTGAAACAGGTTGCAGGCACCAAATGGTTAGGACGGAAAAATGGCAACTTATTAAAAAAAGTGTGATTTTCAGAATAGTGAATTCAAATCTGATTTTAACATTAAATATGGTTTTAAATTACAATTCCTCAGACACCAAAATGGCATTTATAACTAACAGCTCCCAAACAAAAGTAATCACTTATTATATGTAATAAGGTAACACAATGTTATTCTATGAGAGAGGTGGGCCTCACAGTAGTGAAGAAGAAATTTAACAGTTTTTCACTACTAGGATGTGTAAAACTTAAACATAATTGTCCTCCTTTGAAAAACAATGGGCTGCTTAGGGCCTAACCTGGGTGTGATTTATGTGTATTAAATGGGGAGTTTTAGGCTTGGCAAAAGGGTTATTTTACCAAGTCCAATTGGCAGTTTAAAACTGCATACAGGCTGTGATGGCAGACCTGAGACATGTTTTGAAAGATTACAACACCACCCTCACAACACATTGCTAGTTTACTTAACGTTACTTAATTGGGTGGCACAACAAGTGCTGCAGGTCCACTACTAGCCTTTAATTTATAGACCTTTGGTACATGTAGTACTACTTTACTAGGGACTTATAAGTAAATAAAGTGTGCCAATTGCGCGTACGCCAATTTTATCATGTTTAAAGGAAAGACCTTAAGCACTTTAGCACCGGTTAGCAGTGGTAAAGTGCACAGAGTCATAAGGCCATCTAAAAAGAATCCAACAAACCAGGAGGGGTGAGAGTAAAAAAGTTTGGGGATGACCCTGCAGAGAAGACCAAGTACAAACGCACATTTCGAGTCATTGTTTTACAAAGTTGTGGCAGCACCTGATTGATTCCCAGATCACTGAACCCAAGGAGCTGCAAAATGAGACTGAACTCAGGCTTAGCGCCTTCATCACCAAGGGGTACTAGCCCATGAGCATGAGAAAGAGAGAGAAATCCCGCACCCACTTCTTCTCTGGGAATGCTCCCAAAATCTGGAACTCCCTGTCCCAGGACCAGCGGGATAATAAATTCTTACCACACTTAAAAAAAACACCTGAAACTTCTTCTCCCCAACAATGACCACAACCCCCCCTTCTAAAAGCACAGGATGAGCCAGCGGGTTTACCTCCCCACACCCTCTAAACAAATCTGTATGCCACTATCCGGGGAAAAACTGTGCCTCAAAGTCCCCCCTTCCTTAAGAAGCCTAACCCAGCTACCTTTGAACTATATTTTCCATCCTTACTACTTTTCATCTTGATGTGCCGTTTTTTACTGTTACTATGTGCCTTTTTTAGTTTTACTCCTTTGGTAATCTTGTGCAAAAGCCAATGTGCTCTGTGTAGCGATATTTATTTTTGTGTACCATAACTACCTCAAAATCGTATTGACAAAGTTATCGATTGGCTTTGTACACCATGTCACTTTCTTTCACCATGTATCTGTATTAACTCCAAATGTAGTTTACATAGTCGCTGCCTATGCAAGTGGTCACACTGTTGAAGCGCTTTCATGCCCTCTGGTCAAGTTTGCGCTATATAAAACTAAAAAAAATAAAAATGAGTGTGGTTCAGGTCTTCTGCAGAAGGCTAAAATGAGAACTTCTGACAAGGAGAAAGAGTCCTAAGCCATTTAGGGAGGCAGGGAGGTGGTACCTAAGGGGGAAGAAGCACTTTGAGAGAGGCTGATGATCTAACTGCCATCAACCAGGGAACAACAAGTTAGAATGTTCATGGTCCAGTAAGGAACCTATCAGTGGGAACTCTGCAGGGGTGGCTAGAGTAGTACTAGTGTGTGTCTGTGGGGGGGGGGGGGTATTTCCAGGAGGAGAGGGTAGAAAATTCCCTAGTGTCCCTGTGTTGAAATGAAGAACCAGAATGGAAACTGGAGATCCATGCGAGTTCTACGGAGTACAGATGGCAGGCTTATTGTCCATATTCAATATAAAATACTTAATTCATCAATATAAGCAGCAGATTTCATTTAAAAGGCACTGTGTCCAATCTGATGGAAATAAGAGCATTTCATCAAAAGCATATACAAATCGAAGCAGGTTCGAATGTTGCCTTGCTGAAGCTGTTTTTATACCTTTTAATTACTTAAATGATTAATTAGGAGTGGAACTCCTTGATAGACAGTGGCAGATGCTTTAAAGGTGGTGGGGCAACTCGAACACAGATCGGGGGATAATTACTTAAAACACTTACTTGCCACTGCGGCCTCTGTATTCCTCTCCCGACGCTGGGCACACTGCACAGGCTCCCAGGGACCAATCACGGCGCTGCTTTCATGCTAACAGCGCCATGATCGGCCTGAGCAGGCTGACTTGACGCTTGCTCAGCCACAGGAAGCATGTGCTATTTCTTCACCCGCATGGCTGGGTTGGAGGAATGTAAGTGTGCATGTTGGTTTGGTCATCCTAATACAATTGGCCAAACTTAGTGCACAACTCTCCTCCTCCCTTCAGCAAAGTGACGCTCCGTCAGGACAGTCCCCTCCCCCTCCCCGCCAAGGCTGACAATTGGCTCAGTAAGAATATTTTTTTATCATAAACTGTTTTTATTATAATTTTATCTTTCAGTGGTGTGATGGTCCTCCGCTATAACAGAGGAGCTGCCCTGGTTGATAGAGCCTCCTGACGCAAGTGGTTTAGAGGACACACATGTGTATAGGTCATCCCACCAAGTGATGGACAACAGTGGTGAAGTACACTAGCACCAGCTGTATACTTAATATAATTTTAAATCATAGCATTCATATAACTCAGGTTAATTAATCTTTCTGTTTCCTCAACAAAAATATGTTCAATACTAACTTGTGTAAATAAAATGTTCGACTAAATGTCACAATAACATTTGAACAAGCAATCCATCAGCAATATTTAAGAACTCTGCAATACTCTCAGGAACAGCACACTCCAATGAACACTAGGATCACTCTCTCTATCAATCAATTACACATGTTGCAAGAGAACCACACATACCAAAGAACTCTTCCTAGCCTCAGGAAATGTAGGCACGATATCCAGCTTGAAGGTCACACTATGAGGTTTTTGATAACTGAAATAAAGCCAAATACTTGGAAAAGACCATATTGTTGCGAACCTCCTAACATGCACAGAAGTATTCATAGGCAGGGAAGGAAAGTCCACCCACATGGAATTGTAGTGTAACATAGGGGAGAGAAGATACTTTGAAATAGCTGCATAAACATCTTTGAAAGCAAAAAAATTGCTATTCAACAGAAACATGCAAAACAATATGCAGCAGAGAATACGCGGAGTATACTCCGCATATATTGTTTTTCTTCCCATTCTGAAAATCATTCACAGGCAAATACAATTACCAGAAACCATAAAAATACAGTAATATTGTTCAAGACATTGAGCAAACAAATGAAACACTGTAGAGTGGGAAGGAGCAAGAAAGCCAATGATGTGAACAAATAGAGACATTTATGAATTCTACACACAGTAACATGTCAGTGAAGCATTTGGTAACATATTGGACAAGTCTGCTTTTGTTTTTATCCACTAACGTCATTCATCCAAGTAATCTATTTCACCTAACACAATTGCACTTTTTATTACCACGCTGCATAGTCCCATTACGTCTGTCCTCTTCTACCTATTATTTATTTCATCCTGTAATTGTTGGTATACACTGTCCAGGTTGACAATGGTGTAATAAAATCTTGACATTTAAATAACGTTAGATTATTTTTGTACTCGCAGAAAAACCACGAATTGCTCCAATGTTCATTTTGGAAATAAATGTGCAACCTGAAAATAAAAAGGACCTTTTGAACTCTCCATATCTTCTGAACGGGATTGGTTCAAAAATGTCAAATCAGCGTCAAGCCACAATCTTTCAGCAAAAACCGCAAATCTTTCCATGGCTAAACAACCGGGGGCTAAAATCCCTAATTCATGTCAAAGAGCTGGCCTAGAGACTCATAGGTGGAAAGCCAATGGCATTTCTTCAAATAGATTCTACTATTTTAGTCATGTCTTATAGAGTAATCTAGTCAGCATCGAGGAAAACTGTCACATACATTTCTCTATCGCTAATGCCTTAGGAAACAAAGATAAGAAGCAGAAATATAGAAGGCTGATTATTTCTTACCAGTGATGTATAGACTTGTTCACCTCACAGCAAATGAAGATAAAAAAACCTCGAGTAATCTCTTCTGTAAACAAATGAGGTTCTTCCCTGTGTCAGGTTTGAATGGATGTATGCATTTGCTGATGGAGGTGGCGCGACTACCCTAAAAACACCTAACCTGTGTGAATACCCTGAAAAAACACCTAACCGAACGTCGACTTTTTTAAAAACTAGATTTACTGGTGTGGGCCATTGTAGTTAAGAACATCTAAGATGAATTACATTACTGGAAAGAATGTGTGTGTGTGTGAATGAGAATATGGAGTTAGGTGAGTTGTTTATTTCTGATAAAGACTTCCTTGAAGTGTTTTTTATAAATCTGAATGTTTAAAAAAATGTGTCCTGTAATATATTGGAAAATAGATAAAATACATTTTGTGTAACATTGTAATTGTGTTTAGTGAGTGGGAATCAAATCAAATACTGACTTAGTGTGGGCATATTAATGATTGATAGGCAAGGTCTTGTTTCTTTTGTTATATCTCAAAACATCTTCTGAAATATCAATTGTCTTTTTAGAATCCATCAAATGGCAGTTACATATAGACTTTGGGCACTGTTTTCACAGAATGGGTTTTAGGTGTAAGGAATAGACTGAGGGTTAGATTTAGATGAGACAGATACCCCACTCACCCTATTATGAGTGCCATTATGAGTGCCATAGGATATAATGCACTTGTAATAAGGCGGACGTGCTATCCGTCACATTTGTGATCTGGTTACACATCCACCAAACTCTAAAAGTCCTTTGTCTACCCTATTCCTAAATTACTTTACATGGGCCTCCCATAGGTGATCCATTTATCTTTAAAGATTCAAAAGTAATAATCCCCAGCTAATAAGGGAACAGTTAAATACATTGTATGTTTACACACATTTAGGACCTTATTATGAGTACAGTGGTTTTCAGGACCGCTGTACTCGTGGTGGGGGTCTGACCACCACCACACTGTGGGTCTGATCACAGTATTCTTAGTGTGGCGGTCATACTGCCACAAGACCACCGGCTCCACAAGGATCAAGGATCCAGCTGGGCCGACGGTCTGCAATCGGCCTGAATATGCTGGCAGTGCCGCTGCAGGCACCTCCAACAATATTATGAGTTGCATTTTCACTGCCCATTTCATGGCAATGGGCTCATCATGAAAAGGGTGGTGGAGAGGCAACTAAGGCGGCCCTAACAGGACCCCCTGCTGGATCTGGGTCTTTAATGCTCAAAAGCGTTGTAAATCTAGAGACACAGAGCCTCAGTGGATTCTGATAGCTCTCAAACTGAGATCTGATTGGCAGCACCACCTCAACCAGGAAGTGGTGGCAGCCATCTTAGGACTCGAGACTCAGGAACGAGTCCTAAAGAAAAATACAAAAAAGACATAATGGGGCAGGGTAGGGATCCCCTAGGACTGGTGCCTAGGAACAAAACTGAGGATCTGCAAATCTACAGCAACATTTTTTAAAAGCCTGTGCTTGTTTTTTAAAAGCCCCCCAGGATGGGCAAGGGCCCGGGCGGAATAACAGGTTTATTTTCTGGGAGTTGCCATGAACAGACACCCGAGGCCAATTTTGGCCCTTTGACCCCATTCCCTTGGGCCTTACGTCTTTTTTCAGAGGGAGGGATTACACCTCCCCAGGCTGTTTTGGGCCCTGAAGACCCCATCCTCAGGTCCTGACATCTTAGTCCTGGAGAGAAGGGCATACAGCCACCCCCACCCCGGGCTAATTTTGCCCCTGTCACTGGAACTTGACATCTGTTTCAGGCGGAGTGGGGGCACGCCTCTCTAGGCTGTTTTTGACCCCGGGGACCACATGTGTTTTTGAGCGGGAGTGGGCCCCTTTCACTGGGCCTTTTGGCTCTAAAGGCTCTAAATCTTTGAAAAGGGAGGAGGACTGCATGTACCCCCACCCTGAGCCATTAATGGCCTAGGAGACCACTCCCCCGGGCCGGCTCACTAGCTGTGTTCCTGGAGACCACCCCGGGGACATAGACGTTTCCCTACCCATACCGGCGCAGGCAGGGAAACCTGAGTTTGTGCCCGCATGACAATAGCATTTTCAAAACTGCCGCCACATAGGACCAAACACAAAGTCTGTTCCTAGCCAGCAGAAGCTTTGGTAATACTCCCGCCGGCTGGGAACAGACATTTGATCTGTTTCCCTGCCAAAATAGATCAAAATATTGCTCCCGCCTGGAGAGCTTGAGGTTGGCTGTCTGTGGGGGTTGGCCGTGAGGATTGGCCACAGGCCAGGCCTTGCAGCCAATCCCCGCTATGCATGGCCAAAGGGAATGAGTTTACATATTGTAAATAAATATTACTTTACAGTAAAAAAGTAGTGAAGGACACTGGTGGTGTGAAAACTTCGGGAACTAGTATGATGCATACTGTGTTTTGATTTGTGTTTTCTATATCCTTACAGCATCATGTGGACCTGACTAAAAGCTGGTACCACTGACAATCTCCAAACCAGTAAAAGTATGGTATTTATTATTGTTTATCGCACAAATTGAGCAAAATGACGTAGAGCATGGTCCTGAAGAATGACAAGAACCTTTTGGTCTGTAGACGCTGAAAAATGTTGACCGGATTCCAATGGGGAAATATCCATAACCCTATTTTCATATCGCTTATTTTAATCTATCCTTTGCGGGTGTTAATAAAGATCACTCTCACCCACCAAGAGATAGTTTTAACTCACACATATTTACATTTTGTTGTGCACTCTGCCCCTTGCTCAAACCCTAGATTGGATGACATAAAACACCTTGTGCTCCTCTCCTGCGGGGAGTTGTAGACCACCCTGGGTACCTTGTGGTCCCAGTGTGAAGAGGGGACCCTATGATGAAGCATGTCACCATAAGGTGAGTGAGGGTTCTCGTTTCAACACATGAGTGTTTCATTTCCCTTCTACTCGCTTTTGGTTGTGTTCTTCTCAATGTACCATCCGGTTACCTTTTTGTAAGATAGATTATATGGAGTGCTATCGTTGATGGTAACAATTACTCCTTCTAGAACCCTTACTGTGAGATACTAACAAACCAAACCACCAGGCCTCCTGGCCTAGGAGGGTAAGCCCGCTTCCTTCTACTTACACTAAATTCTGGACCTCTCACTACTCTCAACTTCTTATATGGAGCTCTATTGAGTAAGTAAGTAAAAAAAAGAAATTCATTAAATTCATTCAATAAAACTAACACACAATAAAACAATGATATAATGCAATATTACAATATTGTTAACTCTCTTTAAATACAATAAAATCACAAAACCGCACTCTTTATAAAGAGATAGGAAGTGTAGCAGATCCAGTAACCCCACCTAAAAAACAGAATCAGACATGCGCAAAGGAGGTGATCTGTATAAGTAGCCCATTTTGGCCTAAACTAGAGTTAAAACCTTTAGTTTTCCTTAATAATCCGGCCACTAATTAAATAAAAGCTTGCTTAGAGCAAAGACATTGTAAGTATACATTATAATTGCCTCCTGGTATCTCCGGAAGCCATAAATCCAACAGAGTGGGCGTATCCAATGTCCCTCTAGGCTTTTGCGTATGCTGGGCAGAAACATAATGCATGGTGTATGGATTCATTTGCAGTTAGATAGCACATAGTGCAAACGGATGAGTGAACAGCACTCCTGTTCAAATTCCATACAGCAGCAAATGACCCCAGCTCCAGTGTATCATAGCAAAAATTTATATATAAGGTGTTTGCTAGCTGCTGGAGCAGTAGGTCAAGAACGGTTTTATAAGATGGGCAGTCGTTGATAGACATAAATTGCTCTGTCAGCCTACCAAGTGAGAAACTGCGAAAAAGACTAGTGTATATGTGCTACCAGTAGCATTTTTTTATCAGCAACTTAGAAGAAACCTCGAACGTGATGGGATGTGACCAAAAGGATCCAAGTCCAATTTTTCAAACCAATGGTGGACGTGTTTGAACCAGGGAAATGTCAAGGCTTTGTCGAGGACCAACAATTCCTCGACAGCCATCTGGCATGACCTCAACTCTTCTGTGCTCCAGACCCTCACTCAATACAAAAGGGGCCTTAGTCTGGCTACTTCTCCCACTCTTTTTATGTTGACATCATAGAACATCGGTATTAAGGGAGTGCTCGATGGGTGATAGAGTAAAATGCGTTCAAAAACTTGTTTTCGCTTATCCTGAGAGTGTCTAAATTAGTATAATCCCCAAAGTTCTGCCCTGTACAACGTGGCTGATTGGGCCTTTCAGCTTGTAGAGTTCAAGAGCTGGGAGAATGCTTCTCGATGTTGTTCCCTGGACCCTCTATTGGTTTTCAGGTCGGTCTGCACTTTACAAAATGCTGCATACATACAGATATTCATGCATGCAAGAAGTGAGAACTACTTAGTACCTATCATTGTGAACGCCACTTACATATCAATGTTCCTTGGAAGATAGGTTTAGTGAAACCTCGTGTATAAAATATGTTGTCGTTCACTGATGTTTTGTTAAGGATTGTTAGCAGTAAACCACATTCAGCAACTCTCAAACACTCCTACCTGCTTCACTTTTTGGATTCAGATTAAGATGGTGGTAGCTCAGGTTTTGTCTCTGTCTCAGAGAGGGACTCAATGCATTTTACATCCACCATTTAATTAATGAACACTCTTCAGACTGTAGTACGAGGTATTGCAATGATACACATGAAAATGAGAGCAAAAATGATGTCAAGTATGGATGCCCCCCAAACCCCCCCTCCCACTCCCCTCGGCCCCATGTTTCTTTTCCACTTTTAACACTTTTTTCTTATAACTATAATACGGAGTAACAAAGAAGCTAGTCATTGTGATGGGAAGAAAGTTTCTTTGGAAAGTGGTTTATTTCTATTCCAACTTTTATTGTTATTGGTAACTTAAAATCATTATAGCTTACATATAAAATTTAAAGAGTTACAAATTAGTCAAGTAGACAGACCTAAAATATAAAAACGGTTAGCACTTGACTGCTGAGACATATAAGAGATAATTAACATTTTCAAGAGATGCCGTTTAGCATTACATCAATATATTTTACAAAGCAACTTATTAGTCCTGCATTCTCATCACTGAACACAAAAGCCAAAATAGTTGGCAGGTATGAATGCCTTAGCAGCCTTGGACATTTCATTCAAGCACATAATTTTAGATTGGTACAAATTATTTGGGGGAGAATCTCTCTCTTTCTTTCAGCTCCTATTTCCATTCCACAACTCCTTTACATGTAATAACCATTTCAGAGGTGCATGCAATGGAGAGGAGATAAGTGATAAACGTACATGTTTGAACAATAATGCTATTGCTATATCTCTTTAGGGATCATTCCGTTGAAGATGTCCACTCATACAGATGCAGCAGCTATTGAATAATAAAGAAGAGGTGTGGAACGTCTGTATGCCCGAATATTGCCAGGCAGATGTATGGCAGTAAAACATCAACATTTTCAAATATTTAACCTGAAATATCATCACATATTTAAGAACTATCCCTTTGAGTGTTCTTTTTGTATTACACCACATTTAAAGCCATATGTACGACCGTTATTTGCGGTCGCAAAGGAGATTTCGGCCCCTTTGCGACCGCAAAATAGGTCAGCCCAATGTACTAACCCTATTTTGTGAGCCGCTAACCCATTAGCGACTCGCAAAATTGGGTTAGCGACTCACTATTAGGAAGTGGCGTGCCAAGGGCGTCCCTTCCTAATAGCGGGTCCTAACCCAATGCATGATTGTTTTGCGACTGCAATTGCGGTTGCAAAACATTCGGAGTTTACCACCCTTCTCAGAAGGGTGGTAAGGCACTTGCAAACCGGAAGGGGTCCCAGGGGACTCCTTCCCCTTTGTGAATGGATGCGCAAATATTTTTTAAGAGCAGGCAGTGCCTGCGCTTAAAAAATGAAACTGAAAAGTTAAATTTTTTATTTTTTAAGTGCATTCCATTTTCCTTTATGGGAAACGGGCTGCATTTAAAAAACAAAACTGCTTTATTGACAAAGCAGTCCCCGACATGGTGGTCTGCTGACCCCAGCAGGCCACCATCCCTGGGAGTCCCAGCCATTCCCAATGGGGTCGCAAATTGCAACAGCCTCATTAATATTCATGAGGCATGCTATTTGCGACCCTATTGGGAATCACAAACAGTGTCTGAGACACTGTTGTACATTGAAATTTGAGACTCGCAAATTGCGACTCGCAATTTGTCGCAATTTGCAACTCGCAAAATTCAATGGTTGTACATCTGGCCCTTACTCTCTACTATGAAAATCTTCTAAAGACAATCCTGTGCCTCATAGATCGTGTAAAAACATGCTTATTAGTGACTGAAGATAGTTCTCCAATACTGACTGTATCACCTACAATAAAATGTATGATTCCTAACATCGCCTTTCTATTCGGCGATAAAAGTGACGCAGTGATTGGCTATAACAGTGACAGTCTGATTGGCAATATGCTTCTCCATTCTGAAACATAACTGGTACCAGCTGGTAAAAGGGAATGCACACAGTATTCTCAGCATGTCTGCTTTCATTTTCACTTTTCCCTGAACTTGCTATGGCAAATTCGTTTCTGACAGACACTTTTCTTAATAGCGCCTTCTTCTTGGAACACCTGATCTTTGTTTGAATTGCGGTATTGTATGAAAAATAAAGTGATGTTCTGAACAATTGCATTTTTTAAGGCTTGAGTGGTGCACTTTAGAGTAGTTGGAAGAATAACGCTTTCAACCAAGATTTTATGGTTTCATTTGTAAAATCACAGTAGCTTTCCTTCCATAATAATTAAAATAATGATAAAATGGTGTGCTATTTTTAAAAGGGCAGGCATAAAGGTTATTGGGAGCAGAAAGTGCCCATCTTATTAATGACTATGATGCCTTGCTTCTGCAGTATTGCAACTTTATTTTGCCCTTATGGAGGTTTTCTCAAGAATGTGTTTTGGACAATTTTTGCATTTGGTGTTTTTTTCAATATTTTATTATGTACTAAATATATTATTTATGTTACTTATAGTTTTTATAAATAGTATAAGAATAGTTTTAGGCTGTTTAAGAAAACTGTACACATTATTTCTGTGGGATGTGGGGGCAAGTTGAAATTTAATGCATCCTGAATTGAGTTTATGGTTGTGGATTTCTTTGTAAGAAATGTAAGATTAAGATTAGCTGCGTAGGGCGATTATGATCTAGAACCACCAAGAGAATAAATAACTAGATAGCATGAATTGCAAGAACAGATCATTTGGCACAGAACATGAGGACCAGTCTAGATTGCCCACGCTCTTTCAATAGATATCAGTTCAAGGTTATCAAGTCCTCCATTATAGTTGTCATAATATCAGGGCTAGCACAAACCATTGGAAAATAGAGAAACCCAACTAGGATACTAGCCAGCTCTGCGACCCAACACCTCAAGAATCTAAATTTTTTTAAGATGTGACCGTGTTTGGCTAGCCATAGTATCGACTCCATCTCTGCACGTCATTCATAGTTAAGTATAGAAGATCTGTTAATCGCTTATTCAGACATTCCCCACATTGTCAGTAAGACAAGGGGAATTGTGGAGAAATGACACAAAAATCTATTAAGGTGGGAGGGGGATGAAAGAAGGGAGAAATAACTAAAATATTTATTTAGGAACACACTGGAACAGTGCTGCCTACAAATGTGGAACTACAACAAGGAACTCTGGTTTAGTAGGACAAAGGCACAAATCATCAGATAAGATGTTTGCAGTTTCAGCCATTAGTGCCCAGTTCTATCTAATGAGAAGAATATCTTGGCAATATCCTCTAAGAAAAGAATTACTGAGGTCTTCCGTCTCTAACATTAGGTCCTTGTTGATGATTTTGGTGTTAAAAAACGAATTTTTCCAGTAGATGGGTGAAAAGGGGATGCACATAGGACACCCTCAACCACTTTGATACTGAGCTCAAGATGATCAGTATTGAATTTATTTAATCTGTGCAAGAACATGCAGGGCCACTTGCCAAATGCATTTATGAGTAAAGGTAATAGTATTACAGTAGGAAACTTTTACATACTGTTTGAAATCAGCTCTGAAACATCAAACTCCCTATTACTAAAAGTGAAAAAAGGGCCCAGTCCTTTTTGTTAGTACCAACTGTACGTAAATATTACCTGAATATTTCCATTCTACTTCAATTTTAGCTGGTTTGGGGCAAATTACAAAGGCATGTAAGAGTAGGTAAAAGAGTACTACATGATGCCTTCCTCAATGGCCCCAAAGTCAGTCCTCAACACATTAAGCCCGTCCATAAAATTGCAGTTTGTTGATACTACCTGGCTGTTGGAAATGGCCATTTCTGGAGGGTCACCCAGACATGTTGTGTTCCTCCTCCCCTTTTTGCTAAATTTGTTTTTGTTGGCTTTAGAACTCTGTGCACTTTAACACTGCTAACCAATGCGAAAGTGCTTGTGCTCTCTCCCTAAGACATTGAAACACTGGCTTATCCACATTTAGCATACTAATTTACTTATATACATGCACTCAGGGCCTGTCAATTAAATACTACTAGTGGGCCTGCAGCACTGATTGTGCCACCAAGTCATGTAGCCCTTTAATCATGTCTCAGGCCTTCCACTGCAGAGCCTGTGTGTGCAGTTTATACTGCCATGTCGACTTGGCATTTAAAATACTTTGCCTACCCTTAAAATCCCCTTTGATTACATATAAGTCACCCCTAAGGTAAACACAGAGAGTTCAAAGAGCCATAGAGCAGGGAGCTAAGTAAGCAAAAGGTAGGACATGTACCTTTAAGTTTTGCATGTCCTCATAGTAAAATACTCCCAAATTAGTTTTTCACTATTGTGAGACCTACCCCTCTCATGGGATAACATTGGGAATTTCTCAATACACTCAATAAGCTGTAGTTCCTGATTGAGAGGGAGTAGATCTAGTATGTGTAATACCTATAGATTTGTAATGATAAATCCTCTTTAATGGTAAAGTTGAATTTATTTATCATTACAAGTTTAAAAAGGCCACTTTTAGAAACATGGCATTTTCTGCTCTTAGCCCTGTGTGCCTGCAGCCTGTCTCCAATACACAACTGGGGTGGGTGAAAGCTGTACATTGTGTATTCCCCCTAGACAGCCACACACAAAGGGAACTTTGGCGTGAGTTGATGGGCCTTGTTGGCTCATCCTGGCAGGATAAGAGGTAGGAGCTGGGCACGGCCTTGCATATACACCTTAATAGGCTGTGTCCTGTCCACATACAAAGGGCTTCATTCCCCCCTGTAGTGAGCCTGTAGTCAGGGCAGGAAGGGAGTACTTCTGTGCACTTCAAAGCACTTCTTTGAAGTCTCCCCCACTTCAAGGCACCACAGGGTAAAAGAACTTAACTGCAGACCCTACCAACACAGTGCACTTCTGGACCTGTGGATATTCTGCCAAGAAGAAGGACAACTGTGCTGCTGTAGGACTGTCACTCTGCTGGACTGCTGCTCTATAAGAATGTATTGCTGTGCTGACCTGCTCCCTGCTGCCTTCTTGCCTGGAGAGGGTGAACATGACCTGAAACTCATATTTAACCCAGGATACCAGAGTAACTCCAATGGCTAGTCTTCTGGCCTCCTGATCTGAGCCTCCGGGACAAAACAGTCTCCCCAGAGCACCTGGACCCATCTTCAATGAGCTTGTGACCTCCAAGCAGCCCCTCTCAGGTCCTGGACCCCTGGATGTGATTTTTGGGCACCTTAACTCAAGGTTTTGGGCTCTTCGCAAATGAGCCTGTTAACTCCAGAACTGCAATGCTTGCACCAAGTATCAGGGTGAGTGGGTGCAAGTTTGTCTCTTCACACAGCAAGCACCACCATCTGTCTGCGACGCCTGCCGGCCCCTCACGCCTCGTTGACCACTGCCAGCGATGCTCTCCTTACTCCCGGTGAAAGTCTCCCCCACGAACGGGACTCTTGGCACAATTCTTGAGAAAGTAAAACTTCAGCAGGACTTACCTGGGACTGCATCCAAGCCGTGTTTCATCACGGTCAGCTTGAACTTTTGGATTTGACCCAGCTTAACACGACCAAATAGCCCCGGTTGGCATTTTATGGTTTTAAGCACTACATTTCAGTTTATTCCTTCAAAATTCATATCTCATGTTCTACTCATTTGATTTTTGTTGTTTTGGTCTTGTTTTACTTATACAATTAGGTTCTATTTTTCTAACCTGGTGTGAAGTCTTTTTGTGGTGTTTTCGCTGTATTACTGTTTGAAGTGTTGCACAAATACTTTACACATTGCCTCTTAAATTAAGTCTGACTGCTCTGTGCCAAGTTACCAGACGGTGAGCACTGGTTAATTTAGGGTGTGCTTTTGACTTACCCTGACTAGGATTGTGGTTCCTGCTTGGACCGCGTACATACCTCTGACAACCAGAATGCAGTTTTTAACACTGGCCATTCTGTGTATGTATTATCTAGGCTTCCCCTGTTGACTGTGTAACCTGAATGGGCTGCCATTGTACCAGAGGAACTTTCCCTAGAACTCATCTGCAAAAACTTAGAAAAGTTAAGAGCAAATACTACAAATTTTAAGGAAATTTCTGTTCCCTTTGTAGAACAATTAGCACATAGAGGGTGAGCACATAAATGTCACAAAGTTTTTTTCAGGTGTATGCACAACCAGAATAAACCAGTAACCGTCCTATGAAAATATTGAACATTGTTATTACCTTGTACCTTTTCAAGGTCCCATTTGCTGTAACATCTTGTTTTTGTTTCTACTATGCCACCTCTCCTTTGAAGTGCGATAGTAAGCTATTCATGCTATTCATGGTGGTGGGAGGGATTAAACCATTTCCTTTCCTCTTGCTGAAGCTAACTAAAAAACACTGCTAAACGCAGATGAACTTAGAAGGAAACAAAAACAACCGTCTTGTAGGCAGAATGAAAGGAGATTGCGAAATGTAATGCTTTCTCCTTGACTAAGTTTACTATTTTGTCTTGCATGTCCATGATGCTGTCTTTCTAGAAAACTATTGAAAATATTATTGGTCAATTCAGCCTGTAATCTGGTACTTCTCATTCGGTTGAGAAATGACACTTCCTTTATTTGGGGCTTTTGATGTGATGTCAAATTCAACAATACCATAAACAGTCATAAAAAGGTGGTATATTTAGTCCAAAGAAACCTAAAACTAGTTGGCACAGAGTACAGAATACTGAGTAAGGATGAGTGTCTTAATATAAATGCCAGTAGGCTCGGACAAGTGGCTATTGAGTGCAGTAAAACCAAAACGTGTAAAAATGGGGCTGCATGGAAGTTATGTTTATAAATTCATAAAATGTGCAGCACAGTACATATGGCAAAGGGCCTATTTTTCCTTCATAGGTAGGTTGAACAAGTTAGTGGTCACATTGTTGCTGCTTCGAGTTTGTGAATGTATTTAAAATAAGCTTACGTTGTCAGAACTCCTCTAAACACCAACTATTCCTTTTTTCAACTACTAAATAAGCAGTCACAAGTGCAGTTATCTTGCAGGCACTAGGGTCATGATTTCAATGACGCAGCAGGTGCAGTGACACCGGGGTCCAAAGCTCTAGGAGCCCCTCTAAACACCAAACATTGCAATATTTTACTACTGACCAGCCAGTCACAAGTGCAGTTACAGGCAATAGGGTCATGATTTGAATGGTGCAGCAGGTGCAGTGGCACCGGGGTCAAAATTTGTCATACCTCCTTTAAACGCCAAATATTGCTATATGTTACTACTAAACAGGGAGTCCCAAATGCAGTTCTCATGCAGACACTATGGCCATTATTTGAATGGTGCAGCAGCTGCAAAGGCACCGGGCCCAAAAGTTGTCAGAACTACTCTAAACACATATTGTTGCTATTCCATCAATTCATTTTATTATTTCCCTCTTTTATTTTTCAAAATGTTGCTATTACTTACATGCACTATACCACTATTAACAGCACAATATATTGCCTTTTTGTACACAAACAAGTCATAACATTTTAGCAGACTTTCTCTAAATTATATTGTACAACCACTCAGCAAGCTGCAACTTACAACAAAAACCAGCTTATTATTAATTACATAGGCGAAACCAAGTGCATTTATTAATGCTTGTTTGTATTGAAATAGGTAGGTAAATAAAAAAAAATAAAAAATGAAGTTGCATGAAAGCGTTGTTTAAGAGGACGAGGGTCCAGCAGCAATTAAAATATGTACACTGTGCCACGGCACGGAAGCTATGTCGGAGCATTGGGGTATCTCTGGGTATTACAGATCTGTCATCTGTATGTGAATATTCTTCAAAGGCCATGGGTCTATTAGATTGAGAAAATCCAGTTTTTATGTGGTGCACTGTCTGTGTTTTTGTAAGATTGTGTGTTTTTGTCAGAATGTAGTTGAATTGTCTTCTTTTCTCCTGACTTTTTGTGGTCTTGTTCTACGATGTACAAGGGTTGATGTGGAAATTTAAATGGGAGTGCATTTTCACCACCATTTTATGTTCTGTTTTATTGTGCCATGATGAACCAAATAGTTTGCTTTTATATGTGATCTTTACATGGTGCTTGTTTTACGATTAGATCATCTTTTTCATTTCCTGCTGACATTTCATTAACAACTTTCATGTTACATGAGCTTGAACGTATTTGTTTGGGCCTTGTATAATTTTAATTGTGAATTATATCCCAGATTCTTTTCACAAACATTCACGTTGACATACTGGTATTCAAACAGCTAATCATTTTTACAGTGTACACGTCTATTTTTTCTTTCCCCTTTATTGCATGTTATTTTCCGGAGTTTCATTACACGTCATTTAATGAGAAGGTTAAAAATAGCCTGTTTTGTGTAGCATTTGTCTCAATATTTATTGGAGCACTGATTTTAAACAAAGTAATTGAGCACCAAGTTCTTTTATTGATTTATTTTGATTCTGACCTCTCGAGAGAGGATCCGAAATTCATGCATGGACTTCCACTTACTTTTCCGCTTGAATCGCGCTTTTAAATATGTTGGACTGTTTGTACGGGAGATGGTCATGGAAAAGTAAGAGAGGAGGTGGAGTAAAGGCGTCAGGCCCGAGGGACAATTGGATCAAACAGCTTGAGCTGCTAAGGGAAGCAGTGAAAGAGGACCTGGGGTACACGTTTGTTGTTAGTGTTTTGCAGCATTGAAGATTGCCCTTCTCTTCATGGATAACTGATGAGAGAAAGTTCTACATTTTCCTGGTAAGAGCTGAGATGCTCCCGCCACACAGGCATTGTAAAAACAGGTACAGGTAGAATTTCTGCGTTGACGATTAATCGAAGCTGGGTGGGTCACTAGTAGTCGAATCTAAGATAGGGAGAATGTTTGCGCTTTTGGTATTTGTGGGTCATGGCTTTGTTCAAGTCTTCACTGCCAACCCCTGTAGACTTTTTGTGATTGAGAAGTATCCTGTTAACGATGAGTCTGGGCCCCTTACTATGAAACAATTTGCTGGTATTGAAACGAGGGGAACCAGGTCTAATGGGTCAGCATTAGCATTAGCTATTGAAGGAGTAGCAGGAGTAGAACTATTAGCGGGAGCATCAGTTTTAGCGCTAGTAATGTTCATTGACAGTGGATGAACCATGAACAAAAGCATACAAAAAAGGCACCAAAAAAGCCCTCAAATTCAATGACCCTTCAGGTCAGTGAGATGCGGCTTCAGGCAGTTCTGACAGTTCACAATCACTTGCAGCCTCTCATAGGTTTCCACATGGATAGTCCCTCAATGTCCGTATGAATATATTCCTTGGAGGCAAGTAACACAAACATACAGATAGGACATAGGGATGTCTATTTTCCTGTGATACCATTAGCATACTAGTCTCTTGGGTGCCTGGCTCGCTTTCCAAAGCTAAAGATGCCAGTACCTGTGAGACTAACAGTGTGGTCTAGATCATTGAACACCAATTTGGCCTAAAGTATGTAGACAGCACCGTTTCCCCATTAAAAAAGAGAATACTTGAACACATTAGAGTTGTGCAAAACAAGGATATCATCATCATCATCATATTAACTTTATTACAATCTCAGAGATTCAAAAAAGTACATCACAGCACAGGTTCCATTTAAAAGACAATAAAAGCACATGATAAAATCATTAAGAAAGGATTATCAGTAGACATTGCAGCGATTCATTAAACAATTCGTAGATGAAAAGGAAAGAATCAGAGTAATAACTTCCTCCGCCTAACCCACACAGCATACAGAAAACGAGAGATACCTAAGACTATCAGTCTACGGATATCCGTAGACAGTAGCCTCAGGATTTCCAGATAATGGCCCGGACCAACAGCTCTACATAGTGGTATTATCCATTTTTTTCTCAATAATACATAATGGGGACAAAAAAATAATAAATGAACAATAGATTCTGACGAGGATTTACACGCGGGACATAAGTCAACTACATGAGGATACGTGCACCATCTCGAACAGAAAGAGTTAGTTGGTAGGGTCTTATATCTAAACTGCAAAAAGAGCTTGCGGGCCAACGGAGGTGTGATTTCATCTAATGCCGTTTCAAAACATGGAACATGTTTATAAGTTATAAAAGCTTTAGTTAAACCTGTGGCTTGTTCTGTTATTTCCAATTGTACTATTTTTTCCCAGTACATCTTTTTCAGCTTGTCTCTTGAGATACTGCTCATGATTCCTTGGCTAGACCAAAAGCTGTCCATTCCAAGTTTCCCTAATAGATCACGCAAGTAGGAAAACCACCTTATAGATGCTGCCAGAGGAAATCTTAAGAGATCCCTTAGGGCATCCCGATAGGGATCCAGCTCGGCTCTTGTCCATAGTCTAAACCAGAATGATATTTTGTAATTTACTTTATGCTTTAGTTGTTTGTGGGCAATGTCAAAGTAAAAAGGGATCAATGGGGAACTGGCAGGGAGATCTACAAGTGATCTTAAAAATCGATTTTCAACTGTGGACAGAGAGGCCAAAGAACTAGCACCCCATAGTTCCGCCCCATAAAGTACCCCGCCCAACACCTTAGTATTGTAAATGTGGAGAGCGGGGGCTATTTGCCTGGATACTGTCCTCCCGTGTATCTTACTTACGTGAACACATTGTTGAACTAGTTGGAGTTATGCTTTTTCTACCTGTGTGGTGCAGCTAATTGAAGGGGTGAGTCGGATCCCCAAGTAGTCAAAAGCTTCGACCTTCTCCAGTTTGGTGCTACCCGCCCACATTGGTCTGGTCTTTGCTACATTTTTGCCTTTATCAAAGATCATAAATTTGCTCATGGACTCATTTAGGCTAAGGTCTCTTTCTTTACAAAACTTTAGAAAATTGTTTAAAAGTTGCTGCAATCCTTGGGGTGATTTTGAAATTAAAAGAGTGTTGTCTGCAAGTAACAATGCCGGGACACTACCTGACCCTATTTTTGGTGCGTCACAGCCATCTTTATCTAAAAACTCTACCACTCCATTAATAAATAAAGTAAAAAGAGTTGGAGCGAGCACACACCCTTGTCTCACTCCTCGCTTGACTGGAAAGGTTTCAGTGACTTGGCTATTGGGACCCCATCTGACCTGGGCAGAGTTTTCTGAGTGCAATCAAATTAAAATGTTTAAAATATTATTTGGGACGCCCATCCCTAATAACACCTCCCATAGTTTCTTTCGTGGAACAAGATCGAAAGCTGTGTGCAAATCCACAAAAGCCGCATAAAGTCTTCCATCTTTTACAACCACTTCCTTCCAATAAATACAAATCAATCGAAACACCTGGTCCAGCGTACTGATTTTAGAATGAAAACGGGCCTGAAAATCACTTAGAATCTGTGCTTCCCTTATCCAATTTTGGACCCTCCCTAAGACCTGCTTGCAAAAGATTTTTTGAAGGGAGTCAATAAGGCTAATAGGCCTATAATTCAGTGGGACAGATCTATCTCCTTTTTTAAAACAATGGCACAATTTCAGCTATCTGCCAGGAAGATGGAATAGGGGTGCCAGCCAATATCAGGTTGGATATCAGATTTATGTATGAACCCCATAACATTTTGTCTTCTTTATATAAATCATTAGGGATTCTGTCTGGACCGGGGGCACGCGTCGAGACACAAGAGGAGATTGCTGTTAGTGTTTCCTCTAGTGAGAAGGCCAAAATTCCTTCTTCGTGCCCTCCAGAGAGATCCTTGTCCACCGATGTATTACTGGCTATATAAGGGTCGTCTCCATAGAGAGTATCAAAATGCGCAACCCACTCCTCCCGTTGTATAGTATACTCCAGTGTGGGTCCTTCCCCTTTTAACCAATATGCCACATGTTTCCAAAAACCTTTGGGGTCACTTTCAGACAGGGCCACATGCAAAGATTCCCAAAGCGAGTCTTCCCACTCCTTTTTTGCTTTATTAATGTTTTATTTGTATCCAGCTCTACAAGTAGAAATTTCTACATGGACCCTCTTTTAATTGCCCCAATGAGTGTCCCCTTTGCCTTCCTACAGTCCTGGTTAAACCAGGAATTCTTATTATCATGCTTTGGGGCAATATGGTGGCCCTCATTGCTCCTGGTTTTTAATGGTTGGCTCAGTACACTCCTTATCTCACTAAAAAAGAGGTCATGGGTGGGCCCTAGAGTTATAATAGCATCGTTAGGGCAAAGACCACTCAGATCCTAGATCAGCTGCATTGCTTTGATTTTTACTATTTCTAGGGCTTCTGGATGTTTCTCTACCCAGGTCCATTTTAGAGCTTTCTCATTATTTGCCACAGATAGTATACCCTTGTCGGGGTGTACCCTAGGGGTTAACTAAAAAGTGGCATCAGTTAATAGGGTTAGGGCAAGAGCATGATGGTCACTTTCTATCCGTTTCACCACCTTCATATCTAATAGTTGGGGCCATATGTTTGGGGTGATTAGGCAGTAGTCAATTCTACTGGTTTTACCTGGTCTGTTAAAGGTATGTTCCCCTTTTGCGTCAGATTTTGTCCTGCCATTTGTGGCTCGTGTTGTAGAGTTAGTGCAAGCACCTGTGCCCCTCTCTTTGACCACCTTACTGTGGGCAAATCTAAAGGGGGAATAGACCATAGGCAATCCCAATCCTCAGTGAGGTCTCGGGGAGTGGAAATAAAAGGTTCAAAGGTGCAGATGAAATCACCTGCAACTATTGTAGGGGTGCTATCTGAGTATTTGGTTAGGGCATCATCTAGCTTAGATATGGTAGTTGTTTCCTCAGTAGCACAATCTACTCATTAAATATTCTGACCTTCCAGCCACAGTATAGAGTCATTTCCAGTGCCAGAATATTCTCTGTATCAGCTTTTAACAACCTAATATTAGTCCCCAAAGATGTTTTTATCCAGATTGCCAGGCCTCCATAAGGTATACCTTTTGTTTTCTTTTTTGCCTCAATCGCATATACCGAGTAACCACTCCTGTGCAGGGTAGCTAAGCTCCGTGTTTTCTGGAAGAGGATGACATCAAAAGTGTCTACAAAACTACACCAGTCGGGGTCTGATTGTGACTTTTGAATCCCAGCAATATTCCACACCAAAATACGCAGCTCAGATGTAGGAGCTATCCCATCTTCCAAATCTGTACCGCAGAGCGAACCACCTACAGGCGGATTTTCTGTGGTAGGGGGAACCATTGCCCTTCTGGCTATGAGACTAGGACTTTTATCTACGGTGGGATTGCCTAATCCTGCTTGGGTACTTAAGTTATCAATCTTTGCATCCCCCTTCTGACTAGTCATTTTTATTTTGGAGAAAGGTGGGTTTATCAGTTCCCCAGAATTGGTCAATTGAAGCCACTTTACATCTGATTCACCTCTGTACATCCCTCGGCTGGTATCTCCCATAGTGCCCCTTAAACATGCCAGTTCGGGACCCAGGGGCCATTTATATTTGATAGCAATATGCTATTGCGATGCACTACGTACAACATCTCAATAGTGACTGGAAAACAATGCACTACTGTGGCATAGCCTGCATACGAAAGGATGAAAGAGGTAGGGACAGAGTACAAAAGCAGCGGTGCCTAGAATAACGCTTCATCATCAGACTGTGGACTAAGAACCCTTTTGGACGCAACGTCGAGGAAGAACTTTATATATATTTATAATTTAGAGCACACCTTGCTTTTTATTCATAGAACTTTTGCATACATCAACTTTTGATTTTTTAGTACCGTTGCAGTCTCAGACCTGATCTAAAGTTACAATATAACTCCTTAATTGCATATAAATCCTGCACTGGACACTGAGCCAATACTAATTGGAATAAGGGTACACACTGAATGGCAGTGAAATGTAGAATTGTGGGACACAATATGTTCATATGTACATATGTAACAGGTAAAAAGGCACGACACTTGGAGTAAGTGTAGTCACCACAAGTCCTCAATCTCGGATGGATGGACTGTGATACTAGCTGATATGACATCTAGTAAGTACCTACAATTAACACAGGAATATGACAAAACAATCAACGCAGGATTATGACAAAACACTGTCATTCATATCACTCAAGAGACCAATAGTATAGGAACAGTGCCAGGGTGTCACTATGTAGAAGCATTTAGCTATTCATACACATGCACTGAGCAGAGATTGTGGCACTAGAATGCATAAAAAGTGATTGATGTTTTTAAACACAAAATGTGCCATTTGGTCTACAAATACAGTGATGGTAACTATAAATTGACATGTATGTGTATATATTGCTTAATGGCTCACTTTGTTTCCATGTCTATATTTTGAACACATTGAATGCACTACAACTTCCATAATGCCACATAATGGCTTTATTAGGCATCTGTATATAAGCAGAAACTGAGAAAGGTCTCACTAACCGTGAGTAAGACTTTGTGTCGAAACGCGTTGGTGTGTGGAGAAACGCGGATGATTGACTAATGCATTTTCATAATACAAGACACCCAGATTGCGGCCTTCTCCTTTTGGCTTACAATAATTTGAAGACTAGTTGATCTCCGACACATGCACCGGTAAGACAGAGCGCACTGCAACTGACCACTTTGGACAGGTCAGCTTTTTTCTAGTGAAGCGTGTGCTGCGGAGCACAAACTGCACTAGAGAAAAGCATTTTACTACCACCTGCACAGCAGTTTTATTATACTAGGGCGGGGGGGACCGCCGACTCAATGTCGGACGGGAACCTGCCCGTGGCGTCGGCAGTCGGATGCTGTCATAATCAGCCCCTTAGAAACCAACTGGGGACTGAACGGAGATGTGAGTGGGCAGAACAACCAGTCCCTGGGAGAACCCAGGGGCTAACTTGGGCTGAGGGCACTCTGTTTCAGCTACTATTCCATGTGGGGATCCAACCGAAGGATCCCACCCCATTAAGGATGGTATAACAAGACACTATCATACTGGCAATATTTTAGCTTTTGTCTATTTCAAAGGGCCTAAACTCAAAAGTATGCAGATTTTCTTAAACTGGTGGGTGCCCACAGCCAAAGGGCACCCTTGCGTAAATCAAATCGGCCTCACACACTCAGCAGATTTACAGTGCTACTGATCGGTAGCTCCTAGGCTTATTTACAATAGATTCCTCTAGCATTTCACTCTCGAGGACCTCCTTTCCATACCAGAGGTAGTAGCTAGGGACCCACTGGACTAGATATCAAGGGGGCTTCTTGGAGGCTAGAGTGCAGCACCTCGAGAACACTGTGCTCACTCCTTCAGAAGTTAGCCCAGAGGAGCTACCCTAGTGACAAATTCGGACAATCTCCACATGTCCTGGCAGAGATTCGAGGAGCTGGGGAATTCAGCTGTGGAGAGATTGCAAGTCAGAGATATAAGGTCACAAGCCAGTTGTCCTTTGGCAAGGCTCAAAACAGTAAGCGTATTCCTCCCTTTCCCTTCCCTAGCCTCTGTGACACTTCTGTCATCTTCTCCATTCACCCGGCCCCTCCATGGGTAAAAAGGGAAGTTGATAGTTCTACCATTACTAGGATCCACTACCATATCTAATGCGGCCACATCATCCCTCCACCTCTATCTGAAGATAACAGGATCCAGCCCAATTACTGCTGCCCCCCTGAACAGCATGCTAGGAAAGATTCAAATTGTGACTCTTTCAAACATATGACCTCTGAACAGCTGTGCATGTCTCCCCTCACACAGAAATTATCCTTCCTTCTCCACTTCAAAGGAGGCTCTCATTAAGTAGTGGAGCCATGAATCTGCCCTCACTCTGTTGTCCAGGTATGGAGCTTCCCCTGACCTAATCACCAGGGAGGTACTTGTAACAGATCCTGAAACTTACACGCTTGCAGCCTTACTCCAACAGGAGAGTTAATCCCTTCAGGAATGTGCCTATTATTCTCTAAGGCATGTGATCTGTACAGCAATTAACTCAACCTAGCCAAGCAGGCAGCCCAAGTGTGAATAATATTAGCGGAAGGCTCAGTAAAAATACATCATGAATAAGAATGAGAAGGAAATCAGACAAGGTAAATCTGATCTTAGGTCTGATTTCTAGACTCAGGAAACTAAATACTAGAAACTGGCTCATGTGTCATGTCCAAAGCAAAAGTGATAATCTAACAATTTTGAGACATAATGTACACAATGTAAAAAACAAAACAGATTACACACTTTACCCAAAGGAAATGTAGATTCACTATTAGCATCCACATAGGTCATATAGCATTCTTAGCACTAAGCATTAGGACAAATTTAGACTGTTGGGGTTATTTACGAAGGGTTGATTGGCCGCACAAGTCGTGCTCTACAATTTTGCGCTGTGCCTGCAGGCATTTGTAAAGGTAGGTAAATCGGTGCAATGTTTTGTATCACTTTGCACCATGCAAGCATCCTCAGTCTCTGTGTCACATCTGCCAAAGTCCTACCTGTGGGCAGTTTGCCGGCTGTGTCACACAACAGTCTTTCCCAGTCTACACAAGTACATGCATTTTTATATGAGTTGTGTGCAACCTATTCAGAGCCATTAACCCTTGCTGTTCACAGGCAGCAGACCCTATACTGAAAGGTGAGAACTGAAGATTGCAGCTCAAAACCAATTTTGTGGGACCACAACACAAAATAAGATGTTGTTTTGGAGTCCCACAGCAAAGCAGAGCTTAAAGGGCTGAGGTGCAAAAGCAAAACAACTGGGGGGTATTCAAGGGGAGAACCCATCTCCTACATTAAAGATCATCTGAAAAAAGAGAGACAGCCTTCACTAAATTCTGCAAATCAGGTGTGCGGCCATCTAAATGTATTTTTGTGCCATAGGTATGGTACATTTTTATGCCCCTCCCTATTGTTCATGTGCAATATGCTAAAATTGCAGAAAACACTACAGGGTTGAATGATGCAGGAGCGGCTCTTCCTTGAGAGCGGAGGAGTGTAGGCCCCCTATAGAAATGCCCCAGAGCAGCTAAGAAATAACATGATGATAAAGTTTATTTATATGAAAATAGCGCTGTCCTCTGCAGTAGAGGGGCTTCCCCATTCGCAGTCAAAAAGTACAGTATTTTCAAATTGATAAACGTTGAAAGTAAATTGTAATCCTTAAATTTTGTCAAACCCAACTGTATTAAATCTTTTCTTCCAAAAATTTCTTTGTTAGTTATTATAATCAACTCATAGTTAAGAATCAACAAAATTCGATTTTTACAAAATAAGCATGGTGTACCTGGTTACCCAATGCATTTTGGGCTGTGGCCCTTCATCAGGGGCTTGATTTCTGCAAATATTCAAGTAAAACATTCAATTAGTCATTTCACATGGTCTGATATCAATTAAATCAATGAACTAAGACGTAATTGACCTAAACTCAGTGAGTATGTTTGAGTAATGGCGTGCTGCATGATCAGAAAGTGACAAAGATCGAAAAAATTATCAGTGCGATGACATGGTCAAGAGCGCGTGATACAGGAATCGTGATCAAAGTGATAGTGCCAGTGGGCGCTTATTAAGGTAAAAAGGAAAAAGAAATAACAAAATGAGTCCCATGAATGATAGTACGATACAGATTTTTTTTTTATCGGAATGATAAAGGCCCTGTGATAACTCACAGTGAGCAAAAGGAATCTAAAAAAAGTGCGCAGTGGATGTGAGTGCACTTACCCGATACACGCCAAATATATATCATAAGCTATGTGACTAGAGGGATCAATCTGTAGAGAAAAAGTAAAGTATGATCAAAAATGTTAATCCTTTATTGGACACTGTGCAGTCTAAACAAGGTAAAAGATAGAGTCTTACATGAAAATGTAAGGCGTGGGCAGACTCGATCCCGTGTAGACACGTTGTATTAGAAATCTGAAACGAAGAAAAATATATGAAAGGTACAGACTCCAGCATGTGGGAGCCGATTCTTGTCAACAATACTACAAAGCGACTTACCAAATCGTCGCGTTATGAATATATTCAAAAGAGATGCAATCTCGTAAGCAATTCCAAAGAAGGTTCAGACGCCGTGAAAACATGGCGCCATGATATGATGTCAATTGATCTCCTGACGCATAGAAATAGAAGAGTGAGTGGTTGGACGTAGTTCTACTAATATTGAAAATACCTAGAGTTATAAAAATGAAGATGATAAAATGTGGCGCAAGGCCTGATGAAGTGAGAAAGTAAATGATGCTAAATAAACTAAATAAAATGGAAATATGACGTGAGTCACGTGATTATGAAAATAGAGGAATTTGTAGTTTTCCGTGCAATAGTGTTACACGAGTGTACAGAAAGAAGTATGTTGCCAAGTTATTTTTTTTTAAACGATCAGTGTATGTAATGTGAAATTTGAATCCATGTCAACCGTGAATCACTTAATGTATAAAGGTGAAGAAAACCTCAAAATGACATGAACATCCTCAAAATTATGTCAGATAAACATTTTACATGTTTAAAATATATCTCAAATGAAATAAACATTTTACATGTTTAGAATATATCTCAAAGAAAACAACTCAATTCAAGTTTTTCATTGAGTCCATTGGTGCTGGTGGTATTCAAATAATATATCCAACGTGTTTCACGCTGCAGTAGATGTTTGGTATTTTCTTGACCCTGAACGGGTGTGACTTGTTCTAGTACGCAGAAACTAAGTTGGCTGATGTTGTGTTTGAATTTGTTGAAGTAGACGGCCACTGGTGATTTTTGGTTTCCTGTGCGAATGTTGCTTTTATGTTTAGTCATTCGAATTCTAAATTTTCGTTCAGTTTTTCCAACATAAGCCAGTCCACACGGACATTTCAACAAGTATATAACGTTTTTGCTGTTGCAGGCAGCAGTGACTTTCAATTTGATAGGATTTCCTGTGTGAGGGTGTCTGATGGTGTCACCTTTTATGATAGCGTTGCAATTGCCACCGTTAAGGCATGGTGAAGTCCCTTATGAATTTTTTGGTATCACTTATTGGAATCTTGAGTAATTGCTACAAATTACGGGTTCGTTGGTATGCGAATCTCAGAGTTGATTCAAAGATTCCATTAAAGTCTGACTCAGTTTTTAACAGATGTTCTTTTTTAGAGAAAGGCTTAAGACCACCCGACGAGGCAGGGGGAGACCCTGCAAAATCCAAACAACCAATAGCGAAAGGTACCCGTGGTCAATGAGCCTTGTGATAAATATTTCCAAACATCAATTGACTAAATTTCAGATAGAAACTCTCCAAAAGGGGAGCTCATTTGTACCTACATACCATTCAAATCACCTAGATACAGAAATTAGCATTTACAAATTCATGAGAATCATCCATCTTCTGAACTTTTTTTGTAATGTTATCCAAGAACCTAGTCCACCTAACGCTAACACGTTATTAGGACTCAGAACCAGAAGCACTTACCTGGCTCTTGAAACCACAAAGTCATAGACGCTTTTGAAACCGTCATAAAAAAATTGAAACAAAATGACTATAAACAAACCAAATCGAGATCTAGAAACATCACCCTCAAAGAACGTCAAGCTTTGACACAAATTGCATCAAATACTTAAATCACTATTTGTCAGGCTGACAAAGGAGGAGCAATGGTCATTTTAGACACAAGCTAGTATCTGAAAAGTGTTGAAGAACATGTCAAAGACACCAATACTTATACACCAGTGGATTCTGACCCCACAAGTCAATTTCAAGAAACTCTATTGAACATTCTAAATCAATATCTAGATAATGGCACTATTTCTATGGAAGACAAAGAATACCTTTTCCAAATAAAAACACAGTCCCCTACCTATATATGATCCAGAAAATCCACAAACATGCCACGTTACCACCATTCAGGCCAATCGTATCCAATGTGAATTCTATACACGAACCAGTAGGAAACTATTTAGACAAGTACTCACAACCACTGGTTCAAAACATGACAACTTATATCAAGGATACCACGAACTTCCTCAACATATTAGAGAATTATAAAATGATGATTACAGACCATACCGTTTTATGTACAATTGATGTAAAATGTTTATATACCTCCATTCCTTACAACTTGGGTATTGCAGCTGTAGAATCCTTTTTAGTTACCAGCGAGAAAGATCATTCACTCAAAATATTTCTAATGGAACTACTACACTTCACCCTCTATCACTCTTATTTTAAGTGGCAAAACAAATACTACATACAAGCATCAGGCACTTCGATAGGCAATTGTGCCGCCCCCACATATGCTAATCTTTTCATGTACCGTTTTGAACTTGACAATATTTTAAACCAAGAAATATAGAAGAAACATTTGATTACATACAGGCGATACATAGATGACATCTTTGTCCTGTGGGATGGTCCCGAACACACTCTATTAGAGGCAACTGAGAATTTGAACAAAGTTGATCAGAGAATTGAATTTAAAGCATTAACCAGCACAAGACAAATCGCCTTTTTAGATACTTGTATCAAAAATCTCAATGACAATTAACGAACGAGGTATACACGAAGCCAACTGACCAAAATAATCTTTTACATTTTCATTCATTTCATCAACCATCCCTGAAAAAACATTTGCCATATTCACAACTGCTCTGACTCAAAAGAATATCATCTACCAGAGAACAATATGAAAACAGCGCAGATGTATGCATCAACAAATTTAAGGACAGGGGGTACTCCATATCAGTAGTACATGAAGCAAGAATAACAGCAGAAATGAAAACCAGAGAAGATCTTTTAAAACCAACAAGAACAGAAAATGACACTAATAGGATGGTATTTGTATCTAAATACTCCACAGAGAGTTATCGGATTAAAAGAATCATTTTAAAATATTGGCAGATGTTAAAAACTGAGTCAGACTTTAATGGAATCTTTGAACCTATTCCGAGATTCATATACCAACGAACTCGTAATTTACAGAAATTACTTAAGATTCCAATAAGTGATCCCAAAAAATTCAAAGGCACTTCACCATGCCTTAACTGTGGCAATTGCAACGCTATCATAAAAGGTGAAACCATCAGACACCCTAACACAGGGATTCCTATCAAATTGAAATTCACTGCTGCCTGCAACAGCAAAAACATTATATACTTGTTGAAATGTCCGTGTGGACTGGCTTATGTTGGAAAAACTGAACGAAAATTTAGAATTCGAATGAATGAACATAAAAGCAACATTTGCACAGGAAACCAAAAATCACCAGTGGCCGTCCACTTCAACAAATTCAAACACAACATCAGCCAACTTTGTTTCTGCGTACTAGAACAAGTCACACCCGTTCAGGGTCGAGAAAATACCAAACATCTACTGCAGCGTGAAACACATTGGATATATTATTTGAATACCACCAGCCCCAATGGACTCAATGAAAACTTGATTTAAGTTGTTTTCTTTGAGATATATTCTATACATTTAAAATGTTGATTTCATTTGAGATATATTTTAAACATTTAAAATGTTTATCTGACACCTTGTTATTTTACTACTTCATGTTTTCATAATTTTGAGGATGTTCCTGTCGTTTTGAGGTTTTCCTCACCTTTATACATTAAGTGATTCACGGTTGACATGGATTCAAATTTCACATTACATACACTGATCGTTTTTTTTTTAAATAACTTGGCAATATACTTCTTTCCGCACACATGTGTGACACTATCGCACGGAAACTACAAATTCCTCTATTTTCATTATCACGTGACCCGCATCAGATTTCTGTTCGTTTTATTTAGTTTATTTAGCATCATTTACTTTCTCACTTCATCAGGCCTTGCGCCACTTGATATTATCTTCATTTTTATAACTCTAGCTATTTTCAATATTAGTGGAACAACGTCCAACCATACACACTTCTATTTCTATGCATCAGGTGATCAATTGACATCATATCATGGCGCCATGTTATCACGGCGTCTGAACCTTTTCGGAATTGCACCCGAGATTGCATCTCTTTTGAACATATTCAGAACACGACGATTTGGTAAGTCGCTTTGTTGTATTGTTGACAAGAATCGGCTCCCACATGCTGGAGTCTGTACCGTTCATATATTTTTCTTCGTTTCAGATTTCTAATACAACGTGTCTACATGGGATCGAGTCTGCCCACGCCTTACATTTTCATGTAAGACTCTATCATTTACCTTGTTTAGCCCGCACAGTGTCCAATAAAGGATTGACATTTTTGAACATACTTTACTTTTTCTCTACAGATTGATCCCTCTAGTCACATAGCTTATGACAGTGGTTCCCAAACTTTTGACTCCTGAGGACCCCCATTGACTCACCACAGGAAGCCAGGGACCCCCAAGCAATTTGTAGGATTTAAATTTCAATCATTAAAACAGTAATTTGAAAAAAATAAACGTGTGCACACATAACAAATACTCAAATTACTAAGGATTTTAGGGGCATATTTTTACAAGCCCCTATCGCCATGGGAATGTCACTTTTTGCGATGTTTCCATGGCGATAGGGGCTTTGCCTTATTTACAAGGCAGCATTAAGCCACTTATTGTGACTTAACGCTGCCTTGTAAATAAGGCCCCCTTTCACACAATGCTTAGCGTGAAAGGTGTGGGTAGTGGGAGTTGCGGTGTGTGTTCCACCCCAACACCCATTGATTTTGACGCTGCCCTCTATTTACAAGGGCAGCGTAAATAGTGGGCAGCACCAAAATTAAGACCATGGAAAACCTGGTATTAACTTGGCGAAATGAGGAGAAATGCTTTACTTAACCTTGTTTTTTGCTTTTTCCCGTGGAAAAAGCAAAATGCATTGGATTGTTTATGTTCAGGAAGGTGACCCTTCCTGCACATAAACGTTTTTTTAAAATAAAGACGTTTTGTACCTTCCATGTATGCTGCATTAGACAGCACACATAGAAGCAACAAAACGGCATTTCCAAATTGTTCATGTGCAGGAATGGGAACTTCCTGCACATAAATAATCTACCCCTGCACACAGAAACCCATGCACTATTGTGCACGGGTGCCTGCGTTGGCACCACACTGCTAAATGTAGCTCCAGCGCAGGGGGAAACGCAGTGCTGGACCATATTCTTGTAAATATGGTGCAGCCCTGCGTTTCTGAAGTGGCGGAGCACGTCGCTAAGCCAAGGAGGCTAACGACACGCTCTGCCAATTCTTTTATAAATATGCCCCTTAGTATTTTATATTGAAAGAATACGCAAAAAAAAAGAAAACTTTTAATGGGAAGGTTGGTGCTGCATTTCCATGACTAACTTTTGAATGGTTGGTTTTATTTCGAAGTACAAGGCTCCTGCTCCTGCCAGAGCCAGATTGAAAACCCAAATCAGCCCTGGCAAATGTTTTCAGACCAGTCCCTATACGGTGCACTCCCAAGTACAGTGAGTGGTGCCTGACCACTACAAAGAGGGCCTTGGGAGGCTCAAATAAATTAGGAACAATGGTGCAGTCTACAACACAATTATCATTATATTATGAATTGTATTAGCTTTTTAAGAATAGTAAATGAAGACCTTACTATGCACCAGGATACGACAATCTTTGTTGGGGTTCTTCAATGATTCCCTTATTATCACCCTCCAACAGTGCCTCTCATCTCTCCATAGCTCCTCTGTCACATGTATTTCATTTGTTTTATAGAATCTCTCAGACCATTGTAGGATGTCAGAGCACTTTACATCACATATATAGAGAGACAATGAATCATACGTGTAAATCTGTGCATAGAAAATGTTACATAAGGCAAAGGCGACTACAAGGTGTAGGATTCACATGTCATTCATACTGGTAGACCTTTTTAGAGAGTGCTTGGTCTGGAGAAGCATAAACTCGGAATTCAGAACATAACACAGTGGTTAGCATTGGCTTTAACAATAAAAATGTATTTACACCCAAATAAACCTTTGTAGGATAATGATTGACTGGGAAAAACATAAGTTACTAACTTGTACCTTGCAGTTTGCAAGCAGCTCTTTGATGACAGTTTATAGGTCACTGTGCTAGATAACGATTGTCCCTTTTGAATTGCACAGTGACAAAAGAATCTCTGTGACAAAAGCAGTAACCCACTGACCTATGCACATAAAATACAGTTTTTTTAAATGCACGGTACACGTTCTTTGCAGTAGGCATATTAACTAAGCCTGGGCGTTGAACTACGCTCCGTTTGCGGAGCTTGCGAAGTTTAGGTAACTCGCATAGAGCGTGAAGTTGCAGATTGCAACGCAATCTAGCGCGTAGCGTAGTAGTTTTGCATCCTCGCGCGCTCAATATTCATTCTCACACGCGCGGTAACGTCTTACCGTGATTCTGCAATCACCAACTTGCTTTTCTGTCCGTTTGTGTGCGCCACGAGATTTGTAATATGGCTGCCCAAGCCCGCGAGAGTGTGCGAACGCGAACACGTCATTCGGACGCGCGCGAGCTGACTTCCGGCGGCTGTCTTGGTAAGATCGCGATCCCGAACATGCAAAAACTACAATCTGGTGAAGAATATCTCTCGAGCTTCATAAAACCTTCTCTAAAATGATCATTTTGCTCAGAAAAACTCCTCAGATTGTGATTTTGTTGTAGTCTTTTGTGTAAGGAGTCCATTCATTTTTTTAACTCTTTTTTTCAAGAGGAAGGAAGTGCCCCTGAGTCTACAACTTCCTGTTCCTGCCCAGCAGGCTCCTCCCAGTGCTCTGTCCATGTGCTGTTCACGTTTATTTGGATTTGGAGCTGGAAGGATCACTTTTGTGTCTGTCTGCTGCATCATACCATTGGATTGGATTTATTTGAGGACTTTTTGATTTGAGATTTAATTTACTACAGGTAATTGGAGAATTGGTGTGTTTGTTTCATTGGGGCTTGTTTGTACCTACATTTTTCTGGGATTTTCATTGTTTTTAAAAATTATTGTTGTGTTGTGGCCTGTACTTTCAATAGGGGCCTTGTTGTTTTTCTCTGCAATTTCAGCCAGTAGGGTACCCATGGTTCCATGTTTCGTGGTGTCTGTTGAATTTCAACATCATGTAGGGCATGGATGGCATACGATTGAAATGCTAAATGTGGCTGTGGTGTATTTCACTGTTGGTGTGTGTGTGTGTGTGTGTGAAATACCTTTGTTGGATGTGTGTGCTTGATGGGTAACTTCTTTCCAATCCTTTCGTAGCCCTGTTGATTTTCATTTTTGTATTAAAGCTGTGTTGTTTAGCAGGCCTCCTTTGTCCGGTCATATATAGGCCTGCTTCAGTTCATTGTTTTCCATGGCCTGTTGTGACTGTGAGTGCCCATGTGGCTTGTGGCAATTTTGTGGTGGTAGTTTAGTAGTGTGTGCTTCTTTTTCCATAAAAGCCTGCATTTCTTTTCTTTGTTCCTCTTGGCTTATGCTTGTTGTTTTTGTGTCCTCCTTGCCATGTGTGTGGCGGCCATTTTGTGAAGGCAGGCATTGTGCTTTTGCCATAGGCTTACATTGTCTGTCTTCCATTTCTTGTTGTTGTGGGTGTGTAGCGGCCATTTTGTGGAGCCTTCCAAGCAGTGTGCTTGCTTTTGCCATTCTGTTCCAAGCTTGTGGCCTAGTCTGCCAGTAGGCCCAGAGGTAGTCAGCCTGAAATCTTTGGTGCATTATTTAAATTTACAGTTTGTGTTGTCTGTTGATTTTTTTTTACACCATGGATGGCTTTGCATTTCATTGCAAAAGGTGTTTTTTGGGGTGGAATAGCAGTTTTTGAGAGTGTGTTAAATAAATAGGGCTTTTCAGCCAGTAGGTAAACCTAGGGATTCAGCTCGCGTACTTTCGGTAACTCTGCACAGCGCGACAACGCGGACTTACAGTTTTTGTAATTTTTGCGCTCTCAATATGCGTGTTCGCGCACGCGATAAAGCCTTTTTGTACAGTTCACGATCCCGAACACGCAGCATTTGCAATCTGGCAAACAATATCTCGCGAGCAACATAAATCCTTCTCGAAAACGCTGATTTTGTGCATTTTGCTAAAAAAACTCCTCAGGTTGTCATTCAGCTGTAGTTTTGGAGCACGGAGTCACTTTTATTTTTTTTTAAATATTTGTAGGAGAGGAAGTAAGTTCCACAGAGACTATAACTTCCTGTTCCTGTCCTTTGTAATCACTTTTTTGTTAATATTGTGGTGGGTGGCCTGAGAATGTGTGTGGCGGCCATTTTGTGAAGGCAGGCATTGTGCTTTTGCCATAGGCTTACATTGACTGTCTTCCATTTCTTGTTGTTGTGGGTGTGTAGCGGCCATTTTGTGGAGCCATCTAAGCAGTGTGCTTGCTTTTGCCATTCTGTTCCAAGCTTGTGGCCTAGTCTGCCAGTAGGCCCAGAGGTAGTCAACCTCAAATCTTTGGTGCATTATTTAAATTTACAGTTTGTGTTGTCTGTTGATTTTTTTTTACACCATGGATGGCTTTGGATTTCATTGCAAAAGGTGTTTTTTGGGGTGGAATAGCAGTTTTTGGGTGTGTGTTAAATAAATAGGGCTTTTCAGCCAGTAGGTAACCCTAGGGATTCAGCTCGCGTACTTTCGGTAACTCTTCACAGCGTGACAATGCGGACTTACAGTTTTTGTCATTTTCGCGCTCTCAATATGCATGTTCGCGCACGCGATAAAGCATTTTTGTACAGTTCGCGATCCCGAACACGCAGCATTTGCAATCTGGCAAACAATATCTCGCGAGCAACATAAATCCTTCTTGAAAACGCTGATGTTGTGCATTTTGCTAAAAAAACTCCTCAGGTTGTCATTCAGCTGTAGTTTTGGAGCACGGAGTCACTTTTATTTTTTTTAAAATATTTTTAGGAGAGGAAGTAAGTTCCACACAGACTACAACTTTCTGTTCCAGTCCTATGTAATCACTTTTTTTGTTATTATTGTGGTGGGTGGCCTGAGCATGTGTGGCGGCCATTTTGTGGAGGCAGGCATTGTGCTTTTGCAATAGGCCATTGTCTGTCTTGTATTCCTGACCTTTTCTTGTTTTTGTGAGTGGCCTGGCCATGCGGTGGCGGCCATTTTGTGGTACCAGCCACTGTGCTTTTTCCATAGGCCTCCAAGCTTGTGGCCTAGTCGTACAGTAGGCCCAGGGGTACTACTCATCAATCATCACGGGTGCATGGAAGTTAAACAACAGTTTTTGTGTTGTGCGTTAAATTTCAACATCATGTATGGCTTTGGATTGAATTGTAAAATGTGTGCTTTACTTTTTTTCGGGGGAGATTTCACTTTTTGGCAGTGGTAAATAAATGCCTTTAGTTTATGTGTATATGTTCGTTGTTGTTGCTCCCTGATGCTGCATCCATCCCATAAGATGCACACATTTTTATTTAGGGCAAACAGGCTACACTACATTTATGTTTTTGTTCTTTGCTATTCTTCTTCCTGAGTGTACACAGTACAAGTACACCAGGAGCCCTGGCCTTGTCAGTCTCATAAACGTCTATACTGTTGTTGTTCACTGACTTCATAAAATTTAATAATTGTGACCACCCACCAGACACTAAGAAGTTATATATTATATTATTGATCTTTTGACTGATGTTCTTCTGGCTTTTTTGCTTTTAGGTGCACAAAAGACGGAGGAGGTGTGTCATCATCATCGACCGTTGTGGTGCCAGACCAACGTCCTGCTGCTGTACATGACGTGACATGTGAGTGACCTGACCAGGCATCTCTGCAACTTGTACAACTGGGTGCTGTTTTGACATCTAAAGAAGATGCCCCCAAAGAAAGCAGGTAGCAAGTCCTCCGGTACCAAGAAAGTTGCCATGGAGAAGAAGGAACAGAAGAAGAAGGAAGTGTCACTTAAGTCTGGTGTGCCTCCCAAAACCTATTTTGGGACACCAAAAATGACGCCTTCAGCCGTGATGTCCGGAGGCCAAGCTGGGGACAGCACCTCCGCATCAGTGGGCCCAACCCACCAATCATTAAACCAAAAAAGGCTTAGCACCAAGAGGATTTACAATTTTACTTAGGAACTACACAGCTAATGGGAATAATTATTTCCCCTCAGCTACTGGTATTGCATCCAAATTAATATAGTCCTAGCCCTCTTTAATTTCAGAAGAAACCAGTATAGCAACCCTCCACTACCTGACAATCACTCCTCCACAATAAACAGGTAAAGAAACCTCAGAAAAATGAAAGTGAGAGTGAGAGGGCACCTCACGTACGCAACACCAGGGAGGCTGCCAGCCGGTTCTCGCCAGTATACCCACGTTTTATCATCATCGGTTGCCCACTCACAAAAGTCAGGAAACTAGTGTCCAGTGAAAAGAGAAAGGAAACAGATCAGGAAAGAAAAGTTTTTTACTGTCCCCATCAAAGAAAGAAGCCCGTGTATTGCGAAGAACCAGATGTCCCAAGCAATATTTAAAATTGAGTTAGAAACTCACTTAAAGTAACCCTCTTTATTCAAACTAGTGAGTCTACTCAAAATAAAAGCACTCGATGTTGCTAACCTTTATAAAGAAGGCCAACATGTTTCATTGCCACTTATCTTTGTTCTGGCAAATTCATCAGGGCATAGGGTTTCAATCAAGCACCTCACTGGACAAATGCTTTTATGTTGCGGAAGGGCATGTAGAGGCCGAGGGCATTCGTACCTGCCTCCACTATACCAAACGGGGTTGTACTGAGTACTCTTTCCCCGATTTTTAGAGCTGCACTATCGCTAACTCGTTATCCACCGCAACCAATCTCTGGAAGGGCCGTCTCTCATCCCCAACCCACCAACCCAGGCCCAAGCAGATGAGTGTGGAAGAGGTAGCCAGCCTTATGGTGGAAAGCAGTGATGCTGAGCCTGAACTAAACTTATCGCTATCTCAAAGTAGTACACAATCAACGCAGGAGGGAACACAGCAGATAAGTGGTCAACAGCCACAACCACCGCCCGCAATAGTAGCTGTAGTTCCTCCCGAAGTAGGGGCAGTTCAGGAAATTGAGTCTCATGCAGAGGAAGAAGACAAAGTCACTCCTTCAGAAGTTTCATTGTCTTCCAAATCCCCAGCAAGGAAAAGGAGGGTTAGTACATCAAGTTCTTCACCAAGCCCCCCTTCTGATGATCTAGATGCCACTTGGAAGCCACAAACTGAGTCTGAGAGGGAAACACGTCACAAGAGCAGGCATGGGAAAAGGAAGGTTCCAGAAAGCCTTACACTTATGGAGGTTGATGTAGAAGAGCAGGATGATGATGATGATGATGAGCCAGTCATCACGAACATCACTCCTGGGCCTGAGGAGATGGAAACCAACATTTTTACACTATCCAAAATGGCTGCGAGGGATGTAGCACGCATACCTCCAACACAGGTTACACCAACACGACCTCCAGCTTCCATACATTAGCAAAGGGCCTGCAGCGTCCTACATCCAGCACAAGCACCACCTCAGCAGAAGTAGGTAGTGGCACTGCACAGAGTCAAATTCAACACACCCTCCAGTTCATCCGGCATTGGAAGTGGCACCTCCAGCAGGAGACAAAAGTTAAGCTCCCCAGTGTGGGACTTCTTTACGGTTAGCGGAAAGGAGGAGAACATTGCTATATGCTCCGTTTGTCATACCTCTGTTAGTCGTGGCAAGCTTGGTACAAACTATGGTACCGGAGGCCAAATGACCCATCTGAAAAAACACCACGCAATCCAGTGGGAGGAGCACCTTAGTCGCATAAAAACTGGAACCATTGCTGTTGGGGATAAATGAGTAGAAAGCCCGCTCACGGTGGAACAGGAAGAAGAGGGAGACATTCTCTGTGGTAGTGGTACACAAAGTAGCCCTGTCCCCAGCACTGCAGTGGTAACGCCCACATCCTCAGCCACATCTCAGTGGCACAAGAGTAAGAGTCAGCCTGAGAAACCAAGGAGTACTGCTTTCAAAAAAAGTGCGACGTTGAGCACAGGAAGGAATACCACGCAGCCTACCATTCTTAGCATGTTTACTAGGCCGGAGGGGCAGTACGAACGCAACCACCCAATAGCACGGTTGTACAATGCGAAGCTGGCTAAAATGTTAGCACTGGACCTTCTCCCTTTTTCTTTTGTTGAAGGGGTGGGTTTTCTTGAATTTGTGACCACCATCTGCCCAAAATGGAAAGTTCCCAGCCGCTACTATTTCGCATGAGTTGCTGTTCCAGCACTACATCACGACGTGCTGGAATTGCTTGGAAAAGCCTTAAAACAGAGTGCTGTTCAGAGTATCCACCTGACAACAGACATGTGGACCAGTTGCCAAGCCACTGATTACATGTGCATCACTGCACACTGGGTCTCTTTTTCGGGTGTTAAAGATAAGATATCTGACGGTGTTGTTGACACCGCTGAGATTTTTAAAGACACCCGCCAACATGCAACTGTAGCCATGTTTGCAATGGAGAAATCTCATACTGCTGCAAACATTTTGGATGAGTTTAAGAGCAAGGTGTTTGAGTGGCTGCGACCAAGAGGGCTTACCATTGGTTTTGTTGCCAAGGACAATGGCAGTAATGTAGTTAGGGCCATGAAAGAGGATGGCTATTTCAGGGTCCCGTGTTGGGCACACTGCATTAACATTGTTGTTCAAGACTTTCTGAAAAATGAAAGCAAAGTCAGCAGCTTACTGATCACCTGCAGAAGAATATGCACACATTTCAACCATTCTTTTAAAGCCCGGAAGCAGCTGAGGGTCATTCAACGTGAGCATAAAATGCCAGTCAAAGCACTCATCCAGGAGGTGCCAACACGTTTAAACTCAACTTATTACATGCTTGAGCGTCTGTTTGAGCAGTACATACCACTCAATGCTTATGTCATGAAAAGGTCAGGAGATCCTACTGTGAAAGGCATGACCGTTGAGATGGCCCAATGGGACCTCGTTAAATGACAGAGATGCTACTTCCTTTTGAGGTCTTCACACGTGAAGTCAGCAGGGAGGACTGTACTATGGGCCAAGCTATCCCATTGTTGTACATGCTAGAGCAAGAGCTGAAGGAGGTGTCAGAAATGTACGCAGGTGTGGATGACAAAGTAAACACATATTATTTGGCGGACACCTTAGCCGCTCGCTTATCTGACAATACAAGGATTCAAAATAACATTGTGACATTACATTACTGCCTCAATTTTGGATCCACGTTACAAATTATTGCTGAGCAGTAATGAAGTAATTTCTTTTTCAGAAGTGGATGTTGCCAAGTACAAAACTTTGATAGCTGTGGAAGCCACTGAGTTTGAAAATGAACGGATCTTAATTAGAGGCCCACCACCCCAGGGCAGAAAAAGTACTGCAGGGCACCCAGAGTCAAGTTCTACTTCAGAGGCCGAGAGCAGAGCGTTTGCCTCCCAGCAGTCAACAACACTGCCAGCAATAACATCAACAGCACCAACAGGATCATCAGCCACATTTTAAAAAACGGCAGGTGATTGGTTTCTACGGAAAGGGTTTTGTACGTCCACGACTGATGCAAAGGCAAAAGAGGCCAAGCAAATCGGAGCACCCCTGAACATTGAGCGGATGGTTCAGGCCTATTTAGGTGACACAACAGAGGTCTTCATGGAGCAAAGCCCATTGGTGTATTGGTATGGGAAAAGAAGCCAATGGCTAGTGCTCAGCAGGCTGGTGATAAAGTATGTGGCTTGCCCTGTTGCAAGTGTCTCTTCAGAGCGTGTTTACAGTGCTGCTGGTGCCATTGTTACTGGGAAAAGGACCAGTCTCTTGCCCAAAAGCGTGGAGAGGTTAACCATGATCAAAATGAATCAACACTTTATACCACCGGAATACAAAATATGTGAATCGCAGCAGGAAGAGGAGAGCGACTTCGATGACATAAGTAGTGGGTTCTTACATGACGTACTTCTGTCCGAACCACCAGAGTTTGAGGACGAGCTCCTCTTCCCTGACAACTAGGCTTTCAAATTGTTCTCCCTTCCTTTATTTGTGTGTGACTGTGTATCTGTTTTTCTGGTTCAAAATCTAATCACAACAAATCCATCAACAGTCTCCTCTTTTTATTTCCCTATTGGAGTTGCACGTCTGTGCATAACTGTCCACTCCACTCCTCAGGGTCCTGCTCCATCTTCCTTACTCTCCCTAAATACATTTCAAGCAAGCCAGACATTGGATGGAGATGGAGAATAGTACAATACATGTTGCCTCTAACAGTCCCTCCATAAGAAGTGAAACGTGACTCCAGCTATATTCCACTTTGTTTCCAAGATGAAAGAAACTCATCACTGACTGTCAGAAGGCTAGACAGGCATCAGATCTGAGAGCCAAAGAGAACAGCAAGACAGGTAATGAGTGATTATTGTGAATGATGCATGCATTGCATTGGATGCTTGGCATTGCTTGCTGACTACGAATGAATGTGCATGAAGTCGGACTATACTGGTTTATCGACAAAGTAAAAGTGACTCAGGTCAGGTGACAGTCAATGTTTCCTTGTTGTTTAATAACCACATTGTACTCCTACCACTGCAGGTGCCGCCCAATATCTGTTGCAAATTTGTAATATGGAATATATTATAAACTCAATCAGTCACTACAGACTGAGTTGGTGGAGAACACGTACCACACGGTCATCATGATGCTGCTGAGCATACTATCTTTGCACACAGTCAGTCAGTAGGATCGGAGATAATTGATGGAATAACTGCATTTCATGGACTGCCTTAAAGGTAAACAGTTTCAACAAGAACCACAGCAGACCTAGGCTACATGTCCGTGTAGTGGTGTGGACTGGAGTAGAGTGTAGTGGTATGAGGGACAGTGGCGCATTGATTTAGTCACTTCATTTGGAAAATGCTAGGTTGCTGCAGTGCATATGCCATTTGTCTGGCTCGGTCAAAATGTAAGGTATGGGGTAGGGTGCCTGGCCTGTGCTGCGGTTGTCCTGTTCTGTGGCTGTGCTGGCTCCTGAGTCCTGTCCCGTTGTTGTTGTAGCTTAATGCTGTAGAGTAGACACTATGTATCCTATCCAAGCTGCCTCAGTCTGAAAGTGTTCTCTCAAGAGTCTTGTCTTCTCTTCTTGCACTCCACTGTAAATGTGTTTAATTTTTTTAATTCAGTTATTTTTCAATACCCCTTTTGTTTTTCCATCTACACTTACAGGCCTGCCTTTAACCTGTGCTATGGTGGGAGAAACAACTCACACTTACCTTACCAATCCGCATCAGGCAGGCAGTGGTACCCAAGATTTATGTGCGGAGTGTCCATGGAAGGGAGGACCAAGAGGAATGACGAGAATGATGCAACTCCACATTTGGACCAGGATAACACAGTAACTTTAGTATCATTCATCATTCGTCTTTAAATTTTTTGATTCCTTTTTTCTCTTCAGTCATTACGACTGTGTGTTGTGGTTTGTTTGGTAATTGATCCCTACAACTATTTTTTCATTTCCTTTGCTAGCTTGAAAAATAAAAGTAAGCCCGGTACAGCATGTAATTTGGTTCGGTCTGAGCTCTGAGGGCGGCAGACAGGCAAGGCAAATTTCATATTAATAATTTCTGCCCTGTACTGTCTAATTGTGTACTAGTAGTTAGTCAGTACAACTCATTATCATTCATTAACGATCAAGTTCTCTTCCTCAGCATGCATGCATTTCCTTTTTCTCACTTTATACTTTGATAATGGATCATGGTCGTCTTACAAGATTGTGTTTTACTTTTGTTGTGTCCATGCATACTGTCTTTTTTTCTTTCTCAAACCTTTCCCAAAACCCCACTTCCCATCCATTCATCAATCCCTAACCCTCTTCCACCGGGCTGTGTGATTTATATTGAGGTGTGATGTGACTACATTAATGTACACCAACAATTGATCACACGCTTGCTGGGGCAAATGTGGTGAAAGCAACACTAATTGAATTTCAACCAAGGCAGGGCAAGGATCTTCTTCTGCTTGCCCACCCATGCTGTAGTTTACTTTGTTCTACTACTCCTCCCACAGTCTCTCAGTCAAGTGACTTTCTCTTTCTTTTTTCAAATGCTATTGCCAGTGTCTACTACTACCACCACAATAATGGCATCTTCTCCGTTCATTTGGGAAACCAATCATGCAGCCATCAGTGTGCCTAACTTCATCATCATCAATCACAGGTAAGATATGTTTGGTGGGAGGTATAATGGACTAGGAGGAGAGACTGACAGTACTATTATGACAATTAAAGATAACTCAGTGAGGGGTACTGCATCTATCGGTTTGTGTGTTACACAATCGGCAGATCTTTTAAATCAAACACTGGCTGCGGGCATGCAGCAGCAAGGAAACAAAGTAACAAACCATGTAACTTAGACTGAATTTGGAAAACAGTAGCCCACCACAAAACATTAACATCGTATGTTTAAGTAAATAAATAATATAAAATTTAATAGACCCTAACAAAAATAAACTATCCCACTGTGACCTAACCCACCCCCCTCCCTAACCCCAACCAATGTCCACAACGAAAGTCCAAGTCCCAATGTCCAAAATGGAATCCCCAACGCCCAAAAACCCACCCACCAACAAAAGGAATTTAAAAAGGGGCAAACGAAGAGGTCCTCTATAGTCGGCGGGCCTTCAGGTGTTTATCCACCAGGATTTTTACCCGCTCCTCTAGGTTCTCCTTCAAGTGGGCCATCCGGTGGAGCAGCTGGCGGCGAAATGCCCTGCAGTTATATGCAGGGTGGGGGGCAGCAGTGGTTGAGATGGAGGTGCGGCGGCGGGCGGCAGCCGGAACACGGTGCCGTAAAACTGGCAGCAGGGCCTGACTGGGGCCCGGGGCATTGGAGGAGGCTGCAGCTGCAGCCGCCTCCTCCTCCTTCGCCTGAGCCACCAGCTGGCGATATTCTTCGCAAATGGCCTCCAGTTTACGGCGCCGGGCCCTGGCGGCCAACTCCTTCCTAGATGGTTTGGGTGTGGATGTGGAAGGAGTATCTATATCAAGAAAGAAAAAGAACATGTTGTAGCCAATACTCTTAGCAAAACAGACACTAAAATCATTCAACACATAGTGTCACAGTATCACTAGCAAGCACAGTACATAACATTTGTGATTTGGTGGTAAGTATCTATTCTATACTCCTACTTCCTTGGACTCTAACATTTGTGGGAGTTTCTGACATTATACTCGTACTATGTACTCCGGTACACCAGTCGTGTTGTTCTTATCTCTAGTTTAGCGCAATTACATAACATTGTTGTAGCCGGCCCGGCATGCCAGCTCAGTCAACTAAGCTTGCAACCAAGAGAAACAGATATGAGTCACATTATGTAGACTCACGTTAGTTTTATTTACTACTACTGTCTGCAGGTGGGGAAGCTCATATTTTTGTATTACGCCTTACGGCCAGTGGCACTGGCCATACTCTGTCTGTTACATGAGGGCAAATGATCAATTTCACTTACACACTGCCCTGGGTACTACAAAAAGGCTGATTATTTATCTGATCCAATGATCATTGCTTATATTTATATTATAGATGGTAAGCGACATCAGGTCAGTAGCGGTCGGTGGTGGGAGTGCTGCCGGGCGGTGACATGGGAAGGTGCAGGGTGGAGGTAGTAGTAAACTATGGATTACGGACAATCACAGGTAATTAAACAATACATACAAAAAAATAAAAAAAATTGTTGCATGCACTGCATCACATTCGGCGGTGCAGTGCGCACAATGAAAATCATTTTATTTATTTTTATGTTGATTACCTGTATTTGGCCGTTATACATAGTTTACTTGCCAGTGCCACCCACCCTGCCCCTCCTCATGTCACCGCCCGCCAGCACTCCCACCACCAACCGCTACTGCATAGGGTACTTTGCTTTCATTGATTGTGTAACCATAAACAACAGATAGGCCACCCTTTGCAGGCTGGCTGACCCAATCGAAAATACATTAATAGGTAGGGAGTGGTCCCTGGAGTCGGAGGAAGGGGCTTCCGCTTGATAATGTATATATATATATATATATATATATATATATATATATATATATATATATATATATATATATATTAATTTGACGTGCTTGCAAACTACTGCAAGTCAACTGTATTCTGTGATAATACTACCTATATTCCCCTACGCTTTGCTACTGTGGCGCAGTTTATTTTACATTTTCTTCAAAGTAAGACTCTCCAGTGACACTTTCCACCTATGCTGTCTATTGATGATAGTACATCCAGGCATACATCCATTAAAGTAAACGTTTATCCTTCTTTTTTATATATCTCATAACAAACCTTAGTTGATTTCACCAACAACCACCCATGCTTCCGCTCCTTCCTTGCTTGCCTTGGCTTTGAGTTTGAACCAAACACCGCTGCTTCTTGCTATCTAGTACTATCCACCCATACTGTGTCGCCCACCCAGGCAGGCGTTCTCTTTCACCTTCCACCCATCCTTCAACAACCCATGCATCTGATCTGATTACTATCAGCCACCTATGCATGCTTCCAACATATCCTTCTCTGCCAGTCAGTCATATTATTTATCTCGCCCGTCCTTCCAACCTTCTTTCCCTCTTTGTTCAACACATCCATCAAGGTCATCTGATCTGAGTTGGTCTTCTCCATAAAACCTTCACAGCTGATTTTGGAGTCAAATAGAAGAGGCCATTGGTTACTCAACTCACGCTGCTAATGCTAAGTAAAGGGTGTCTTCTTCAAACGTTGTATAATGTTCACCACAACTTAATAAGTCGCACAGTACAGTGAAGTAGTGAACACACTTTCATCTAGTAGTAATGTCAAGAAGTAATGAATATAACTTACCACCGCCGGCCACTGCTGCTGGCTCCCCCCCTGTCGCTACTGCAGGTGCCGCCAGTTCTCCCGCCCCCTCCGGGATGGCCGCATCGCCATCGCCGCTGGCCCCGCCGGCACTGGTGGTTGGTAGTGTGCCTAGAAAAAACATTACACATTTTTAGATGCCTGGAATCCTCCCCCTATTTTATTAGTGTTCAATTGGAACATTTAAAAAAAAGTAAATACAACATACATCAGCAATAGACTGTAGTAAGTACAGTCAGTAGACAGACACTAGTAGTGATATGGTTCCTAGGGTCATCTAGTCCTACTCTACTCTTTTGAAAGTTAGCCTGAGCCATGTGTAACCCTTTTAGATTCATCTCTTTGGCGCATATTTAATTATACCTGGCAGCTTATTGACATGTGCAGTAGACGCCTTTGAGGCCACATGACTGTTGCGTACAAGTGAAGAGGTTGAAAAACAACTAAGGCACTTTGTTATTGAGTTTGGTTAGTCCGTATTGCTTAGCCATCACATACATGTTACACCTTTTGCCATGACTGCAAAATGCTTGCATTCACCAGTATACTATCTAACGGCTAACACGCAGCATTTTTCTCATATAATAGGCGGAAGATTACCTTCTACGAACCAGAGATTTACAGAGCTTATGATGCATGATGTAACCAGTATTTCTACGTTCTACGGTGAGGGGTCTTCCAGAATTGAAGAGATCTTGTCTCTTGTCTCTTGTTCTTGTTGTCATGCACTTGTAAATGTTTACTGTTTTAATCTTATGCATTTTAATTGCTGGCTTATTGACGATGGCTGTAGTAAATTAAATTTCATATAACGATGTACAGAACTTGTTTCAAATAAACCTTTTGAACTTACACATAGACTCTGTGGTATTTGGTGTGGTGGGGTGGACTTACACAAGTAAGTGAGCAAAATGGTGTTATGTTCTGCGTTGTCTGTCTCAGTCATCATCAACATTGTGTATCTTCTTCGTGGTGGGGGTCGGGAGTGGGACCCTAATGTGAGACACTATAGCTAGTCGGTCAGGGGATCGTGGGTTCTTCGGACTGAGGTGTGATCAGTAAGGTCCAACCTCCCATCACCAACATCCTAGATTTGTTGTGCACAGTTCTGTATGTGGCTCTGCAGAATCACTACAACAATAGTAGTATCATGTACTATCCGATCCAAAATACTAGTCAAATATCTGGGTGGACATTTCGTTTGTGGTAATTGTCAATGCCTCAACATTGAGAAGACTAGAAGAGGACAACCCAAAGGACAGAACACAGTGGCTAGAGCTATTGGTCAATCAGAGTTTTATTATTCCAAAGAAAACCTTCAATAAAGAGTGGGCAACTGTGCAAGCTTCGCTACAGACAGAATAATAGTAGTAGTAGGAGTACAGAGAGTCATAGCAGAGGCAGTTAGAAGGAACTTAGAGGCAGGGATAAACAGAATTTGGAAACAGATAGTCAAGGTCAAAGAAGCTTTTGTAAAAAATAGAATTAGAAAATGGAACCATAATTTATAGTTCGGAAAAAAAAGATGCAGTAAAAGTTAGGGAAATATAACTGTCAATATAACCACTGGAGGACTTACTGTGGCCAGCAGCAGGTGCCTCGGTAGAGGAGCGGTCCTGTGGTTCCCCCGCCGACTCCGACCCCGTCTTCTTGCCCCTGGGTGGTGCTGATGATCATGTAAAATATAATAATTAAAGAGACAAACATTAAGGAGTGCTGTGAAACAGATAATAATAAATCATTAGGAAAATTAAGTCAAACAACATTTTAGGAAACAACAATTGCAATAAAATTGACCTATCTAATCAGATGGATCGACTACTGGCTGCTTCCTGCATTCACGGATCGTCTACTTATTTATTTATGAACACTCCAGTGTTCCATAATCATTCTGATTACAAATACTAACGAAGCCTAGTAAGTACCACCTTACCTACACCACCTATTCCAGACGGGCCAATTGTTCACTAAGTATGCATTTCCATTTTTTTCAGCCATCAAATGCATAGATGAGATGGAGGACACATGCATAAATGTGTGCATACATACAACAAATTGTGGGATGGTTGCATGATTCTGATCTAGTTCTCCTACTGACTGACCATGCTAAGCCTACCACTCACTAAGCAAAGTACAAAAGGTTCTACGGAGGACTGGGGTAAGAAGCAGCACTCAGTGACAGAGGAGGCGTAACGCAGACCGCATAAAACAATTTTTAACTAATACTAACAAACTAAACCTAGTATTCAATATCCATCCACCACTATTTCACAGTAGGACAATGGAAGGACTAGAGTCTCTCTAGCAAATAGCATTACCTAACTTCAGTTCTCTAAAATAAACTCTTACATAATCAGCACAAGCTAGCGCAAACTAAGTTGCAAACAAGTAAGAGTACCACCGAGCACCTGGGTCCTACAATCACAGAAGATTTTGCTTTTTGGAACGTAATTTACCAGTAACGCATAGCACGCAGCAGTAATCTTGTTATTCGTCACATTTAATTTATACACAATAAGTTACTCACCAAGCCCGACGACCTCGACACCTAGCAGGTCCAACAGGTCCTGCTCCCGGTCCAGGATGTCGGACCACCGGTGGGCCAGCTGATTATGGGTGCGCCGGACCCCAGAGCATCGGAACACTGCCCAGCGCACCTTCGCCCACCGACGGTGACGCCCCTGGATAGCGTATCCGGACCTGGGCCTGCCGCCTGCTGCCAAGGTCAAGGGGAGGTGGCGCTGAATGAAAAAAACAAGGGCGGCCACCTCCGCCTCCCCAAATAGTTGCCGGCCTGCACCCCTGCAGGACGCATTCTGCCACAAGGCAGGCGGCCCTTGTCTGCTCATGCAGGTCCATTGCCCTTGGCACTAGGTGGGCCCTTAGCCATGGTTCTGGGGTGGGTGGGAGGCGGAAAAGAAAAGTTAGAAGGGGAAAAAAAGTTAGGGGGAAGAAGAAAGAAAGAACTTTATAAAAGTAAAAAAAACACAGTAAAAGTAGAAATAAAATGCAAAATATAAACTTAGGGAAAGAGAGAGATAGATGATAACTAAAAAAAGTCAGAAAAAATGTTTTAAATACAAAGGATTACAAAGATTAAGGAGGATAGAAAAGTAGGCCCAGAACCATAGCATAGAGTGAAAAACAAGATGGCCGCGCCCATTCACGACCGCGTGGGTAAGTTAGCCCCGATATTTCTCGCGAACATGCACTATTCATCTCGAACAAGTAAAAGGCGCTCCAGAACACGACAATGCGAATCGCGAACATGCTATCCGCGACCCGGAACAGGAAATAAGGCATCGCGAGCGGGCGGGACAATTGAAAAACAAGATGGCTGCGCCCATTGGCGACGGCATGGGTAAGATCGCGAGATATTATCCCCGAGCATGCAAACAGCTTCCTGAACACGCTCACAGCGCTCCCAAACAAGAAAAAGCCATCGTGAACGGGCGCCCCAAGCAACTACGCAAGCTCGCGAAGCTGCGCGTAGCTCGCGTAGTGCAAGTACATCTTCGCGTAGCTTCACGAAGCGCGACTACGCGAACTACACCCAGGGTTATTATTAACCCTCTGTGCTACATTAAATAAGTTAAAGCTGCAACTGGACAAAACTCTCATCTCTCTCCAGCAGGTACATTAATCACTTGCATTCTCTTGACACTTATTGTTGCTCAACAACTGCTAATTTTACAAGGAACTTAGCAGTGCTTTTAACACTGCTGGCTGCGGACCCCCTGGGAATGTGCCACGGACCAGTGGGGGTCTGCGGACCACAGTTTGGGAAACACTGGCTTATGATATATATTTGGCTTGTACCGGGTAAGTGCACTCAAGTCCACTGTGCACTTTTTTTTAGATTCCTTTTGCTCACCGTGAGTTATCACAGGGCCTTTATCATTTTGATTTAATTTTTTGCCGCATTGTACTATCATTCATGGGACTCATTTGGTTATTTCTTTCGCCTTTTTACCTTAATAAGCGCCCACTAGCACTATCACTTTGATCACGATTCCTGTATCACGCGCTCTTGACCATGTCACCGCACTGACAATTTTCTTGATCTTTGTCACTTTCTGATCATGCAGCACGCCATTACTCAACCATACTCACTGAGTTTAGGTTAATTACGTCTTAGTTCATCGATTTAATTGATATCAGACTTTGTGCAATGACTGATTGAATGTATTTCTTGAATATTTGCAGAAATCATGCCCCTGATGAAGGGCCACAGCCCGAAATGCATTGGGTAACCAGGTACAACATGCTTATTTTTTTAGAATCAAATTTTTTTGATTCTGAACTATGAGTTGATTATAATAACTAACAAAGACATTTTTGGAAGAATAGATTTAATAAAGTTGGATTTGACAAAACTTAAGGATTACAATTTACTTTCAACGTTTATCAATTTGAAAATACTGTACTTTTTGAGTGCGAATGGGGGACGCCCCTCTACTGTGGAGGACAGCGCTATTTTCATATTTATGCATCCTTTCTCTCTTGAGGATTAACCCAAAAGCACCACTTAACTCTTTTTCAAATATTGAACATTAGATTAAATCTGAGTGTGTTTGACTACATTTTCCAAAGTTTATTCATAACCATTTAATTTTGAAGCGACCCATCCTGAACCGAGTGTAAGGATGGGGCGGGGCTAGTACTGCCGAGTGTCAGCAGGGAACTGTGCACTTTGTTTAAAGTGTGCATGTGTTTTTGGGCGGCCGTCTTGCAACGGCCAGCCAGACATGAAAATTTTAAACTTCTCTTAGCTAGTTTAGAGAAAGTGCAGGCCTCCAGTGCTTTTAGGAGCACTGCAAGAGGCCGCTTGCTCCAATCCTGATGCATCTCTTATGCTGAGAGATGTGCCAGTACTGGAGAGTGCAGTTTCCTGGTCCAGAGCTTCCGGAAGCAGACACCTAAGCGAGGAGGACGTCATGTGGAATGTCTGCAAGGTAAGTGCCTTTTTTCATTATCTTTTAGCCACCCATATGACGTCCACCCCACAACCCTAAATCTATGCCAGCCAACACTGGAATGTTGGTTGTGCTTGTGGCATTATAGATGGCCAACCTCGTGGCCTATATGCAGAATAGTTCCGGCTCATATTTATATATTTATGTATTCATGTACAGGTATCTATAAAGTGAGAGCCTAGATAGTAAGTAGCATAACACTAAGAAGGAAATAAAGAACTAATCAGGGTTGCTCATTGCAGAATTCAGAAATAGATTTCTTGGTTAATGACAGTGAAGCGATTATCCAGCACATATACTGCTGATACCTAACCATTAATGATTTTCTGGTCTACATTTACCTTAAATAACGATTTTGTAAAGTAGTGTGCATAATATAAACTTTCCAGCGTTTCAAGTATGCATGCAGGCATTCTTTCATATTATGATCAGTGGATTTAATCTATGTTATTATTGGAAAACAATTACACTCAAGTTTGCTCAGCAGATGTCAGACTATATTTGAGCTGTTGTTGGTTGAGCTTGAAACCCAGTGAAACCATATGGGAGCGGCAGCTACTCAAGGGTGATGTAGACTGATTGACAGGATAAAACCTTTGAAGTTAAACGTGTCTATAGGCATACGGCTTGATTTCAAAACGTGTACAGGGGTTCAGAGAGTGCACAAAGTGGCCTTTTGGCATCCCTCCAAGGATGCTCACTTGTACAGAGAACTGTGATTATCAGGGACACAACTGAGTCTGACAGCATGTAACAAACGAACATCTGTCTAGTTTTGAGCATCAGCTAGAAACTGAGGAAAAGAAATACGTAATATAAAACTTAATTTAAAATCTCTCCAATGCCAAGAAGACATAAACAGACAGGTAACATTTTTCTAATGGCCTGTTTATTTTTAAAAATACTTGAACAGCTAAACAGAACCAAAAAGGATACCACACCTTGGGGAACGGAATGTAATTTAATGTTAAAGAAAAGGGGACGCTTTTCCTGAGACCTGCTCGCTGCCACAACCACTTACCTGCCGTGAGGGGAACGGCTACTTCGGCGGGGTGCTTCCTTGCCCTTCTCCTCCGTTTTGCTTGCGGACGCCTCCATCACCGCCGTGAGGGGAACAGCTCACCTGAACTCAACCTCCCAGCATCCTTGGCGAGCGGCGCTTGTGGTGACGACACCTGCCAGCGCCGGATCACTACTTAGGCCGCCAGGTGCCACCGCAGTGCGGGACGCCCGCGGGCGGCGCCCGGCGAAGCCCGGGCCAAGGGCGGGCCCGTCCTTGCCCGTCAAGGACCGTTCGAGGCCGGGCTGGGCAATCCCTCTGACATCTGCTACAGAATTACAGAACTGTAAGTGTTACAGCTCTCGTTTGTGTATTACCCCCCCAGCCTGTGATATCGGACGTACTTAGACTGATTATGTGTTTGGTATAGACTGATAAGATATATTCCTTTACTCCTTGCAGTCTGTTTTTCCTTGAAGCTAGGCCTGCTGTGGTGATAGGCTGTTTATTTATCACATTATGGCTGGGAGTCAAGAGTATTTGTTTTCCGGAAAGCCTGGGGGCCTGGCCAAGGGCACTCTGGATCACTAATTCAGTAAGACTATCACGGATCGAGAAAGGGAAGACACACTAGCGGAGCGCAGGGCCGAGCGCCGCCAGTCGATCGAGTGCCTGAAAAATAGGCCATTAATTGATTTACCACAACAAGCTACCCTGCCAGTCGCAAATCCCCCTGGCGACGATTTGATATCTTTAGATGGTGTCCCTGCACTTCTCCGGGAGTTATCTCCTGTACCTTTTGTATCTAACCCTTCGGACTCTACACATTCAATCACCATCTCCTGTTTGTGTGATTCCTTGCAAGGACCAGAAGTGATACCAACTCCTCCTTTGACAAACAAAGAGACCTCGAAAAGAAGGACTAGAAACTCATTGTTGCATAAGATTCCTGGTCCACCACCTAAAAAAAGGAGAAAGAAAGGGGTAGAGGTACGCAGACCTAGGACTAATCACACCGTCTTTGGGAAAAGTAATAAGATTACTAAACAAGATGCTTCTATTTATAAAATGCCTGTAGTAACTCCCAAGGTTGTTTCTAATATCGTATCAAACCCACCAGAAGTTGGCATCCCCCATTCTAGTCTATCTAAGAAAATACACTTAACTGATTCCCTGGAAAGTATTGAACACCTTATAAGGTCTTTCATATTACCAATAATTGAGAGGCTAAAGAGGATTGAAGAAAGGCTGGGGAATATAGAATTGGCCGTTAGTAATAAACTCGGCCAAACTAGAGATAAAGTGGTGATGGACTGCCCTCCCGTTATAACACAGCAATCTTCATGCTATATCGTGGAAGATGGTCCAGCTAGAATCTGTAGGACGATCACCGACACTAAAGAGATGACCACAGGCCCTAAAAAGCCGGTAATACAAACCCCTAGACCTGCAAGACAGTTGGCTACACAAGCCCCAAATGGTACCCGGAGGAGTGGGGACAAACAAGATGAAAAAAACACGGGTAACGATGAGTGTATGAGTCCTAGCATCACTGGGGGTACTAGTTGCAGGGAGCCCCGGGTTGAATTGCCTCCTGAAGCAGTTCCCTACGTGGTAGTGCTGGCGAGAGTCCCTAGATTGCCAGATGGTAAGAGGGAGGGATTTTTCCAGCTCAAAAATAAGATCGTTTATTGGCTTAGTCAAAATCGCCCACTCCCTCATTACGTTAATGGCGAAATACTCCATGTTCACCGATTAGACTGGCTGGGAAGTAGTGCGAAGGATATTAATGGGGATTTAGTTGTTGTCAACTTTAGGGACCCCGCAGCGGTAGGGTACATCCTTAATTACCCTGCGGGGACTCTAGGTACTGCTATTATTCCCTTGGAGCTAACTTTTTTTTATCCCAGAAATCATGTGAATAGAGACCGACACCCCGGGGCTTCCCTTTTGCCCATGCCCTTGAATAACTACCGTGCATTTCGCACATACGAGTATAATATGTCTGAAACTAACCCCCAACAAATGACCATTGACAAATTCCAAAGGCTGGATACAGTATTTCCACGGAAGTATGGAAATTATAGTAGGAGGCCGGAACACCTTGTCCCTTTTACACCATTGGATGTTTCAAACAGATATCAGGCTCTCTCTAATCTTGATGGTTGTGATTGACAGATGAGGCAAAAGACCATATTACCCTCTGACAAAATACAGCCTGGCCCATTAATGAATCCCGGGTCACTACATAATGATAATTCTGATCCAATGAAACGACAAAGTCCTATGAAGGGGACTCTGAGTCCAGAACAAATCGTCCCCTCCCCTACTTTACGCACTCTTCTTAATTGTGTATCCAACCAGGAGCTGGTAGCTGGGTCTCCCTTATTGAGTAACTGTGCTGGCTTACCAGACTTCCAAAAGTCTAAGCAATCCCTTAATGTTGAAGGTATTAAAATTATCTCATGGAATGTGGCCGGCCTCAAAAACAAACTTTCTAATCCGGAGTGGAGCTCATTTATCACTTCATTTGACATTTGCATGCTCCAAGAGACCTGGATGCTTAAAAAGAGTGTGGCTCCGGGCTTTGCAACATTTGATATTTTGGCATGCAAGAGTAGTAGGGGAAGGCCCTCGGGAGGGTTGTCCCTATGGGTTGGCTCCCATCTGGGTGTAAAGGCAAAGGACATTACAACTGACTCACGGGATGTACAACTTGTTTTACTGGAAATAGAGAATGGCCCGGGCATTGCTCTGATAAATGTCTATTCAAGACCCACTAAGAGGGGCCTTGAATCAGAGGCCGTTACCGCACTGTCTAATCTACTACAGTCACTTGGCTCCTCTACTGTGATAATTTTGGGCGGGGATTTTAACTGCCATTTTGAGCCTCTACTGGATTCAAATACAGGAGACCGTGATGACGTGGATCTATTATGGAACATCCGTGATCCACTTACCTCTTTAGTAAAAGCATGGACTCCCCTCGTCTTGCAAATGTAGTCTCTTTCTTTAGCTGCATCACTGCGAGCATGCAATGGCAGGGTAATGCCAGATAGACCCGGGAAAGCAACGTCCAATAGAGCAAACTATGCTTCAATAATTGATTATATCTTTATTGAAGCTAAACATTGGGATAGGCTTCATGATTTCGTGGTCATGGAGAGGTTGGATAGTGACCACAACGCTTTAGTCCTGACCCTTAAACCAGGAAGCTTTGGACTTAAAAATCCGGTCCCGGGTGAAAACCTTGCGCCCGAATCATTGATTATTAGAAACTGTAGAAGGAGAGTAAAGTGGCCAGTACTCCAAATGTCCAACAGTAAGCTGGCGGAACTGTATGGAACAATAATTCCATTTATTGAAGAGATGGGGGAAGCTGGACCTTTGGTTAGCCCTACCGATATCCACGGAAAACTGGTTAGTGCATTACGGGATATCTTGTATCCAGTAAAAAGGGCCACACAGCTAAGGCCTGTAACAGCTCAATGGTTCAATAAAACGTGCCGTTTAGCTAAAAAGGCCCTGCTATCTGTAATAAAAACCAAGGATAGAGAAGCAATTAGAATAAATCGTTCTCTATATAAAAAAGCAATTGGTGATGCTAAGAAAGAAGGGGAGGTTGAACTGTGGGAACAGTTGGGCCATGCGCTCTGTTGTAAGGACACTAAACTATTCTGGTCTATTGTTGCAACTGGAGTTAGTGGGTATTCTTCTGTACCTGCCCCAAATATCGCAGCCTTAACTTGGGAAAGACACTTCTGTGACTTGTATGGCACGCATGACCCTGATAGATTCTCCGTCGATATCTTTGACTTTTCTCTAGCCCCAGTGGATCATGCCCCTACTGAACCCTTTACTCTGATTGAGGTGGAATCAGCAATTGGGAAAATGCTTTCAAATAAAGCACCAGGTTTGGATAAACTGCCTGGAGATCTATTTAGGGCCCAACCAAAGATTTGGGCACCCTACCTGGTTGTTTTATTTAATAGCATTTATTTAATAGCATTTTACAGGGGGGTGATGTACCCTATACCTGGCTCGGGGCTGAAATAGTACCTGTCTTCAAAAAGGGCTGCCCACTGACTCCCTCCAACTATAGACCTATTAGTCTAATAGACACTTCACAAAAATTAATGGGGAGAGTCCTTCTGGACAGGGTTCTTGACTGGATTGAGGAGTACGGGATCCTGACCACTTTTCAGGGAGGCTTTAGGGCTGGTACTTCCACTCTAGATCAGATCTTTCGCCTGCAGGTCCTGTATTGGAAAACTGCCTTGGTTGAGGGTGGCAGCCTCTACCTGGTGTTTGTGGACCTGCGGGCAGCTTTTGATCTAGTCCCCCGCACCAAACTATGGCAAGTTCTGGGCCTTCCATCCTATTTATTGGCTGTCTTATTTAGGCTTCATGCCAATAATTATGCCCAAGTAAGATGTGGCAAATATGGTGAACTTACTGATCGCTTTCCCGTTCAAAAAGGAGTTTGCCAAGGGTGTGTCCTGGCCCCCACATTGTTCAGCCTTTACATTAATGGTTTCATTGACCATTTGAACTGTATAGTAAATAATGACACCCCCAGACTAGCGTCAGGACGTGTGCCCGCATTGATGTTCGCAGACGATACCTTGCTATTATCTAGAACGTCTACGGGCATACAAAATACGCTGAACGGTTTTGCAAAGTTCTGTGAGTCAAGAGGACTTGAAATAAATCTGGGAAAAACTAAATATATGATTTTTAACCCCCCGAAGCGGGTGCGTCCCAACCCAGTTTTATTTGATATTCCCCTCAAGAGAGTTAAAACCTTTGTTTATTTGGGTGTGACTTTAACAGAGACTTTTTGCTGGAACTCCCAGATTACTAAGTCAACGCTCAAGCTTGTTCAATTGGCAGGGGGTTTGAATAAAGTTTTTAAAAGATCAAGTTTTAAACCAGTCTCTCCCGCCCTTGAAATCTACTGTAGACAGGCTAGAGTGGCTGCAATTTATGGGGCCGAACTCTGGGGACATAAGCAGTCAGTATCTCTTTCAAGGGCTGAGCAGTCCTTTTTAAGATCTCTCTTAGGACTTCCCTCCAGTACACCTTTGATCCCCCTTAGGTTTGATCTTGGGTTGGTCCCAATAGAGGAGATCATCAGTGCAAGACCTATTTTGTACTGGAAAAGGCTATGGTCAGTGCCTGAACTGTCCGCGTTTAGATTAGAATTTGCTGAGATTTGGCCTGCACTCAAATCTAAAAAGATCCCTTGGCTTCTGCACATTAATAAAGCTTGTACTCTACTAGGACTTTCGGAAATGTGGGCAAACCCGGAGGCAAGTTGCCTCGCGATACCAAGGAAGGAAATCCTTTCTTTGGTGTCCTTGAAGAACTCTCCTTTACACTCGAGTTCTTCAATTATGGGTAGGCTGACGTTAGAATTCCTCATGGTTAAACAAGATCCCAAACTTGAGGAATTCATGGATCAAATAGAACCCCCACTTGCTCGCAAACTGTACATTCAGCTAAGGTATGGTACTTTACCGGTTAGGTCTTTTTCTTCCAAGTGGCAGGCACAAAATTTGGAAAGCTGTCCTGCTTGTAACTACAAAACAGAGTCTGTTGTACATGCTCTGTTTTTTTGTCCTGCCTACCACTTGATTAGGAAAAGTTGGCTGATCCCCTTCTGTAGGAATCTGGGTTTTCGCCACCTTAAGCAGGCTTGCAGGACCCTAGTCTATGATACTGACCCAAATATTGTTTTTGCTGTATCCCGCTTTCTCTACAGTATGTGGCGAAGGAGACAAACGTTCTTAACTTAACTATTCTCATATTGATGACTTAAAGTTTAATCTCTTTTTTAAAAAGAATTTTTAACTTTAAATGTTATTTATTGTTTTATTGTGTCTATGTAATTGAGGGTGTATGTATGTACACTTTTATGGTCTTTCGACCGAAATAAAGTTATCAAATGAAATGAATGAAATGTTAAAGAAAATGTCACTTACAAATTAGTTATTTAATTCAGGAAAGGTTTTGTCATAAATTCCTCAGACAATGCATAAACTCTCCTAGTCTTCAGCTGACACATTCTTGTATCTAAAAATGCTCCCTCTGTCACATACCCTGTCTCAATGGTCAGTTGTGCTGTTTTTAATCACATAAGAGAGAGTTGCCCTGACCTCAGTCTGTAGAAATCTAAAGATGTCTACTAACCCTATTTAATGGCTGTCCTTTCAAAAAGGAAAACATTTTTTTAGAAAGCCAGCCTGAAGCCCAGACCCTGGGCAGACACGTTCTCAGCTCCTTTTTCCAGTGCCTGCGATCCCATTAGATCTGCTACTAAAATATCTTGTGGACTATCCTCCGATATAAATATTGTGTCCTCACAAATATCAGTTCATTGGTGTTAATAAGAGAAAATGGAAACCCAATAGGATGGTAGTCTTGGAGAGAATATGTAGGAGTCAATATATATGTCAGACAAACGTCGCACATACTATGTTGTGGAAGAAAATGGCTGGCATTCTCTGTGCAATTCAAAATTGATCTGTGGAGTGAAACCTTTACTATCATTTTCAAAGTATGTGGTTTTTAATGTGGAGTACCTAAGTAATTAATAGACTACTTCTACTCATCTGGTTAAACATTAAGTGAGGGTACATAAAGGAGCAGTGCTTTCTCTGCTGTTGGGGCGGATAAGCAGTCTCAGAGGTACATTTTTTATTCCTCATACGTGGGATGACCAGAAGATCCAGAAGACAAACGGGCAGTATGTTGCGGTATTCTTGTCTTTGTGGTATAAATTTGGTGTTTGCAAAGTAACATACTATACATTGGCTAAAACAAATACAGACATAAACACTTCTTTCACCCTAGCTCCAGTACAGGATCAACATCGTGAGTCGAATCTGAGTAGTAATTCATGGTCATTGTAGGAAATTGGATTCATATTTGGGATGGGTGACCCTTGACCTCAAGGAATAACCACAACTCTTGTAAGGGTGAATCCTTAAATTCTCTAAATTAATCAGCATCCCACTCCCTGGTAGCTATGGCACAGAGCAGACAGGCTTAACTTAGGGCAATGTGTAATTTATTTACGTTGTTCCAAAAAGAAATGAAGGCAAAAAAACTTTGTAATAAAAATCTCAAACCACATTAAGAAAAGAAAAAGAAATAATTAACAAAAGGATGCCATATTGACAAAAATACAAGAAGGAGAAATGGGCACATGAATTTTTAAACATTTAGGTGAAAATAGTGCCAAAAAGTGCAAAGCGCCAATGGTAATAAATAGTCACGGTAAACCAGGATCTTGAAGCAATTTGCGACTGACTGCAATGTAGCCCTGGTCAAACACACCAAATGGATATGTCCTGGTGAAAGTCTGGAAGTCAAAAAGATTGAAAAAGTTTCAAAAGTCCTAATCCAAAAAGGGACATTGCTATCTCTCTGTGGGACACATTTGAAACTGCAGCTGTTGCCATGGAACTGCCAGTCAGATAGCTTCCACATGTTAGTCCCACTAAGGCTCTGGAGCTTTTGAGGTTTTTTCTTGAAAAAGTTTTAAAGTCCCAAAACCGAAAGGGAATGTGTAATTTTTTCAGGGATATCAGAGGCTTTCAGCAGGAAGCACGTCAAATTCAATCCGATGCTGTGGAACTGCGGTCAGGTACCTTTTGAAGTGAAGCCCTAGGTTCTGGAGCCAACGTTTTCAAAAGTTTCCAAACTTTCTGCTGGTGTCCAAGCAACAACAGGAGTACACTTCTAAGTCCCCCAGGGACTCGTGGTGGGGGGGTCAGAGGGGTGGGGGCGGATATCACTTAGAGACTCTCACAATGCCAGATGGAGCCCACCAGAAAAGTCCAATCCAAGTCCCAGTTGCCAATGGTCAGCTTTGAATTGTAAGAAAAAGTTTTCCTACAGATTGTTTTTTTATCCCTGTAGGCTCCCAGGAGCCAACTCACCCTTGGAGTCCACTTCTTTACCCTGGGTACAAGGGGAGCAGGTCCAGTCTTTCTAAGCTCCCATAATGAGCAAGTGTAGACAGAATGTGTGATACCAAGCTTTCAATCCATGTACATTTATATGTGGATTTATTTGATTTGTGGGGGGAATAATAGCGTACTGTGATATGCCTTGTGATGTTGATTCAACTTGTTAATAAAAAGAAATATTAAAAAAAGAAATCCGACTTTGCCATTGAATTGGATTGTAAAATTATTAAAATTGTGGTTTAATTGTTTTTCTAGCTGGTCCCTTTCCTGAGTTAGCAGTATTCTTATTTTATTCTGCACTCTGGTTTTCTCCAAAGGACAGCTAGGCCTGCCACAATGAAAAAAGCATCTTGGCCTTTACACCCTAGGGAGACAGTAATATTAATTTTCCACCTGTCGCACTTTTACATACTATACACTCTGCCTTGTGGGCCCCTAAGCCTGCATGGGGTGACTTACTACTGTTTAAAAGGAAGGTCTTTACTTGTCCAAAATGGTTATTTTGACCGGTAGCTCTGCAAATTTAATACTCCCAGAGTCAGGCTACATAGGGTAGGCTTTGTAGCCATTCTTGCACTGCCACTGTAGTGCATGTCACAGCAGGTCATACAGTACACCAGTGGCATTTAGCTTCCAGGTCATAGGTGTACCTTCCATACCATATACTGGTGGCTTACAGGCAACATAAATGTGTCATTCAGGACTAAGTTGATTTAACCATTTTTAAAGCGGGACACAGGCCCCTGACTCCTGGTTGGGAAGAGTTGAGTGCACAATGTTCTAAAAGCAGCAAAAAGGGTCGAGCAAAAGGCAAAACTATGGGGTGACCATGCACCAAAGGCAGATGTTTTACAATCCTTCATCAAGTAAGTTGGGCAAACAAGGATGTGGTCCGTCGGCTTAAACTGCCGACTTTGGTGCAGGAAACCAGGGTTCGAGCCTCGAGGTCGCGTCCACATCCTGTGATTCTGGGCAAATCACTTAATCTCCCAGTGCCTGAATATGTAATGTAAATACGGTGCTCATGTACAGTGCTCCAATACCTTCAGGTCGAGTTTGCGCTATATAAAAGATGCAACAAAAAAAAAAGACTGTGATAAATTATTTTAGACTAACCAAAAATCTTTAACTCTATATTAGATTCTTTAAGTCCAAAAGCTTGCAAATTATTCAGGCAGCTAGATGTTGTCAGGTGAAGACATATGAATAGTGGTGCTTGTAGTGTACAGGAACAGCCACATGTCAGAGCTACATATTAAATATACCAAAGTCAATGTTAACAGATCTGGAATAGGAAGGATCTAATTTAATCCGGGCCATATCCTTAAATCACAATGCAAAGCAAAGATGTTTCAACATAATTGTATTACCATGCACCACTTAAAAGTGGCTTTGTCAATCCTAAGTGCAATAAATAACAAATGTCAGCAGAGAGCATTTAACTCACTGAATGGTATATTGTTTGCGGTCTGAATGACCCTTCACACAACCAAGCAGTACAAGAGCTGATGCATGATATTTACAATGTTGCAATGTTACTCACCAGGAGAAGAAATCTGATGGTCAAAATTGAAGAAAAGGTGTGCACCCTTCCTAATAAATACCCTGTCTCTCAACAAACATATATATGAAATTCAAAGATTCACATTTTGTCACAGAAGAACAGCTGCTTTGACTGATAGGAAGAGATTGCCACCAAACAAGAGAATACAAAGAGAAAATATTTATTAGAATTAAACATGGCAAGATGTTAGAAAGTTGGCATCCTTCCTAACAGTTCTTGGGCACTGCTACATAGCTGCTCATGTTCAATTTCAGACTTCTGTATTGTAAAACAAAATGAGTGCTAAGGACAGGTCTTGATACCTTTACCACCTTTGTGGCCAGTGCAAGGCCCATCCTCATAGTTAGCAAAAGAGTATGTTCCTGCAATGGAAAACAGGCATGCCAATAGACATCAGTGCTTCCAGAACCTGCATGGAGCCTGAGCATGGTGAGCCAGTTGAGTGGGGTATTGACTTGTATCACTGCAGAACTTCTCTTACCACACATGGAACAGCAGGGGTTGGATCCAAGCATAGATATGGGTGGGCTTTCCCAAAATGGTGTACCACTAATTCATTCCAGAATACTAATGTAGTTCACTCCTCCCTGATGGCTCATCTAGAGGGCCACAGGTCAGCAATAGATAAAAAAGAATAATGTGAATTCCTACAAGTGCCAAATAGGAAAGAGTATATAGAGATTATATTGTGGAGTTAAAATCTACAGACAGTCAGTGTGCAATACAATTCCTAAAAACCAAATTGGGTCATAAATAGAATTTAGCTGAAGCGTTGGAACAAGACTCTGATTTACGACCACCATAGAGCAGGCCTACACCATTTAGTACTCACATATCACATATCACTAAGGTGGTGGTCTCTAACTAGTGCCCCCCGTTCCTGCACCCTCTTTGTCCCCTCTTTCCTCATAGTTACCATAAATCTTTGGGATCCTTCCGGGTGGCTTAGGGCTCTCCCCCCCATAGCGACAATATGCAAACCCCCTAATAACTGATCATACAAATCTCCTGGAATCACACCCTGAAGGACTGCTCCGACCATGCCATCATTACTTTCATTCGGCACCTCTGTTCATCGATGTCACACACCAGATATCCTTGTGTAAGATGACCAAAGCTGTACTTGTATTTCCTTCTTGTCATGCACACAAATCTTTGAATTAAGAGCATTTAAAAACAAATGAATTTAGCTGAGGAGGTACAGTAGTGATGGCTTCAGGAACAAGCAGACACCTCAATGCGAATGTGAGCTGGTGGGATAATGAATGTTCTGTTTCTACTGATAGTCACAGTGTGCGGGTTGCACCATATAGTCACAAGGAGTGGGTTCCTCGCTTACAGTCATTGGAGAAAAGACACATAAAAGAATGCCACCACCTGCACAGTTATTCAAAGAATACTCAAAGTAAACAGTACTGTAGAGGATGTCAAGATAATCAATTATTACAAAATTGCACCCGGAAGCAGCCAAGATTAAGCAATGTCCTCATTTGATCTCAAGTAACAGAGGACTAGTGTATCATGAAACGTCTCCAATTCCAGTTGATATTTCTGTATTTACAAATGGAGAGGTTAGAGAAAGAAAGAGTGCGCATTTTGATTAGAAGGTGTTCTTGAGTTCTTGATGCCTCTGTTGCAAATGTTATCTTTAATTTCCTCATCTTTTCTTCAGAATTGGGTTTTCTTTAGATTGAACTAAGCTCTTAAAAAAAAATTGGAATCGGAGTCACCACTGGTTGATCAGTGGAGGTTGAAAGATGGAAATGTGTAATATATATATACACACACACACATGCACATGCATATATATATATATATATATATATATATATATATATATATATATATTCACTGAAAAAAAACATAGGTTTCAGAGACGTTATAGTTAGAAATTAGCATTTAAAAAACCTTAGAAATTCACAGAAAAAAACATAGTTTTAAGGGGTGTTATAGTTAGCTGGCCATTTCACTCATACAAAACTATAGAAATTCCTCCGTTATAGTTAGTTCTGCTAACTATAACACGCGCGCCCGCAATGCACTGCTGATGATGTCACATATTGCATCATTCATGACATGGTCAGTGACATCACTGATGACATCTCAAATGACATCACTGATGACATCACTGATGACATCATCCACGTGACAATCCGATACACCTCTTCTTACACTAGTATAACCTTTCATCACTCACTATAAAATACAGAGTACCATATTTGAAACCATTGACACACCAGTACCAGTTACTACATACCCACTCACTGATTCCTAAGTCTACACACACAACTCCACATTCAACAACAGAATCATTTATACATGCAGTTACTAATTAAGAGAACACTATCAAATGCAATTATACACATATATAGACATTGACACATCAGCAGTCATCTTTGTCGGTTATGCAGTCATCCTACTGACTCATGAAAAAAAATTAATCACACTTACATTTACTCACTTACACAATTATCCAACAACACCTAATTTATTCAAACACATAGTAACTCATAGTTAATATGTTAAAAAATCACCATTACAATTATACACTCATTCATATAGTTACTCTCACAATCACTGACTTACACATACTTATTTATATACACCAACTCTCACATACAATGCCTTTTATTTTTTTACTTTATTGAAGATGTACAACTAAAACATATATTCGCTTATCAACACACAAATAAATACACTCAGTCACCCAAACAACTGTTTCCACATGCACTCTTAAACATATATACCTAGTCAATCAACCATTCACACATCTATGCATAGAGTTACACACACCCCATCCAACCACACACAAACTCAGTGGCCCATACAAATACTCGCCCAACTAATCAATAACTAATATACACACTCATGTAGTTAGTGACCAACTGATGCAGCATGTTATACAACAACAGTTGTATAACATGCACACATAGTTTAGTTACTAATCCATGTATTAAGTGAGACACTTTTAATTACTCACTTAAACAGACAGTCAGACAGCTACTACATCCTCCATCCAGACAGTTATATATCCACTCAATCTTCAATACAGATATGGTATATATATATAATACATATTTAAATTTCAAACTAAACCACATTCACTGGATGATGTCATCAGTGATGTCACTGACCATATCATGAATGATGCAATATGTGACATCATCAGCAGTGCATTGCGGGCGCGCGAGTTATAGTTAGCAGAACTAACTATAAAGGAGGAATTTCTATGGTTTTGTACGAGTGAAATGGCCAGCTAACTATAACACTCCAGAAACCTATGTTTTTTTCTGTGAATTTCTAAGGTTTTTTAAATGCTAATTTCTAACTATAACGTCTCTGAAACCTATGGTTTTTTCAGTGAATATATATATATATCACTTAAAAAACCATAGGTTTCACACATGTTATAGTTAGCTGGGCATTTCACTCGTGAAAAACCAATGAAATTCCCCCGTTATAGTTAGTGCAGGCAACTATAACTCACGCGACCGCAATCCTCTGCTGATGACGTCAGATATTACATCACTGTATTTAGACACTTATTTACCCATGTCTTCTTCCATTAATTTTTAGCTATACATATATTACAAATATTTTTTTTTTAGAAAGACACATATGTCATCAGTGATGTAATATCTGACGTCATCAGCAGAGGATTGTGGTCGCGTGAGTTATAGTTGCCTGCACTAACTATAACGGGGGAATTTCATTGGTTTTTCACGAGTGAAATGCCCAGCTAACTATAACATGTGTGAAACCTATGGTTTTTTAAGTGAATTTGCACGGTTTTTTAAATGCTAATTCCTAACTATAACGTGTGTGAAACCTATGGTTTTTTCAGTGAATTTGTACGTTTTTTTAAATGTTAAGTTATGTATTTTTTTTTTAAGGTTTTTCACCGTGCGCGTACCGTACGCGCACGGTGCGCTTCGCACACCGTGCGCCCACGTTACGCAGTTCACGGAATTTTTCTGTTTCCACCGTACGCGCACGCTACGCGTACTCCGCGATTTTTCGCAAAAAAATTAAAGGAAATTTTCGCCCTTGGGGGTCCTTCTGGGACCCCCTGACTGAGGCTAGGGGGTCAGGAACTGTCCACCCTGCCCCCTTTTCACGTTCTCCACCTTTGTTTTTCACCCCCTCAGACTGCGAGAGACAAAATGGCGGCCGACACTTCCTGGTTTCGACCGATTCGAATGTTTACTAAGATCTAACAACCAATCAGAATCGCGCTCGCGCACGGCAGCGTGCGCGTACGGTAAGTTTTACCGTACGCGCACAGTGCGCGCTTATAGATATATATATGCTTTTAAATGCTATTTTCTCAGGAAATACTGAACAGATTTACACCAGACCTGCAAAAGGCACATCCCTGACCTGAGGATTACCTCTCTGCCAAATTTCAAGTAATTCTGTTCAGCCGTTCGGGCTGTAGCTTGGACTAAAGGTCCTATGGAAAAATGCATGGGGAAAACGCGTTTTGGGACCCCCTCTTTTTCTCAGCCCCCGCTTGACGAATCCCCCCGAGACTTTCAGGGAAGGAGCGGAGCGGAGCGCCCCACCTATTTTGAACATTTTGCGAGGATTCGTCAATCGGCGCCAAAGTTATTCCAAATAGAATGTTGCGGATTTCCTATGGAAACACGATCCTAACTATAACTATCTACTGGCGACCGCTAGTAGATAATAAGTATATATATATATATATATATATATATATATATTACCTACTGGCGGTCGCCAGTAGGTAGTTATAGTTAGGACCCCTTTTCCATAGGAAATCCGCAACATTCTATTTTGAATAACTTTGGCGCCGGTCGTTGAATCCTCGCGAATTTCTCAAAATAGGTGGGGCGCTACGCTCCGCTCCTACCCTGAAAGTCTCGGGGGGATTCGTCAAGCGGGGGCTGAGATAAAAGGGGGGTCCCAAAACGCGTTTTTCCCATGCATTTTTCCATAGGACCTTTAGACAGAGCTACAGCCCGAACGGCTGAACAGAATTACTAGAAATTTGGCAGAGAGGTAGTCCCTATGTCAAGGAAGTGCCTTTTGTAGGTTTGGTGTAAATCTGTTCAGTAGATTCTGAGAAAATAGCCTTTAAATCAATATATATATCTGAGCCCGCTTACGGTACGCTTACCGTACGCTTACCGTACGCGTACGGTGGCGTGCGCGAGCGCGATTCTGATTGGCTCTTAGATCTTAGTAAACATTCGAATCGGCCGAAACCAGGAAGCGGCGTCCGCCATTTTGTCTCTCGCACTGAGTGTTATTTATCAAACATGATGCCAAAAAACATGTTACGGGGCTGTTTTGACAACTCCCTCCCACATAGTCATGTTGAGGGAGTCCCCAAACATCCCCCAAGAGCAAAAACGGTTTTATTTTTTTTTCGGCAATTTCGCCGAGTACGCTTACCGTACGCTTACCGTAAGCGTACGGTAAAAAATAGAAATAAAAAAAACACTATCCACACTTACCCCACCCCCTGTGCTTTTGGTGGCCGTAGGCCACTAAATGTACAGGGCTTATTACATCAGTAAAAAAACTATATTTTGGCAACATGAAATTATAAAATCGAAATAAAAAAAACACTATCCACATTGACCCCACCCCCTGTGCTTTTGGTGGCCGAAGGCCACCAAATGTACAGGGCTTATTAAAGTTGATAAAAACCGTGCACGGAACGCACTGCGTTAAGTGGGCGCGCACGCCTCGAATGGCGTAAAGTAACTTAGCATTTAAAAAACCGTACAAATTCACTGAAAAAACCATAGGTTTCACACACGTTATAGTTAGGAATTAGCATTTAAAAATCCTTGCAAATTCACTGAAAAAACCATAGGTTTCACACATGTTATAGTTAGCGGAAATTTTACTGATAAAAAACCAATGAAATTGCCCCGTTATAGTTAGTGCTGGCAACTATAACTCACGCGACCGCAATCTTCTGCTGATGACATATGTGTCTTTATAAAAAAAAATATTTGTAATATATGTATAGCTAAAAATGTATGGAAGAAGACATGGGCAAATAAGTGTCTAAATACAGTATTAGCATCAGCAGAGGATTGCGGTCGCGTGAGTTATAGTTGCCAGCACTAACTATAACGGGGCAATTTCATTGGTTTTTTATCAGTAAAATTTCCGCTAACTATAACATGTGTGAAACCTATGGTTTTTTCAGTGAATATATATATATATATATATATATATATATATATATATATATATATATATATTCACTGAAAAAAACATAGGTTTCAGGGGCGTTATAGTTAGCTGAACTTTTCACTCGTACAAAACCATTGAAATTCCCCCGTTATAGTTAGTTCAGCTAACTATAACTCGCGCGCCCGCAATGCACTGCTGATGATGTCACATATTACATCACTGATGACATGGTCAGTGACATCACTCATGACATCACTGATGACATCAAACAAGAAATCAAAGCTGTTCCTTAAAGCTGATGAGACGGACCAGGAGAGTATGCAGGTGGCCGATGTGTGTAGCACTTAGTCGGATATAGGAGCCCTCATACAACCGTCTTGGTGTCGTGAATCACGCACCCTTTGGGATGTGAAGCGTCATCATCGGGCTGCTCCTGCGTTGCGCCGGCTGGTGCAATGCTCAACGGGCTCTTTTGAGGAGCGCTTTTATGGAGATCTTTTATCCGGTCAGCCGTTAGGTGATTGAGGGTAAGGGGCTCTATTGTAATGTAGATGAAAGGGTAAGTGAGAACGTTAAAATAGGTAGGGGAGTGCCAACTTAATCAGTTTATTCTGGGGCCTTCTTACCTAATTAAAAACTGTGTGAGGTGAAGTGTGGGTGCCTAGAGTTATGTGCTAGGTAGTCAACACTGCCTCATCTAGGGTCAACATGTTTCTCGCCCTGTCTGAGAACTACTCTGGCGATTCATCAGGACCTATAGGATTCTATCTACATGTGAGCTGTATAACAAATATTAAAACAGCATTTTGTTAAGGAGATTACCTGCAACTCGGTCTACCTGTGGAAAAGAAGACCAATATGATTAAAGAGAGCCAATCATAAATTGTTACGGTTATAAGGTGCGTCTCATAAGCCAAGAATGTGCAACTATAGTGGTGGTGCACGCTAAGCGTGGTGATAAAAACACAATAAAACCATGTGATGTGAACACTCCACAGTGTGTCATTGGGTTCCAAATAGCCTTGTATAGTATCATAAGAACGTGCTGTGTGCACTTACCCTATTAAATTCATAGGTTAGCGTGCTGCAGTTCCTGGTAGAAGACGCAAGGAGTTCCTTGCGTTCTGTAATTGTATATAGACATGGTTGCTAACAGAATGGTATATTGAAAGTTAAAAACTCCAGGGTAATATAAACCCCTTCTCTTGATTTAAAAATTATTATAATTACAACATATCTCAGGCTCCCCGCATTTGGCTGTTGTAAATCGGGCATTCAAAACAAGGATTAGTTAAAGTATGAAACCTAATCTTAGTGGAACATAGAACACTCTATCTGGTAAAGGAACTAGTCAGCGAAGCTTATAACTCAGAGAAGTCCCCATGAAACCTAATCTTAGTGGAACATAGAACACTCTATCTGGTAAAGGAACTTGTCAGCGAAGCTTATATCTCAGAGAAGTCCCCATGGACTAAATAAAGTTAGAAACCTCATCTTAATGGAAAGGCGAACTCGCTATCTGGTAAAGAGTCTAGTCAGCGAGGCTATTAACTCAAAACAGTCCCCATTCAAAGTCTTTATGCCTCAGTCTATCCATGTAGTACGTGTCGAAGTGACAGCCCGCTAAAGATATAATTAAATCGAAGGCATGCGAGTACTTACTGACGCGCCGAGTCCGCGTCTCCAGGCGACCTACCCCGCTCTACCAGGACTGGGAGGTGCAGTATCGTGTATCGCGGGGACTCAAATAGGAAGTGCTCCTATGTTGGAAGGCGGGAATGGGCGTGACCGTGTGGCGTTGTTTTGGTGAACGCTACGGTACATCTTGGGCGCCATCTTGAGTGAGTATTAATGTACCGGCGCATTCAGACCAGAGCAAGGACAAGAACCGATGTTATATCGTTGACGCACTCGCTGTTGTATGTGTTGCTATGGTGGAGTTGGCACTGCAATTACATAGCCCGTTTGAGATAATATAGTGCGGAAATAGAGTGTGGTTTAAAAAGAGTGCACGCACCCTTAGTCCTAATGAGATCATCTAGGAGAGAGGAAGAACCATTGACGTGAGAAGGGCACCTCAGATTGGTGTATGAGATGTGAAGTCAATGCGGTTGGTGTAATGGGGTCATAAGGCACTGGTTGCCAATATAGTAGTTTGGGTGTTTGATCAAGGTGGTTTGAGGGATGACCATGGGATTGCTTCATTAAGGCCTGTGGTGTGAGACCCCAATCTGTACACCCACCTTTGTTCTTTCACAAATAGTGCATCTTTGGTGATATTGGGGCAAGATCACTGATGACATCTCAAATGACATCACTCATGACATCATCCAGTGAATGTGTGTTTTTCTGAAAATTACATATGTTTTATATATGTATATCTCAAGGTTGATGGAAGAATAAAGGGGTATATAAGTGTCTAAATGGATGATTTGTTTTTGAAAAATTGATTGTATAACTGACTGATTAAGTGTATCTTAGTGAATACATGGTTTAGTGAGTAATGTTTAAATGTGTAAATATCTGTATCAGTCTCTCACTTTGTGTATAAGTGGCTGCATGGGTTGGTGAGTAGCTACATGAGTGTCTATATAGGTTATTAGTTGGTTTTTTGAGTATCAGTATGAGTGTCTGAGTGTCTGTATGGTTCGGTGGGGGGTATTACGTAGTGCATAGGTGCATGAAGGAGTGACTCACTGTTTGTATGTGTTGAAGACAGCATGTGTGCAGGACTGTATGGGTGGATGAGTGTGTGCATGGGTGTGTTAGTGAGTGATAGACTGTCTCAATAGTGTCTTTATGAGTAAGTACATATGTTTTAAATTAGTATATGTGACTATTGGTGTATATAAGTGAGTATATGTGAGAGTGAGAGATTGAAAGAGTTCCTGTATGAATAAGTATGTGTTTCTATAAGTGATTGTTTAAAAGACTAAGTATGTGTAAGTTTCTGTAGAAGTAAGTGTGGTGGTGTGTGTATAACTGTATATGCAAGTAAATGGATGTTTGATTCTTTATTAGCATGAGTGACTATGTGTGTGAGTAACTCTATGGATGAGTGGCGTTGTGTAACAGGATGTATAGGTGTGTGAGTACATATGATGAGTGAGTACATGTATGAGTGACTGTATAGGACTGTTGGTGAATGAGTGGATGTGTATGTGGATCTTAGAATTACTGAATAGGTTGTTGTAACTGGTATTGGTATGTCCATTGTTTTGAACATTGTAGTTTATATTTTTGAATGTGTGTATCAAAGGTTATATTAGGGGAAGAGGAGGTCTGCCACTCTATCACAAGGATGATGTCATCAGTGATGTCATTAGTGATGTAATTTGAAATGTCATCAGTGATGTCATGAGTGATGTCACTAACCATGTCATGAGTGATGTCATATGTGACGTCATCAGCAGTGCATTGCGGGCGCACGAGTTATAGTTAGTTGAACTAACTATAACAGGGGAATTTCAATGGTTTTGTACGAGTGAAAAGTCCAGCTAACTATTACGCCCCTGAAACCTATGGTTTTTTCAGTGAATATATATATATATATATATATATATATATATATATTACCTACTGGCAGTCGCCAGTAGGTAGTTATAGTTAGGACCTATTTTCCATAGGTAATCCGCAACATTCTATTTGGAATAACATTGGCGTCGATTGATGAATCTTCACGAAAGTTTCCAAAATTTTGGCCAGCTCTGGTCCGCTCCTATCCTGATTCGTAAAGCGGGGACCGAGAAAAAAAGGGGGGTCCCAAAACACATTTTCCCCATGCATTTTCCCATAGGACCTGTTGACGCAGTTACAGCCCGAAGTGCTGAACGGAATTACACCAAATTTGGCAAAGAGGTAGTCCTCAGTTCAGACTCGTGCCTTTTGCTTAAATGGTGTAAATCCGTTCAGTAGTTCCTGAAAAAATCAAAAGTAAAATGCCATATATATCTGGGCGGAGCCTAACCACACATCTCATCGTGAGATCTGATTGGCTGTCAACACTTCATCCAAGAAGTGTTGGCAGCCATCTTGGGACCAATATACATGATAGCACCTCATTAAAAAGCATTGCAGTTAATAGAAGGTTTAAAGACTTTAGTTACATTATAAATCATTTGTTGATGGTACCATACTCATTTTGGGAATTGTGGTGTGATCTAAAGTGATTTTACCATGTGAAAAAGCCTTCTGCTGTGATATCATGAATCATGCTTGAGAGAAAACAATTTTCTCATGCTTTTCCCACAGAGGTTTGGAAGGTGATCTATCAGCTAAACTGAGAGCATGTTTTCTGTAAATTCACATTATCTTTCTCAGTCATGTGAGAATGAAGTCTGACATTCTCAGTAAAACATGTACATCCAACAAGGGCAGAGACTGTCAGTTGATTCCTTTGTCTTCTACTGCAGCTTCCCAGAGTGTTCTAAAGAACAACTAGAGCGCTAACAGTCCTACTTATGACAAACGTATGGCACACCTGAAGCCATCTTGGTTGGAATAAAGTGGTATCTCTTAAAACATTTAATTTAAAAAGGAACAAAATGAGGGGGTTCATTTTGCCATAGAAAGTATGATTAGTGCTGCAGAAAGAAAAATTAGGGCACATTTTGAGTACTTCTCAAATCCTCTTCTATTTCATTAATAAATTCTGACATGCAGACTGAAACATGCACTTTCAATCCCAGCAGCAGACTTCCCTGGTGAGCAGTAGTTTTACTACAGTGATCTAATGAGCAACTAGAGTGCTAACATTCAGAATTTATGGCAAATGTGTGACACATCTGAATGCCTTCTTGATGGAACCAAAATAAAAAACTGAAAGTATTCCCACTGAGGAGACTGCAGTAAATGAAGAAATTAGGAAAGTTCATAACAAATAAATCTGCCAAGATGGCCACCAGAGACAAAAGAGCCCAAATGTAGCCCAAATATCACCCAGATGTAACCCAAGTATAGCCCAATGACAGAATGTCCCAGAGTGTTCTTAAGAACAACTAGAGCGCTTACAGTCTTACTTATGACAAAAGTATGGCACACCTGAAGCCATCTTGATTGGAATAAACTGGTAACACTTAAAACATTTAATTTAAAAAGGAACACAATGAGGGGGTTCATTTAGCCATAGAAATTATGATTAGTGCTGAAGAAAGAAAAATTAGGGCAAATTTTGAGTGACTTCTCAAATCCTCTTCTATTTCATTAAACAAATCTGATATGCAGACTGAAACATGCACTTTTAATACCAGCAGCAGACTTCCGTGGTGAGCAGTAGCTTTACTACAGTGATCTAATGAGCAGCTAGACTGCTAACATTCAGAATTTATGGCAAATGTGTGACATATCTGAATACCTTCTTGATGGAATCAAAGTGAAAAACTGAACGCATTTCCTACTGAGGAGACTGCAGTAAATGAGGAAATTAGGAAACTTCATAACAAATAAATCTCCCAAGATGGCCACCAGAGACAAAAGAGCTCAAATGCAGCACAAATATCACCCAGATGTAGCCCACATGTAGCCCAATGACAGAAGTGTGCAAAACACTTATTTTTTGTGCATTTGCAGTTTTATATAGTGCAGACTTGTCAGGTATTGGAGTGCTTTACATGAGCATTGGTTACATCACACAAGATCAAATTCATTTTGGTTGTAGACATGGGGAGATTAAGTGATTTGACCAGAATCACAGAATCTTGAGCTGAAGCAGAAACTACAACCTGGTTCCCCAGTTGCAAAGTCTGCAGCTCTGGAAGTAACACCACATCCTCTCCCCTAGGTGCAACATTTAATCAAGTAGTCAACTGGATAAAAAAACATAAAGATTACAAATAATTTAAAAGTTCTTTGTCGCTATTTGAAAACTCAGAAAATATGTCCTCATTTTAGTTTTTTAGAGCACTAACCATAATTTTGATGCAAATAAGACCCTCTCATATATGTAATTTCTAAAGGAAATACTCTAGGTATTACAGTTTTGATTACATCAAGATGACATCAGGCGTTCCACACTTTTGTAATAAATATAGAATGTTAGCAATCTAGTTGTTCATTGGGATACTGTTGAGAGGCAGAGGCCAGGGGCACGGACTCTGAAAATTGAAGGCAGGTAGGAGAGTGCAGAGGCAACAATTTGACCACACTGGGCAGGCAGGAAGGGCAGTGGCAGCACAACAGACTATGGAGGGCAGTGGAAAGGGGGGCAGGGACAACAAACCAACAATACAGGACTGGCAAGAGAGGCTGTGGCAATATAATAGACCATTGTGGGCAGAAGGAAGAGGCAGTGGTAGTACATCCATACATGCCAACAGACCCGTTTCAGCCAGGAAACATCCAATGTTTTTAAGCTCAAATGGGCTTTATTTGATCTGTCTCCTGTCTACAATCTCCTCTTTTTCAATGTAACTCAAAGGGGAAAATCAATACCCGTTTTTTTTCAAAATCTCCCTCTTACCAAGTTCAAAATATTCGCAAGTATGGTACATTGGATCATGGTAGGCAGGAGGAATTGGGGTAGGGACATGGACTCGGATAACAGAGGACAGGAGGGACATGGAGAGGTGCACCAAACTGACCCTTCAGGGCAAGCATCAGGGTTTGCAGCAGCACAATACACCACACAGCGCATGCGGGACGGGAGTGCAGCACAACAATTCATAGAAAGCAATAGGGAGGGGACAGGACCATGCACATGGACAGCAGAGAACAGAGGGGAAAGAGGCAATGATAGCTAGCTGACCATAATGGACAGGCAGGAGAGAAAGCTGCAGCATAACAGACCATAACGGGCAGGAGGGACGGATCAGGGGCATTACAATGGAACAGACAAGCCAGGAGGGAGGGAATAGGGGTCTGCACATGGAAACAGAGGGCTGGGGGCAAGGGGGCAGGGCAGGCGCAGCAAGATGACCATGTAGGTCAGGCAGGATGGGCACAAGAAACAAGACACACCATGGAGAGCAACAATGAGACTATGATGGCATACACACAGACCATGGAGGGAAGGTGGGAGGGGGTCAGGGCAGCTAGCTGACCACACAGGGAAGGTGGGAGGGGCCATGGCAGCACAGAAGACCATGCATGGCAAGCGGGAGGGTTAGTGGCAGCACAATGGCTATGATGGGCAAGAAGGAGGGTGCAGGGGCATGCACAAAGGACCATGGAGGATAGAAGGGAGGGTCAGGATCTGGGCACAGACAAGAGAGTTCAGGGGAAGGGGCCTCACAACAGACCGTGCGGGGCAGGCAGGAGGAGCAGTTCAGCACAACAGACCAGGGAGGGCAGAAGGGTGTGGCAGTAAAATGGACCATGGAGGACAGGAGGAAGGGGATAGGGGCATGGCATGTGGACAGGCAGGGTGGAGGTGGCAGGGACAGGTTACAGTCATCTGACAATGCTAGGCAGGTGGGAGGGGAGTGGCAGCTCAACAGAACACTCAGAGTAGATAGGAGTGGCAGGTCCATGGAACATGGTGGGCAAAAAGGATGGAGCAGGGGCATGCACAAATACATCGGAGTGCAGGGGGAAGGAGAATAGGGGCAGCAAGCTAAGCACAGAGGCTAAGCAGGAGGTCAATGATGGGCCATAGAATTGGGCAATGGAGGGCAGGAGGAGTGGACTGGTACATCATGCTAAATGGAGGGCAGTGGCAGCACATCAGACCATAGATTTAGGAAACAGATTCAAAAACATAATCAGCGATACTCTTGAACCCAGAATTAATTAGAGCCTAAATACTTTTTATTAAACATTTTATTTTTATGATTTTGTAGAAAAAAGTATATATATATTTAGAATTTCATATTTAGATTTGCTATTCATATAAGGATTGATCACATTTCTTTAATTGATTATATATGTGTAAATTGTCTGACACAGATAACATGGGAAGTCTCCTCAATGTGAACATCAGTATATAAATTACACATTTGACATGACAATATTCAAAGACTGCTGAGCAAAAGGTTGAGTGTTACTATGGCCTTAGGATGTATCCACAATCCTACGCGCGTTTCGGCATGTGCCTTCATCAGGGGGCCATACAATATGTTCACCAGTACGTCCAAACGGATGGAGTATGCAGTCTAGCTATGAAATTTCTAAAGGTACGATAAACGTGGTATTCCATATAGATTCAGTCTGGATAGACTACGACCCATACGATTGTAATCGGAAGAATCCAACTCTCGGAGTTTCATATAGGAAGGAGAAGGAAATTGCATACGGAGGTTTGGATGTATATCCGAGCTATATCTAGAAGTGCTTCGTTATTTGGCACAGTAATGTAGAGATAACGTTCTCCAGTAGCATCGGTAGACGAACACACGTCTAATTCGTGAAAGTCTGGGGATATATTACAGCGCGACCCAGATAACGTTCTCCAGTAGCATCGGTAGACGAACACACGTCTAATTCGTGAAAGTTTGGGGATATATTACAGCGCGACCCAGAGAATCGTCATTGTGAACGGAGGTGTCGCCGATACGATGCCTTGCTGCTCACGCTTCGCCGGTCGGATAAGTATGCCAAATAACGAAGCACTTCTAGATATAGCTCGGATATACATCCAAACCTCCGTATGCAATTTCCTATAGATATAGTATATGGTATAAACTATGCACCAAAAAGTGTGATATAAGATGAACCGGGGCGTGAAATATAATATGCAATACATTGTGCGCAATGACAGATTCATTGGAGAGCACGAGATAGCACAGGCTCTAGCGCGTGCTATGCGATATGCGCCTTGGAGTGTAATATGCACAGGGCAGTGTTGTGTAACCTAACTAGTCTCTAAAGTTGTAATATAAAATATGTGCTGGGGAGTGTAACGTTGCATATGCACTGTGACAAAGATATGGATCCCCTATTGTAATATGTATGGCATAGCGCTGTGCGTTATAACATAGACATCGAGGAAGGCACGTTAGATGGGGCAATATAACCCGTGCGAAGGCAAGTGTAGCATGACATATTCACGGGGTTGTGTTACAGTGCACATGGGCTAGAAAGTGTCATAGCATACGCACTAGCTGGTGGAATACAACACAGAGGTGTGAGGCTCTCGGCGGGCACTGGTGGGTGTAACACAGCATTGGGCTCAGCCAGGAGCACACTGTGACTCTCAAGTGAGGTTCGTCTCCTTTCCAGAGAGTAAAATAAAAAGTATTACACATCCGGCGGTGGATGTGTATTTTATTAACCGTGAGAGGGGTTTCTTGCATAGTTTGGTCGAATTTTTGTCGCATCCCCTTTGAATGGCTTGGTGTGCATGTATATTAAATGTGCTCGTCAATAGCTACCCATGTTTGTATAAATAAACAACAAGGGTGTCTACTTGGAGAGTACCCACCGGCCGGGGCGCCGGGATTAGGCACGGTAGGGCGTCAGACACGTCAGAGCTTCACTAGCTGTGTAAATACATTCCATGTGGATTCATTCTATGCATAGTCGCCTTTTAATGAATATCACGCAAATCGTCATGGTGATAGGTACGTACGGTTTGTCCAGCATGTCCTAGGTGTTTCTATAAATATATATATTTTTTTAAATAATAAAAAACAAAGGCCGGCCCCGGGGGATGGGGTCCCCGGGGCCATAAGTGGCCTGAGGAGGGGGGCAACGCAGCCCCCTCCTAAAGAATTTTTTTTAAAAAGGCCATGACCCGGGGGGTTGGAGTCCCCGGGGCTGATTAAGGCCTTGGGAGGGCCAAATTAATTTTTTTCAACAAAACAAATTAGGGTGCAGGCCCTGGGGGATGGGGTCGCCAGGGCCGGTAAATAAGAAAAAGAAGGGGGGCCACACAGCCCTCCTTCTTAAAAAAATAAAATAAATAAAAAACCGGCATCGCGCCGGAGGCCACGCCCCCTCCTTGTAGCACTCTGCAAACGCGCCCCCTGGCCAGTTGTAAGTTGGGGAATTAATTCCCCTTCAATAATGAGGGTCCCCGAGGGCCAACTAGCCCAACAGGTATCTCCAGTATGCGCCAGGGAGCAGCTCTGTGGCACTTACTGGCGGTACCTAGTGGGCTAGTTGGACCCTAGTGATCCTCAGGATTCAAATGAACTTAATCTCCCAACTAAAAACGGCCACAGGGCGTGTTTACACGGTGGTGAAGGGAGGGGACGGGGCCTGAGTTAACGTGTGCAAACAAGCCCTGTGGCGCATTTCAAGTTGGGGAAATAATTCCCCTTCAATCCTGAGGGACCCTGGGACCCACCTAGCCCACCAGGTGCTTCCAGGAAGCGCCACTGCACTGCGTTGCAGAGAGGTGGTCTAGGCCGTGCCCCTTTTTACATCTCTCTGCAACACTGCTCTGTGGCACTTACTGGAGGTACCTAGTGGTCTAGTTGGACCCTAGGGACCCTCAGGATTCAAGGGGACTTAATCTCCTAACTTAAAACGGCCACAGGGTGTGTTTACACAGTGGGGAAGTGAGGGGACGGGGCCTGAGGTGACGTGTGCAAACACGCCCTGTGGCACGTTTTAAGAGGTAGTTTTAATCCCCTGCCCTATTATATACTAGGGGCTTACAGAGGCGGTCATGCTGATCACAGGGGGACCCCAACACATAGTGTTCCCTAGTGTATGTGGGTGTTTTCACTGTGTTCTGAGTGTCTTTTAACATAGCACTGGCTCTAGGACTGGTTAGTCAGACTCAGTTACCACCAGTATCCGTCTGAAAAAGTTGAGGGTGCAGGATGATTTTGCAACAAGGCTTCTTTCTGCTCTTCTGTTTGTTCTTTCTGCACGTTATCCTTCTTCCTGCACTTTTCTTCGTCTTTGAGGACTTCTGTTGCTTCTTTCTGCATTTCTTTTTTTTCTTTCTGTGCGTTTTTTCTTCTTTCTTCACATGTCCTATCTCTGTAGGCATAGTTAGAAATTAGCATTTAAAAAAACCTTTAAAATTCACTGAAAAAACCATAGGTTTCAGGCACGTTATAGTTAGGAATTAGCATTTAAAAAATCTTAGAAATTCACTGAAAAAACCATAGGTTTCAGGGGCGTTATAGTTAGCTGGACTTTTCACTCGTACAAAACCATTGAAATTCCCCCGTTATAGTTAGTTCAGCTCACTATAACCTGCGCGCCCGCAATGCACTGCTGATGACGTCACATATTACATCACTCATGACATGGTCAGTGACATCACTCATGACATCACTGATGACATCTCAAATGACATCACTGATGACATCATCCTTGTGATAGAGTGGCAGACCTCCTCTCCCCCTAATATAACCTTTGATACACACATTCAAAAATAGAAACTAAAATTTTCAAAACAATGGACATACCAATATCAGTTACAACAACCTATTCAGTAATTCTAAGATCCACATACACATCCACTCATTCACCAACAGTCCTACACAGTCACTCATACATCTACTCACTCATCATATGTACTCATACACCTATACATCCTGTTACACAACGCCACTCATCCATAGAGTTACTCACACACATAGTCACTCATGCTAATAAAGAATCAAACATCCATTTTCTTGCATATACAGTTATACACACACCACCACACTTACTTTTACAGAAACTTACACATACTTAGGGCCCCATGTAGGTAGCATACCAGTTACCACTTCTAAAATACCGAACGATACCGAATCGGTATTTTAGAAGTGGTAACTCGTATGTAGGTAATGAGTCGGTATTTTTTACCGATTCGTTACTATTCGGTAATTACCGAATCGGTATTTACCGATTCGGTAATGAGGCATACCTTCCCATTGATGGGAAGGTATGCCTCATTACCGAATCGGTAAATACCGATTCGGTAATGGGGGGAACACATACAAGGGTGGCAGGGTGTCACATTGACACCCTGTTGCACCCCTGATTCGGCCATGTGTGCACATGTGGCACACATACATGCCCTAAGGGCATGTATGTATGCCACATTGCACACTGCTACGCGCGTAAAAATGCATTAACACATACATTAATTATTTACCACCAACTATAAATTGGTGGTAAATACCGACTCTTAAACACACACACACACTCCCCCTACATCTCGATTTTGGTTTCGGAATTTACCGAATCGGTAAAATTACCGATTCGGAAAAGTTACCGATTCGGTAACATTACCGATTCGGTATTATTACCGAATCGGTAATTTTACCGATTCGGTAAATTCCGAAACCAAAATTCGTCCCCCTACATACCAATAGCCAAAATACCGGTCGGTAACGGTATAATTACCGAAAATCGGCCGTTACCGACCGGTATTTGGCTACCTACATGAGGCCCAAAGTCTTTTAAACAATCACTTATAGAAACACATACTTATTCATACAGGAACTCTTTCAATCTCTCACTCTCACATATACTCACTTATATACACCAATAGTCACATATACTAGTTTAAAACATATGTAGTTACTCATAAAGACACTATTGAGACAGTCATTCACTCACTAACACACCCATGCACACACTCATCCACCCATACAGTCCTGCACACAATCTGTCTTTAACACATACAAACAGTGAGTCACTCATTCATGCACATATGCACTATGTAATACCCCCCACCGAACCATACAGACACTCGGACACTCATACTGATACTCAATAAACCAACTAATAACCTATATACACACTTATGTAGCTACTCACCAACCCATGCAGCCACTTATACACAAAGTGAGAGACTGATACAGATATTTTCATATTTAAACATTACTCACTAAGCCATGTATTCACTAAGATACACTTAATCAGTCAGTTATACAATCAATTTTTCAAAAACAAATCATCCATTTAGACACTTATATACCCATTTATTCTTCCATCGACCTTGAGATATACATATATAAAACATATGTAATTTTCAGAAAAACACACATTCACTGGATGATGTCATCAGTGATGTCATGAGTGATGTCATTTGAGATGTCATCAGTGATGTCATGAGTGATGTCACTGACCATGTCATGAGTGATGTAATATGTGACGTCATCAGCAGTGCATTGCGGGCGCGCAAGTTATAGTTAGCTGAACTAACTTTAAGGCGGGAATTTCAATGGTTTTGTACGAGTTAAAAGTCCAGCTAACTATAACACCCCCGAAACCTATGTTTTTTTCAGTGAATATATATATAAATATATATATACATATATATATATATATACACACACACACACACACATATACAAGGCAATGTGTATTATGTGGATTAGGCTTTTACAGCAAGTGTGAATTCCACATGTAGGTTTGTTAGAAGTTTTCGTACTCTACCTTTGCTTATTTCCAATAAGTATTATGGAATTTCACAATATATGGGTAATTTATAAACAGGAGAACTGAAGAGAGGAGCAGTGAGGTTGAGATTGTCAAGCAATAATAATTTCAATTAACTCCATTAAATGCCTGTGGACTAATGGACTAAATAGGTGAGTTATAAATGAGATGAGTCCATGTCAGGTATTTCGACGTGAGTGCACCTTGTATTTGATTACTGGTAAAGTAACACTTTTATTGTCAGGCACCTAAATTCCCAAACAACAGCATAAACCTCCACACACAATAGTGGAGATGAAGTAATGTTTTGTATATCCAGGGACCAATTAAATACAAAGGTGGTGGGTGGAATGATTGAAAACATTTCAGCCCCTGTCAACCAGTCATTAGTCAAGGTGAAATTTTCAGTACACTGAAGTAATCTTGCCTAAATTCCGTCATTGCGCATTATGCTTATTCCATGAAATGTCCGATATAATGGGATTATGTCAAATCATGTAATTAAGCCGCCATTCGGGTCAAATTCTAGTGCAGGAGCATAGTAACAATGTAAATAAACAGAACGGAAGTGGCTACCATTCACATCATATGTGATTTAGAGCGGTTTTTAAGCCTCTTCCATATTTTTTCATAATTTTCCTGAAACATTTGCATAATTGCACAAGAGGAGTTTGTGCAGATTTTGTACACTTGTACCTTTCATGTAACATTTCAGTCCATCCTCTTTTTTTATCCTCTGTGGTATTGCAAAGTGCGACGGGGATGTTCGTACCTGGGTCTCATGTGTTCTCAGTCATAGGATTTAAGATGTTGTATAGACCATGACTTGCATATAAACCAATGAGGACTTAGATTTATATAGTATTTCAAAATATAAATGGTTTTATTGATATTATGTGTAAAGGTTCACATGTTTGTAGAAAGCACTAAATACTTAGGGGGTCATTACGATGTCGGAGGGAATCACTTCCGCCCGACACCAACTCGCTCATGGGACCGACCGACACCCGGTCTCCAGTCCCGACCAATCCATTAGGATGCGACAGAACACTGTTCGGTCGGAAAGGAAATCGAACGGCCCATTACAATGAGGCCACAAAGGCTCCGACCATAGGTCGGAGCCTGTACTAGCCACATCGCAATCGGCACATCTGTTTGAGAATTGCAAGCAGATGCTACAGATATGATGGCCATTTAATACTAGTGTAGGAAGTTCATAGAAAAATATCAACAATGGTGCTCATAAAAGAAACATAAATGTTATCTTCATAGTGTTTTATTTCATTTAAAATACACACAACAAAATTAATTCATACAGTGATCCGATTGCACTTAAATGTAGCCAATATATATCGGCCTCCTGCAACACAAAAATGTTTGTTGCAGCAACACCAAACTGCAATTCTACAGAACTTGGATTTATGAAAAGGTATTTGGAAAAGGCGTGTTTAGGGCGTCCCTTCCAAAGTTCAAATCGCAGTTGTATGTATTAGTGTTTTGCGAACAAATTCTGCTCACAAACCTTTCATATTTTACCACCTCTTCATAAGAGGTGGTGACCTACTCACATTTTAGAATGTAAAAAAAAATATTTTTAAAAGCAAGCAATGGTCCCACGGACCTCTGCCTTCCCTTAAAAAATAAAGGTTGAACGTTGATTTTTTTTTAACTCACCCTGTTTTCTGCTTAAATTTTTTTTTATTTATTTGAAAAGCAATCACAGACATGGTGTTTGTCTGACCCCAGCAGGCCAACATCCTTGTAATGGCTATCATTCCTAATTAGTCACAAACTTCAACCTACCTCATTAATATTCATACCCACTAGGGTTCGCTAATTTGAATATAAATGTTTCATACATTAGGAATAGCGATTTCCTATTTGCAATTCACAGAAAATCACAATTTGAAAATCACTATCCCAGATGTTAGTAAATCTGGCCCTACAACCTGCGCGCCTTCACCATGCACAGTGTTATCATCAATGATGCCATTTCAGATGTTCTATTAAGGTTATAACGGCAGGGGTGTGAGTTATAGTTACTTCAATTAACTGTAACTGGTGAATTTCACTGTACCATGATAGTACGGAGGGAGTATCACTGTGTAGGAAGCTAGGTTTCTGTTGCTGTAACCCCCCCCACACACTTTTTGCCAGATTTCTGATGCACATTGACTTGGTGTGCCCAGGGTCCCTGCCAATCAGGTTCCCATGGCATGTGTTATTTCCAAAAATGGTACCTTGTACCCCCAGTAGGCACCTCTCTGGCAACATGTCAGCCCCTTGTAAAAGGTACCATGGATACTAAGGGCACTGTGGCCAGGGAAGGCCTCTAAGGGGTGTAGCACATATTGTGCCACCCTTAGAAGTTCTGTACCTTATTAAAACACATACATACACACACACTTCCATTGCTGGCTGCCTGTTTTGGTGCAGAGAAAAGTGAAGAGTCGACATGGCACACATCCCTGTGTGCCATGCCTACAACTTACTGCCTGTGGCATAGGTCAGCCAACCCTCTAGCTGGGAGCACTATGCCACTGGTGAGGGTACAGTTGCATGAGTCCTGTGCCCCTACAGTGTCTAAGGCCATTCTTACACATTGTAAGTGCAGGTAAACCATAAAGAGTATATGGTCTGGGAGTTTGTCATTACGAACTCCACAGCACCATAATGGCTCTACTGTATCCTGGGAAGTTTGGTATCATACTTCTCAGCATAATAAACCCACACTGATGCCAGTGTAGGGTTTATTCTAAAATGCACTCAGAGGGAATCTTAGAGATGCCCCATGAAAAACGACCAGCCTCTGGTGGGTTCCCTGACTGGTAAACACCAGCCTGCCACCACAAGACATGTTTCTGGACCCCAAGGGTGGGAGTCTTCGCTCCTTGAGCCCAGAAACAAAGCCTTTCCTGAGCAGAGGTGGTCACACCTCCCCAGGCCAGGAAGAGCCATCTGTGGCAGGGGAGCTTCAAAGGCCTTGCTACCTTTGTAACATGACCCCAACCTCTCCCGCTATCAGGAGCAGGCCCCTTTCTTGTCTACCCCCCTTGTCGTCAGGAAAACAGGCGGGAAAATTTAGCCAGTCCAGAAGGTGTGCCCACCTCTGCCAACCCCACACCTCGGGTGGGGGAGGCGAGGAGAAGCCACCTCTTCCCGCCATCTTGCAGATGGCAGACACTTTCCAATCAGGTTTAGGGATTGTGCCCACTCCCCCACGTTGGGTGAGCACACCAAGGGTGTAGTCACCCTAAGGTCAGTAGCCCATTGGCTACTGACCCCGAGACCCCTAAAACACCAACTAAATACAGCACTTAGGGGGCAACTTCCCGCAACCTACGAAGAGAAGCAATGAAAGAAGACGCCCAGCAGAGGAGACTGCAGAGAACAGCTGACTTGGCCCAGCCCCACCGGCCCATCTGCAGTTTCCAGAGATAAAAAGTCACCTTGTCCTGCAGTCAGCGACTTCCAGAACCCCTGGGAGGACTGAATGCCTTTAACAAAGACCAGATCTCCTGTGAACACTAGCTCTGTTCAAAAGAAACGGCCTAGGAAAGACTCAGAGCCTGCTGATGACAAAGAAACCAGATGCCTGTAATCACCACGGCACCCAACCCCTATGGCCCGAATCCAGGTGGCCCACTGTTCCCAGTGTGGTCCCCCAGCGCTACAGAGTCCAAGCCTACTGTGGGTTGACCCCTCCAGGACTCCCCAACGTCAGCTGAAGCCTCTGCACGGAGACCTCCCCAACCGCGATTGGCCCGGTAAGGTGAGATTCGACCTCAAAAGATACCCCTGCATCCAGCCACCCGGCACCCTGGAGAGGAGAAGCCGAGTTGCACCTACAGCCCTGAGCCCTCCAACTTACCTGCCCAGCTGCAGATATTATGATGACATATGGCCAGTGCCTAATACATCGGGAGTCTCAAATAGAATCAAAACAGCTCTGTGCCACAAATCAATGATAGTGGGCCATCAACACCGCAGGTTTTTCTCAAAAGAGGTCAGGTGATCTACAATCGGAGTAGCCATTAATGTGCACTGGCCATATGTCATCATGATATCTGACTTTACCTGGATAGATCCTAATGATTTCACTAGGAGTACCCCTGAAGCTCTGACTGTGCATTGATTTTGAAGTTCACTTTCTCTTTTAAAATGTTCTAAAAACATGTTGTTGGTATGTTACTTTATTTTATAAACAGCATACTCATTGGTTGTCTTTATTTCTATTTTTATGTCAGTGAGTCTGTCTTCTAATGTATACGCATGAACTTTATGAAATGTGATAGTCGTTCCATTATGTCCACTATTTGGGGTGTACGCTGTTTTCTTAAGGAGATTGAGCACAATGGGAAATATTGATTTTGCTTTGACAAAAATCTTGGTGGTCGACACACATAAGCTTGCATTAAAAATGCTCTGAACAACTATTCCTGGAGTGGGGACATTCTTTGCTGTCATGGCGACTGTGTCGGCATTACTGCTATATGTAAAGCGGGTCCTGCACCCGCTTCGCCCTGCACCAACCCCGCTGGTGGACGAGATCGGCAGTTAGCAAGAGAGTCATATGTACATATATATATCACTCCCGTGGTGGTGAGCCACAGTCAGTTGCAACAAAGAAGCATGTTCTTCTCATGCCTGAGTGGAAAGCACACACAGGGGCGTTTTCAAGTAAGGTGCTTTATTGAAAACGGCTCCTGTGTGTGCTTTCCACTTAGGCATGAGATGGACATGCCTCTTTGTTGCTATATTATATATATATTTTTTTATTTTATTTTTTTCCACTGAAAAATACAAAGGTTACAGGCACGTCATAGTTAGGCTCAAATTTCACTCATTCAAAACCGGTGAATTTCAGCAGTTATAGTTACCTGAACTAACTATATGCACTGCTTTTGACATGGTCAGTGACATCAATGATGACATCTCAATTGACATCAATGATGACATCACTGATGACATGATCCACAGACCCACTCACACACCATCTCACTTACCCACACACCCACTCATACACTCACTCACACAACCACTAACTCATCCACAGAGCCACTCACACACCCACTCACACATACAACATCATCATCAATGAAACTTTATTTTGGCCAATTTGACCATAAAAGTATATACACAATAACATACATTTCATTGAATTCATAAATAGATAAATAAAAGTAAATCCATTCTTCATGTAGCAATGCGTGTGTAACACATGAATGTAACATACAGACAGTCTACATTACAGTCATTCCTGTCCCACTAGCTTCTTTAAAGTGCATGTGCGATATATGTGTAATTTATAGTGCCGGGCATGATAAGCCCATGCTCTGGCCCACAGGGCAGCCATTATAGTAACTTTTTGTAAAGTGCTTGTATCTGTCTACTAAAAACTGTAGGCGGGAGCGTGCGCCCAATCTCGAGGACCACAATTCAGCTTGTTAGCAGTCCTACGCACTAATGCACTATTCATAAAGCAAAACATACATCAATAATATGATTAAAAAGAGCTCATAAGATTCATAAATATTACATACAAATAAAAAGACATCCAAAGTCTGTTTAAAAAGTATATAACAAAGATCAACCAGAGTCTGTGAGGGTCAGCTTCAATAATGCTCTACGTGTATACCACACGGAAAATAAAAAGCCTGCTACTGAAAATGCTACAGGGAGGCGTGCATCATATTTCAATATCCTAAAAGCCTCTGAGCAATGCCTGGTTCCCAAATTTCTGCATAACTGGATCAGCCACCGTTTTCTCACCTTCTTATACCCTGGGCAGAAGAAAAAACATGGTATTCTGTCTCAGCTGCATTATTGCAGGCCGACCAACCCAAAGTTTGTGAGCCCGCCCATTTGTTTGTAAATGCACGCAGGGGCAGTACCCCATGCCTAAACTGCTTCCTTGCAGCAGCCGGCTTAATGTCATCCAGTACAGACTCTAATCTGTACTGTTCTTTAATTTCTAAAAACACTGTGGTAAGCTTCCCTATAGAGGGTCTCCCCTGGAGGTGGGCCAATTTGTTCTCCCATTAACACTCCTTCAATTCCTTCCTTGACACAGTGGGACAGGTTGTTTCTGGACTATCCCACAGATTACCCAGTCCCATAGTCAGAAAGGAGTCCTGGTAATTTCCCCACCCCTGATATACTCAAAACCTCTCTCAGTTCATCCCTGTAGTCAGCCAGTTGTGGAGTAACCCACAAATGACACCAGAATAAAAGAGGTCTAAGGGCAGCTTCTTCTGCGATTGATCTGACCTCCAGGTCTAATCGAAGCGGTATGAGGCGGGAGCTACGAGGGAGGCCAAATAATTGCCTAGCAAAGGTGTTCTCAACTTTTGTTAGACTGTCAAAGTGACAATGTCCCCAGATTTCAGCCCCATATAAGGCAGCACTTCTAGCTTGCGCCTTGTAGATTTCTACTACCGGGCTAACAGGTTTGTGAGTAGAATTTCAGAATACATTTGTCAGGCCCCCCGTTGTCTTGGCTAGCTTCAGAGGCTTTTTTAGTTTGTGACCCCCTAGTCCATTTTTTCTGTGATTGTGATGCCAAGATACTCAATGACAGACACCCTCTCCAGGGGTCTGCCTTCCAGACATGGATTTTGTCAGGTACTATTGCCTGATTAAACACCATAAATGTTGTTTTCTGTAAGTTAATCTCAAGCCGTCAAGACGTCAAACTTATAGAGAACCCTCTGTTTTTGACAGTAGCAGGGTATCGTCAGCAAACATCATGGCCGGGATTTTGCGGTTCACCAACTTGGGTGCATCTATGTCCTTCTCTGCATTTAAAATTTCAACTAACCCATTTATAAATAGACGGAAGAGGGTTGGGGCAAGGACACATCCCTGGTGGACACCTCTTTCTTCAGAGATGGGTGTAGTGAGTTCCCCGAGTTTACCAAACCTAATTTGTTCAAAATTTCCTTTGTGTAATCACCTTAGAAGTTGGCACAGATACATTGGAACCCCCAGGTCCAGTAGGGTTGCCCACAATTTATCCCTCGCCACCATGTCGAATGCAGATTTTAGGTCTACAAATATTAAGTAGAGACTGTCACCCTCAATACACACGGTCTTCCAGTGTAATAATTGGAGCCTAAATATCTGGTCTAGTGTGGACATTTTTTCTGTAAACCCTGCTTGGAACAGGCTGAGGACATTATGCTCCTTCATCCAGCTCTGTAAACGACCCAGCAGCACTTGTGCAAATATTTTTTGACTGATGTCAATGAGGCTTATGGGCCTATAATTTGTGGGGAGCAGAGGTGAACCCGTTTTATAGACAGGTACGATTTCCGCACCTGCCCAAGTGGCGGGGATTGCCATACATAACAAGATGGCATTAAATAGAGTTCAACAATAGGGTGCCCAGATGGTGGGTTCACCGCGGAACAGGTCCCCAGAGATCTTATCAAGCCCTGGGGCTTTTGCTGGTGCTATTTTGCACAGTGCTACAGTTATCTCTTTGAGTGTTATCACCGGGGTATCTTTTGTCTCCATAAAGGTGATTGTGTGTGCCTCAGGTCAATTGACCTGTGGGGGAGGAGGCACATTATCTACTGTACTATCCACTGCCTTTGCCCTCAAGTAGAGGGACTCGAAATGGTCCTTCCACACATCTGCCCCTAAATTTGGTTTTATCGCCAGTTTGCCTTCAGAACTGCCCGTATTTACCACGTTCCACAAAGTCCTCATGTCGTGAGTACCCAAGTAATTTCCCAGAGAATCCCTCTTGTCTCGTTCCCAACATTTTTTAGCCTTGTCAATATTATTTCTATAGGCCGCTCTTTTAACTTTAATTAATGGCCTATCCTTGGCCTTAATGGCACACATACGGTCACTCACACTTGCCGAGTCCTAAAATGGGTGCCAACACTTTCTGGTTGAAGTGTTAGCAGCCAATCAGATCTCTGCACAAGATCGTTATTATTCACAAAGGCTTTGCGTACCTAGATCTACAAATGTGTGTTTGCGTTAATATCTCAAAAATGAGTGAATGGATTTCTGGACTTTCTGGATCAAGAGCTACTTTTCTTCCAAATTTGGTGTAATTCCTTCCAGCGATTTCGGGCTGTAGTCGTGTCTAAATTCTCTAAGGGATTTTACATGGGAAATGCACTTTTTTGGCCCTCTCCCCCCCTTTTTCTAGGTCCCCGCTTAACTGATTACCCCGAAACTTTCCATGCACAGCAAGACTCACCAACGCACTTTTATAAAAAAAAATATCATGAAGATTCGTCAAACAGCACCAAAGATATAGGCAAATCAAAAAACGGTTTTCTTATGGAAGCTGAGTCCTACCTTTATCTACCTACTGGCAACAGCCAGTAGGTATTTATTTTTATATATAAATATATCTAAAGCTCCGTTTTGCCCCCAGGCGGAAATGCACTCAAAAGAAGACTTGTGGCGTGTGGCATTTATTCAGGTAAAGAAAGCTCAGCTCCCCCATCGTGAACACAGCCAGGAAGCCGATTGTAGCCTGACGCGTTTCAGAGCTTAAAGCTCCTTCCTCAGAGGCTCGGCATAACCACGTGCTTGCTGACACACCCACTTTTGTATGCCCTCCGATGGGCTGCTCCAATGAGCCAAACGCATAGTCTTATGGACTTTGTGGTTTGTGCCTTCGCTAAAATCCTGAATGGATGCACATTTCATTTTCCTGTGTCCCAGTAGGAAGTCCAGAATGGACCCCGGTTTGCTGAGCAGTCATTCATCCTTAAGTCCTCTTCCCACATAGTGCACATGACTGTATGCCAAGCGCGTGGCCCCCAGTAGTATCGAGGTGGTGCAACTCCCGTGGCGGGACCGCCACGTGTCAATTAAAGCTCCGTTTTGCCCCCAGGCGGAGATGCACTCGAAAGAAGACTTGTGGCGTGTGGCATTTATTCAGGTAAAGAAAGCTCAGCTCCCCCATCGTGAACACAGCCAGGAAGCCGATTGTAGCCTGACGCGTTTCAGAGCTTAAAGCTCCTTCCTCAGAGGCCTGGCATAACCACGTGCTTGCTGACACACCCACTTTTGTACGCCCTCCGATGGGCTGCTCCAATGAGCCAAACGCATAGTCTTATGGACTTTGTGGTTTGTGCCTTCGCTAAAATCCTGAATGGATGCACATTTCATTTTCCTGTGTCCCAGTAGGAAGTCCAGAATGGACCCCGGTTTGCTGAGCAGTCATTCATCCTTAAGTCCTCTTCCCACGTAGTGCACATGACTGTATGCCAAGCGCGTGGCCCCCAGTAGTATCGAGGTGGTGCAACTCCCGTGGCGGGACTGCCACGTGTCAATTAAAGCTCCGTTTTGCCCCCAGGCGGAGATGCACTCGAAAGAAGACTTGTGGCGTGTGGCATTTATTCAGGTAAAGAAAGCTCAGCTCCCCCATCGTGAACACAGCCAGGAAGCCGATTGTAGCCTGACGCGTTTCAGAGCTTAAAGCTCCTTCCTCAGAGGCTCGGCATAACCACGTGCTTGCTGACACACCCACTTTTGTATGCCCTCCGATGGGCTGCTCCAATGAGCCAAACGCATAGTCTTATGGACTTTGTGGTTGGTGCCTTCGCAAAAATCCTGAATGGATGCACATTTCATTTTCCTGTGTCCCAGTAGGAAGTCCAGAATGGACCCCGGTTTGCTGAGCAGTCATTCATCCTTAAGTCCTCTTCCCACGTAGTGCACATGACTGTATGCCAAGCGCGTGGCCCCCAGTAGTATCGAGGTGGCGCAACTCCCGTGGCGGGACCGCCACGTGTCAATTAAAGCTCCGTTTTGCCCCCAGGCGGAGATGCACTCGAAAGAAGAATTGTGGCGTGTGGCATTTATTCAGGTAAAGAAAGCTCAGCTCCCCCATCGTGAACACAGCCAGGAAGCCGATTGTAGCCTGACGCCTTTCAGAGCTTAAAGCTCCTTCCTCAGAGGCTCGGCATAACCTGAATTTACCATTTACCTGAATAAATGCCACACGCCACAAGTCTTCTTTCGAGTGCATCTCCGCCTGGGGGCAAAACGGAGCTTTAATATAAATATATCTATATATATTTATTTATAAATGTAGCTATACAAGAAAACTATTTTTCATAAAATACTGTATCAAATGGGCATGATCTTATAGTTTGCTTTCATTTTGTTACATATTCTAAAATTTTCATGGCTTCCAAAGAAAATTGTATTTTTTTTTAATGCATTATAAACAGCATTGTGCAAATTTGCATTTTATGAGCATAATTTTACAATATTGTAGTTAGCATGTGTTAAGATTTATTATGGTAAACTATGAGAATCTTTGCAGACCTTGACAAAGGAGTCCAGCAATCCATAATGTAACTGTGTCTTTTAAAACATTACCAGACCGGTACTGGAACACGCATGGATGCCATTCAGCAGGCCTAGTTCACCATTGCAAATGCTAGAGATGTGGCCAAACTGACCGTACCATAACTCACATTCTTAGTGACTGTCCCCACATCGCACAATTTTGGAGGGAGGTAGAATCTACCTTAATGAGACCTTGCACTTGCCTCTGCTCTTTCCATGGCAATTGATTATATTACACAATATGGATCAGTCTCCTACCCTCACCACCCACAAGAGACGCTATTAGCCACAGCTCTCACCGTGGCTAACTCCCCACCCATGATGACTGGACTGCAGAAATGAACAAAATAGCCTCATATGAATGGATCATATACAGAGTGCAGAACGAAACAGAGATCTACTCCCAGATCTGGCCGCCCTTTTTGGGTACCAACCCTGCTGCCTTAAGGGCATATCCTCTGTTGCCTCAGACCGCACCTGGAGGTTCGATATCTGCGCTCGTGGCCTTTCTCCCTCCTTCTACTCACACCCTCCCCCCCACGCCCCATCTCCCTCCTCCCGCCCTGTATGGTCCAATCGCTTTATCCGTTTCCCAGTTTGACTGCCTCCACTGGCCCTCTCACCCGGCCTCCCCATGCCTTTCTCTCCTGCTCTGCATAGACCCTGGGGTACACCGTAAAAAAGAAAACCTCCTCGAGGGTCCGCAACATGCACTGGAACCCTGAATCAATACACGTTCCCTCCCCCTTTCTACTATTTTTCTATTTCTCTCTCTTATTCACTCCTTCTATTACTCTGTGATGTTTGATCTCCCACTGTTTAAACCATTTAAATCATGCCACCTTAACACACTGAATGGATGTTGGCCATGTCTTTGTTTATTCGCCATGGTGTATCCCCCTCCCCTTTGTAATTGGGGTTTGTTATCCTGAATGGTCCTTGAGGTTCTTGTATGTATCCTCGCCACGGGGCGGCAATGGAATTGGAGATCACTCGTGTTTGTATTTGTATTTACCTGACAACTATAAATAAAGGTTTTTTTAAAAAAAGGTTTACTATGGTAAGTATTCGAAATGTAATCCTCTCTCCAGAGATTTTGATGTTTCATCTGGAAGTTTCAGACCTCTATGCAAGGTAAAGGAACTTGGAAACTGATACACTGCATGATGTGGTTTTAAAAAACATCAGGGTGTGGAAATTTAGCTTGCGAACTGAACATCATCTGCGCCATCTTGTCTCTCCCCAGCGCGACACACAGGAAAGCGCATGGCAGCCATTTTAGGCACCCTGGTCTCTCCCTGCTCATTGCCGATCGCCAGCGCGTCCCCCTGGCGCTGCGAGCATTCCCCCGCGCGCCGGCCACCCCCGCTCTCTCATACACGGGCCATAAACCCTCTCCTTCTGCGCGACCCTGCCATGGAACCACATCCTACGCCTGACCGACATCCCATACATGGTCATGCATCTCTTTGATAACCCCCTTCCTCTGCGCTCAATTGTCCGAACCGATCCCAGGCCATCACCTAGCCCTGCGGATGCAGTTTATTGCCCCTACTGTAAGGGAAACACCCCACATCAAAGGGATTACAGTAGATCAAGGACCCCACCCCCTGAGACCCGACCGGTCACACACACCCCCGGGAATTGGCAGAATGTCCAGCTGTGTGATAGCCATCTCCTACTGTGGGTGGGGTGGGGACTTCCACTGTAGATATGTGTGGGAACGAGCTTGAAGTGGGGATTCTGAGGATGTTCTTTCATGTATCAAAGCGATCTCAAGAATGTGCCATGTATGATAAACCTGCAATAAAGTCATAAACCTGTGTATAAGAGGCCAGGCCTCAGAGATGTGGTTAGAGCACCTCGTGACGATACCTCGTTGTCTGATCTGATGTGTTCCACTCCGATGGAATAAAACTTTGTTTCCTGCCTTCCAGTCTCCGGCGCCTGCCTCTTTGTTGGTTTAGCATCGAATGGTATAAGAGGCGATTACCGCCGGGCAATACTTGAAAGGTTATCGACTACGACTGCCGCTACCATTTAACAATTGCCGTCCCAAGCGTGGGGCCCATCAGCGACACGTGGATCCAGTGGGAGAGGTACCAACGACAGAGTGAACGACTGCAACGATCGGGAGAGCTCCTGCCCGATAGACCCTCGTCTGGCAGCCGATCATCCGAACTTCACTGGTTCCGAGCAGACCTCTCTCGAGTGATCTACGGTCCTGACTGGGAACCATCAGGAGTGCCGCGGCAATAACGGAGAGTAGAGGACGATCGGGCGCTGGAGGCGGAAGACGAGAAACTGTCCACGCGGTCCGGGTAAGGTCGTGAAACACGACAAATTGCGAAACGATTGATTGATTGATTGAAATACTAGTATTTGCTTATTGATTGTTCTCTTTGAGATATTCGCTGTCTACAAACGGGGAGGAGTAGAAATACTCTCTCTTCCTTTGCAGATAGTGAAGGGTAGGTAACGCAGACTTTTGTCCCCATTGTAACCCGTCGTGCCTATTTTTATCTCCCCACTGATTGATTGTCCGAATATTGATTGTTTTGAAGGATAGTGCTCTTTGAGATATTCTCTGTTTGCAAATAACGTAGAATAGAAATATTCTGTCTAGTCTTTGCAAATAGTGAAGGGTAGGTAACGCAGACTTTTGTCCCCATTGTAACCCGTCGTGCCTATCTCTTTCTCACCATTGATTGATTGATTGTCCGAACACTAGTTGTTCGATATTGGTTCTTTGGAGGTATTCTCTGCTTACAAATAACGAGGAATAGAGATATTCTGTCTAGTCTTTGCAAGCAGTGAAAAGATAGGTAGTGCTGACTTTTGTCCCCGTTGTAACCCGTCATGCCTATCTTCTCCCCACTGATTGGTAGTTGGTTCTGCCCGGACCGCTTATTAGAGGTGGACCACCCGGCTCCACTGGAGGGCACCCCTAATAAGGACATGTTCACTAAATATGGACTAGTCGCCGTAGCTTATAGCAAGCTATGGCATAAATATACAAAGAAGGACCCCGAGAGTCAGTGGCCACTGATGGGATCCTTCGACGACCATAAAATAGAAATGCTAGAAATAGCTCTGCGTAGTAATAAAACGACGCCTACTATGCTTGACAGTATCGGCATGTGGCGCAAAGAAGCAACACAACGGAAAAAGAGGGAAGAAGTAAAAGCAGAAAAGGAATTACGAAAGGCAGCTCACCTTGCCGCTAGAAAGTTAGAGGAAGAAATAAAGGAGAGAAGGGAAGCTAAACTAAGACAAGAGCCTGAAACATCAGGCCAGTACCCTGTTAGGACCCCCTCTATGCTCTACCCTGAGTTGTCTTCTAAGCAACGAACGAATGACGAATTGCTATTAGGTCCCCCGATCATTTACATGCCCCCTCTATACGCACCCTCCCAACCGGTAGTGCAACACCCACAACCCCCAAACACAAGCGAAAGCAGTACCGGGGCCTCGGTCCTCGCGGCCTCCGCGCCGGCCGAGCCTCTTGTACTGAACACAACGTTGGCGATAACGTTGGATGACCCTGAGATGAGAAAGAAAGATTCCACCAGAATGAATCGACTAACAAAGGATGAACGAGCAGGAATCGACAAGATAGTAAGGACACTGGTGGAGCGAAAGGAAAGTGAGGAGTATATAACAGACGTGTATAACTCGTATGCCGACAACCGCAGACGACACTTTGTCGTACGACTTTGTTATCACGCCCTGAATACATATGAGGATAGGTACCACGATAAAGGTCCCGAAGGCTTAGCGGCCCTATATAGGAAGGTAGACATTGGGGAAGAAGGAGAGGGCGATGTGACGGACCTCTTCACTCGTACGCTCGAGGTCTACCGGCACCTTAAAGAGCACAGACAGACAACCAAAGCAGAAACCCCCATAGCGACTAAGCCCCAGGCAGGAAGGGCTGATACCATGATGCCCATCAAAGAGGCCGCCCCCTACTGGGTCCCCCCACGAGGTCAGGGAACACATGACGACATCAACCACCAAGATGCGAAGGGAAGGGTTGTATATAATTGGGTCTACCAGCCATGGGACCGACAAGACATTTTGACCTTTAGAAAAACCCTACCCGACTTAAGAAAGAACCCGACTGCCTTCTACACCGAACTAGGTACAGCCTTAGGTTCAACAATAATGACCTTAGCAGATATCGACTTGTTCTTCGGGTTATGTCTGCCGGCTGATGTGTGGAAGCAAATCCGGAAAGTTGACCATGCTGAGCCGTTCGGATATACTTGGGTACAACTTGATACCATAGACAAACAGCGAGAACCGGGACAGAAACCCCCGAAAGCCATATTGGAGCTCCCAGACAAGATTGTACAGAAGTTGAAGACTTTAATCCCAGAAAGAAAGGGAGACTGGTCGATAGTGACGGCTTGTCGCCAGAAACCCCAGGAGGATGTGTCTGAATACTTCTCTCGATTCGAGACCGTGTTTTCCGATTATAGTGGCCAAGACATGACCACTGCAACCGGACATCACCTCTTTGTCCAGAATTATGTGAAGGGTCTGTCACAAGAAGCCTCCCAGAAGCTACAGACCAGCGAGAGTAGTTGGGCAGCCTCCAAACCCGCAGCAATCCTCCAGATGGCCCAATACTACGAAAACCAAAAGAATGAGAACGATAGGGCGTCCGAGATGAAGAAAAAGGAACTGAAGGAGAGGGTAATGATAGCACAGTTGCAAGGGGTGACCATAGGAAGGGAGCCCCCAAAAGGGAATTACCAACCAACCGCCTCTAGAAAGCTACCCCCTAGAGACCATACACCTGCACCCTACAACGGACGGAGAGATTTAGATGGGAACCAATGTGCGTTCTCTAGAGGGTTCGGACAATGGAAATCCCAGTGCCCGGTCCTTCTGGAAATGAACAAAAATAGGGACCCCAGAGACATAGCATATGACCCCAGAAATAGAGGACAGGGATGAGGGTACACGAACGACGCCATCAACGACAGGCCAGGCAGACCAAACACCTTTGATCGCCCCCGACAAAACCAGTGTCAGCAGTCCGACTACGAAAGCACCCATGACTTCGCATAGGACCGCCAGGGGCAAGGGAGGGATCCAGTCGAACTCCGTGTTGACCAACAAGGTCCTTACGTCACTGCTAAGGTCTTGGGCACAAAGTCTCCATTCCTGGTAGATACTGGGGCGACACGTAGTGCGTTATCTAAACGACTGATTCCTAGGGCACCCTTGTCTGGCTCACACGTAACCTCAATAGGCTTCGATGGAACGCCCTCCACTAACCCCTTATCAGCCCCAATCTCCTTTGACTTAGAAGATAACGCCACTGACACGACCTTTCTGCTCTCCTCCAACACCCCCGATGCTATTATGGGACTCGATTTGCTAAAACATTTCCGAGCTACCATCAGATGTTCCCCAGACGGAGTTCGAGTCATCCTGCACGATAACCCAGATCTGTTCAGACCTTGACACACACGACGTATGCTCTCTATAACTGATGCTGACCTGTCCCTACTCGACACGTTACCCTCACATCTATGGGCTAAAACCGACTCAGATGTAGGGCGCATGGTGATCGACCCAGTACACATAACCGTCCGACCGGACGCAGTGCTGCCAAAGCTTCCACAGTATCGAATATCGCCCGAAGGTGAGAAGGCATTGGTGGAAATCATCCAGTCCCTAGTCAATGCAGGAGTAGTAGAAGAAGTAGTCAGTAATGTTTGCAACAGCCCTATCCTACCCATTGTAAAGAAGCAAGGCGAGGGAGATGAGAAAGCATACCGCTTCATTGTTGACTTACGAGAAGTTAACAAAGTAGTCATACCTCAGTACCCCGTGGTCTCAGACATCACCACCATCCTCACCCTAATTCCGTCCACTGCCACCACCTTTACTGTTATTGATCTTAAGAACGCATTCTTCTCCATCCCCATCCACCCAGACAGCCGCTACCTGTTCGGCTTCACTTTAAAAGCCCGGTCGTACAGATTCTGTAGGGCACCCCAAGGCTACACTGAGAGTCCCAGCATTTATAGCCAAGCCCTCAAGAGACAACTAGATGCAGTCCAATTACCCGATGGAGTGGTGTTAATACAGTACATCGACGACATCCTTTTGGCGGCCGACACCACCCCACTTGCTGTCACAGCCACCATTCACCTACTCCACTTCCTCGCGGAGAACGGTCACAAGGTCTCCAGGAAGAAGTTACAGTTCTGCCAACCCCAAGTGACATACCTAGGCCACCTCCTATCCAAGGACGGGAGGAAACTTACCCCTGACCGAATTCAGACCATCCTAGAAACCCCTGTTCCCAAAACTCAGAAGCAAGTGCGGTCTCTAGTAGGCCTCACCTCCTTTTGTCGACAGTGGTTGCCAAACTTCAGTCTTATTGTAAAACCTCTGCTTTCCCTGTTGGCTAAAGATGTCCCCTTCCCCCTCCCCTGGACACCCGAATGCCAATCCTCCTTCAAAGAATTACGAGACACCCTCTGCTGGGCCCCAGTCCTAGGAACCCCAGACTACACTAAACCTTTCTCCCTCTACACCCACGAAAGGGAGGGATGCGCGTTGTCTGTCCTAACTCAGTCCATAGGTCCTAAACAACGCCCTTGTGCCTACTTCTCTGCCACTCTTGACCCTGTAGCCAGAGCTTTGCCCACCTGCCTTCGAGCAGTAGCCGCCGCTGCTGTCTCTATCTGGCAAAGCGAGGGGATCGTGCTCTCGAACCCCCTCACTGTATTGGTACCCCATGCGGTTGACACCCTCCTGAACCAGACTAAGACTCAACACCTGACTAGCGCACGACTGACTGGCTATGAACTGACCCTGCTTGCACCCCACATCACATTGAAACGATGCACCACTCTGAATCCAGCCACTCTACTACCTCTCCCTGACACTGACCCCAATGCGCCCCCTATACATGACTGCGTGACTCTCACCGACGAACAGACCAAGAGTAGGGTTGACCTTCGAGATACTGCCTTCCCGGACCCTGACGGAGAACTATGGGTGGATGGCTCATGCATCAAGCTCCCCGATGGCACCACTTCAGCTGCCTATGCAGTCACCACAGCCCGAACAGTTGTTGAGACAGCCCGCATCACACAGCGATCCGCACAGGCGGCTGAACTGATTGCTCTCACACGAGCATGCATCCTGGCAGCAGGGACAACCGCAAACATTTACACAGACAGCCAATACGCCTTCGGGGTAGTTCACCACTTTGGGCTCCTTTGGAAGGAGAGTGGATTCTTGACTTCCCATGGCACACCCATCCTGCATGGAGATCTAGTCTCTGCCCTGACCGAAGCAGTCCTCCTCCCCACCCGGCTGGCTGTGATCAAATGCCAGGCACACAAGAAAGTGACAGACATTATAGGACAGGGAAATGCACTAGCTGACATTACTGCCCGAACCACAGCCGAGAATAGGTCCACGACCCGTATGTACGTAACCAGGTCACAAACTGAGAAATGGAAGGATGCTAGGGAAACGATTAGGGACATCCAATTAGCCAGCTCACCACACGAATTAACTGAATGGGCACGGGTGGGATTGAAGGACGATGACGGTTGCTGGCGAACTAAAGACTCGAACAAATGGTTGCTACCAGACTCATACTTCATCCCCATGCTGACCATGGCACACTCCCCCGCACACATAGGGTCTGCTCCCATGATCGAACTCATCTCCAAAGTCTGGCACAACGACAAAATCTCAGACTCAGCCAAACGTCTGGTCCAGCAATGCCTGGTCTGCCTCCAACACAACCCTGGGAAAGGAACTGCTGTACCCCGGGGAGGGTTTGGGGTTCCCAATCATCCCTTTGAAGTCCTACAAATGGACTACGTCCAGTTAGAAAGGTGCCAAGGTTTGAAGTACGTACTTGTCGTTGTGTGCGCCTTCAGCAAGTGGGTGGAAGCCTACCCAACCCGCGACAACACCGCTATGACTACCGCAAAAGTACTACTGAAAGAATTCTTCCCCCGGTACGGCCTTTGTCGAATTTTGTGGAGCGACAACGGCCCCCATTTTGTAGCCGAGGTTATCCAACTCATCTTAAAGGGGCTGGGTGTAAAACAGAAGTTCCATGCGGTCTTCCATCCCCAATCTGCAGGCTTGGTTGAGCGACATAATGCCACATTGAAGCTTAAGATAGCAAAAATAGTTGCCACCACAGGACTGAAATGGCCAGACGCTCTCCCGCTAGCATTGCTATCAATGCGTTCCACCCCCACCAAACACCACTTAACCCCCTACGAGGTCGTCTTCGGGCGGCCCATGAACCTTTGGACTGCACCGAAACCAACATCCATCCACGACGTCCCGGACGTCCTCATGTCTGACTATTTGTACAACCTAACTAAAACGTTGTCTGTTATCCATCAGCAGGTGCTGCAAGCCATTCCCGACGTTTCCAGGGGCCCCGGGCACGACATCCAACCGGGTGACTTTGTCTTAGTGCGTAACTTCCAGCGCACCAAGAGTCTGGAGCCCCGGTGGACGGGCCCTCTGCAAGTCCTGATCACCACCCGAACAGCTCTTCGAGTGGAGGGGAAGCGCAATTGGCTGCATGCACACCACTGCAAGAAGGTATCATCGACCCTGACGACCACGGACAACACCACCGCCCAAGAGGAACTTCTGGACAAAGACCGACCATCCCTGAGCCACTGCCCGGATACAGAGACACTTGAATTAACGAAATATCCCGATCCCACTGTGCCATCCAAAGAAGGGTATAACCTACGACGAAAGGAGGGAACTTCGGCTAAGCAGGCCACAAACTAAGTTGAAATCTCAGAGCGGTTGCCTAGCCACCTCAAAGGCCACCAGGAGAGAAACTAAACAAAGTCTGTGGTTCTGCCCGCTACCGAGTCCCTTGAAGGTGATGGAAGCATCCGACATGAAGATGATGGAAGCAACCGGACGCCCAAAGATCCACTACAAAATCCCAAAGACTGACAAAATGCACAGCTCAAAGACTATTGCACTTTTCATTACCCTTCTCTTTTGCCTTCTCCTCATGGTCACCTTCTGGATCATGGAGGAGAGCGCACCCGCCTATAAGACATTGCTGACCACCGTTCCACCTACCACCATGAAAGAACACCATCTGATCTCACTTTCACCCCAACTCCGAGAAAGGCGTAAGGAGTTCTGGAATAACTCTTTTGTGCAGTTGCTCCACCAACACAATCTTGCCTCCAATGCCACTAATTGCTGGATCTGTGGATTGCTACCACATGCCACTGGACACTCTATCCCTTTCATCCCTTCACCTTTTTCGGTCCATGGTTCCTGCCTCGCCTGGCTAATCCTCCTGCAGGAAAGCTACAAGGACAATGCCACTTCCGGCAAAACTGTGTCACACTTCTACCATGGGTTCTGGCTGAACAAAACTGGAAAAACTTCTGCCCCCTTCTGTCCTCTGAGATCAAACACTTCCTTTCACATGGACATCCCTGCCAAAGAACGAGTTGAAATGCAGGTGTTTAACAACCCAGCCAGACCCACCTTCTCTTACCTCCGGAAACGAACGGCCGCCACCCTAACAGTGGCCCTATCCGTCATCAACATCACTGCACTTGTGTGCCTCGAAGGCCTGGGGGCGTAGCTGGTGGGCCACAGCTCCTGCCTCATCACCCGAACATTGGACTCAGTTGATCCACCCTCCTTTGTTGCCTCCCCAAATATGTACTTCGTCTGTGGTACTAAGGCCTACACCTGGCTTCCGAGAGGTTGGGGAGGCACCTGTTACATCGCTTTTGTCCTTCCTCCGACATATGTGGCCCCAGCAAACCATCACTGACAGAAACGTGCCAAAGACATTGTGCAAGCCGACTCCACCGGAGCACAGTTCATGGACGCAGTAAAAGGACTTGTTCCACTCTGGGGTCCAATGGCAAACAGCCGTGCCATCCGCCACTTAACTCAGGCAGTCGAAACGGCGATGAACATTACGGCTGGCATCCTCGCCAACAACACCGCCGAGCTTCAGGCCGTCCGCCTGGTGGCTCTTCAGAACCGCCTCGTTCTAGATGTGGTTCTGGCTGATCGTGGAGGAGCATGCCGCATCATTGGGTCCAGCTGTTGTACCTACGTACCGGATAACTCACCCTCAGTCTACAAAGCAATTGAACACCTCCACAGACTTTCCGCAGAGGTTCATCAGGAGCAAGAAGAATGGTCACTGGGAAGTTGGGTTTGGGACACTAGTAGAAGTTGGGGATGGAAGCTGTTTTCATTTATCCTAATACCAATTGTGATACTATGTGGATGTTGCTTGGGGATTCAGTGTCTGCCACCTTTATGTTCGCTTTTTATGAACTGCATCTGCCCTAAGACTTTGAACTTTGAAGCGGAGCGAATGAAAGCTTTGTATGAGGTGGAAGTTCGTAGTATTATGGGGATAGATCCGAACTAAACAAGCTGGCGAGATATGTTAAAAGGGAGGACTGTGGAAATTTAGCTTACGAACTGAACATCATCTGCGCCATCTTGTCTCTCCCCAGCGCGACACACAGGAAAGCGCACGGCAGCCATTTTAGGCACTCTGGTCTCTCCCTGCTCATTGCCGATCGCCAGCGCGTCCCCCTGGCGCTGCGAGCATTCCCCCGCGCGCCGGCCACCCCCGCACTCTCATACACGGGCCATAAACCCTCTCCTTCTGCGCGACCCTGCCATGGAACCACATCCCACGCCTGACCGACATCCCATACATGGTCATGCATCTCTTTGATAACCCCCTTCCTCTGCGCTCAATTGTCCGAACCGATCCCAGGCCATCACCTAGCCCTGTGGATGCAGTTTATTGCCCCTACTGTAAGGGAAACACCCCACATCAAAGGGATTACAGTAGATCAAGGCCCCCCGCTCCCTGAGACCCGACCGGTCACACACACCCCCGGGAATTGGCGGAATGTCCAGCTGTGTGATAGCCATCTCCTACTGTGGGTGGGGTGGGGACTTCCACTGTAGATATGTGTGGGAACGAGCTTGAAGTGGGGATTCTGAGGATGTTCTTTCATGTATCAAAGCGATCTCAAGAATGTGCCATGTATGATAAACCTGCAATAAAGTCATAAACCTGTGTATAAGAGGCCAGGCCTCAGAGATGTGGTTAGAGCACCTCGTGACGATACCTCGTTGTCTGATCTGATGTGTTCCACTCCGACGGAATAAAACTTTGTTTCCTGCCTTCCAGTCTCCGGCGCCTGCCTCTTTGTTGGTTTAGCATCGAATGGTATAAGAGGCGATTACCGCCGGGCAATACTTGAAAGGTTATCGACTACGACTGCCGCTACCATTTAACAAGGGCTGCTATGCAACTTCTAATGCCAGCTGATCTAAAAAAAATCGGGGCCCAGCACATCTTTTGAAATCCCGCGTTAAATGGGGAAAGGAGGATGAACGGTATCTGTTTCAACTAGATCCAGTGCACTCTTTTCTGCCCACATTTTCGGTTATACTGTGGGTCAAACGTGCAGTCCCAGAAAACAAATCCTGTATGTCCAACTTCTAAATCGCAGTGCCTGCTTGTCTCTCTTGCCCCAGCCCAGGGAGCGGCATGGAAGTTACATGAATGAGACTTACAATAATAATTGGCCAGGTGATACTATGTCATCAATCACAAGGTCAGTGTCAGTCTTTCAAGGAGAACATATTTGCGCATTTGGATGCAGTCCCATGACTCCTCATGATTCAGCTTTGTTCCACATCACATCCCCCTGCACTGAGCGTTGGTCATTGTACTGGTTGACTTCTCCATGTAGGGTGAGTCAGCCATTTCACTTTTGGTTTACACAGCATGAGTCAGTGAGGCATGGCACATGTGTGTGCAGCACTGTAGTTCCTGCATCACACACACACACACCAGAGGATTCCTACACCAGAACAGTCCTGAAGCAGTGTGCCCGCCTGAATGTGGCAGTGCCAGCAGCGACCACTCTGTTGACTCAGTTGCCCTGGATCCAGCCTTGGATTGGCACACCAAGTAACTTCACCAGGTGAGAAAGTACAGGAAAGTGAGCTATGACCCAGCAGTTCCATCCTTCGCGTCTGTTCCAGACCTTTGACCTGAGAACCCTCCAGGCAGTGGCGGCTCCTCCACTAAGGCAGAGGAGCATTGCCCCACTGCTTTTAAGCAGTGTGACAAAGGAAAAATAAAATTATAATAACTTGTTGCTATTATCATTTCATTGTTTCCAGCTTCTTTGTGGGCGGGCGTGGCTGCCCTTCTCTCAGAGCAGGGGAGGAGTGGTTTGCCCGCTCCAAGTGTGCATAAATGCTAGGCGGGCCCTCTGGGGTCAGCCACGCATTCATGCACACTTTGCAAGTTCTCTATGCAGGCTGCATTACAGCCTGCGTGGAGAACATGCCCAGGCACCCAGTCTCCGTCTGAGCGCTGAACCACCTCGCTCAGACCAATCACAACGCTGAATTGCAGCGTTGTGATTGGTCAGGGAAGACTGGGACCTTACCAATCACAAAGCTACATAGCAGGGTTAATATTGGTCAGGGGAGCCTAGGTGTGCTTCCTGGTTGCTGTTCTGCCCAAGTCCAGTGGCGGAGAAATAGAGCAGAGACACAGGACGCGGCAATAAGGTAAACATTTTTTATTAGTATTCCCCTTCCTCCTCCTCTACCCACCCTGCCACCCCCGATCCGTGCCGGCCGCCACTGCCTCTGGACAAGGCCGAGCGCTAATTAGCACGCGCCGCCATTATGGCAGTCGGACCGGTCCCCGGGGGAAAGGAGGAGGTGGGAGCACTCCCACCTCCCCATTATGCGTCCAATAGGGGCGTGTCAGCGGGGCGTGAACCGGAAGCCCTTTAGTGCTTCCGGTTCACGCGGGCATCCAGCGTGGGGGTCCGGCCGGTTTAGACCGGCCTGGCCCGTGCCCCCCCTTCTTTAAAAGGGGGTGTGGGGAGCAGAACAGTCTCTTGTTCTGCTCTCCCCACGGGCACAGCACCCGGGCCACCAGCGGCCTGTAACGTATTTTCCCCACCCACCATCCCCTAAGGCAGGCTATTTAATTGTGTTGGTCAGGAATGTATTTTGGTTTTGTTCTATTAAAAATGTTCCTTGCAGGTATTTCAGGAGATAGCCTTAATGCGAACTTGATGATTGGGTACATTTAATGGAGGTTATCAGCAATGTATTTGTTTGGTTCTTTTGATTTTATTGCAGGTATCGCAGGATATGGGAGGAATGGAAATCTGATGATTTGGTACATCGTAAATGTGTTTGTCAGTAATGTATTTGCTTTGTTTGTTTACTTTTGTTGCAGGTATCTCAGGAGATAGAATTAATGCAAATTGATGATTAGGTACACTTTAAATGTGTTTGGCAGTAATGCATTTGCTTGGCTCTTTTCCTTTTATTACAGGTATCTCAGGAGATAGTTAAGGAAAACATGATGTTTTGGTGAATTTATAATAATAAAAGTGTCATTATTAGTAAACTTGTCAAGTACAGGATTGGTTAATACAGAGTTATGTGATTGAAAGATAATGTTTAAGTCAGTACATGTTATTTGATTTCACGTAATAATGTCGTATTTAGTTTTGTGTCTCCGGTCAGGCGGTAATGTCATGATTGGTAAGCATAATCTTCGGTCCTTAGCGGTCAGAACCATGTAACTCCAGGGGCAGTGACAGCCGGTAGGTAGGCTGTCGGGGTGCGGGGGAGTCATTCTTTCCAGTGGGCCTGTGGCCACCCACGTGCATGCGCATCAGGGCGCAAGTATGCAGAATTTCTGCAGCCCCCGTTATGGAGTTTAAGGCACAGGGCGCAGGGGGGGGGCCCGGGAAAAAGTATCCGTCCGATAAGCTGTACCCCCTGCGCAAGCCAACTCCGTCGAAGTAATTTCGCGTAGTTTGCTAGTTTGCTGGGATCTGGAGGCTCCCAGTCATTGACCGTGCTGTAGGCTCTAGAGGGGACACGCAGAAAGTGAATATATGCATTGTTAGATTTACGTTAGGAGTGTCGTGTGTATTAGAAGTTAAGGATAGCCATGTGACATCATCTGTCTAACAATGTATTTGGCCTTTCTGCGTAATTGTACATAATGTTAATAAATAATGTTTTTTCATTTTGTAATAAATACGGCCGGGGGTTACAACCCCTAATCCAAAAAATCCAAAAATTGGTGTGGTCTCAATACTTGCCTTGTAGGAGGGAGGGAGCCTCATCTGGACAAGGGCTGTGGGTACCAAAAGTAAAGAGGGGACTTGGGGGAGTACCAGGACATATGGGCCTTAGTGATGACTCATGGGCCTTTGGATGAGTCTTACTGCTGGTTACTGACCGAGCCAGCAGTAATAAACTTTGAAACAGGCCCGATCGGACCCTATTTTCTTGTTGAGTCCTTCCTTATCTTTACATGCAAAAACACCTATTGATTTCTAAACAATGATTCCTTAATTTGTGTCAGAGATGCAGTCCCTGTCCACAATTCACGTTTTACTTTATCTTGCTTTCCCTTAAACTATTTGCTTTTTCCACATGGATTGTTTCTTTTCTCTTTTTTTTAGCAACATGTGCACATACACGGGGTTCCAGAACTAGGATCCCAGCTCTTCATCTTCCTTCCCTATTGATGGAAACCACAGGAGCAGTTTAAGGTGGGGCAGCAAATACATTCACAAGAGAGCCGAGCCAAATGTCTGACCTGGGCCTAAGAGACTGTGCACTAGCCAAGTCATGTGAATATTTGGCTTGTAAAAAATGCAACAAACATCAGGTTCAAATATGATAAGGCTGCTCCACAATTTAAAAAAGTTAATCTTTTTAACGTGCTTCACTTTAGTACATAAGATTACATCACTGCATTGAGAGACATTTATTACATTTAAAGATGAACTTATAAATAGTCATGCCCGCTCTTACGACAATTCCACTAGTGAACTAAGAGCCCTTTCTCAAGTGCACCAAATACATGTCCTAGATTTGTACTATACAGGTAGCAAAATTATTTTATTTTAAATCAAACACTAGTGTTTTGTGCAGCACACATGCCGAACACAGATATTTGAAGGTTATCGCATATGTGATAATGAAGAAAAAGGAGGCCTGGTGTACTAAAACGTTTGCTAATGATCACACAGTTTGGTGGAGCATGGAAGGCCTATTGATCTCAGGCTTTCTGGCTTTTCATTATGCAGTTCACCTAAATGTCTAGCTCTTTCTCTCGCCCATTTTACATCAAATATTACAGCTTTGTCTTTAATTCTTTGTCTATTAGGTTGGAGCATGGGTGACAGGCAGACATCACACGAAATGTCAGCTTGTTTTGACCTCGAGCTGAGCCAGAGCCAGAGCCAGGCATCCAGTTTCACCCTAGCCCGGGTTTTCAGTGGCTCACTCACATTTAGTAGGTTTGCATATAACTGGATCAGTGGCCTGCACAGATCAGTGGTCCTTTCAGAACCTTTCACCCATATGCACTCTCTGCCATGCCCCATCACTCTGGTGTGCATATGTGTCATTGTGCACTGCGGTGACAAGCAGATGGGAGGCTGTATTTTCTATGCAGACAAGAGCTACGACTGGGATGAGGAAGGACAGTCCAGTAGAGGGCTAGTCAGCAGTGGAACCGAGCAGCAATTATTCATTCACCTCAGTAGCATGACTTACTCCATCTGGCTGGCTGCAGGACCCTTCAACGAGCAACTGAGACAGCACGACAGGAGTAGGGCCCTGCTTCTGGCGGTGGTGCATCAAGTGGCTCAAGTTAGGGCTGGACGCACAACCTGCCATGGCACGACATCATCGAGGGGTGTCTGTGATTGACAGGGACAAGGACTGGGGCACAAATCCAGGACAGTGCCAGCATTTTCAACATCAAATGAACAACCAGCTGTGCCCCAGAGTGTTCCTGGACCTGGGCTAGCCCCACACACAACTACCTCACACTTAACCTCCTTAAAACTCGTCGATAAAGAGACCAACAACTGAGATTAAGCTCAAAGGGTTTTGAATAAATGTTGTTTGGAATTATGTGCTATAACATTACCTGCTTCTTGAACAAAGCCCAATAATTACAGTGATAGGCTCAATACTGGGCAGGCTGGATGCTGTAATGATTCTCTCAAGATGTACCTCCAGTTGTAATACAGTTTGAGTGTATTGTAATTCCATTTATATAGTGCTTCGGGCCCCCCATGAGGTGCTGAAGTGTATTTGCAGATGGTCGCACATACCCTGCGGAAGTGTCATGGATTTAAGTGTGTCTGCATATGACCAGTATGGGAAGCATAAATGCTCTATGTGAGGACCAAAGTTGTCCTTTTATTTGTTTTTTTCGGCACTGTATCTATGCATGACATTGAAGCCAAAAGTGTCGAGAAACAGGCCACGAGCATCAGTGACACAAATGCAAGCTGTGACCAATCATTTGTGGAATAGTCTAGGAAAAGTGGCATATATATGTTAAGCAGGGATTTCGAATAGTTTAACAGCATTTCATTTCAGGTGAAGCTTAGTAGATGGAGAAACCCTCAGGAATGTGCTGTATGCCACCGGCCGCAGAAAACGCTCTGAGGAATCTTCCACTGAGCGTCGGGCGCAACTCATAGGGTTGGACATTAAATGCCAGGGCTCTGAGGGAATTTGGCAGAACTGGAATAGAAGTCATATCAAGTCCAGGCCTGGCTGCACTGACCTTGCTGAAGGCCCAAGTTAGTGATATTTTTTTAAATATGTATTCAGGGGGTTCAAACTGTATAAGAGTTAAGTTTTAACTTGAACTAAGTGGTTTTACCCTATTGTTTCATGCAAAAAGTTAATGTGTTTGTGTGAGCAAAAAACAAGCAAAACATAAAAATTAAAGCATGTCTTCATGCACAAACCCTGGAATCTCCCCATCTGCCCCATCTGAACAACTTGCCTGAGTGGTAGTGAGTGCACAAAGACTTTTGGGCTGGGCTGGGCTGCAGCGACCTCCCAAGAAACATTTTGCACAATTGCCCTTTTTTTCCCCCCCAAAATAAGCTCTTCTGACCAAAAGCTATCGACAGGTGAATACAGTACATCACATTTTAACATTAACAAAGACAGCCGAAGAATTTTGTAGCACAAGCAAAAAACATGGAACTATCTTTTGAGGGCTAATCAGCTCAAGCTGGATCACAATCCCAACGAGGTTTAAAAACTAGAAATATATTCTATAGGACTTTGTCTCCATGATCATGCAAGAACTGACATATATTCCACCAACTGAACTTTTAGTTCGGCTACCAAATGTTTGACAATCAACTTCTGTTGATGCCAGAGGTCCGGATAAGTTACATTACGTAGCATTTGGTCAAAATTCAAAATAACAGGTTAGATGCTTTTACTTTGGGTCATCCATGACTTGGATTACACCAGCTCCATAGGCATTATGTACAAAAGAAGATCCTATCTTGACAAATATAGTAGGAGGTTTTACCCCACCCTTGTATTGTATTGGATGTATATGCAAGGCGTAGGAGATCGCACGGGGGCAGAAATAACTGTTTTCTAACATTGTTAATTTGAAGAAGTTCACATGACCCACATCTCAGCACCATGCGACGCATCAGTCATAGCCTTAGAATAGTAAACCTTAAGGGTCAGTAATTCAGCTCTCCCGCCAAACTGGAAGAGCCAACTACACCCAATCAATCTATGGGAATGGATAGCCCTTAGGTAGTCAATGCCAGGACTCCTCTCTAGCATCACATGATCTAATTTTAAGCTAGAACAGAGGAACTCATGCAGCCTGAGCACAGAGTACTTGATATTACTTTTAGAAATGGTCAAACCACTATCTATACATAAATCCTCAAAACTGTAGAGTAAATGAGAGAATCTTGATAACATAGCTGTGTCATCTCCAAATAACAGAGTGCTTATGTTTTTGTCCTGAAGTGTCAGAGAATTTAAGGGTTCTTTAGAAAGATAAGCAGCAGCAGGTACCTTTGGAGATGCAGAAATGTTGAAATATCTCTTGAAAACTTAAAAAAAATAAAAAAATAAAAAATCTCTTGCTCACAAGGCCTTGGATAAGGAGATCCCATCATGAGAATTTATTGCAATTTCAAACCATTGGCAGATTGATTCACCCCGCTTTGGCTTTTTCCATCTGAGAAGCCTTTTGTATTCTTCTCTAGCTTTTTAGATATCTGCTTCAGTTACACATTTTTTTTATTTTTACCATTGCGACCAAAGTGGATTTGTTTAGATGACACTCATTATCAAAGCACATTTTAGCCATATGTTTATTTACCATTTTTTGTTTTTGACCACATAGTTTAGAAAGGAATTCATTTTTGCCATCATGACATCCTGGAGCGGTATTCATTCCTGCGGATTATTCCAGATGTATTAGCTGTTTTCACTGAATTCCATTGACACAATGATCAAAATAGTTAATGCTTTAAGGGTCATAGTGTGCAGTGCTCAGTGAAACATAAGCAGTGTCGAGTATTTCATTTAGCAGCAAAACATGGTGCATTCAGTCATATAATTTTTTCCATTCGTTTTTCAACGTTTTACATGGAAAGCGAAAAAATAAAAAACAAACGGGTTTGTCTCATGATGCCAGTAGGTCCAACAACAATGAAATATCTCACTGTCAAACGTGTTAATTTCTAGTCATTAAAAATGATAGTTACACTTATTTATTTACATTTTAAGGACCAATAGTCAGATTTCTCCATTCATAAATTGTAGTATTTTTCTCACATACTTTATTTGTATTGCGATTGATCGAGTACTGTACACGGAGCCTCAATTCATTTACATATCTAATGTAAATATCACACCTTATTTAATACTTTCCCTCGAACATTTTGAGGATACCATATACAAATGTTCTCATCAGATTGTGCTCACTCATTGATTTATGCAAATCTATAATTGAGAGAAAAGATTCCTCAGAGAAGCAAGAGCAAGTATTTGAAAATGCCTTTTCTATTTCTCTCAGGATTATCCTTAAATATTGGATTTTTCAGGAAGCCTTTATACTTCACTGTGTTTTATCTTTATTCGATTTTTAACCAAAAGAATCGAAAATTAACATATGAGCCGTTTGTGCTCAGAATAGCATGATGCCATATTTAATAGTTTGTTTATTAACGATAATGCAAAAAAGACAACGTGCGTCACCTTAGAAAAATAAATGGTCACATTTCCTAGCAATAGCAAGATGCTCATCCATCTTTTGATACTAAATTCAATAATACCCTTGTGAAGCCGTCCAAGACAGTTTACACAGATATTCTCAACAAAAATAGAAGAATTTTTTTTCCTAACAGTTCACTGGGAGGTTTCGATTACATATAGTTAAATATAAGTCTCTCGCCAGGTACAGACTGACAAGTTTATACCCAGCATGTAAAGATATTTAATGCACCAAAATGGATAACTAAAGGAAGCCACGTCCCTTTAATAGTCCATGCCTGAAAATTCTGGAAGGATTAAAAAGGACAGAAAACTGCAATACCGCATAGTATTTTCAAAATTATATTTTAATATCTTTCTGTAATTGTATATTGGGTAAAGTACTCCCTCCCACGTATTATAAGCATATTGCAAGTCTCCAAGGAGTTCCATGATCATGTAGAGGAATTTGGCCGAAGGAAGAATTCCTTCAAACAGTTATGGAATTCCAAGGTATGTGCATCCCTCCACAGCCTCAGCATCGCCATCCCTCCACAGCTCAGTTCCTGCATCCCTCCACAGCTTCAGTATCTGCATCCCTCCACAGCTCTGTATCTGCATCCCTCCTCAGCCTCAGTATCTGCATCCCTCCACTGCCTCAGTATCTGCATCCCTCCAAAAGCTCAGTATCTGCATCCCTCCTCAGCTCAGTATCTGCATTCCTCCACAGCCTCAGTATCTGCATCCCTCCACAGCCTCAGTATCTGCATCCCTCCACAGCCACCGTATATGCATCCCTCCACAGCCTCAGTATCTGCATCCCTCCACAGCCTCAGTATCTGCATCACTCCACAGCTCAGTATCTGCATCCCTGAATAGCTCTGTATCTGCACACCTCCACAGCCTCAGCCTCAGTATGTGCATCCCTCCACAGCCTCAGTATCTGCATCCCTCCACAGTTCAGTTCCTGCATCCCTCCACAGCTTCAGTATCTGCATTCCTCCACAGCTTCAGTATCTGCATTCCTCCACAGCTCAGTATCTGCATCCCTCCACAGTCTCAGCCTCACTATCTGCATCCCTCCACAGCCTCAATATCTGCATCCCTCCACAGCCTCAGTATCTGCATCCCTCCACAGCCCAGTATCTGCATCCCTCCACAGCTTCAGCCTCAGTATCTGCATCCCTCCACAGCCTCAGTATCTGCATCCCTCCCCAGCCTCACCCTCAGTATCTGCATCCCTCCACAGCCTCAGTATCTGCATCCCTCTACAGCCTCAGTATCTGCATTCCGGAATAGCTCAGTATCTGCATCCCTCCACAGCCTCAGTATCTGCATCCCTCCACAGCCTCAGCCTCAGTATCTGCATCCCTCCACAGTCTTGGTATCTGCATCCCTCCAAAGGCTCAGTATCTGCGTCCTTCCACAGCTCGGTATCTGCATCCCTCCACAGCCTCAATGTCTGCATCCCTCCACAGCCTCAGTATCTGCATCCCTCCACAGCCTCAGTATCTGCATCCCTCCACAGCCTCAGTATCTGCATCACTCCACAGCCTCAGTATCTGCATCACTCCACAGCTCAGTATCTGCATCCCTGAATAGCTCTGTATCTGCACACCTCCACAGCCTCAGCCTCAGTATGTGCATCCCTCCACAGCCTCAGTATCTGCATCCCTCCACAGCTCAGTTCCTGCATCCCTCCACAGCTTCAGTATCTGCATTCCTCCACAGCTCAGTATCTGCATCCCTCCACAGTCTCAGCCTCACTATCTGCATCCCTCCACAGCCTCAGTATCTGCATCCCTCCACAGCCTCAGTATCTGCATCCCTCCACAGCCCAGTATCTGCATCCCTCCACAGCTCCAGCCTCAGTATCTGCATCCCTCCACAGCCTCAGTATCTGCATCCCTCCCCAGCCTCAGCCTCAGTATCTGCATCCCTCCACAGCCTCAGTATCTGCATCCCTCTACAGCCTCAGTATCTGCATTCCGGAATAGCTCAGTATCTGCATCCCTCCACAGCCTCAGTATCTGCATCCCTCCACAGCCTCAGCCTCAGTATCTGCATCCCTCCACAGTCTTAGTATCTGCATCCCTCCAAAGGCTCAGTATCTGCATCCCTTCACAGCTAAGTATCTGCATCCCTCCACAGCCTCGGTACGTGCATCTCTCGAAAGCCTCAATAACAGCATCCCTCCACAGCTCAGTATCTGCATCCCTCCAGAGCCTCAGTATCTGCATCCCTCCACAGCTTCAGTATCTGCATCCCTCCACAGCCTCAGTTTATGCATCCCTTCACAGCCTCCATATATGCATCCCTCACCAGACTCAGTACATGCATCCCTCCACAGGCACAGTATCTGCATTCCTCCAAAGCTTCAGTATCTCCATCCCTCCACAGTTCAGTTCCCGCATCCCTCCAGAGCTCAGTTCCTGCATCCCTCCACAGCCTCACTATCTGCATCCCTCCACAGGCTCAGTATCTGCATCCCTCCACAGCCCAGTATCTGCATCCCTCCACAGCCTCAGCCCCAGTATCTGCATCCCTCCACTGCCTCAGTATCTGCATCCCTCCACTGCCTCAGTATCTGCATCCCTGAATAGCTCAGCATCTGCACCCCTCCACAGCCTCAGCCTCAGTATGTGCATGTTTCCACAGCCTCAGTATCTCCATCCCTCCAGAGCTCAGTTCCTGCTTCCCTGCACAGCCTCAGTATCTGCGTCTCTCCACAGCCTCAGTATCTGCATCCCTCCACAGTCCAGTATCTGCATCCCTCCACAGCCTCAGCCTCAGTATCAGCATCCCTCCACAGCCTCAGTATCTGCATCCCTCCACTGCCTCAGTATCTGCGTCCCTCTACAGTCTCAGAATCTTCATCCCTCCATAGACTCAGTATATGTGTCCTTCCACAGCTCAGTATCTACATGCCTCCACAGTCTCAGTATCTACATCCCTCCACAGCCTCAGCCTCATTATCTGCATCCCTCTGCAGCCTCAGTATCTGCATCCCTACACAGTCTCACTATCTGCATCCCTCCATAGCCTCAGCCTCAGTATATGCATCCCACCACATGCTCAGTATCTGCATCCCTTGGCAGCTCAGTATCTGCACAGCCTCAGTATCTGCATTCCTCCACAGCCGCAGTGTCTGCATCCCTCCACAGTCTTACTATCTGCATCCCTCCACAGGCTCACTATCTGCATCCTTCCACAGCCTCAGCCACAGCATCTGCATCCCTCCACTGCCTCAGCCTCATCATCTGCATCACTCCACGGCCTCAGTATCTGCATCCCTCCACAGCCTCAGTAAATGTATCCCTCCACAGCCTTAGTATTGGCATCCCTCCACAGCTCAGTATCTGCATCCCTCCACAGCCTCAGTATCTGCATCCCTAAATAGCTCAGTATTTGCATCCCTCCACAGCCTCAGTATCTGCATCTCTCCACAGCTCAGTATCTGCATCCTTCCACAGTCTTAGTATCTGCATCCCTCCACATGCTCAGTATCTCCATCCCTCCACAGCTCAGTATCTGCATTCCGGAATAGCTCAGTATCTGCATCCCTCCACAGCCCAGTATCTGCATCCCTCCACAGCCTCAGCATCTGCATCCCTCCACTACCTCAGTCTCAGTATCTGCATCCCTCCACAGCCTCAGTATCTGCATCCCTCCACAGCCTCAGCCTCAGTATCTGTATCCCTCCACAGTCTTAGTATCTGCATCCCTCCAAAGGCTCAGTATCTGCGTCCTTCCACAGCTCGGTATCTGCATCCCTCCACAGCCTCAATGTCTGCATCCCTCCACAGCCTCAGTATCTGCATCCCTCCACAGCCTCAGTATCTGCATCCCTCCACAGCCTCAGTATCTGCATCACTCCACAGCTCAGTATCTGCATCCCTGAATAGCTCTGTATCTGCACACCTCCACAGCCTCAGCCTCAGTATGTGCATCCCTCCACAGCCTCAGTATCTGCATCACTCCACAGCTCAGTTCCTGCATCCCTCCACAGCTTCAGTATCTGCATTCCTCCACAGCTCAGTATCTGCATCCCTCCACAGTCTCAGCCTCACTATCTGCATCCCTCCACAGCCTCAGTATCTGCATCCCTCCACAGCCTCAGTATCTGCATCCCTCCACAGCCCAGTATCTGCATCCCTCCACAGCTTCAGCCTCAGTATCTGCATCCCTCCACAGCCTCAGTATCTGCATCCCTCCCCAGCCTCAGCCTCAGTATCTGCATCCCTCCACAGCCTCAGTATCTGCATCCCTCTACAGCCTCAGTATCTGCATTCCGGAATAGCTCAGTATCTGCATCCCTCCACAGCCTCAGTATCTGCATCCCTCCACAGCCTCAGTATCTGCATCCCTCCACAGCCTCAGCCTCAGTATCTGCATCCCTCCACAGTCTTAGTATCTGCATCCCTCCAAAGGCTCAGTATCTGCATACCTTCACAGCTAAGTATCTGCATCCCTCCACAGCCTCGGTACGTGCATCTCTCGAAAGCCTCAATAACAGCATCCCTCCACAGCTCAGTATCTGCATCCCTCCAGAGCCTCAGTATCTGCATCCCTCCACAGCTTCAGTATCTGCATCCCTCCACAGCCTCAGTTTATGCATCCCTTCACAGCCTCCATATATGCATCCCTCACCAGACTCAGTACATGCATCCCTCCACAGGCACAGTAACTGCATTCCCACAAAGCTTCAGTATCTCCATCCCTCCACAGTTCAGTTCCCGCATCCCTCCAGAGCTCAGTTCCTGCATCCCTCCACAGCCTCAGTATCTGCATCCCTCCACAGGCTCAGTATCTGCATCCCTCCACAGCCCAGTATCTGCATCCCTCCACAGCCTCAGCCCCAGTATCTGCATCCCTCCACTGCCTCAGTATCTGCATCCCTCCACTGCCTCAGTATCTGCATCCCTGAATAGCTCAGCATCTGCACCCCTCCACAGCCTCAGCCTCAGTATGTGCATGTTTCCACAGCCTCAGTATCTCCATCCCTCCAGAGCTCAGTTCCTGCTTCCCTGCACAGCCTCAGTATCTGCGTCTCTCCACAGCCTCAGTATCTGCATCCCTCCACAGCCCAGGATCTGCATCCCTCCACAGCCTCAGCCTCAGTATCAGCATCCCTCCACAGCCTCAGTATCTGCATCCCTCCACTGCCTCAGTATCTGCGTCCCTCTACAGTCTCAGAATCTTCATCCCTCCATAGACTCAGTATATGTGTCCTTCCACAGCTCAGTATCTACATGCCTCCACAGTCTCAGTATCTGCATCTCTCCACAGCCTCAGTATCTGCATCCCTAAATAGCTCAGTATTTGCATCCCTCCACAGCCTCAGTATCTGCATCTCTCCACAGCTCAGTATCTGCATCCTTCCACAGTCTTAGTATCTGCATCCCTCCACATGCTCAGTATCTCCATCCCTCCACAGCTCAGTATCTGCATTCCGGAATAGCTCAGTATCTGCATCCCTCCACAGCTCAGTATCTGCATCCCTCCACAGCCTCAGCATCTGCATCCCTCCACTACCTCAGTCTCAGTATCTGCATCCCTCCACAGCCTCAGTATCTGCATCCCTCCACAGCCTCAGTATCTGCATCCCTCCACAGCCTCAGTATATGCATCTCTCCACAGCCTCAGTATCTGCATTCCGGAATAGCTCAGTATCTGCATCCCTCCACAGCCTCAGTATCTGCATCCCTCCACTGCTCAGTATCTGCATCCCTCCACAGGCTCAGTATCTGCATCCCTCCACAGCTCAGTATCTCCATCCCTCCACAGCCTCAGTATCTGCATCACTCCACAGCCTCAGTATCTGCATCACTCCACAGTTCAGTATCTGCATCCCTGAATAGCTCTGTATCTGTATCCCTTCACAGCCTCCGTATCTGCATCCTTCCAAAGCTTCAGTAGCTCTTCCCTGTCCTATCTTCTCTGTAATGCATCTCTCACCAGTTCCTGCATCTCTGTGGGAAATGGGGATAAGAAGGGTATCAGGGTTTGGACATTTATTTTAACAGAGACAAATCAGTGACAAAGAACTCTTTACATGAAGTGAAAAGGGCAATCCCGGATCTCATGGAAAGGCTTCATCTCCCATCCGGCTTCGTCTGGTCACAGAACACAAATTCTCGTGCGCCACTATTTGAGAAAAGGACCATTAATGAGCTGTTAATGACTTGAAAACTGACATTCTCCTGGGCACAATAGTGCTGGATCTTCCAAATTGAGGACTCCTGGAAGGGATTTGGACAGATGACGGGGTTTCTAGGATCATCAACTTGACTCTTAAACTGACTCCATTCAGAACCGTTTATATCGGTTGTTGTCCTCATAGATTCACCCGAGCTTGTTTAATACTGCTAATGTGCACCATAGCTCTCAGTTAATTCACTGCCGCTGTACACATCACTCTTGCTGGGTGATTGTGCCAAGCAGTCATTTTTCTTAAAATGAAAATATATCCTCTGACATCTAATGTTACTGTGAGAGCTCTTGGTGTCTTTTCCCATGGAAATGGAGATTCTGGCATGAGAAAGTGATAGTTCAGCCATTCAAAAACAAAGACAGCAGCAAACATGTGGCCATGATTTCTCAGATTCACAAAGTTGTCACACAACGCAGAGCAGCACCCAAAGGTGCTGTGCTGTGTTGCGTGAGAGAGCAGGAAATAACCATATCTACTAAGCTATGGCATTATCCTGCTCTCTACCTAGCGCTGGTGTACAATCAGGCTGCCAAGCGCCATAGACTTACACCTTTGCGCCATAGTGTAATAGTGTCTGTGTGAGTCTAGAATAGGTTTTGTACTGGAAGGGTGCACTTCCAGTACAAAATACAATGACTAGACACGCTTTAAAATGTTTTCCACTTTGAATGTGTGCTGCGCAGTGTATGGGTGGTACATGGATGGTTGTATGGGAATGCCCATGTATCACCAATGTAATGAGCCCTTACGCAAGGTAACACAAAGCAGCCTCTTATTATCAGGCAACTTTCCAGCCCACAACAAGTCTAAAATAAATATTTTTCTCATGTTTGCGCCACTTTTGAGATGCAAACCTAGCAAACACTTTTTTCTTAAGTGAAGAGAATATAAGATGCTTTGTTTCTTAATTGAGCTGGAGCGGCTCCTCCACTAGGGCGGAGGAGTGTTGCCCCACTGCTTTCTCGCACTGCGAGAAGCAGAAACATAAAATGGTAATAACTGTTATTACTATTTTATGTTTGGTTGCAGGCGGGAGGGTGGGCGGGTCTGCTCTGCAACCAGGGCAGGGGAGGAGTGGTGTGCCCACTACTGAGTGCACAAAGACTGTTTGGTCGGCCCTCTGGGGCCGCCCAAACCAGTCATGCGCCCTTTGCCCTACACCATGCAGGCTGAAGCGCAGACTGCATGGAGAACATGGCCTCCCCAGAAGCCGCTAGCTGGGCGGCGTCCCGACCAATCACAACGCTGCTTGCAGCATTGTGATTGGCCTAGGGGAGGGAGCCTGGCTGCTTGCTTCCTGTTCCTGAAGGCAGGAGAACAAGAGCAGTGAAGACACGGCACCAGGCCAGCAGAAACTTAAGTAAAAAAAAGAAATTACAATTATTTTTAAATTAACCCCTCACGCTTGACCTCCCCACATAACTCCCCCTCCACGCACAATGTCCCGCCCCTTGACCCCCCCAACCGCGAGCCATGTCGGCCGTGACTGTAATTAAGGCTCTTTGTCTTAGAATGTCATTACGATGGCAGACGGCCATCGTATCGTATTTGGGACCACCCATCTACAAGGTGGCAGTCACACAGGGCAAATTACGATGCGACTGCGACCGTGGCATTGCCCATATATTGAATTGCGGCAGATGCTGCGCTCTGCAGCACCAGCCACAAGACAAAACAGACACCCCAGACATATCCCTGCATTACGTGGCAGGCACCATGCGTGCCTACCACATGACGTAGGGATAAGTCGGGGGCACCATAGGTGCCTCCCAGGGCCTATGTCCCAAGCCCAGGGGTTTAGGGGGTCCTGCAACAGGCCCCCAAAACCATTTCCACCTGCCATTTTGCTGCGGGTTTACCGCCCCAGAGCGACTGGGGGATAGAGATATTGTAATCCCTACGGCGGTGCCTGACAGTACTGCCACATTTCTGGGATTCCAGGGAGGTCCGACGGGTGTTTGGATACAGACCAACTGTCAGGATCATGGCAGTCGGTGTTTCTGACCGCCACCCGTCAAAATGCCATTGTTATATGGTGGACAGAGATCCCTGGTAAGATTGCTGAAAGACCGCCACCAATAGCCTGTCGGTGGCAGTCCATCGGCCATCGTAATGAGGCCCTCTGTTCCTGATAAGTGGCAAGTGGAGTCTTAGTTGATCTGGAGTGGCGTGGATGATGCCACTGCAGTCTTAGTTTGTGGGAACAGAATGTGCCCCATTGTTAAATTAATAAATGCAGCCTATCTCTTTCTGAAAGAGTTGCTGCAGGTCGGTCTGTAGCCTGCCAGGGGCTGTTCTTATCACTTTAATGTCCTTGATATACTCTCCTCTTCCCTTCCCAAAAGTAAACTCAGCCTCAGCCAGCTTCTAAAATGATTGCAGTTTGTGCAGAGTAGGCTGCACCCTCCTGGCCTTTCGGCCCGGTGCACTGCACCAGCTGCACCACAGATAGCCACGCCCCTGGTTCCACTGCAGTCATTTTGAAGCAGTGCAGATGATGCTGCTGATTGTGAGTTCAAAACAGGTTAAGGCAGTTTGAAAAGATCTCAAAAAGTTTGTAGATTTTCAGGACTGCTTTTTCCAAATGCCTAGGTCCACCTTGTGCAGGCTTGCTATGATCAGCAATCATCTGGTTCCATGACCTTTGCAGCTTCTTCGTCTGTAGATTCTAAAAATAGGCTCTTCCAACAGAAGCAGATTCTGTGTGAGGGGTCCAGAAATTCCCCCAGTTCTGGAGCTAGGCTTGGGCAGAGACAAAGTCACAGGTTGAAACAAAAGTCTTCTTATATAAGGTTGCCTTCGAGCAGGTTGGGGGCTTCTGATTCCATGTTCCAACTCAATTTAGGAAAACCAGTGGTCCAAGCAAGGGGGTTATAAAGGCAAACTAGCCTACAATTTTGGGTGAACTTTATTCAATCTACAAAAGGTTCCCCATGTATCACCAACACTGATAAATCACTACAGTGTAACTTCTGTGTCAAAAGGCGGCAAACGTCTCAAAGAGTCATTTGAGAGCACAATGCTTACAGGCCACGCTAATAATGCCATTGGTATGTTTAACCACCAAAATGCCACAAGACTGCCGCATAGGAGGCAAGAATCGCTGATTAAGCCTAAAAACAAATCCATTGGAAAGAACATCGCGGTGTAAACAGAGATGAGTTTGGGGGCAATGGAGTGAGGGCAGCAATTCATTTTAGGAGGAGGCCAAGGGTATATAAGCTCCACAAGGAAGGCGTAAATTTAGTAAGTAACAGACAATGTTATTAGTACTTGCAGTGTTTTTTTTCCAGAGAATTGTTCTGTTCCCCTGACCACTGACCACCAGCTGCAGTCAATAAGAGCCTTGGGGATCATAAGCATGGACTAAAGATTGTTTCGAATGAGCTCCAAAAGAAGCTCATTGGTGGGTTGCAGTTACTCCACAACTTGACAGCCAGATTATGCTTGCTCTCGCATACATGCAGCTATATCAAAAGTGAGGATCAAGTTTGTAAGTCTCTACTAGGTTCATACAGCCTATCAAAGAAAATAGCAATGTACCTGCTCACTGTTCCCAATAGGGTCCTACTCTTTGCAATAGCATGTCTCAGTATCCACCAAACCATATAGTGTGAGAAAATTAAGGTAGGGCCTTGGAAGTCCAAAGCCTGCGGCTGTGGAACACACAGAAGTCAAACCTGAGGACAAAACGAAACTAGATGAGCTTCAGTAAAGTCATGAAACCCAACAATTTTATATCACCTACAACTGAATACCTCATAACTGTGCAGGAACGGCCTGTGCAGGTAAGAGCGGTGAGGGGTAAGCGGGGGGGATTCGGCAGACGAACACAAGGGACAAATAAATAAATTATGAATTTTGACTCATCTGTCAAGTACTCCCCCACCCTGCCCAACCGCTCTTACCTGCATGGGCTGCTCCTGCAACTGTGGTTGAGATTTAGGAATTTGGGTCTCTGGCGCAGCTTTCACTGATTGCACTCTAGCTTTCCATCAGCACAACATCCATAGTCTTGCTCATTTGTAGTGGAATTGACATGCAGTGCTATATAAAACGTGTCAATACGAGCACAGGTTACCTTAAGGTATACTTTTTCTCTCCTCTTTTTTGCAGTATGCATTCAGTTGCTTCAGTCTTCAGACTCTACACTGGCACTTGGCAGCTACCTTCTTCAATAAAAACTCTCCACCCATCCTCTCACATGCATTTTAATCTAGGCTGCAGATCCAGGCATTTTGCCTTTTGTGTACGTAGCGCTATACATTTTTCTCTTTTTCCGATTTATACGTTGAGGATTCCAATAATTTGTTTTCCTACTGCATTGGATTGAATTAATTCACACCTGATGTAACATTGCTTTCTTTCAGGCAAGCCTTTTTCACCCTTTCTGTGGACTCTCTAAAACTTCTCTAACCTTGTGTCCTGCTCTCATGTAACTTACAATTGCCCCCTCCCTGCTACCCAGAACCAACACTAGAAGAAATGCCCTTCCAGAAACATTATTTGAGCTAAGTCATGAAGTTGGACATTCCCAGAATCTGAAATGCATCAACCTTTTATCGGGAGGAGTTTAACTTCATATATCTTCATTTAATTAGTGTCATCTAAGAAGCAAGTAAGGTTTTTTTTCCCCAAGGGTCTTAAGACATTACAACTACCTGATGGTGAATTGAACATTGTCCTTACTTCATAACAACCCCATATGAGAAAGTTACAAGGGAGATGGACAATGAACTACTTTATCCCTAGTGGATCTTTGTAATGTATTGTAATTATTTTTTCTGTTGTCAGACGTTTGTAATTGTCTTTCCTTTATTCCATTGCCAGAGATCCATCTAGAATGTTTTATTTTGCAATGCTTGCAGCCACAGACGCAAGTTGTACATAATTAATGGCTATAAGAAATATTAGGAATGGTTGAAATCAATTCCCATCGAAAATTAATTGATTCATTGTGGTATAAATACATGGTAAATGAATTAATCTCTTCACTATTCGGCTGTTTTCAGTTCTCTACATAAGTCGCCTAGGATCCATGGGGATAGATGGGCACACCCTTTTACAAAAGTATTGATGGCCTTCAAAAATAAAATATATCACCAACAAGGCTGGAAAAGGCAAATGGAGTTTGTAATCGAATCAGGATTAAAAAACGTGGGCATATTTCTCACCAGTTTCCTATTTGGTTGCACAAATTCCACCAGATAATCTCTGCCAAAGTGTATGTGATGGGGAGAGGTGGAAAAATGAGTTCTGAAGCTTAGAAAACATGGTACAACCAAGTTATCCCCCATTCGTATGACCAGGCCTGATATTGGGAATGAAACTCTAAAAGTAAGACTACAGAGAAATTTGTAAATTATGGTATCGCAGTGTTAGAAGTGAACTTAATTTTCGACAAGCGCACAGACAGCAAAAATGTACCAGACTGAGTAAAGATGTAACCAAAAGTGTGGTCTTCATAAAGTCTCCAAATGACAGTTATCACAAAAATGCTGTCAATCAAACAAACCTTTTGCAATTAACGCCTTCATCAAAGAAGAGTTTACCATGAAAGTTTAATCACCATACAGAGGTTATTTGCAAAAAGAGCCACGGCCTGTTTGCAAATATATGACAATAAAACTAGCTGAAGCCTGCTTTGGTAAGCATGAAACACACAACATCACATTGCACTATATTGCACAATACCTATGTTGGGGCACCAATATGGTTTCAAAAAATGTATACAGTATCCGTTGAAACACCAATATGGTTGATTTATAAGTAAATTGAGCCCCACATGCTTCACAATCCCATAAATAAAATGAAATATGGATGAAGCATAATTTTGAATAAGGATAACATCTTCAATAAGGAAAGATTTGCAATTTATTGAAAACATCAAGACAAGAAGATGGGAAGTTAGCTCTGCTCCATTCTCCTCTCATAATTTTGATATTATTTGACTAATAATAATACATACATTGTGAAAGCCTAGGTTTGCGGCATTGAATGATCAGGTAGTTGCATGATTCCCATTTGAGTAAAGGATCTGGTTAATGTCATTGAATTAACCAGTGGCGGCTGGTAAGGTTTGGAGGGAGGGGGCGGACGGGAGACACTCTCACGCACATGCAAACATACACATAACACTTAAAGCAATGTTTTGTATGCACGCACACAAACACATTCATTCACAACACTCTTCACCAAACATTCATACATACACGCACGCACACACACAAACACATCCATTCACAACACTCTTCACCAAACATTCATACATGCACGCACGCACACAAACACATCCATTCATAACACTCTTCACCAAACATTCATACATACACACACACACGCACCAAACAGTTTAAAACTAAAACAAACACTTGCCTGCAGCCATCTCTACCTCCGAGGTTCCAGAAGGCTTGGGACTGCTGCCTTCCCTCATTGGCCTATGATCAGCCAATGAGGGAAGGCAGCAGTACCAACGTCATCACAGAGTGGGATGGGGTCAGTGAGACTGCTGACCCCACCCCACTCTCTGATGAAGTGTCACTAGTTGACACTCAACCCTGGGCGCTTCAGGTTTTAAAACTGAAGAGCCCAGGTTTCTCAGCAAACAGTGACGCTACCCCTTGTCACTGAGGGGAGGGGCTCAGGGACCTTTGCTAACCTGAGGACATCACTTCCTCAGCCCAGCATGTCTGGCTCCTGGCTGCTTGAACTGAAAGTGAACAGTGTCTGTCAGGCTGACCTTTGTGAAGTCTGACAGACACTGTTCATGAGGGGTGAAAGGTGGAGAGGCTTGGCCCCTCAGCCCCAATGGACTGGCCGCTCCTTGCATTAACCCAAGGATTTATGAGAGCTCAATGATAGAGATTTAACTTGGGTGTTGGTGTACCTGACACAGCGAATATTGCAAATTCCTCATCATTCAGGCCTTTGAGCTCCTTGATGAAAAAGGTAGTTCAAATAGGGTTGCTTTGATTTTCTTATGACCTGCATTAGGGTTGTCTAGGTGACATACTTTGTTTGCCAACTTGGAAGCTGGATTCCCACCATGGACATTTTCTGAAACTCTTCCTAAAGCCTCCTGAAATCTTCTCTTCGCAAATCCATGATAACCAAAATGTAATCATAAATTTGATTGGACAAATCATTTAGAATCCCTCCTATTTTTGTCTGTGCAGTTACCTAAACTATATAGGCAACTTCTCCATCTGCTTTTCATGGATCTTTGCTGAACTGTAGGCTTGTGCTCATGTGGGTTGTGGGGCGTCACCAGCTATTTGTGTCCCCATCCACTAGTTTGTAAGATATTCCACTATTTGTAACAGATCCATATAATACAAAGGTGATTACTGGCCGGCTGGGCAGATTAGATAGCTTTAATATCTTTAAGCTGTAATTGTTACTCCGATTTACTCCAGTACAGTAGGAAAGACATTCAACATTCACCCATTTTAGACAAAATTCACATAGAGCATTGAAACTTTCAAGGAGTTAATTTCACTCTTATTTCAAACACTGATCTCTTCTTTCTCAACTTCGTATTACATGAGGTTGTTGTCATGTATGACACAGCCGGTGCTCAGTCTACATTTTATTTTCATGTTTTAGCTTGATATGATTTTCTAAAGGTGACTTTTTACATACTTTACGCTCACACAATAATGTACTGAGACATTTTTATACACGCTGTTCAATTCTTAGCAAGCATTATTATGATGTTCTGTTATTCATTCCTCCTGTCCAGGGCTAAGCAGTTATAATGCAATACCCCTGTGTTTGGTTGTCCGGTTACATCAGCTCTGCAACTTTGACACAGTGTGATTGGAGCAGTGCTTTTATTATATAAATTGCCTCTACTCTACATTTGGCAGAGGAGCGCTGCTGCAGGGATTGTCCTGAAATGAGACTCACTGTGACAGAGATGCAGTCCTGCTGACTCTGACCTCTATTCTGCAAAGGACAACAGGCTGTTCTGCACATTCCGGCTTCCTGAAACATCATTTTCAGGTATAGGGGTTAGGCTATCCCAAGGGTACTCCCACTATGCTCTTGATAGTTTAGGTAGTGTTAGGTAGGAGTATAATAGTAGTAATGTCATAACGGTTGAACTGTTTCTCTTTTTCACCATTCTTGTAATGCTGGTTACAATGCTTTGCTACTTCTGCCTACTAATTCTTTCTATACAAGAATGCAATTGTTTCAATAAATGTTTGTATCTTTCTTGTATTTACCAAGGGCATGCAAAAGTAAAACAATGAAAGGATAGATTTGTTTCCATGATTTCTTTGGGGAATAAAGAGTGGTCATGTTTGAGGTTGCTGATACAATCTGGTACCCTGGTAAGGCTAGGGGTGCATGTGGGGCACTGTGAGCTAGCTAGAAACCAGGCCAACATTCTCTGATGGTATGTGTGAACTGAGTTCCCATATATATTCTGAAGTCTATGTTGTCCAGATACACAGTCCTACTAACTGTATAACATGGCACCACCAATGTTCTAGGTCAGGCACTTAATTAATGGGTCACCCCAGTAGCTCTTGCATGTGCCCAAGGTCTTCTTTTTTACCTCATATGGAGACATCTGTGGTATTAAGGAATGTAATCCTCTTAATAGGAAACCAGGGGTTAAGTCTGGAAGGTTGTTAAAGCTTGAACCTTCAAAAAGGGCTACCCCACAATAGAAATTTCCTTTCTATGAATTACATTAAATAAATATGGCGATGGGAGCTATAATTTCTGTTAGCCGCTGACATGCTGTTACAGCAATATTACAACAACAAGAGCTCCCTGTTGGAGGGGGGAGACATTACCTTCATGGTTGAGGCCTACAAAGCATATAAACCAGAGGTATTCTACTCTTTGGTCCACTATCCTGCAGTCAGAGGCACCTCACAAACATTTTATACATGTACATCAGCTGCATTACCAGGTCAATACAAAACTTATTAAGATTTAGAAATACCATTAACAAATCAGGAACATCAGAATTGGTTCCTAGGCACCCTCCCACATCCACTAAACAATGTGAGACTGGGTCCCCTTAGCAATAAAGGGGCGACCTGCACATCTTAGTCAGCTAAACTTCATATCCAAACATAGCAACATTAAATGTTGCAGACCTTCGAACTCTTACCCAAGTCAAGTTAGACTATATAGACACTTAACACAGTTTGTAATGTGTACAATAATGGCTACCCCAACAAGGGCTGTTCACGATATGCAGTGATAGTGAGCTGTGCCTGAAATTTGTCCAGTCACTATTAAATGCAATTATGGGCAAAGTTCCCACCAGACAGGAGGAAATTCCGTTCTGGATTGCATAAAAAGCAAGCCAGCTTGAAGCAGTGTTTCCATATACGGGACCCCACGACAAACATAGAATTCTCACAATGTGCCTGCCACTTGATATGGATCCCCCAGTGAAGGATTGTGCAACCTGGAGCACAGTCTTTACTGCCATATATACCATAATGCATGGCACACCATCCATTGCTGTGTTGCTTGAAGTTCTAAAACAGATTCAAAATGAATAGGGAGCTGCCCCTGACCTGGATTTGGGAATGAAAATAATTTGCAATATTGCCACAGTTTGCTCAATTATTTTAAGTAATATTAAAGTGAAGGCGGCAGCACTGGTGGTACGCCAATGCCTCGCAAAGGTTCTTGTTGCAGACCAAGAGCGTGAATTACCAAAAATTATTGCTGAAACCTCTACATCCATAGGTCACGATAAATTAAGAGTGCTTAGTGACCAAGCATGAAGCTGTTTTCTTACTTATAAAGAGAAGTGTCGATCAATTTATATTTAAGATACGTATCTCTTGTATATTTATTTCTCAGGAACAACAAGTTCTACATCATGGAACAAACAATTTCTTACACAGAAATATCACAAAGGTATAGTTATTCCCTATCACTCTTAAATGCAGGACTGTTAAGGTCAGTTACCAATCATATCTCTTACCGCCTTTAATCAGCCCACCGTGCCTTGCAGATCTCAGTCCCCAGCAGGCCTGATGTGTTACAGTGGTGGAATCCAGTGTTTCTGTTTACTCTAATTTCCCATTCCCCTTTACCAATTTCTACCACTGGCCCTCATATTTTTGTGTATGTGGGCATTGGTGGAGGCAGTAAAGAATGGAAGAATGCTTTGCTTCCTTTGTATTTAGAGTAAAAAGTTAGTGCTTGCTGACAGAACATCCATCAAGATTCAGGTTGAGTCATTTACCAACTCCTAGAACTTCCTAATCTCAAAGATATCACAAAGAGTTTTTAGAGGGAGTTTCAGGAGGAATTTGCAAAACATCTCTTGCCATGGGTGCAAACTTAGCAAGGACGATTACCGGTCAATGAATAAAGATACCAGTATTACAGCCAGTTGAATTGCAAAGCCTGTAAAACATTCTGAAAGAAGAAGTGATCAGGCAGTTTCTGCAACCAGAGAGGCAGGATGTTTTGATGCTTACACGAATAAAATACACCTCTTTTCTTCTGCTATGTTATCCAGTAAGATGAAGAGAATCTACTTGGAGAACTATCAAATATTTCCAGTAGGCTTCTAGCACCTGAATTTCACTGCAAGTAATAGCGGACCTAGGTTGTAGAAAACATGGTGTGCAATATGGGGAAGAAAGATCTGGCGCAGTAATGTCAGTTCTTTTTAGTCTCATCATTAATTTGCTGCAGCATTCTGGATGTTTTGAAGTCTCTTGATCCACATTGAAAGGAAGGCCCAGGTAGAATCTGTTCCCATAGTCAATTCCTGATGAGAAGGACAGAGTCACAGGCAAGGATCATCCATAAAATACCAATATGGAAAAAGTAATTGCTACCCACATAACTGGCTGAGTTAATCATTAAAGCTATTACCCAGATTTCGGAGGACTAGCAAGGGTAAACAAAAAGGAAATAAGGTGACAGGTCAGTTACAGGAAGGTGCAGGAGGAATACTTCTGTTTGTGAGTAGTGTTCATCAACCAATTTTCATGCAGCCAATTGTGAAGAGTTGTTACGTAGTTACAAAGACTGTGATATGATTTTTATGGATTGTTGCCCATTCTTACTAGCTTCTGAGAGTCCTCAGTTGGACATACAAGGAAATGGTGATGTAATACATCAAGGGGACAAAGCCAAGGTATAGATGTTGCAAAAGAAAGGACATAGATCGAAATCTTGTGGGACACCGTCAATAAGTTTGTGAGGTTCAACCACTATTTGATAACATCCCAATAGGAGGATGAAATCCACTCAACAGCTGTATCTTTAACTTAGGAAGCACTGAGTTGTTTTAGAATGATGTTATGATTGACTGTGGTAGGCCAGTTACTAAATTACAACTGGTTAAAATTTGTGCAGAATAAGATCTGTAAGAAACTAGGGGCCATATGTACAAAGCATTTTTGCAGTCAGAAACCGACCACAAAAATGCTTTTTTAAATGTACAAAATACAAATTGTGATTCAGTAACATGTTACTGCATCGCAATTTGTGTTTAGCGATTCAGCATTTAGAAGGGGCGTGTTTACGGCATCCATTCCAAATACACTATCACAGTGGTATGTATGAATGTTTTACAACCGAATTACGGTTACAAAATATTCACTTTTTTACTGACTCCTCAAAGGAGGTGGTGGAAATTCGCAAATGGAAAGGTGTCCCAAAGGGACCAATTCCCCTGCTTGAATGTTGAAACAAATACTTTTAAAGAGTAGCAGTGGTCCCAGAGATCACTGCCTACTCTTAAAAAATTCAACTTAAAAATGTTATTTTATTTTTTGAAATGCATCATGTTGTCCTTTAAAGGAAAACAGGCTGCATTTAAAAGAAAAAAAGATGGCTTTATTAAAAAGCAATCACAGACTTGGTGGTCTGCGGGCCATCGTTGCTGTTATAGATGCAATTCCTAATGGATCGCAAATTGTGAGCTACCTCATTAATATTCATGAGGTAGGTCGATTTGCAAATCTATTAGTCAGCACTTTTTAGGAAAGCATTCTTTGGTAGATTTGGAATCACAATCCCTAAATTCTGTACATATGGGCCTTTATCTGTTAGACATTGCATATTCATTGTATTCTATTAAGCTTGTATCAAAAGGTCACATGTTTATGCATTGTTAATGTGTAGACACTAAGCACACTATACAACCAGTACATAATTGAGGCCCAAGTATTAATCCTAAAAAGTCCAAATAAGATTGCTATTTTTCAAGAAGTAAGATGATCACACTTCGACTACTGTAACTTGGTTTATCTTAGCTAACCCATCAAATCATGAAAAGATGTAACTGATGCAGCAGTAGGTCCTGGGGCCGTATCCAGGTCACATGTATCCCCATTCTCTGGCTTCACTTTGAACAGCAATATAAATCAACCTATCTGTTTACTGCTGATAAATTTCAGCCAGGATTTCCAATATTTATTTTAGAAGGCCTACACTGTATATCCCACTTGAGGCTTGTATTAAAAACCAATCTGCAAAATCATTCCAAATAACACCAAACATGTCCACTATGGTTTCTGCTCAGCTGTAAAAATGCATGTTTTGTCACTGCATATAAATTTGACATTTTTGTAAATCATGAGTTTCTGATAAACGAGTGTTCCACAAAACAAACATAAATCTCTCTACTAAAAAAGCAAACTGACTATGGCAATTAGGTCATAAAGCATGCCAGGTCATAGTCACTCAGCTACAATTATTTGATTAAATAGCCTACCAAACTAAGCATATTATAAAATAAAATAACTAACAAAACATAATAATTTGATGCTGTTTACCGGTGCTGTTGCAGTAGCATACGTGACATCTATAGAAATAGTAAAATAGGGTCCCGATATAGAGTTTTAAGGAGAGGATACTCCATCACATAGTTGACCGAGTACCCAACCAAGTAATGGCCATTGAGGTTTTGCCATTTGTCCGCCCACCTTATTTAGAATTGAAAGACAAATGGCAAGTTTTTACTGTTCATCACAGGAACAGTGAAACTTGTGAAATGACCCCCACACCATGGGAGAACACGCCAATGGCAAGGGGGTCATTGATTTTTTTATTAATCGAAAACGAAGTCCCACTATGGGATTTTTTGAAAAATAATAAACAAAACATTGAAAGTTTGACTGATGACTGTCATGTTGATAGAGCTGTCAATCTTTGAATGAAATTACAGAACCTCAGTGACGGTGGTTTGTGGGATTGCAAGATATGTCTTCTAGGCCAGCCTGCATCTCCAATCTTTAATTCAGGCCCTATGTCATCAGACAACTGTCTGAAATGTCCCTTCTTAGATTAATTATAAATGTTATATTTCCTTAATTAACATCCAATCTCAAAACTTGTGGGGAGCTCATTTCAGTATTGTGCCATTTTTTGATTTACAAAACATAAGTTGAAACTTACCATAGGCTGTATCTATCAGGTGTATACTGTTACAAAAACCATAAAATGAAGAATTAAAAACCTACAAAGTAAAATGAAAGCTCTAGAAAACTGGTGTGCTTTACATGGGTCTGACCATCATACACTGCCACTGCGTACATTCAATACATAATTACAGATTATGTAAGATTAAACATCATATGAATGAATTTAGGGAACAGCGCAGAAGGATACTTCATTTATCAGTCAGATACAGAAAGTAGACAAATCATTCAACCACATACTGGGCATGTGGTAATAAGACAATAGAATTTGAGCAATATCTGCCTTGACCGTATATGGACATGCTATTGTACTTAAAGACCAGAAGCCAAGTTGTGTAAAATGTGTCTGCCTCTGAACTGTGTGGTGCAAGTTACATTGCTCTGCACCGGCCCCATTCAAGAGTCAGGAGAAGGGCATTGCATATTTGAATGCAGGTCCCCACAAACGTCCAGGCACACACATATTTTGTATGTGCAAGGCCTCTGTAGCACTAGCAGAGATGTGGTAGATATGGAAAGTTACAGTTGTCTTTAGTCCTGTGAAGCTACAGCTCTCCTTTGGTCTATGTAAGAAACTCTGTGGTTGCCATTGAGCCATCTCATAAATGGCTGAAGCAGAAGTGTGTAAAAACACACAGAAATATGATGTTTTCCTCAATGTCTGTATCCTGACACATATGTGGGGTTCCAATTCCAGGAAACCAGGCACTGAACAGTGTAGGACTGTTCCTCAGACCAAGATGAGGACCCCTGAACAGCTGAAAAGCCAGCTTGGCCCTGGCAAAAAAAACAGTGGTGGGAGAATACATTTTTGGCTGGTGGTTGGAGATGTCTATAACCATGGGCAAGTTATGTAATAGGACATGTGTTGGTAATTTGCCCTTTCTGCAGGGTCACTCTGATTGTTTTTCCTTTTTGGGAACTCTGTTTTTGCTGGCTATGCAACTTAGTGCACTTTACCCCTGCTAGCAGGGGTAAGGTGTATGTGCTCCTCCTTTCAACATTGTAACATGATTGCCATATTTAACTTACCTATAAGTCCCTTGTATATGGTACCAAGGTGTACTCTGGGGATGTAAGTTAGTGCCTCAAGTGGACTGCAGCACTCATGTGCCATCCACTACAGTGACAATGTAACCATGACTGCAGGCCAAGCTGTGCAGGTTTTAACTGTAAATTCAACCTGTCAAAATAACCCCTTTTGACAGGCCTAAAACATTGTTTTACATATTTATGTTACCCCTAAATAGGCCTTACTGCCAATAAAGGTAGAGCCATGGTATTTAAAAGTAGGACATGAAAATGTTTAATGTTAAACATGTCATTACAGTGAAAATGCCCATTAAGCTATTTTAACTATAACAGATTTAGCTGATTCATAGGGAAACAAAAGATACATTATTAAACACGAATCCTGTATCTTGGGAATAGGACTTAGTAGAAAAATAACTAAACAACTATTTTATTAATTGTTAAAATCCAATTCAATAGTAAGGTCAGATTTAAATGTTACGGAGAAGTATATTTTACAAAGCTACCTTTGGCTTTCCTGAAGTCCCTGGAAACTAAATCTGCATTTTGATCTCCACTTTGGCAATCCAGCAATTAGCATTTAACTATGTGTGAATGAATTGTGAACTTGCTCCTAGGAGCAATACAATAGGCTAACCTGAATGGGCAGAGATGACCCATCAGAACCTAACAGAATATGTAGGGGAGGCTGGGAGGATGCTCTTTGGGATTAAAGTGTCATGTCCTGCTTAAATTCACACCCTGATTGACAAGTCTATGGGATTTTTCATAAGATACTTGATGAACACTTCAACGATGCTCCCCTGTCACAGGCAAATGTAAGCTGATACTTAGGAAGGGCCTTTTCTCTTATCCAGCCACGCAGTGAGGCACAATCACAGTGAAACTCTCTTTGACATTAGTGTCACATCCAACTTGACAGGTCTGCTGGGTTTACATTTAACATTTGGGGCATACCTCAAAGGAGGAAAACAGAATGTCAAAACACTTTGTGAGATCCAGTGTTTGGTTGTTGAAAACTCAGCTTTGATGCTACCAGCCGTCTGTCTTTCAGGTATAGCGACTGCCTAAAACTAGATTTTAGTGTTAGTGCTGGGAGAACACCAGGATTACCATAGTACACCATACACACACACACCTAGCCCTTAGAGCCGAAGTTTAACATGGCCAAAGACTTCGGCCATCTTGAAAATGCCCAAAGTGGGTAGCGTTAGCTCTTTTATCCCATTTGTTAGGGTGTACCCAGCGGTTATTCCGACCCATTAGCTTGTTCCAGATATAAATGGGACACCATCATGCACCCACGTCAGAACACTACTGGGCCTGAGGAATAGCAGAAAAGGAGAGGACTGAACCTGCTGTCTGCAACCTGAAAAGAGCCCTACTCTTTCTTGTACCCAGTACAAAGCGGTGGACTCCACAGTCATAAGGCTGAACTCCTGTTAAAGCTACGGGACACAACAAGCTCCACGAGGCTTTATCGGCAAATGTCCAGCATATTAGTGGAAACTGGCCCTGGATTCGACCCTGCTGATTCTCTTGAGGCCCTGGGGGGCTTTAGAAGTGTGCTTCTGTGGTGGATTGGGACTTAAAGGACTAAAGTAAAGAGCTAAAAATATTTGACGAGGACAAACCAGCTTAGTGTATCCGATCAGTGTTCCTTAGCGGTCAGCATTAGTTTGAGCTTCTTGGCACAGTTTTTACTTATAACTTTCAAAATTATTGTTATGCATTCTGATTTTATTACTGTTTTACTACTGCATAGATACTTTACACATTACATCTGTTAAACCTGTCTGTGCTGTGCAAAAGCTACCAGGGGGTTGAGCTCAAGGTAATTCAGTCACTTTAAGAGTTCATCCCGACAAGGATTGCGATCATTACTTGAGATGGGTACTTACCACCCTCAACTAATAACCAAATTTCTTACAACATGCTGTTCTGGTCACAAGCTATACAATATTTAGGAAGCATCATCGTACAAATGAGTAAGTATCTTATCATGAATTTGTCAATGCATTAGTAGCACTGTCACATTCTGCGTTGCAAAAAGGGGTTTTATGTCTTTGACCATCATAACAATGTGCACTAATCGCTAAACACAAAAGCAGGCCATTGTTTAACCTGCTTTGTGAACTCAACGCGCGTTGCATAATTTGCTAAAAAGTATCTTGAAACCTCCTTCTTGTACATTAAGAGTTGAATTCTTGTCTTAAAGCATTGCATACTTTCAACAACCTAAATACTTTAAGGAGGGTTCAAACCTACCTTGCAAACCATACTTTCAGGCAGGTCGACTAAAGCCCAGTTTCCTAGTGCCGTGCTAAATTTACAATTGGATTGGGCTTAAAAGATGTTTACAACTCATTATTAATCACAGGTTCCATGCAAATTGCGCATGGTAATGAGATTTTTTCACATGCAATTTCAACAGGTAAGACCTGGTCCAAATTCACATGCAAAACTGTACATTGCATGGAATATTGTGCGGTAAAACGAGTTACAAAGATAATTCCCACACAGACAAGCCTTTGAGTTTCATATTGCATATGCATATGAAATGGTAACAGTAAAGTATGTTTTTGAAGAAAAAATATCCGGTTTCATAACCAGAAATCCTTTGCTGAGCCCTCCCAGGCGAGGTCGCCCCTACGCTCCACTGCCTCCTGCTGCCTCCTGCCTCCTGACCCCTGCCCTCCCCGGGCACCACCGGCTTTGCCGTTCTTGTAGGCGACCCACCCTCTGCTGAGCCGCCCCCTCCCGCTTCTCCCGCCGATCCCTTCCCGCCGATTTTTTCCTTTTTCCCCCTGCTGCCTCCCTGCGGCCCCGCCCCCCTCCTGCCCATTCGCTGCCCTGCTCCCGCCACCCAGCTGACCCTCCCTCCCGGCTCCTTACTTAAGGGGACCGCGCTGAGGGCAGGTAGCGACCGCTGAGCCCTCCCAGGCAAGGTCGCCCCCACGCTCCACTGCCTCCTGCTGCCTCCTGCCTCCTGACCCCTGCCCTCCCCGGGCACCACCCGATTTGCCGTTCTTGTGGGCGACCCAGCCTCTGCTGAGCCGTCCCCTCCTGCTTCTCCCGCCGATCCCTTCCCGCCGATTTTTTCCTTTTTCCCGCCGCTGCCTCCCTGCGGCCCCGCCCCCCTCCTGCCCATTCGCTGCCCCGCTCCCGCCACCCAGCTGACCCTCCCTCCCGGCTCCTTACTTAAGGGGACCGTGCTGAGGGCAGGTAGAGACCGCTGAGCCCTCCCAGGCGAGGTCGCCTCCACGCTCCACTGCCTCCTGCTGCCTCCTGCCTCCTGCCTCCTGACCCCTGCCCTCCCCGGGCACCACCGGATTTGCCGTTCTTGTGGGCGACCCAGCCTCTGCTGAGCCGCCCCCTCCTGCTTCTCCCGCCGATCCCTTCCCGCCGATTTTTTCCTTTTTCCCGCCGCTGCCTCCCTGCGGCCCCGCCCCCCTCCTGCCCATTCGCTGCCCCGCTCTCGCCACCCAGCTGACCCTCCCTCCCGGCTCCTTACTTATGACGCCCTCAGAGCGACCGCGCAGCGGACGCGCGCAGCGGGAGCGCTGTATCTGCGCCGAAGGTGCGTCAAAGGTAAGCCCGTCTGCGCCCGTCCGCGCCTGGACCGCGCCCAGCGCCAGACCCCCTGGTCGTCGCCAGCACACCCGACTCATCTACGACGCCTCAACTCTCCACGCACTCAACGCCGAACGAAACACCGCCTGCTACCGAGCCACCCCGAGACGCACTCACGGACCCTTCACCAGCAAAGCCTGCCGCTTCACCTGCCTCCGTACCTGCCCCACCCCAGCCAAACCGAGCAGGCCCAGCAACAATCATCTGAAGTGCATCCTGCTCAACACCCGCTCCGTCCACAGGCATGCCGTCGAACTCTGGAACCTCCTCAACTCGACATCACCGGACATCACCTTCCTGACGGAAACCTGGATGAACGCCTCCTCGGCGCCGGCCGTCGCCATCTCCATCCCAGACGACTACAAGATCACCAGGAGGGACCGCGTCAACCAGACGGGAGGAGGCATCGCCATCATCCACAAGAACACCATCCGCATCACGACCAACTCCGATGACATCCTCACCTCCGCCGAACACCTCCACTTCCAGATACACATCGACCCCAAGACCACGCTCAGAGGCACCCTTATCTAAAGACCACCGGGACCACGCACACAATTCAGCAATGACATCACAGACTTCGTCAGCCCGCACGCCATCAACTCCACCGACTACATCCTCCTGGGAGACCTCAACTTCCACCTGGAAAACAGCAAGGACCGCAACACCGCCGCCCTGCTGGACAACCTGGACAACCTCGGACTCAAGCAACTGTTTACCACCCCCACCCACTACGCAGGCCACAAGCTGGACTTAATCTTCTCATCCAGCAAGTACGTCGCCTTCAACCACTCCACCAATCTCCAATGGACTGACCACAGCTGCGTACACTTCAGCTTCAGACGAACAACGACCCACCACCGCCCACAACAGGCCCCTCGCAGAATCTGGAACAAGACCACCAACGACCAGCTCACCGCCTCCCTCAGCCAGAACCCCCCCGCCAGTTCAACGGACCCCAACATAGCCGCCAATAACCTCACTCAGTGGATCACCAACTGCGCTGACGCCCTCGGACCACTGAAGAACCCTCCCAGCAGACACGGCAGCAAGAAAGCATCTTGGTTCACCGACGAACTCAACACCTCCAAGAAGAACTGCCGCTCCCTGGAAGCAACCTGGCGCACCAACCAGACCACAGACAACATGACTGCCCTAAAGCACGCCACCCGCAAACACCACCAACTGATCCGCGCCACGAAGAAAACAGCCTACAAGGATCGTCTAGACAACAACACCCACAACAGCAAGGAACTCTTCAGCATCGTCAAAGAGCTCTCCAACCCCGACGCCGGAAACAACGACATCACTCCATCACAAGACCTCTGCGACTCACTCGCCGCCTTCTTCCACGACAAGATCGCCAACATACACAGCAGCTTCGGCCCACCAACCACGAACCCCACCACCGAATCGACGCCCCCCACCACCACCCTCCGCACCTGGACCCCGGTCAGCACCGAAGACACCACCCGCACAATGAACACTATCCACTCCGGATCCCCCACTGACCCCTGCCCACACCACATTTTCAACAAGGCCGACTGCATCATCGCACCCCACCTCCGCGACATCATCAACGCCTCCTTCGACACCGCCACCTTCCCGGAGTGCTGGAAACACGCCGAGATCAGTGCCCTGCTGAAGAAACCAACAGCAGACCCCACCGACCTCAAGAACTTCCGCCCCATCTTGCTCCTCCCGTTTCCTGCCAAAGTCATCGAGAAGACCATCAACAAACAGCTCTTCCTCGAGACAAACGGATCCCTAGACCACTCGCAGTCCGGCTTCCGAGCCAACCATAGCACGGAGACCGCCCTCATCGCCGCCACAGACGACATCAGATCCCTTCTGGACAACGGGGAAACAGCGGCCCTCATCCTCCTGGACCTCTCCGCAGCGTTTGACACTGTCTGCCACCGCACCCTAGTGCAACGCCTGGACAGCACCGCAATCCAGGACAAGGCCCTGAAGTGGATCATCTCGTTCCTCGCCGGAAGAACCCAAAGAGTCCGCCTCCCCCCGTTCCGGTCAGCGGCCACCGAAGTCATCTGCAGTGTTCCACAGGGATCATCGCTCAGCCCCACCCTCTTCAACGTCTACATGCACCCCCTCGCAGCCATCGCACGCCAACACAACCTCAAGATCATCACATACGCCGACGACACCCAGCTGATCCTCTCCCTCACCAACGACCCGGACACCGCCAGAGCCAGCCTACACGAAGGGATGAAAGACGTCGCAGAATGGATGAAGAACAGCCGCCTGAAACTGAACTCAGACAAAATGGAGGTCCTCATCCTGGGATCATCACCCTCCGCCTGGGACGACTCCTGGTGGCCCCCTGCCCTGGGCACCACCCCCAAGCCAACGGACCACGCACGCAACCTAGGCTTCATCCTGGACTCCTCCCTCTCGATGACCAGACAAGTCAACGCCGTCTCGTCTTCATGTTTCAACACCCTGCGCATGCTTCGAAAGATCTTTCGATGGATCCCCACGGAGACCAGGAAGACGTCACCCAGGCACTCGTCACCAGCTGGCTGGACTACGGGAACACCCTCTATGCCGGTACCACCGCCAAACTCCAGAGGAAACTCCAACGAATCCAGAACGCTTCAGCACAACTCGTCCTGGACATCCCCCGCCACAACCACATCTCCGGACACCTGAGAGACCTGCACTGGCTCCCCATCAGCAAGAGGATCACGTTCAGACTCCTCACCCACGCACACAAGGCCCTCCACGACCTGGGACCCGAGCTCCTCAACACCCGCCTGACCTTCCACACACCCACTCGCCAACTCCGCTCCGCCAGACTCGCTCTCGCCGCCGTTCCACGCATCCGCAGAGCCACCGCCGGAGGAAGATCCTTCTCCCACCTGGCAGCCAAGACATGGAACTCCCTCCCCATCCACCTCCGGACTACCCAGGACCACCTCGACCTTCAGGAAGCAACTCAAGACCTGGCTGTTCGAGCAGTAACGTCCCCCCCCCCCCCCCCCCCCAGCGCCTTGAGACCCGACGGGTGAGTAGTGCGCAATACAAATGACAATGATTGATTGATTGATTGCTTTTTTATTTCACTTATACAAAAATCTAAAATATCTCACAATGTAATGTTATTCTCTCGGCACAATACATTTAAGTATTGTATACATACATGAAACACTCGTAAACTTCACATTTGACACCTATGCCTCCATTTTACAGAGAACTGAAACAATTCTTTCACGATTGTGTTTACATGGCTTGTGTCTAACTACGTAATAGAACCTTGTTCTAATCTAGACACTTTTAATATGTGGGACCTCTTTCGGTTGCAAACCTCTATTAGAGCATAACGATCATGACAATAATATCCATAAACAATGTTACACGTGTGTCTTTCTGGATGTCAGCAGTCTGTGCCTGAGGATGAGGGATATCTTGGCAGACGCTAGCCCTTAGGGAAATTATCCTAAATTACGAGAGAAAATGTTTGATATTAACTAAGCAGATTTATTGCCTGAGGAAAATATAATTTATTTTATTCATTCTGCTCCGGTCTGAGAAGGTTAGTAATAATTAAATACATTGTTGACAACAGAAACCATGATACGCATAGTGAGCAGCATTGGTCTATCATATCTCTGCAAAACATCTGTCACTGGCAGATGCTTTCATGCATGTGGACACGGAAAAATACGAGGGAAAACAATGATAGCATTTCCCATGTTTACATGAGCTTGCCTGCTTGCTGTTAACAATGGAGGGGAGCTTCGGCCATTTTTTTTTGTTCCCATCCTTCATTTCTTCCAATCTCCTGTGAGCATTTTTCAAGCTACCAAGGCCGGTCTCGTTAGAGGCTGCCATGTTTGGTGCTGACAGAACGTCAAGGACTGAATCAGCACTTGTGAGAAAAATCAATGGGTGCAGGTTGTGAGCCGACTGCTCTGCACCTTATTACCTTTGCAATTATGTCTAATCAGAGGAGCTTTGGGATGGTCAGTTGAAGCATTAGACCCAGAAATTGTAAGTCAATTAAAGAAGTCTGCTTACAGCTCAATGGCCGATTTTTTTTAGTAGGTGGCTTGTACTTCAAATGACAGTCAAACAAAATGGCGGCTCAAGCAAAATGTAACATTATTCAGCTTCAAATCCACTACAGGCTTGTCGAACTGTATCGCCTTAAAAAAGAAATGCTCAAGGACACGGTCCAAAATGTCACCAGTGCCACCACAGCCTTGTAAACCGCCCTTGTAACTGGTCTGCAGCTTCCACCTGCTGCTCCCTATTGACTGCGGCTATAAATGGCGCTTTGCATCAATACCGGTCATCGAGAAGCTTGATCTTCTGCTGAAGAGGTACTCTTGCGCTTTCAAATGACATAAAAACTGGAATAACTAAAGACTAAACAAGAAAATATTAATTTGACTGTTAGTGAAGTATTGTTCTTCAATGTCCTTCTGGGAAGTGCATTTCTCTTAGTTCTCAAATACTTTTATAATACTCTGAAAACTTTAAGGTGTTCTGGAGTCTGTACATTTGTGTGATGGTGAAATGTTTCTACTGAAGTCTATCTACGTGGCTCGTAAACCACAAAAAAAGTGGAACAATCATATACGACGTATGTGTATGTCTAAATGAGCGCAAACTAACCCATCATGCCCTAACTCCTAAATCAGACAAAATCAGCTTCTTGCAGAGAAAAACGATGCAAATGATGCCTAGACGACATTTGTTCTTCCACTGGTATATGGCAAATCTTAATGCTTGAACATTTATTTTGTTGAGGACTTAGGAAGCGGCAAGTACAGTGTAAAAATGGAGACAAAGAAACAACAGTCAATGTCTTACTTAAAAATAAGAATGTTTTAACTCACTATGGGAAAGTATTAAAGCATGACATAGGAGCAACTGGAATGCAAAGTAATTTTCCAAAAGTCTTGAAGATATGGTAATAAAGCAAATGAGTATTATAGGGCCTTATTAAATGGCCTATCTATGTATATGCCAATAAAAACATTTGCAAGAAAACTGCTAAGCTTCATGGGTATTTTTCGGATTACAGAAATCAAGGAGTAGACTGTGCCCAAGGGGTTCTGACTGGCATACAGAAGACGTCTGGGTTAGTAAATACTGTTTGAGTTGCAGTCAGTTCACTGGAAATGTAAGTGGATTGCAAGCAGAGCCTAACAAAGTCTCAGCATCCATGCATAAGCTTGACAGGCATTCAAGCAGAAGGAATCTTGGCCCATATGTATTAAATTGTCATGCAACACGACGCAGTATTCACAAATGACGCACTAATTTGTGCAAAGGGGAAAACTACACAGCACTACTTCTGCAAAGATTGGTCAGCTGTTGGTGTGATCCCCTGCGCTGTTGCACAAACAGACTGCGTTGTTCAGGGCATTGTCTTGCGTCATGGCACAGTGCTGAGTATGCACTGTCTGGCATGCAGATATACCCTTAAAGTTAAAGTTCCTATGTGTAGACAACCTTAAAAGGCTCAGGTGCTTCTGATGCATGTTATGTGTTGAAGCTCAAACACAGCATGTCACTTTCTGAGGGAAATCAAAGCATTTCCCCTTGTTTGCATCTTCTTTGCCAGGCTTCAGTTTTGGGCATGGACTCCATCATGCTATCTAAGTTGGTCGGGCTTTGCATCAAAATCTACGGATGTGTGTGCTGTTCTGCCCCCAAAAACTCTCCTTCATGCAAAATTAAGGAAGGTGGATTTTTACACTGTGAACAGGGCACCTTCGAGGTGCAAAATTCCTTTCACATTGGAAAGTAGATCACTTTACATCGCTTTGTGTCATGCTAGTAGTAAATCTAGACCCTTCAATTAAAGAAAAATCTCTGGATAGGATTCTCATTCAGACCTAGAGAGGACTTGAAGTCCTTAGAACAGTCTGGTAGTCACTCCAATGAGCTTTCTTTTAAGAGGGTTTTGCCAAGCAAACTTTTCTCTGGTGTAAGCTGTCTCTATAGGGATTTGCTGCTTAAATTCAAAGCAGGATGTGAGTTCCCCTAATCAATGGAGGTGGTTCTCCCAGTTATTGTTCTCTGGGTACAAGATACTCTTTGAGCAGTAAATAGTCAAAGGCATCTTCCTTTATTTCCCAACTGGAGTCTATGAGTTGCTCCTGGTCTCAGGGCTCTTCAATAACTTTTAGGCTATTTCTAGACAATCTCCTTAAATGACATATTTCCACATAACAATGTCATTAGCACCTAGAAAGCTAAGAAGCAACATGGTGTCTCTAGCACAATACCTAGAGTTAAATGACTCTGAGATACTATTGTGTTAATGGTCTTCCAAAGAAACCGGACACTTGCCATTTAAATCCCCAAGCACCCCTTGAAAAGGTGGCAGGGTATCAGATAGTCTGAGATCTGGCCATGCAGGGTAAGGTTCAGATTCATAAAAATTAGTGGAATTGAGTTTATAAGATGTACCAAAGTGTTATTCCCAAAAGAGAGATGATAGGCATTTGATTCGACTATAAACTCACTGTATGACTGTCAGACGAGAGGCTGAGTGTGTGTGATGCTCTAAATTCTGTTCCATAGAAAATTAGTTGAAGTCATGCATCAGAATAGCATGGTCATGAGGAGCAGAGAAGGTGAGCAGATGAAGATACGCCAAGCGGTTTGTCAGTTTTGCGCCAGTTCCAGGGCATTGGCAATAAAAAAATTTAAAAAAAGGAGCATGCTTAAGCCCTCCTCCTTCCAAAATGTTTCTTGATTGCTTCTTCGCTGTGGCCATTAGTCATCCTGATTTGCCTTTTTTGAATGATGGTTCAAGGAGTCATGTTAGCAGGTGATTCTTTTTTTATCCGCTCCAGTATGAGAAGGAAAGTGAGTCATTTGCCAGGGATACCTTTATTTTATCAATAGCCTGAAGGATTTTGCCGACAGGCAGTGTGATTTTTATTTAATCTAAAATGCACTTATCTATACTCTACCTCATAAAGATTTCATATTAGCAAGGCTCAGGGTTGTGGCCCACAGCTATCAGTTGTATAGGAGAAGGTGCCTGGATGACGTATTCTAATGTCAAGGGCAGGCATCCTCTGATCCTGTCATAAAGGCTCTTATCCTGGTGCAAAGACATGAGGTGTCGAGTTAAGGTAGAAATTTCTCAGCAGATTGGAGATTTGGAACAGGGACCTTCTTTTGCATGTTCCTGAAGCTAGCTATACAGGTTTGTTCAAACTGTACATCCAGGCAGCGTGCTTGTAGTTGCAGTAGAAGTCTGTTTCAAGTTCCCTAATTACAACCTGAGTCGATGCCAATTTCATGTTTGTCCTTGTTTTTAATAAATGTAGTTTACCTGCTTGTCCACACAAAAAGGAAGGTGCACTCTAATAGGAGTCAATCAAAGGGCAAATATTTTTTTCAAAAGTTCTTAGCGTGTTTTTTTTCTTCCATAAAACCGGCACAGCCAATGCGTTTTGTTTCCCTAGTGCTACGGGAACTTCGTCAGGGCTTACGCAGAGTTTAACAGGACAAGTATGACCTGTAACAGATTCACAATTATCCTCGGTATGTGACGTCACCAAATATGGATCGTCTTAAGCATTAAGTCCAGATAGATATTTTCATATCATTTGCTGTTTTCCAATGCCAATATCATGGATGTCAATAAATATAAAGTGAAAAGGTGTCGAAACGGCATGCTAACCGGTAAGCCCCTGGGCACATGATGTTTGTAAATATTCAAATCGTCTGTATTATGGATAGGCGGCGTACCCTCTGTTGGGTACCAGGCCGTACGGGAGTGTTGCGCCATATCAGAGGACGCAATGGGGTTTTTCGGTTAATATGCCGCCTGGAAGCCATTGATTCTGAAGAGGGAAGGGGACGCCGCCTATCTATACTAGAATCCATACTAGTTTCGGTTAATATGCCGCCTGGTAGCCATTGATTCTGAAGAGGAAAGGGGACGCCACCTATCCATACTACAGACGATTTGAATATTTACGAACATCGTGTGCCCAGGGGCTTACCGGTTAGCATGCTGTCTAGGACTCCTATGTTATAAGGAGCTTGATTTTGAAATTTGAAAATCATTACACAATCTCTTTGAATCCCGTATCTTCATGACTTTGATTATGTGCCAGATAAAAGGAGGACTCTTCATGGGAGAACTCATTGATGGTATATTTTTATCGTCGCTTCTTTCATATCCTCATTGGTGGTGTACAAGACTAATTGTGAGAACCAGGGGAACTACGACACCTTTTCACTTCATATTTATTGACATCCATGATATTGGCATAGGAAAACAGCAAATTATACAAAAAAGATCTATCTGGACTTAATGCTTAAGACGATCCACATTTGGTGACGTCACATACTGAGGATAATTGTGAATGTGTTTCAGGTCGTACGTGTCCTGTTAAACTAGGGGAACGAAACACGTTGGCTGTGCCGGTTTTATGAGAAAAAAAAACTACGCTAATAAAGAGAAGAACTTTTGAAAAAAATATTTACCTTCTGATTGACTCCTATAGAGTGCACCTTCCTTTTTTGTGGACATTTTCTTTACTTGACATCCCCCAGCAGCGGATGTCAGGAGTAGTTGCACTCATGTAAAATATTTGAAACTGGCGGAATTTGTGCTTGACCTTGGTCTGCTGCTGTGTGTCTTTTGTATCTGAGTTTACCTGCTTGTTTAAAGAAATAAGGCACAAGTCTCACATTTGTTCGTCATGGACCATGCATGGACAGTGTTTAGAAACAATGTAAGCTCTCGCTATGACTCCCGTTGTTCAAGGGAATTCACTCCAAGCTGTAATGCCTTCTTCCACTCAGACACAACACTTGTCCCAGGGGATAGTGAACATCACCATGTTACACCTCTTCTCACCTCTCCATTGGCTCCCTTGCAAAGCAAGAATCGGCTTCTCTGATCCCCGTACAAGTTGCAAGGTAGTATCCTGTAGTATGTCATTCACCTTAGCTAGTTGTCAGTGAAAGTTGTACAGAATCAGGTATTTACCATTTTTGAAGAATTCCTTCTTTTAGAAGATTGCTACACAAACCTGGCCTGGCAGTTCGGGCTGGACTGTTCCCATTGGGCGCAGCGTCAAGACTGATTTGCATATGACTGGGTCCAAACTGGAATGGCATGGTGAGCAAAAAAACGATAGATTTTGACCAAGATCTCTGTACTAAGGTTAATGTATGACATTGTTGTGCATTCTGTCCATCAATTGTTCTTTTTGCATTTTTCTCCCCTAGTGGGACGGGTATGCCCAGACGTGGGTCCCGTGCTCTCCATGCCACTGGGGTCAAGCTATCCTGGCTGATTAGGGCTGAAAGCCCGAAACCGGTCCTAGAATGCTTGTTTCCAGTCCAGGGAGGACCTGGCCTGGCAGTTCGGGCTGGAATGTTCCCATTGGACGCAGGGTCAAGACTGATTTGCATATGGCTGGGTCCAAACTGGAATGGCATGGTGGGCAAAAAAACGATGGATTTAGGCACAGATCTCTGTACTGGGGTGAATGTATGATATTGTTCTGCATTCTGTCCATCAATTGTTCTTTTTGCATTCTTTTAGAAGATGGCGGTGGATTACTATAGCTGTTTGCATACGAATAATTTGTATTAACTTGCAGAATGACTAGAACATTGCAACTAATCAGTGGAAAAGATGGTTATACCTACCTATTCTGGGATATTAAACTAATGGATACAGATATTAATCTAATTTAAGTCCTTGTTGCCCGAATGTTATCTAGACCCAGCTAATTAGTAAATGGTACTGCTTCTATACTTGGAAAAGGTTTCCAAGTTTACCTTAGTTGTCGGGCGACAACTAGAATATATTTCAGACATGGTAGCATATTTTCAACTATCGCAATCAGAATTTCTCAAGGAGGGCCATGATTTCAATTCCTGATAAAAGCTGGAGTAAAAAATTGCTCGCAAGTATTGTTAGTGGATAAGAGGATTAACGAAAATACCACATTTATACTATTTTCTAATGTTCGCCATTTGCCTTTATGTTGAATTAGGAACGCGGGGCAACATGAATTTCTTGAGATGTTTAATCCCTTGGAAATAATTATAAGGCCAAAAAACCCTACATGTATTATTAAAGTCAAAACTAACAAAGGTGACGGACTTAAATGGTAGCACTTCACTTCTTAATATGCTGCTGCCTTATCCGGCTGTTAGTGCAAAATGTATTATTAAAGTGAAAACAGAATTCCACTGACACTTCCTCTGCCATGTACGATTCTTTTATGGTTGGGAGAGATGGAAAAAAGCAAAGGAGAGAAATAAACAAGTAAATTATGTTCAGTAAGCTTTGAAGGGGATATAATACCACAACAAAGAAAGACGCGATCTATATAGCTCGTGGCCTTACGTTTGTTATTTCATGACGAGTGACTGTGATGTTTTCACAAACTTCAATATTTTATTAATCTAGCACTGAGAACAAAAGTAACCCCAGTTGTATCCCAGTATTTGAGGATTCCAGTAGGTTGTTAATCACTAACACAGCAGCAATTAATACTATATTTGTCAAATATACCGCCCTGGTCACTATCAATATCTGATCAATAGTTCCGAACAGTGACCAGCTACCCAGTCAGACTTTAACGTTTCAGCAGCAGGCCCTAACTAAATTAGCCAGACGTGTATTTTGGGGGTACTGAAAACATCTATGTATTAGAAAACATATAATGGTGGCAACTGATTGTCGAAAGTTTTCAGAATTGTTGCCCATGAATTCTATAGGCCCGATTCACAAAGGTAAACTTAGAGATTTGGCCTAAACTTTGACCAAACGTCTAAGTTTATGACTTTGGGAACTCACAAAGGGCATTTACACAGTAGTGAACAATAGTTTCCGTGGTCCGGTGAGGGGAACTCCAGGGGGACCCATCTAGCACTACGCAGGGGCGGGCCTGAAAGCTCCTGATTGGGTCCAGAGTGTGGGGGGCCCTCCATGCACTTTGCAAGGGAGGGGCACAAGTTTGGTTATGCCACTAAATTTACAAGTACTATCTTTATGTCCGCTGCCCAAGTGCAGACATAAAGATAGTAGTCGTAAAAACCCTTTGTGAATTCCCAAAGTCATAAACTTAAATGTTTGGTCTAAGTTTAGACCAAACATCTAAGTTTACCTTTGTGAAACGGGCCTGTTGCATTTCTTTCGAGCACAATAAAAAACGATGAACTGCTTACATTAGAAGTCCCTGGAAGGCTGGTACTTCGGAAGTAGAAACTATTCAAATCAGGTGGGACCAGGGCTTTAAGTGGGATGGGGGGTCACTCAAAGGGGCGTGGCCAATGTAATTAAGGGTATGGCTTAAAACACGTAACCTAAAAATCTGTGCTTAGCATAGTGTGCCGCCGGACTTGTATTTTGCTGTTTCTGTCATTGCATCCAGATATATGATACAAGTAACATCATGCCTACAAGTCTGGACTATTGGCTTTGTCAATGGTTGTTAGTTGCATAAGAATAATAAGCATCAACTATGGCTTGTATATATTATTGAAAAAGCTTCCACTTAAAGCCCTGCTGACACCAGGGCAATGTTGCTGCTCCTGAGTTTAAAAAAGAAAAGGGAAATTGAGAGAGAAAATGATTCTATTTAAAGGTTTTCTCTTCACCTACAATGCTCACCTGGCATGAGGTCATGCTGTAACTTCTCCACTAGTGAGAAGTGAGCAGTGTGAGCACGCGCACATTGATGTGCCTGCTGTCACTGCAGTCCGGAAAGAACGTACCGCCTGTGCCAGAACACAAAACAGAGCCCGATAGCGACCCGTTTCGAGTCCTCCTTTAAAAAACTGCCGGTGCTCAGCACCGGTGAGACCCGGCCCACTTAAAGTCCTGGGGCGGGGGAGGGGTGGGGGCTATATTACTGTCATAATCACTGGTGCCTCATGTAATTGAGACAGTTTCAACATTAAACTATATTTTAAATTTTTGTTTCTGAAAGTGGCACAATCATCTACACAGCCTCCCTTTTAATACAAAGGCAAGCCATCGGGATGTGTTTCCATGAAACAATGCCTACAGTCACAAATCATATTATGGATGACCTTGAAAAATTAAGGGTAAGGTTGATTCATCAAGTTCATGCATGAAGACTTCTGTGTGCAGATGTAGAAAGCATTACCTCAAACAAGCTGGTGACTTTTTAATCCCGCGTTCACAGCTCTTGAAACGGTGGAAAACGATTTGTATGAAGAAAAGCCTTAAAGGACAGTTTGATGTTTCTCCGTAATAACATGGCAGTGTTCACTCTGTCTGGGACAACTCCTAATTTTAAATATGATTTTGAAATAAAATATATCAAAGACTATCAGAGGTCTGGTGTTTTGGAGGCCACTAGCTTGTCCGAAATGGTAGATGGAAAAAGGAAGCGGAAGGGAGCAAGGGAGAGAGAAGAAGAGAGAGAGTGAATGGCGCCAACACGTCCCCTTGGCCACTTCGAGCGCTAAGAAGACAGCAAATAGGCTTTAATTGGTTGAGTAATTTAGCGCACTTCATGGCACACTCATACACAGGAAGGGGCTCTAGGCTCTAATGACCTAATTGCTACAATTGGAAAGGCTGTAATACTGCGGCAGATTGAGGCTGTCTAGACAGAAACCCGTGTTCATCTTTTTCATTCTACAACCAGGAGTGCTGATGCGACGGCTACCCGAGCTGCGCAACGATTTAAAAGCGGCAGTAGTAGACAGATTTAAGCCAAAATAATCAAAAACCAGACTGTAGCCAGGGAAGGGACTTCCTAATCTCAGCGGCATGATCCCTCTTAGGAAAGCCACAGACCAGCCGTGTGGGTCCTGTTTCAGAGCACAGCTGCTCCTGCTTCTGTGGCCGAGGGACTCTGAGAGCAATTGGTGGGGTGGGGGTGGGGAGGGGTGTTAGACTTGGCCCTTTTTGCAGGGTCATCCCTGAACTTTGTGGTTTCCTCCTGGTATTTTTTCTGACCTGTCGTTGGTGGTTTTCAGGAATCTGGGCACTTTATCACTGCTGTCCAGTGTAAAGTGCATGTGCTCTCTATGATAAACTTGGTAAGATTGGTCTACACCTGTTTGGCATATTTAATTTACCTATCAATCCTTTGTAAAGTGGCATCTCATATACCCAGGGCCAGTAAATTAAATGCTGCTGGTGGGCTTGCAGTGCTGCTTGCACCCACCAACAAAGTAGCCTTTCAAATCTGCTTGAGGCCTCTGCCATTGCTGGGCCTAGGGGCGCAGTTTACTGCCACTGAGACATGGCACATAAAGTGGGTGCCACGTCTGTGACTCCCCTTTTACTACATATCAGGCATTCCTTAGGTAGGCCCTAGCTATCCCTATGGGCAGAGTGTGCTGTAGGTAAAAGGTAGGACATGTGCCTTAACTGTGCGGCATGTCCTGGTAGTGACAAACAGTCTATTTGGTTTCTCACTACTGTGAGGCTGCCCTCTCATAGGAATGCATTGGAGATTTCCTGATATGTATTTTAGTGGTAATTCCTGGCATGAGAGGAGTAGCATGATCAAGTTTGTTATGTTTGGAATAGTGGTAATAAATGCTGCATAATGGTGTTCGCAGATTTATTAGCACAATTTTAGAAATGCCACTTTTAGAAGTGGGCATTTCTGTGTGCTTTGTGTCTTTTTGCCTGCCTGTTGTGTATTGCATGTCTGGCTCTGGATGACAGCGGCTGGGGAGGTGCAGTGGCGCCAGAGGGGCTGGGTAAGTCTGCGCTAGGCTGAATAGGCTGAAATGCATTTGTAGTAGTGGGAGGAGTAACACCTGACCCTGAATAGGACTGTGCCTACCTCCCAAAATGCTGGCTCCACCCCCGTGTGGTGTGTCTGGGGCCAGAGCTTACACTGACAATGGGGACTGTTGTGCACTTCTTAATGCCCCCCAGAACTGGTTTAGACTAGGTCCAGTGCCCTGTGCCAGGGCAGAACAAAGGCGCATGTAGTAGAAATAATGGGGTTGTGACCCCGTGATGCTGTGCTGTTGTGTTGTTGAACTTGCGGCCGGCAGGATGCTAGATGGCCAGGAGGAACCGCCGATGGGGGACTGACCTGCAGCCCTGCTCTGCAGCTGAAGGGACTGCTGTTCTGCTGTGGAGACCCAGTGTGCTGGCCTGCCTGTGCCAGCTCTACCCTTGGCAGGTTCCTTGGGGAAAGTGCTGCCTGCTCTCTGCTTGTGCCTTGAAGTGGGAGGCAGGCGGAGCGCTTCATTTTCTCGTATGCCCTGGACCAGGGCTTAGAACCCTGCTGGATTTCTCTCCCAGTGTGGTGGAGCCCCCGGCGAGGGCTCATGTTGCAAAAGCAGGTGGAGTGCTGCCTATTTTCCCTTTCTGCCCTGCAGTCCCTAAGGAAGCGCTTGACAGCGCGCCACTCCCCGAGCAAAGGCGGCACTCTTTGTCCCTGGGCGCCTGCGGCTGGAAACCCGAGCTGACTGAGACTTCGCTCCGTGGAAACCGGAAGACAGGCAAGGACAGCCTGACCTTGGGCGGAGCCAGCCAGAGGAAGCAGAGCAAAAGGCAAAAAGTAAGGCAAGTCTGTGCTTGGATGTGGGCGGGGCTCCCGTGTTGCCAGTGAGAGCCCCGCGTGCTGCCTGAGCCTGTTTGTAGGTGGGCTCCGGGTGCAGCCGGAGGAAGAACTGGAGCCTGGCAGGTGCCCCCCTGCCTCTTCCAGTCTTTCGCCTGGAACAGGCTGCCTACCGCCAAGGAGACCAAGGAGAGGAGAGGCGCCGGTGAGTGGGGCCTGCGAGGCACACTGTTTGGGCCTGATTACTGTCACAGCTGCACTGCCGGATGTGGGCAGCTGCAACGTCGGGCCATTCTGCGGAGAAGACAAGGGTGAGTTGCACCCCCGCACCCTTGGCATTACGGGCCGCGCTGTCGTGTTCTCGGCCCTGAAGGGCCATTGGCATGACTCTTTTGGGTGCGGAAGGAGCACCAAGGGTATTCTGGTATTTATCCACCTAAGTGAAGCTGCGACGCATGGTCGCGTGCAGCTGCGTGCTTCCGAGATATCGGGGGCACTTTTGTGTTAAGGTGGCGTTGTGGGGCGAGCCTAGAACATGGCCCCCGATTGGGAACACTGACTTGGGGACAGTAACCCTGTGGCAGGTGTACTATAGGTTTCTGCTGCTGATGAGGTTTAGGCCTAAGGGTGGCCTAATGTACTGCACTACTGCTGTTTATGTTTTGCATGACATGCTATACTAAGAAGTGCTATGATGTTCATGCCTCATGATATATGCATAATGTGTTTATGATACGTACAGTGTCTACCAGTAGCTAATGGTTGCCTTCACTAATAGTGAGTTCTGATGGTTATGACAGTGGCCCGATCGGCCCTGTAGTGTATATAATCCCTGTAAAGTCATACCAAGTGTCAGGTGGCATAATGTATATATGTGATTACGTTCTAATGTGTTTTATGAGTAATACAAAGGGTAATTTTAAATAACCTTGTGTGGAGTTTCTTTGTGGTGTGCCTAGTGCCGCTGCTGTGTGAGTGCGTTGCACAAACGCTTTACACATTGCCTCTGGGATAAGCCTGACTGCTCGTACAAAACTACCAAGGGGCGAGCAGCGGTTATCTTCAGCATGTAACTCCCTTACCCTGACTAGAGTGGTGGTTTCTGCCTGGCTTAGGCGCAAGCCCTAGCCAACCAGAAATCTCATTTCTAACAGGGGGTATATAGTACAGATCTGGGAACCACAGCCAAACCCACTTATGCATCCACAGACCTATACAAAAATCACGCCTGTATATTATTTTATTTTTTGGCTGGATTCAATTCGCTTCACTCGCTGGGGTCTGCTTGAGAGGAAGGATGTAAACCAGCCCTAAAAGAAGGGTGGGCATTTGCCATGGAGGCCAATCTGGTTAACACAGTATCATGCTTCAGGGTGTTGAATGCTGCAGACATGTCCAGCAAATCCAACACTATCATCTTAGAAAGCTACGACAGGATATCGCAGTTCCACATTTAAATTGAAACTCTCATATGATTATCTGAGAAACACAGGGTGAAGTGAAAGAAACAGTAAAGGAATACTCTATCATGCACGTGTTCGCACAGCATGCGGAGTCATTCACAGAGAGAATTATACAAATCTTCACCCATCAACACCTGTTGAATAAGTCGTGAAAACCAGAGAACATATGCAATATAAAATACATGTAATGATCAATAAGGAAAAATAACAAAAAACATTTTTATCTGAAATAACAATTAAGACCCTCATTGCAAGTAACCCCTTGAACCACACATATTGAAGATTATTCTGACTAGCAGAGAAAATGCAGTCAATTATGAGTTGAATTCTGACAGTCCACTAAAAAATCAGGAACTGCTTGGGGAATCAGTAATTTTGGGTCCAGTTCTCATGGTCATTCCTTATTATTTTTCGAACATTCACTTGGAGATTTCGGCTGCTTTCAGCAGCCAAAATGTCCGGGTGAAAGTAAACGGATATGCAGTATTACAGAGGATCTCTCAATCTTGCCAGCCTTTTCGTTTCCTCTGTTAGTTAACCATACTGTTTTGTGTCATAGCCAGCCTTTCATTTCCTATATTAGTTAGTCCCACTGTTATTTCATAGCCAGCCTTCGTTTTCCTCTTTGATTTAATTTGACCATATTGTTGAACCATACTGTTGTTTTAGGCTGCCTTTCTTTTCCTGTGTATTCGTTAGTCATACTGTGTACTGCTTCAACGTAACTTTGCCGCCATGTATTTTTGTGCGGCCTGCCCCTCAATTTCCTGCTGCAGTCACCCAGCGCCTCACCCCCCTCCCAGGACCTACTTAAGCGAGGCCCGAGCACACGAGACCACCGAGCAGGGTCCTAGCACCAGCTCTCCTCGCTGTCTCTGGCCCCCTTCTGCCGCCTGCATGTGACCTGCCTGACCACCACTTTCACCGCTGCTCCCAGTTTGTTCACTCTGCTACATTGTTTACATTGTCTCCCCCGCATAGCCTCTATGCAAGGCTGCCCGGGGGGGTTGCGCAGCAGCCCCCCTAAAAGGGCGGCCGCCTTAGTGCCACAGGAAGGCACTGGAGGCACCGGTCTAGTCCCTGGGCCACGGCCAGGGAGGAAGTCTGGCTGACCCACTTCCGGGAAAGGGGGAGGGGACAAGGGTATTTAGGCAGTCCCCTCGTGATGTTCGCCCTCTTGTTCCTCGACGTCTCGCCTTGCCCACCCCTCCGCTTACCCGGCAGCCGGAGGTACAAGGAGTGAGGGGGGGTTAGGTTTTCTAACATGTTATTTTGTGTTGCAGGAGGAGTTACAGGGCGATCCAGAGTCTGCAGATACCAAGGGGTACTTCATGCAGCAGCACAGCGTGGTGCTAAGCCAGGATACCCAGGGATGTCTTAGTGTTGTCCCCTGGAAGAACTACGGCGCCCCGGTAGTCCTACGGGCGGTTGTGGGTCTGAGCAACCGGGGGCTGCCATAATACGCTCCGCCCATCTCTTTCGGGGGGGCGTGAGTAAGCAAGTGGACTGGTGGTCCACGGATGGGAGGGGTGGCCCCTCCCAAGATTTGGTATGCACCAATTGGCGACTGCCACAGTGTAATTTAGGCTTATCAGACGGGCAGGCAGCATAGGGGTTGGCCTGCCCTGGGATCGCCCGTAAGATAACCCACCATGTTTGCATATTGGTTATGCTAATAAACCTGCAGCAATATTTCTCCACTTACAAAAGTGTCGTGTGGTTTATTGATGTATTACGTGTGTTATGTGACTACAGTTGCCGATATTGGCACTATGCTTCAGCTCTCCAATAGCCTGCCGTTTATTAGCCAGCCTTTTGTTTCCTGAATTAGTTAAACAAACTGTTTGTGTCATAGCCAGCCTTTTCGTTTACTCTATTAGTTAACCACACCGTTTTGTGTCTTAGCCAGCCTTTCATGTCCTGAATTAGTAAGCCCCACAGTTATTTCATAGCCAGCCTTTGTTTTCCTCTTAAATTTAATGTATACATATTGTTGAACCATACTGTTGTTTTAGCCAGCATTTTTTTCCTGTGTAGTCATTAGTCATACTCTGTACTGTTTCCCCGTAACTTTGTCACCATGTAATTGTGTGCCACCTACCCCACCGCTCCATTTTCCGGCCCCGCTTCCTGCCACCCAGCACCCCACCCCCCTCCCAGGACCTTCTTAATGGAGGCTACAGCACGAACACACAGCGGATCTACCCAGCAAGTGCGCCAAAGTCAAGTCCATCTGTGCTTGGCTTTTGCCCAGCGCCCGGAGCCCTGATCCTCTAGCCAGCCACCGGTACTCCACCCACCACCGAGCTCCTCACCCTGGACCCCAGACACCAGAACAAAAACTTCTGCTTATCATCCCTATAATCTACCAAAGAGCCCTTCACCTCCTGCCACTGCCACTTCTCGTGCAACACAGGAACATCCCCCACTCCCACCGTTAGACCGCCAACACCCCAGAAGCGCTCCATTGCATATTTCTCAATTCCAGATCCCTCTGCAACCACACAATGGAGATATGGGACACCATCTTCACCCTCGTACCAAACTTACTCTTCATCACCGAGACCTTGCTCAGCCTCTCAGCAAACCCTGAGATCACAACCGCAACGCCACAGGGCTGCAAGATAATACACAGACTGCCCCAACAAGCATGGAGGAGGCAATGCCATCATCCACAAGGAATTCCTCTGATGCTCCGTCATTGAAAACTACATCACACCAATCATGGAGCACCTTAACTTCCAAATCCGAACCAACCCATCTGAGGAACCCTTGCCTACAGACCCCAGAGCACCGCCCCGGGTTCTAAAATAACAACTCACAATTCATCTCCCCTCTAGCAATCAAATCGAGCACTACATCTTCCTCGGTGACCTCAACTTCCACCTCAAGAACCCGAAAAACACCAACTATACCAACCTCCTGGAGAGCATGAGAAACTTCGGCCTCATGCAGCTGGTTATCGACCCCACACATATCGCAGGACACATACTGGACCCCATCTTCACAGCCAGATCAGAGTCAAGTTCAGCCACGTCACAGAGCTAACGTGGACTGACCACAGCATAGTTCACTTCACCATCGCAGGTGCCCCGGGATCCACAACCAAGCCCCATGACTACCTCTGCTGCAGATGAAGCAAAGTCACAGAGACTCAATGGACTACCGCCCTCAACACCACCAGGATGAACACTACCAGCAACTCAGAGCTGGATGTCCGCAATTGTACTAACTGGATCTCCAACTGCGCCAACACAGTCGCCCTCACCAAACCAGCCACCACAAGAAGATCCAGCAAACAACTAGCTGGTTCACCCCTGAACCCCGGGGCTCCAAACAAGAATGCAAGCAATTAGAAAGATGATGGCGATCCACCGGGAATCACACAGACCTCGCAACCTTCAGAGCAGCCCTCCGGAAATACTACCATTATCTCAAAGAAACCAAGAAAGATGCTTTAACAACCTGAATCGAAGCAAGCACCAACCACACTAAGGAACTCTTCAGCATCGTCAGAGTTCTCATTCCCTTCAGCCACCGAGAACACGATTCTCCTGTCCCAAGCTATGTGCAGCTTCCTGGCTGACCACTTCCGCAACAAAATAGCCCACATCTACTGCAACTTCTACCCTCAACTCACCAACATCGACCACTGTTGACACCAACAGACACCTCCTACCACCACCTCCTCATCGCATGGAAGTAACTCATGCAACCACACTACTCAGCCATCATGACCTCTATTCACTCTGGAGCTCCGACAGAGCCCTGCACCCACCACATCTTCAACCTGGGGCACAAAGAAATCAGCAGCCCACTTACTGACATCCTCAATGCATCCACCTCCATGACCACCGAACCCGACGCATGGAAACATGCTGAGGTCAAACCCATCCTAAAGAAGACCTCTGCTGACCCCGCGACCTAAAGAACTACTGCCCCATCTTGCTGCTCCCTTTTCCCTCCAAGGTGCTTGAGAAAGCCATTAACCGCCAGCTCACTGAATCCCTGGAAGGAAACAACCTACAGGACACCTCCCAATCCGGCTTCCAAGCCAACCACACCACTGAGACTCCCTCATCACTGTAACCAACGCTATCAGAACCCTTCTCCAATGAGGAGAAACAGCAGTCCTGATCCTCCTCAGCCTATCAGCAGCTTTTGACACAATCTCCCACCACACCCTCATCAGAAGACTTCACCACATCTGCACCCAGGGAGACACCCTCAAATGGATCATGTCCTTCCTCACCGTACGCACTCAGAGAATCAGCATACCACCATACACCTCCGTCCCCCAAGGATCCTCACTCAATCCTACCTTGTTCAATGTCTGCATGACCCCACTGGCTGACATCGTATGCACCCATGGACTCAACATTATCTCCTACATGGACAACTCCCACCCCTCCTCTTGCTCATGGGAGAGATGCCACCACCAGAACCAACTTCCAGAATGCCATGACAAATGTCTCAGACTGGATAAGGGACAGCTGCCTAAAGCTTAACTCAGACATAACAGGTGTGTTCATCTTCAGGAGGCACACCTCACCATGGGACGACACATGGTGGCCCACCTTGACTGACCATGCTTTCAACCTCAGGATCATCCTGGATGGCAAATTCTCAATGCAGTACCAGGCCAACTCAGTATCCTCCCCTGCTTCCACACCCCCTTTAAGATATTCAGATGGATCACCATCAACACCAGGAACTCAGTCATGCAACAACTCGTCAACCGCTGCTTTACCAGCTACAGCGGGGGTAGGGTTCTTTATGGGCCCATTATATATACAACTTGACAGAAAAAAGTCATTAAAAGAAAGAAAGATAGGCTGATAAAAAAGGGAAAGGAGGATGGACGAGTGGATGCATGAGTAAGTCAAAAGATGGATGAACGGATGAAAGGGTGGATGGATGGATGAGTGGGTGAAAGGATGGCTGGATGAAAGTATGGATGGATAAGTGTGTGAAAGGATGAGCGGAAGAAAGGATGGATGAGCGGGGGAAAGGATGGGTGATGAAAAGTGGGATGAATGAGAGGGTGAAAGGATGGATGGGTGAAAGGATAGATAGGTGGATTGAAGGATGGAAGGATGAGTGGGTGAAAGGATGGGTAGATGAGTGGGTGACGGATAGGTAGATGAGTGGCTGAGATTATGGGTAGATGGGTGGCTGAAGGGTGGAAGAGTAAATGGAAATCTCAGAGGATGAATGGGTGGATGAAAAGATGGGAGAGTAAATGGAAATCTAAGATGGATGGATGAATGGATGGATGGATGGATGGATGGATGGATGGATGGAAGAAATGCAGAGTAAATGAAAATCTGAGAGGATGGACGGATGAAAGGTTAGCAGAGTAAATGGACACCTGAGGATGGACGGATGGATCGGTGGATTGAATGGATGGCAAAGTAAATTGGGATCTGAGAGGGTGGATGGATGGATAGCAGAGTAAATGAAAATCTGTGAGGATGGATGGATGGGAAAAAGGATGGCAGAGGAAATGGAAATCTGAGAGGATGGTGGATGGGTGGTTGAAAGGATGGCAAAGTAATTGGAAATGTGAGAGGCTGGATGGGTGGATGGCATAGTGAATGGAAATCTGAGAAAATGGATGGATGGGTGGGTGGGTTCAAGAAATGCAGAATAAATGAAAATCTGAGAGGATGGATGGATGGAAAGGTGAAAGGTTAGCAGAGTAAATGGACATCTGAGGATGGATGGATAGGTCGATTCAATAGATGACAAAGTAAATCAGGATCTGAGAGGGTGGGTGGATGGATGGATGGATGGATGGATGGATAGCAGAATAAATAGAAATCTGTGAGGCTGGATGGATGGTGAAAAAGGAAATTTGAGAGTATGGGGGGGATGTGTGAGTGAAAGGGCGGCAGTGTAATTGAAAATTTGAGAGGATGGATGGATGGCAAAGGGAAATATGTGAAAATGGATGGCAAAGTAAATGTAAATTGGAGAGCATGGATGAAGTATGGATGAATGGATGGGCAAAAGGAGAAACAGATGTATTAAAGGCTTATTGATGGATGGATTCAATGATGGAGGTGTAGGTAGATGAATGTATAGATGAGTACAAGCATAGATGATGGGTGTCTGTACGGATAGATGGAAGGAATGGTGAAAGAGTGAATGGATGAGCAAATGTAAAGGTGAAATGGTTGATATCAGTGGGTGGATAGAAGGGTAAAAGTCTGAGCAGATCGATTCTTGAATGGAAAAGAGAAGGAAGCTCTTCTAGGGAGGGTTGGTCTCACAAGCCTTGGTTGATTGGTGCCATCAGAGCTTAGGTTCAAAGTGGGGGGGATTTTAATTTTCTAGCTACTCCTTTGCCTTCCACCAATCTACCAGACAACCGCGCTCCGCCTCCTTCACACTCGCCCATGTATCCATGCACCCATGCATCCACAGAAACTGCAGTGGAGGTCGTTCCTTCTCCTACCTCCCCACCAAGTCCTGGAACGACCTCCTCCTCCTTCACCTCTGAATCCACACCTTCACTGTCGGACTTCAGAAAGAGACTGAAGGCCTGGCTCTTCGACTAAGACCCACAAGACTTCAGCGCCTGGATACTTCCCGCAGTGATTAGCCGTGCTTAATACTGTTTGATTGATTGAATTATTGATTGATTGGTGGGATGGCAACAGCAATTGCATGCCCCATCAGAAGTTAGTGCCTGATTTAGGCTTAAACATAAAGATTAGTGTCATAGGGACGACAGAGGGTATTATCTATTCCATCTCAATGGTACTCCATCAGTCAAATTTATAGATGACCACCAGCTCAGCAGTCATCTCAGTACAGTGAAATGAATCACCATCATGGCGGTTCCTTTCATTGTACAGTGGTTCCTTTCAATGTAGTAAAAGTTTGGTGAATAGTAGCCATCAGTTTTGACAGCTGTCTGCCAAACTTTCTATATGTTCTTTTGTTTCCAGAAATAAACTCCCAACGATGGAGTATCCCATCCTCGTCGCCAAAATATGTTGTGCTCTGTGGTAGAAAGTAGACACTGGTAGCCATGTAAGTTCTTAAGTACATTTATTCCAGTTGCACAGCAGGATGGTAAGTAAGTACATCAGCTTGGTAGTCCAGGTAACAGATGAAGTATAAGTAGGTTAGCCCAGTAGTCAGCCCTTGGTCCTATGCCACAGCAACCCCACCAGGAGCAGCCTGCCTGCTGCTCAGCCCATCTGTAACTGTCATACCTCACTCAGTCAGACACCCAACATTCCACGCATCACAGCTTTACCAACATTCTACTCCAAACACAAACAGTGGCTGAGCAGCAGGTGGACTGGTAAACTGCAAGATATGAAAGTACTATGCAGGGCATAACAAGTTTGTTTCTGAAAAACAAAATACTGAAACTTTTACTCCCATGGTTTGGCTGGGTCATTATTGTTGATTCCTGTCCCTCACCGCCAGGTTTTTCTTGGCAGTGACATCCACCCTAAATATTCAGGGTAGTGGGTAGTGTACTGGCCTTCCTTTGTCAGCCCCTAGTCAGTTGGACTGCCAGAGGAAGTATTCCTCCGACAAAATACTTAATGCCCGCCCACCTCTAAAGGAGGTGGATGTGCAAAGGGTCTGGCGGGCAGGGTACCCCATCCCATTTGGGATGCAGTACGGTGTAGGCCAAAATCTACATCAGACCCTACTCATCAATCGTGATGACGGCATACATCGTAGAATAAAGTTCATTGTAGGGGGCCTTTGAAGTTAACTGTATGGTAGTAGAGAAGTGTTCTGGAAAAATTACAAATGTGAAAAGAAATCTTTAGCAAGACAAAGCTCTGAGACGAAGCCAGAAATGGAGGGATCCAAATGCCCTCTGGAACTTAACTCTAATTGTGTATTTAATGGTATTCAGAACCCCTCAGTGAAAAAAATCCCTCTTATTCACTGTTACCCACCTATCATTCTAAATTTTCTTGGAGCCATGTTAATAATTTTCACAGGAAAACAAGACAATTTCATTCTTTATGCTTCACTAAGGATAATCAATGCTGCGGCATTGGATCAAGAGTCAGAAAAGCACAGAAAGATAACTCTGCTTTCAACCTTGCACAGGACTTACCTCCAGATGTCCTAACACCTGGGCCAGTTCGCTATCTGGGTTCCCCCTTCTGTTTCTGGGTTGATGCCTTAAGCTACAGGGCACAGGAATGATAGAATTTACAGTGAAGCCATCTAAAGATGAGTCAAACTTAGACCGGTAAAATTCCGTCTGTCTACCCCCCTCCCCGCCTCCTCACCCCCATACTCCCCCCCACCCCGACTAGAGGGGCTGTGTATGACAAGATATGCACCGCTTAGCAGGCAGTCTAAAACATTACAAGTTTTTTTCTAGAGAAAACGACTATTGGCATTGTAATATTTGTCCTGTTATGGACCTCTGGCAATAAACCACAACAGGGTGTTTCGGATCATATGGCCATTCAGCTCAAAGTCCATTGTACAACGCAGGGAACTGACTGAACGTTGTAGTAAATAGGTTTTGTTAGCTATGGGAGGGAAAGCTCTCAGTTCGGATGTGAGCCATGACTGAGCTCCCCAAAGAGCCCTGGTTGATTGGTTTCCCTGAGGAAACCAGGATTCCCACTGGTATGTAGGTCTAAGATAGAAGGCCTTCTTCATCGAAATGCACGTGGTGCATGTAAAACAAATAACCATAACAAGCCTGTGTTTAAAAAAAAAAAGTAAAATGTCACAAAAATAAAGCATTTCAGTGTATTTAGACTTGACAGTCCAATTCAAAGAGACCACATTTCCCGTGCTCTGATTTACGTTGGCTTCCGTGAAACATCAGATTGTGTTGAAGTCACTGTTCCTTTAACATGGCATTATCCTCTGCTGGGCGCTCACTTCTTGGCGCCTAGTCCTGTGTTTATAAGCCTACGCACGCTCTGCACTCACAGGATACGCTCTTGCTTCCAGTCCCCAGCTCCTGTCTGTCCCACAACCTATGGTGGCTGTGCTGGTTTTTTAATTGCGCTGTGATTAGGTTACAAGAGCAACCCTTAGACCCATGAGAACCTGGGTGTACAATTATAACAGGCACGCACCAGTGGTTTACATAGGTATCACGAGAAAGAGAAATATAATAATATGTTGGGCAAATTAGTCTAAAAAATCGTTAAACATGTCAAGCCCCTAGCTTCAGACGTGTACAGAAATCACAAAAAACACCACTGATATGAAAAAGGGAATAGTTGTTTATATGGCAAAGTAAACACACACATCCAGCCAGAAAGGCTGCGTAAACCACGAACATCACAATTTGACAAAGAGCAATGTGTCACCGGTGTCATAGCAACAACACAAATAACATCAAACAATAAATAAATATGATGCACAAAGCTTTTGTATGGCAACAGCCCACTCAGAAGAATAATGTGGCATGTCTCTTAGAGAATCAAAACAGCAGTCCGTGTGTCTGTGCATTCAGCAGTCAATGGCGTTTCGACCCCCGGGGGGATTAGGGGGACTCACCAGGACTTATATAGATACAGGGGCATCCTGAACGCAACGATAATCAAGAGGGCATGCAAACGGTGTGCATGGTCACCACGGGAAATAAATAATGCGTACCTCACTCAGTCTTCATCTACGGCAAGCGTACGCGTGAAGGGAGAAGAGGCCGGCCAACAAAAGTGTGATGCTGCAGCCCCCGCCGAGGTAGCCGTAATAGAAAGGCCTGAAATCAGGAGGCTGGAAGAGAGTGACTCCTCCCCTCACAGGAGGCACAAGATGGAGCCGAGCAGTGAGCAGGTCCGAAGTGCTGCGGCTTTGAGTAGCACGTAGACAATCCTCCGTACCCTAATAGGCAGGGTCGGATTGGTAATGTGGGCAATCGGGAAGTGACCGGAGGGCCGGTAGCCGAGTTCTAGGATTGGGCTACTTTTGCAGGCAGCCTGGGGGCTGTCTGTGCTGTTAGGATGCCAGTGGGTGCCTGAGTGGCCTTTCTAGAGGCAGATGGGCGGAGGTATCACTACCTTTCTCTTGCTGGGCAGCCAATTAATGTATGCTGATTGAGGGGGGACTGGGAGCAGGGGGCCTGAGCAGAAGGTGTCTCACCTGCATTCACCTGTAGCTCAGCAATGTGAACTAATCTTAGTATCTAAGTGAAGTTCATAAATTATGTCCCCACTCCCTTTCTTTTCACAAAACTTCGCTGAAGCAGTGTTTTGCGGAAAGGCAATACACAAATGTTGGCCACTTTTTTTTTGTCCCAACCAATTTTTGATCCCAATCCAACTCTGCTAAAAGGGAAACACATCTGTTCAAAACACTACCAGGTACACTAGTTTCCCTGGAGGTGTGCCTCCATCTGCACTTTCTAGACTCAGAAGAAGGGCTCCACAGGTACAAGCAGGCTTCACTGGCAAGACCAATATCCTTGTATACATGGTGTCAATGAAAGGCCACTGCCACTCACGTTTGGAGCAACTTTCTTTTCCCTTTGATAAAATCCAAGCGGGAGACAATTCTCTATATAGTCCTCTGTCAAACAAACATGAATCCATTGATGCATCTAGCAGAGATGCCATCCTTCCTTCTTCTGTTCCAGTCAGCTCACCCTTGGTGAATGCAAGTGACTAGGACATCAATATTCAGAACTTCACCTTCCATGCATCACAGACAGTATGGTCAGTCCCTCATGGTTTCAAATAAAAAGCTACACCATAGCAGTCTCTTGCACCAGAGAAATGTTAATGGTAAATCATTTGCTCCTTTGGAATGAGCTATCCAAATCTCCAAACTCAACCCTATTACTCCTACCAAGCATCAAAAGGAACCACCACACCGAATACCATATGCACGATAAGCTTGTCTGTGTGATTTGGTTCCACAAATGTGTTTCTCCTTCCCGAAGGCAATAGAAATGTGTGACATTAGTGAGAAAGTGGACTTTTTTCACCTGGCCTCTGAGTCTTTGAATCTCTCCAGTGAGCAAGACTTCCTAATGGAGTCTCACCCACTGCAAGACTGTCACAATTGTTGTATGTTGTACTTGCCAGAGCCTGCCCATTCCCAGGGCAGGTGGGGAAAGACTCCCTATGTAGGCTGAGTGAGGGAGACTGTTGCCTGACTGAGTCTGGTATCTGCATACAGATAGTTCTCTTGCATGTAGAGCTCAGGATACATTGGATATGCCTATGCAGTCCTTAAAATGCAATGGGATATCCAAAATGAAAGCTTACCCTTCTTTCTGATTACATTGAAAGTTTTTAGTGCCTAACTGTATTTGAACTCAAGGTGGGAACTTGTTAAATGCAGGCTTGAATTGCTTCAACATAGAAAAGTGATTGGCTTTGTATAAAAGGGTCCCAAATTAATAGGATATGTTACTATTGACCTTTATGCATTTCTTCATGCTTTTTGAGTTTTGTAATATTTTCCGAAGACAGTCCTAATGAAATTCAGGATTTGAATTACCCTGGTGGGACACATTAATAACTCTGCTGGCAGCTGACAATCCAAAACTGAACAATAGGCCCCTATTGGGAGGATTAGCCTTTGGATACACAAAGGGGGCATTGAACAAATCTACATAAGTTGATCAGCTGGCACTCACTGAGAAGCTTGGGCATGTCTTTCTCCCAGGGACAAAAGGGAAAAGGCAAAATTCTGACACCAGTCACAAGGCGTCCCATTGAGGTCTTAAAGAGAGAAAAATGGTTTCTAGTGTCAGTGACAGGTGGACCTAAGCTAAACAAAGAGGTCTTGCAAACCACCGCTTGAGTGCGTTACCTTTAAAGACTGTGCAAGGGGTGGAGCAGTCTGCAGCCTGCTCCCAGTAAATGTAAGCCTTAAGTGGAGAGGTGATACTTCATGTGGATTGGGTAGTGATGCCCACCTTCTAGAACCCTTCACCTCCCCTTTTAAGCTCTTTCAAAGGGGCGGAGACCTGGAGAGAAGAATAGACAAACTAGCAGATGAATTCCTGCCTGTAATGGACTTGAGGTTTCTACTTCAAATACTCATATGGATTCTGTGTCCATTCCAGATCAATTGGCACTGGCCCAGGAAGACCAGCAAGCCCTGAAATAAGACTTTTGATGGCTGGAATGCACCACCAAGAGAAAGAAGAACAAAATCTCTTTCAAATTAGCCCAATGGGATCCGCAATCAATGTGGTTAGCTGAGCCACTGGTTTGCAGTTTCCTATTGAGTTTCAAAGGTGCTTTAACCAGTACAGTTGTACCATAACCAGAGTTTATTTGGTATTACTCAGGGAGCTTGTGGCCTTCTGTGTCCACCCAGGGTACTGCCAGCATTATTGGCATTGTCAAACGCAATCAGTGAATTCCCCATTTGGTGTGGGAGAGGGGCACTACCTTAAGGTGAGCACAAGAGTGGACTGTATGTTGTGGGCTCATCCAGTATGCGGCCCACTGCTGAACTGAGGAGGTGTCAGCTTCCCCACAACACTTGAGAAGAGTGCCCCTTGGCTACTGGATAGCTAGTGTTCCAAATATTGAAGTCATCATCTTTTAGTGACCTACCACCATGATTGAGCATGTTGTCATGTTACACACATTCACACTACCATATCTGCATTGTCCAGTCTCTCCGGCCATCGAAACTATGACAAGGACTTCTAAAATATATACTTTCTCAAATATTTGAACTTCGGAGTTAGAATAGTAAATAATACCATCTGGAATATTTGGGTGTATTCAACGCTGTGCTTCACTCTTACTAAAACATTGCTTTCTTCGTCAGATTCTGTTTTTTGCTTGGTTGAAGCAAAGAGCCAGACAGAGTTGGAAATTATTGGAGAAGACTGTTCTGGATACTGTCCCAACCACAGAGATCCTCCAAAGTATTTTCAGAGACTGACTATTTAAAAATAAAACATATATGCATTGCCCATCTTAGTGCATTAGGATTTTCTGTTGCAAAGAGTACATACTTTGGCTGCTCATATTTACAAAACTTGGGGGAGGAATGTCACACTATTTCTCAGAATTACTTGCCTGGTATTGGAGGGAAAATCTATGGTCAATAACGTGAAATTACTAGGCACAATGCCACAGCGTATAATAATCATTATTAGAAGCCATAACTATTGTAAAGATAGATAGACTGTAGTCACTCCATAGACAAAGTTCTTGTGGAGAAATAGTTGAGACAAAATGGCACCTATATGTAAAGATAACCTTGAAAGAATCTGAGGTGTGAGCGGTGTCCTAATGGCCGTATAAATGGTGATCTGACCAGCCCTCATCTACCGGTTTCAATTTTATGATAAAAAAAAAAAATCAACAGTAAGGAAGACCGTTAGATCATACTCTGCAGTAAATGCTTGTTCTCATTTTAAGCAGTTATATTTCCCATTCAGCCACAGTTATTAAAATAATAACTATGAGCACATAATAATCTTCCCGCTGGAAATCGGGTACAAAAATCCATTATCATGGAAATGCTTTTCCCATATTCTGAAACGTAATGAATTGCTTCTCAGTGCACTTCAGCTGAATAGTTTAATAGAATTCGGCAGCATTGCCATGAAAAGAACCTTCTGTGTGAAAGGAGATTTGGATTATTTCGTTTCATTCCATGTAGATCATTGCACTCCAAAATAGCTATTCTAAGACCAGCTTCAGAAACCACCTGCCATACATAATGGTAAATTATGTGTGTTGGACTTGTATCCAACTGGCATATTTCATTTACATGCAAATCCCTAGTAAAGTGGCACTACCTGTGCCCAGGGCCTGTAAATTAACTGCTACCAGTGGGCCTGCAGCACTAGTTGTGATACCTACTTAAGTAGCACTTTGAACATGTCTCAGATCTGACATTACAGCCTATGTTGCAGTTTTTAAACTGCCTTGTTGACCTGTCTAAATAAACCTTTTTCCAGGCCCAAGCCTTCCTTTTTTATACATGTAAGTCATCCACATGGTACGTCTTGGACAGCCAAGGGGGCATGGTGCAGTGTATTTAAAAAAGGCATAATTAAGGTTTAGTTTTACATGTCCGGTTACTGAAAAACTCTTAAATACTTTTTTTCACTACTGCAAGGCCTAGCTCTCCCGTAGGATAACATTGACATTACCTTATTACACCTAATAAGTGATAATTTCCATTTGGGAGCAGGAGTCAGGCCAAAACCTTCCTTTTTAACACAAATAAGTCACCCCTATGATAGGCCCTGGACAGCCCAGATAACAAGGTGCAAGGCATTTAAAAAGTTTGACTTTTAAGTTTTACATCTCCTGGTAGTGAAAAACTCAGTTTTCACTACTACCCGGGCTAGCTCTCCCATAGACTGACATTGGTGTTGCCTAATTACATTTGATATGCTGTAATTTCCAAATGGGAACAAGTAACCAGATAATGTTTGGGGTCTTTGGAATTGTAATGACAAATCCTGCCTCATGGTGAAGTTGGATTTTAAATTAGAATTTTGAAATTCCACTTTTAGAAACCATCTATCAAGGGAAGGTGTGCACTTGCTCCTCTACACTTGCTTAGTAATTTTCTATTGTCCCAAACGCAAGGCCGCACGCCATCAGTTTACTGTTCATTGAAGAAAACTCTGTCATTGCAAAGTATCACTTCAGAGACAGCACAAAATTAAATGACCTTGAGTGAATCGGTGAAAGGGTCATCAAGTTTGAACTGCATATATTTTTTGAACCAAGAGGAAGGTGCATGGACATTTCGAGGGCTGTTTAACACACCATGGACTTTGTTTGGTTTAATGTAATGGATTTTTAAGCACGACATTGCAATGTTTTTTTTATTTTACAATACTTAATTTATTTTGACAGATTTCACATGAATTTATAGGTTATTTCACATGCACATGTTCATATAGATTTGCTTTGTTGTTTACTACCACTCGTTCTAATTTGCTTCTCACTTAATCTGTTTCACAGTTTGAGATAGTTAGGGCTAGTGCATTATGGGAACGTTAGGCATTACTTTTAGTGCACAAGCATAGGTCTAAATAGGTCACGTGATATTGTTTCAATCAGGCATTAATTGGGTGAACATGGTAAGCAGGTCTTAAGAGAAGATTTGTGTGGGAGGGAAGTTAATGATTTTTTAAACATGGAGGAAGGCACGTACACTTCAAACTGCCGGTTGTAGCTTCATTAGGTAAAATAATACATTTTGCTTTCTGTGAATGTTAGGTAAAGGAGTCGGAGCATGGATTTTGTGGCACTTCGCATTTGATTCATTTTTCAGTCCAAGCACTTGCGTGGGTTGATAACGAGGGGGGTTACGGGAGAATTTGGGAAGAGCAAATGTTGTTGACATTATGATTTATATGTATTAACCACATTGTGGTTTTGAATTTCTTTTATGCATTTTTTTGTTAATGTGAGCACCTACGAAGTGGGTTAAGGAGAGAAATTATGGGGATATATTAGAGTGGTTTTTGTTGATATCACTATTTACAGGTATTAAGCATGTTGTTTATGAACCTTTTTCTGATTTATTGCAATACCCCTGACGAAGAACTAAAAAGTTTGAAATGTATTGGGCTATTTTACTGTGTTGGCTGAAGGAAGGTTGACATCACGTGTCTATGTTTAATCTTGGATTGGCAGCATACGGCATTTGAATATAAAAAAGCATTCTATCTCAACCTAACTGTCTCTGGAGCGATCTAATAAACATGGAATACATGGATTACTTGATAGATATAAATTTGCGGATTACTATGGATTACTTTGTTTAATAGTGGAAAAAGTGGTTTACTTCAAGAGGAAAAGTTCCTCACTCTAGCTGTGCAGCAGCTGTGGGCGCCAGTGTCGCCCTCTTGGCAGTATCATTGATATGCTGTGTTGGGACAGTCACAAAGCTGTTTTTGCACGCATTACCTGGCAGTCATAGCAAAATTAAACCATCCATCAAGGGAAGGTGTGCACTCGCTCGTCTACACATACTTTTAGAAAGTTGCCATTTTTCTGCCTTAGCCATTTGGTATGTGCAGCCTATCACTGAATCACATGACTGGGTGTAGCTGAGAGTTGGGCTTTGTGTATTCCTCCTAGATAACTACACACAATAGTGAGCTTAGGTGTGATGGGATGAGCCATTACTGGCTGTATAGATGGGAGGACGGAGAAGGGCACAGCCCTACTTACACTTGAGTAGGCTGTGTCCTTTCCACACAAGGGTCTGCATACCTACTGTAGCTAGTCTGGAGCCAAGACAGGGAAGGCGGATGTCTGACGACTTCGATGGAAAATCTCTAGAAGGTTTTCCCACTTGAAAGGAAGGCATAGGTATAAATGTTGAACCCCAGACACCAACTCTTCCATACAATTCTGGACCTGTGGATGCTCTGCCAGAAAAAAGGACTGCTGTGCTGCTGAAGGACTGCCAATCTGCTATACTGCTGCTCTGAAGGACTGCTGCCCAGCTGTGGTGACCTGCTGACTGCTGCCCTCTTGCCTAGATGAGAAGGAACTAGATCTACATCTGTTGAACCCAGGACCCCCAAAGGGCTAGATGGCTGGCCATACCCTTCCAAGAGGTGCCACCCCAGTCCTGTACCCTTGGAAGAGAGCCTGAAAGTGTTCTGCTAGCCCATCTGTGGGTTCGACAGGACCGACACACAGCCTCTACTCCAAGGAGCAACCCAGAGAAGAACCGACGCATCGCCTCTGCTGTGAGGGTTCTCCCAACACAAGGACTCTGCTTGGACTTGCAACCCGCATCAGAATGGCCGCTGTGTGAATCTTCACCAACACAAGCCCTCACATCGCAAATCTCAAATTTACAGCAGCATCGACGACAATGCAGGTTCTTGTATCTCAGCCTCGCAGCTCTTCAAAACGATGCATCATCTCAACTGTGCGACGCATCCTTGTCACTGGACTTTGCATCGTAAGCCTTTGTTGACAGGCTCCTTGATGATGATGCAGGACCTCATATCTCATTTCCACAGCACCTCGGAACTGATGCTTCTCCTCTGCTGCACAAGGCATCCTCGACACTGGACCTCTCAAATCTCCGCAACCAGGACTTAAGGTACCCTCATTGAACTGGCCTAGCTAGTTCTCTATAGCCAGTTTTTGCTCCATTGCGGTCCCCCTGAGCTTCTGACTTTGTCCCAGTCTAGCGTGACCAGATAACCACAGTTGGTGCTTTTTGGTGCCATTTTCACTTTTTAAATTTACATATCTCTGGTTCTATTGATCGGATTTTTTTGTTTTTATTAAAATGTACTCTATGTTTCAAAATTGGTGTGGGATTTTTCTTGTGTTGTGTTTTCACTTTGTTACTGTTTGAAGTGCTGCATAAATACTTTAAACATTGACTCTAAGTTATGCTTGACTGCTGTGCGCCAAGCTGTTAGAGGGTTAGGCACAGGTCAATTTGGGGTTTGCTTGCGCCTCACCCTGACAAGGATTGTGGTTCCTGCTTGAGTAGGGTTTCACCCTGTCAACTAGTAACCCAATTTCTCACAATGTGGTTCAAGGCCAAGCTGTTAGAGGGTTAGACACAGGTCAATTTGGGGTTTGCTTGCGCCTCACCCTGACAAGGATTGTGGTTCCTGCTTGAGTAGGGTTTCACCCTGTCAACTAGTAACCCAATTTCTCACAATGTGGTTCAAAGCCTAGAGGTATCTGCTCTCCGCACTTCATTATTCACACAAGAACATTACAAGAGAACCCTCTAAGTTTTGGTTAGTTCTGTATAGACAAATAATTTATTGAATCATTGAGACACACATTAAACTCTAAAAACTACACTTTTAATTAAACAAGGTTAAATTGTTATTAACAAAGTCTGAATCACTCATTTAGCAAATTTGCCATGTTTCAAAGTTTAGATTTAGAATGTTGTAACATTGTAATACCTCTTAAATTATGATTTTCAAGTAGAGAGAAGGATGGATTATTTATGCAGTGAGAGATGCACATTGAGGCAAATGTGGATTTAAACTTTGCAATCTTAAACTTGACCATGAGGCATGGATATTTAAGCATGGCTTGGTCTTCTATAGAAGTTGACAGGTTTCTTAGTCACCTGATACCAGGGTCCACATTGATGTGCCTACAGGCATGCCTTTCTTATGTGATTTTATCGAACAGAACTGTTTAAGCCTGACAATATGTAAATCCTCCATAACGGTGTTTGGGTGCTGCCCTACCAGTATTTTTACCACCATTGCTCTGAGGGTCTGAAAATGTAGCACCCTTCTCCAACACAGCACTATACATCAGTGTTATTAACAAATAGCAGGGCATACGTCACACTTAAAGAGGGCATGACTGTCCAAGGACTAAAATTAGGTGTGATGCAGGGCTTGCAATGTGTTGGGAATAGAAAACTGGAGCGAAAGGAGCAAGCCAAATGGTAAATGGTAGACCAGCTGAGAAACACAACTTTAAAGAAAGCTAAGCCAGAATGCAGGTAATTATTACAAACGTCTTTAACAATACTCAGTTTCAATTTGGTAAGCTTTATTTTGGCACAAAACCATAGAAGCAATGTAAAACACGAATAATACATACAAAACATATAAACAAGAAAAACAGTAAAACAAGAAAAAAAGCAATTACCAGAACGGATTTTATCCCCTAAAACAATACATAAGGTAAAAATCCACTACACAATTGGGTCTCATTATACAATTAAAACATCATAATAGTGCAATTTGCAACGGTTTGCAACATAAGTGACATATGCATGTTCATCAGTTCATTAAAAGGCTAACCAAAGGGGGCCTCATAAAGGTGATATATCACTATGTCATAGGGATCGTCCAGGCTCACTAAACTGAAACAAAATATCATCTTCATTCATTGTATTGCAGATGCGCGGGATCTACATAGAAACAACAGATCCCCTCACCGCTATACCCGCCCGCTCCCTTAGTCTGACTCTCCACATTCCCATCAAAAATCTACTGGACCCAAAACCTATTTAGGAACTTCCATCACGTCAGGACATACTTTTGCCATTATTTAGTAAGCTGCTACGAGCGCTCATTTAAATTTAAGGCCGACTGAAGCCTTTGTCTCTTCTGTCAGTTCCCACCATAACTGAGGGTAACTCATGAAAAAATCCAGTGGCGGACACGTCGGGACATTTACAGGTGACAGTTATTCAGCCCTTTTAGTCCTTGGGGCGCCAAGGATAGGATTGTTTACATGGTCTGTTTTACCAATTGGAAAAGGTCTAGGATGCTGACCTCTCTAATCTTGAACGAATTATGAGCCTTGAAAAAGTCGTCCAAACGATGAAACACGTGTCGGCTGTGCATATCGTCTTCTGACCTGCGTGTCAACAGATTATGGCTCGCTGATTTGTAATAATTGACTTTGGTTCAGTGGCTCATGTAACAACAAGTACTTGATACAAATGTTTGTGGTGCTCTGGATTGCTTAATAATTTATGTATATGTGCAAGGTTTTGTATTTATACATTGTCTACACTATTTGGGTGGCATAGTGTGAGCACACTGTACTCGTTTATACAAATTATACTAACCCTGGACCTTATGGAGGTGCTGGCATTTCTGAGTTACCACTGCCATCAAAATTGTTTCTAACGTCTGAGTAACCTAGCTGCCTCTTTGTATTCTCTAGTTCCCAAACTTCTACATAGAGGAGCTATACATATTTTCCTGCAATCAATAAATGAGGGGCAGAAAAACAGAACATGCTCCACAGTCTCATTAGGAGCACCACACATTAAACATTGGGCTTTCTGCTCATTCTTAGATTTTGCACATTTATCTGTAAAAGCACCAAGAGGAAGATCCCCATATCGTAACTGCATATACAGTCACCTAGCTAGAGGAGGTTGCATTCATCCAGGACACTACTGTGTGAGTTGATGGGGTGTGGGTATTAGTATATGTCTGTGGGCATGCGCACCTTTGTGGCATAATGATAATATGAAAGGAAGTAGAACACAGATGAGAAAGTGCAATAAATAAGGAAAGGCCATGGGAATGTACATATTTTGAAGTATCTGCATCAGCTGTGTATTTTTTGTATTTTAGTGAAAGCGTGCTGCAAAATTCACCATTTTCGCAAAATCTTCTTAGATTAGACAAATATTTAGCACCCCAAGAAGGGTCAGCCCAGCTAGGCACCAACTAAAACTATTAGAATATTTCTTGAGTGCTCCTTCAAAACCAATGTATTTTTAGTAAATGTATGTGAAAATAGGATTTTTAATTGTCTTGCCTATTTTTTTTATAAACATTTGTTTGGGGAAGAACACCCCAAAATCCCTCTGGAGGAAGTCAGGCTCATTTATGTTACTCACATAATATAGTCAATTCATTGGCTGGCATTACTCCTCTACCCATTGCAAAGATCACCAGCCACCACTGCCCTCTGCACTAACCTTCTGCTTTATAGTCAGTCCAAGCTATGTTCATCAAGAAGGATGATCATTGTTCCATATCTCAGGCCTTGCATAGCATTGTATATGACAGAAGGCTTGATCTCAGCCTTTGGAAAAATACAAGGGCTTTGTCACTGAGAAATAAGAAAGCTTGCATATCTTCCAGATCTGTATGATGGCTGTAGCGTTTGCAGGCTCTCTCTCGCTCTCCTGTTGTAGGTGCTCTTGCCATTACGTGCATCTCTCCCCTTGATCTACAACTCTGCTACTTATTTTAATTAGCGCCGGGACACTCCTGGGAGTAGCCGTGCGCTTTATAAGTACCTGGTAACATAACATAACAATTAAGACTCTGCATTTTAAACTATATTGTTTTTTAAAACGAATTCTATGCAATTAGCCATTTAGCATTTTTAAACTGTGTTGTTTTTAAACGAATTTTGACAAACATTGAATTTGATTGTATTGTGCTGGAAACTGACCTGTGTGGGTGGGAAAGTCCTTTCCGGTGGGGCGGGAGAGGAAATGAACGGTTCCCGACCAGGCTAGGTAGTTACCTGGTGACCAGCTAAGGAGATTAAAATAGCTAATACAGTATACTTTGAGGCTAAAATTTCAAATGCTGGCAACTGCTCCAAGCAGATCTTTAAAATAGTCAAATTCTTCAGCATGCCTAAAGCAGAGACTAAATCTAAACCATCTTCACAAAAATGGTGCAAACAACTCGCTAGCTCCTTTCATGACAAAATAACCCCCATTCACCTTAGCCTCCCACCTCCAAAATCCAACAATTGCGTGGATAAAGATAGTACGAAGGAACTCACAGCATAAGGGAGAGGAAGGAGACAGATCAGACTCCTCCAATGCCTACCCCCAGTAACCCAGTTAGCTGTTTAGTCTCTTTTACGCCCATTTCAGTGGAAGACACTTTTCTAGCCATAACTCGCCTAAAATCTGGCTCCCCCTCTAAACCGGGCCCTCCCTCTCTTTTAGCTCGCGGGCAAAGGCCATCACCCCACTAGTGCATCAGTTGTTTAATACGACCTTGTCATCACCTAAGATGCCCATGGCTTGGAAACAAGCTAAAATGTTACCACTGCTGAAAAAAACACAGGCAGATCCAAATGATCCAATAAACTATCCACCCATCTCCCTTCTCCCAGCCCTAACAAAAGTATTTGAGAAACATGTCAATCATCAGATCTCTGCACACTTAGAAAGCAGTAATCTGTTGCATACAAGTCAATCTGGTTTGTAGTACTGAGTCAGCACTGCTGGAAGTACTCAACTCCATCCGCCTTCGTACTGACCGAGGCGACCGAGCAATGCTGGTGTTACTCGATCTATCGGCAGCGTTCAACACCACATCTCACTCCATCCTCCTAGCTCGTATACAGCCTATGAGGATCACAGGGTCGGCTTGGCAGTGGCTTGTCTCTTTTTGGAAGACAGAGTTCGAGAGGTTTGGTGCAGCCCTTTTTCCGCCACCTCCCTCAAGCTTAAGGTTGGAGTGCCACAGGGCTCAGCTCTAAGCCAGACGCTATTTAATATCTATCTCTCTCCTATGTCTCCTTAGTAGAACTCTGGGGTGCAAAAATAGTGTCATAAGCTGATGACACCGAACTCCTATTCTCCTGGGGGTAGGGTGAGGTCTTCCCTGGTGAGAAAATCAGCGAGTGCTGGAATGCGACATTTAGATGGTTATCCAATAACCAACTCAAATGTAACGAGAGTAATCCCAAGCTCCTTTTCTTTGGCTCGGAGGCCAGGACATCATGGGAAACTTTCTGGTCAAAGGAAGCCACCCCCCTCCTCTATTAATAAGTCAAGTTGTAAAAAACCCTGGCTATAAATTCGATGAGCAACTATCATTTCACACTCAAATCAACTCTGTGGTGGGCATAGGCTTTGCCCTCCTTCATGTCCTTAGGAAATTCTTTCCTTTTCTCTCCTTTCAGACTAGACAACAGGTGATTCAGGACTATGGAAATAGCCTGTACGCAGGGTTGCCCAAATACCCGATAGACAGGTTGCAGTTAGTTCAGAATGCAGCATTACGTACCATCTTTGGGCTCCCACATCACTCCCATGTCTCTGACCTCCTCCACAGCCTACACTGGCTTCCAGTTAGGAACAGGGTCACTTTTAAAATATTGCTCCTAACTCAAAAAGCACTTCACGGGACCAGTCCAAGGTATCTTCATGATAAAATCAAGCCTTACACTCCCCAGAGAAACCTTCGCTCAGGAAATCTCTGTCTGGCCATAGTCCCTCTGATTAGGAAGGCGAGGGAGAGGGGCAGATCCTTCACATTTCTAGGCCCTTCTCTCTGGAATAGGCTGCCACTGACTCTCAGGGCCATAAAGGAAACACCGATCTTCCGGAAAAAACTTAAGACCTGGCTATTTTATGGCACTTACACTCTTCTCCTTCCGGCCTGCAGAAGGCTCCTTTGCTATAGCACCAGGACACTTCTAGGAGTAACATTTGCACTTACTAAATCACCTACATACATACATACCCAGCAATGGATTTGTCATTTGGATTATGCAAATAAATATAAGGATCTGCATCTACAATCAACAGGCATGTTTGAGAATGTGTCCTGTGGAAACAATGTTGTTTTTAGAACAGTAGGAATTGGTTGTGAGCACAGAGCCAGTGCTTGCATGTACCCCTAACTCAGCATGGCTCAGACCTATTTTTAGCCCATTGGCTACTGCACTTAGGTAACTGAAGGCCACAGTAACCAAGCATAGAGGAATCTTAGCAGTGAGATACACAAGAGATGTATGTGGTCATGCATCCCAAATGCATCCTTTGCAGGGCCAGTAAGGGGGCTAGCAACAACAAACAAGAAACCCTCCATGAGACCCATGAGGAACTCCCCATGAGAAAATTACATGTGTAACTTCAAACATGTTGATCTCAGAAGACTATCAACAGACATTGTTATATCCTTAATTGTAGCAGAAATAAGTGGAGTAAACCTCTAATTGCCTTGAAAAAGAAAATAAGCTTTCGGAAACAATTGGTCCACACCAAACCCCAAAGAGGCATGTATGACATACCATGATTCTTCATCCTCAAACTTAGTTTTCATGGTTTGCATAGTGAATGTTTTCCCCAGGTCCTCACCTATTGGGACAACAATATGATTCTCATGAAAACGTAACCTTGATTTGTAGCGATATTTGTACTAAGTATTGAGGTGTCTCAGGAGCACCAAGGATAGGAATTGCATTATATGAATCTGTGGGATAGAGGATGACAAATGTGAATCTAAACTGTATCACTCTTTCTTAAAAATTATTTGACGGGATTATGAGACCTCTGCACACTCATGCATGATTATTTTTATACTCTTCTGTGAAAGAAGCCACATCCTGTGAGTTGTGGGCTGACTCTCCCTTGAACTTTAGAAGGAGACACTCTGTCGGCCTGACCTCTGATTCGTGACTTATTTTAGTTGAGCTGAATTATTCTTCGTTCTGCTATTTCATGTGTTGCATTTTATTCTGAGCTTCATGCATTTATGTGACTAATGACTAGCTGACTGTCTCTTTGGGACTTATTTTGCTTTCTGTAACTTTAACATTCAACAGACCTCTGTGATTTTCACTGTAATACTTGACAGTCCTTATTGTGAAGCCTAATGTGATTTATATTTAATTCTGAAATGTTACTTGATTTTGAATCAATTTCAAAGACCAGATCAAAAGAAGAGCAACAAACTCCTAAGGGAATTAACACCACTCCTGATCCATCAAAAACGCTTTCATATAAAATTCAGAGAAAAAGCACTAGATCAATTGCTACTAACTGTGCTGAAACTGTGGTGTGTGCAAATGTACTAAAACAGCAAGTCCATTCACTTTGGCCTTCAGACTCCTTGGGAACAAACTGTTTACAACAACTGCAATATTGACAGAGTGATTTACCTGATCACTTGTCCATGTGGCCTGTGTCATGAGCGAATGCCAACATGGAAGGTGAAGGTGGGCATCACTGAAGCCAAGAGTATCATCTGCTGCTCACATATCACCAAACTGGTATCACTCCCTAGATGATATACAGTGGACAGTGACTAAGAGCCTGCATCTCAAAGGAAACACAAACTTTACAGTGCATGTTCTACCTGTGAAAGAACACAGATGGGTCTGTAGACTCAACACACACCTCTGTCCTTAATTGCGTAGTTGAATGGAGATCATTATGAAAGGCCTCCCCCTTTACCATTTCCTCCTCTTGAAATGGAGATATTGCTCCATCACAGTTCTCACTTAAGACAATGATAGTACTTCTCCAGTACAGAGCAGCTCATATTAGGCTACTGCATGATATGCTCATTACACCTGCACAACTAACATAGACCCCTTAAATATCTGAACGCTGGGGATTAGCACACACACTTTATCGGCACTCAAAAGATAAATGAATGATGATACATGGGGGAGCTCAAACAATTAACTTGAGCAGCAGCGGCCGGTGCAGGTAAGCGCGGTAGGGCGGGGTGGGGTGTGGACGGGCATGTCTCAGACAACGTAATAGGGAAAATTAAATAAATAAATCATATTCCGTTGTCTGTCGACATCTCGCCAGCGCTGCTTCACCACACTTACCTGCACCGGCCGCTGCTGAACTAGGGCCGTATCGTTAGACCGCCTCATAGCAAAAACAGGGTTTTTTCTGTACCCCGGTAAGATAGTGAGGAGCTGGTTGAGAACAGAAGATTCAATTACCACACAGCACCCAATAGCCTTTACAAGCTGGTGAGGGATCAGATAATACCCTGACTGCTGGTGACACTAACATTACACAAACATAAGCGGTCAAGTAGCCCAAATTTCTGTCAGTGAGGGGCAAATAGTAGTGCACTCCAGTGTGTGTTCTCGCTGCCAATATAAACAAGCAAAGGTGGGCAGTTTCGCTACATCTGCCTTTCAATTACCAGATCACCATCCAGGCCTTCGAGAGTAATGAGCTCAACCAAACCTTTAGTGAGGATTCACAGTTGCAAGTTATCATAGAGAACGCGTACTATAGAACTACCGGTAGGTAGTTCATATCAAGTAGGGTCACAGACCTAATGAATGCCTTAGAACTCATGTGCGCTAACAGAATAGACTAACATGTCAACTATAAAGAAAAGAAGGGCCCCAAGGGCCCCAATACACTTTGTTGTTTTTAGTCTGTTTAGTCAGGCAGGTGTAAATAAAGACTATCGGTTACCTATCCAGACCCAATTTTAATCCCTGGTCCTATGGTGCCACTTTATCATTATCTGTAGCTGTGCGACTAGGTGGCACATCACAAAGATATAGTAACATACATACTTTTACTTCATTAAGGTCAGGAACTAGGAGTTCAACATATCCATCTATGAGCTCCATGGGAGCACATCTTTGAAGCCAGTATCCAACCAAAGCAAGGAGCTGACCTGATGAGGAAACACAACGCATTTACCTCTTCGCTACTTGATATTGCCCTTTACCTTCTTCCAGTTTACCCTCCAGGGACAGGTCCCTTCTATGGGAGAATTTCATTTATTTTTCTCTTTCACCCTCCCTTGCCCTTAGTAGCAAATCAAATGTTATTACAGTCTATGCAAAGACCTTATCATATTTATTGTTTTATACAATTCTTTTAGTTCCTATTTATTTTCTATTATTGTTTGTACATTGCTATGTCTGATACTTCAAAGGCTTTATTATAGCCTAAATGTGATAAATTAAAATGTGGCTTGACCTGAGCAGACAACAAAATTCACAAAGCCACTTTCAGATGTAAACTGAAGCCAAAAGTGGCAGGATTTAAACTTGTCAGGAAGTTATAAAAATAATGTTGTGAGATGCAAATGGTTTTACTAGTAAATATCTCTCTCTGACAAGTGCAGAGTAGTCTGTAGTAGTAAATTCTATGCTCAGGATGGGAAGTCAGTGGATCAGGTGTGTCTTGTACGTTTGTGAACACCCAATAATGTACATTTTTGGACATTCTCAAACTAAAATGTGACTGCTTCCCAACCTGGAAATGGGTTTAGTCAAGCCAAGAGCTGGAGTATCTCCCCTTCCAGGATGGAAAACAGAATGAGTCACGCCCAGATTTGGTGTTACCTGATCTACAAGCAAATTCTTATTCAATGACTCCCAGGCCTACACTATGACCTACTGCCTAGAAAACACTGTGTATGCATCCTACCAATCATCAAGGAACATCTCTTTCAGAACCTAATGCAAAGACGGTGCAGAACATGTGACGTGAATGCACTGCTGCAAATTGTCAATAGACCCCTCACTGTGAATGCACCAGAAGCTCATCAGTTCCCTCTGCCATTCTATTAGCTGACTGTGCTTCCCCACAGCATTTACCACAAGGCTAATGTCTGGGTCAGTGAAAAGTGGCATCTTTATTACTTGTTTTAGAACAGGTGCTGACAAAGACACTATTGATGTGTCCCCCTTTGCATGGTCATCCCCAAACATTTTTGCCTTCACTCTTCCTGTTTTTCGGAGTTCATTTTTGTTAGCTTAGGGCTCTCTGCACTTCACCACTGCTAACCAGAGCTAAAGTGCTTGTGCTCACTCCCTAAACATGATGAAATTGGCTTACACATGATTGACATATTTAATTTACTTGTAAGTCCCTCGTAAGGTGGTAGGCCAAGTACCCAGGGCCTGCAAATTTAATGCTACTAGTGGGCCTTCAGCACTGATTGTGCCACCCACTTACGTAGTTTTTCAAACCTTGCCTTGCAGCCTGTGTGTGTAGTTTTAAATGCCATTTCTACCTGGCAAAATAAACCTTTTTCCAGGCCTAAAACCCCCTTTTTAATCAATCAGAATCAAAATCTTTATTTTGGTTCATCGGCCATAAAAGAACATGCTTGGATCTGTCCACAGTCTCCATCAATACAGCAGTGGTTTCAAGCTCACTATGTCGTTAATACATCTTAGCCAAAAATCTAACCATAATGGGCACAGTGGGGTACTTGCTGGAAAGTTGCGTAAGCTCCTGATGAAATGATTTTCTACTAGCTCAAGAATCCCAACATCTAGATTGCCCCACAGTTATCCACCATATAAGGAGGTCCCCAAAGCCTGGTAACTATAAATTTCAAGAGCAGAGGTCATCAGACGAAATGCAGAAGTGCACTGAGCCCTCAGAATACCCCCAAAGTATTCATCAGGTTCGAATCTGCACTTTCGGGCATGAAATGTCCAGTCAAAATGCTCTGAAAGAGTGACCCCTAGGTAGTCAAACACCTGACGAATTCAAAACTTTCACCGTTAAAGAGTTGGATTCGAGCGAGATATTGGGCAGGAATTGCGTACCATATCTTTGGTCTTGCCAAGATTGATTCTCCAGCCCCCCGCTGCCTGCAGAATGATCCAAAACAATCCAAGGACTTTTGTATACACATAGGAGATTTGGAAAGTAAAAGGGTATCGTCTGCAAACAGTAGGACTGGTATCTTAACCCCGGCATGGCAAGGGACATCACCCTCGCAATTCTCCAGATGAGATACTAATATAGAAGAGATCGAGGATTGGGACCAACACACACTCCTGCCTCAATCCCAGTTTTACACGGATTAGGTCAGGTAACTCACCCTGTCCACATCTAACCTGAGCATAGTTCTTGGAGTGTAGCCTAAGGATGACCTTTAAGAGAGAAGTAAGGGCCCCCATCTCCACCTACACCCTCCATAAGGACTCTCTGGGGACTAGGCTGAAAACAGATCAAAGATCCACAAAAATTACATAAAGTCGACCTCACATTAGAGACATATACTTCCAATGCACTAGCTGCAGGCGGAAAACCTGATTTATTGTCCCTATACTATCTCTGAACCTGGCTTGATGTGGGGTCAAAAGGTCTGCATCTATCATTCACTTGCTCAGCCTATTCAAAATAATGTGGCTGAACAATTTTTGTGCACTATCGATGATACTAATTGGTCTATAGTTGGCGGGTGAGGACCTACCTACAGACCTTTTTAAAAACTTGAATAATCTGCGCACCAGCCCACGTAGGCAACATAGGTGCACAGTCAATAGGGCATTAAAAACCAAATCAAAATATGGCAACATATATCTTTAAATGCCTTAAACAAGTTGGCAGACACTTTATCCAGCCCTGGTGCCTTATTGGGTGTAATCAGCCTTGAAGAACTCAATGCTCAATATATAAGGTGCCTGCTGTTGTGCTAGTTCAATGAGGGATTCAACAGGGGTCACATCAAGAGGCTTGCCACCATTCCACTTGACTTTCTCACTGACAATTTTAGTCTGGGATAATACCTCAGCTGGGGTCAGATCCTGTGCAATATCTATCAAATGTAAAGTAGTCGGTTCCTGGGCATTGTCCTCCGCATACAACTGGGAGAACTGCTCAACCCAAATGTCTGCAGCATATTTACTATCAAGTGCATCATGGATTCCTGAGTCAACACCAGCAACTATTCGCCAAAAGGTACTGTGGTCTTTACCTTTAGTGGCATTCAGCATTAATAACCATCTAGTGCACTCCCATGCTGTTTTTGCTTTAGAGATGGTGGCTTTATAAAGCAACTTAGCTGCCCGAATGGTATCTCTGGACGCTGCTCTTATGGATCCTGACAGGGCTTGTCTGGCTTGTCTGCATGATTTAGTGTACCAGGTGGCCTCCTTCTTTCTTTTCACAGTACTTTTGGACTCTTTAGTGAGTAGTTTCCTGAGGGAGGCAAACAAAGAATTATGTATTACACATACGTTTACTGGAGGGCCTATAGAATCATCAGACATTCTCAGCTAACACGGCATTCAACCCTGCAGTTACATCTTCTAACGCCTTCTTCAAGGTTTCCTTTGACTCGACCACCATACTCCACTTAAGCCTTCAAGGTTTCCTTTGACTCGACCACCATACTCCATTTAAGCCTACACCAATTGTTGGTGGGGACCAATCTTCAGTCTAAAACCTAATTTGGGGTTTTGTGAAGGGAAGCTCCCAAGGCTACCAGCATTAAGCCCAAGGCTTTGTGATTGCTATTCTGCCTTGAGATAACCAGCATATCGACTAAGGCTGGCCACAGCCTAATATCCAAAATAATGTGGTTGATTAGGCTATAATATTGGAGGCAGTGATATGTATGATACCCTCCCTGTCTCATTTGATTCTCCTGTTACATGCCCAAAGGCCATTATTGAGTGTGAACACATTCAACTGCATTACTGCGGCAGACCATCTCTTCACAGGGGGAGGGTAACTCCGGGAACACCCCAGGCATGGTCTTCATCACTACTAAAATCCTCATAAGAGACAGGCAAGGGTTCACATTTGCAATTAAAATCACCTATGACTATTTAAAAAATAACTGTATGCAAATCTGTCAAATGGCCAAGCAAATCAATTGCCTCCAACCTGGCTCCATTATTCCCTGGTCTACAATACACATGGTGTAAATAATACACCCTACCAGAGGGAAATGTAAAGCAACACATTGAATGTCAGGGCTGACAGAGTGATCTCCTTGAGCGTACAACTTGGGGAAGCCTTGACCCAAGTTGATAATCCCCCCCCCCCCAAGGGCCTTCCTTTCCCCGGGGTGGTGGAGGCTACAAACAAAGTTAAAAAACCATGCTCGAAATTGCAGGACCAGTGCTCACGTCTCTTTGAATTCACAAATATGAAACTAATCTATGAACGTGCCCCACATGGGACATGAAAGCTATGATGCTATACCAGCAACATTCCAAGAAACTATCATAGTGGCGTTAAGGGAGAGGGAAGATCTAGCTCAAGATGAATTGGCACTCCTGATAAAATAGGAGGTGGATTCTCTGCACTTAGGAGACGGTAGACCCATACCAGAATGAGCAAACTCATTACAGGGAGGAGTGATCGGTGGGGGCTCCACTCCAACTGTAGCCAGAATGGGGCTCACCTACCTTCACTCCCTAGCTGTCTCGATGGCTGGAAGGATGCTACAGCCACTAACTAAAGCTGAGCATCAATCCAAACCATCCAGATCAGATAAGGGTGAAAATCTATTGAAGGGTGGAACTGGAAGTCTGTTGTCACCAATTACACTTTGCGGCTGAACACCATGAACTCCCAAATGCTCCAATCAGAGGCACTTATAAAAGAACCCTAAGGGGACTAAATGTATACCGGCTCTCTTCATACAAATCCCCATCGCACTCTTAATCAACCGTTGGGTTAGACCGGGGCTCCTACAATTGATACAAATACAATCTCCGCTGATGCTCTTGGTCACTGGACTGATCCAACCCACCATCCTTACCAACAAAATGTCATCCTATTCCGATATGTTATAATTTGTGTTTTGCACCAACCAATGCCAGACTTTATTTTTAAGGTCAGCAAAGGATTCTTTACTGGAGCTCTGGTGGAATGGACTCCCGTAAGGACAGCTAGATAAGGGCAGCAGTCCAGCGGAAGATTCAGTCAGGGTTGCGCCTGCAGAGTGTAACCTTTAGCGAGGGGTCAAGCTATCTATTGATGGTGACTATGAGTCCTGTTTGGGAGTCCATTGCTTGAGGCCCATGACCCAGGCTCCCCTGCCTCATCCTTATCAGTCTGTGAATGGAGAATGCCCCTTGGCACTTGAGGTTACGAACAAGACCCATTGCCAATCCAAAGTCTATGGGAAGCCATCACAGTACTAACATCAGGATTGATTAGCTGCACTTGTGCTGGTGGTTGTTGGGGTGCAGCGATATTTACTAATGAAGCCACTGGCCTAATAATGAGTGAAGCTTTTCCACCAAGAGGGATACACATATTCAAACCAATGACTCAAAAAGTGCCAAAATGTCATGCCAATCAGTAAGATGTGATTCGTCAGTCTGCAGTGAAAATAAGATTTGTCGGCTCCTTTGGTCTGCTACACTGTTTACTCCTGGTGTGGGTATTGACACAAACCCCCATGCTTTGTTTTACGCTTAGGCTTAGCACAGGGACCATTATAGCTAAGAAGCGTATCATCAGAATCACAGTGGGAAGTATTAACCGACTCTGCCACAGTCTGACCAACTGCTGCAACAAAGGGCAGATCAGGAGTGCTTTGGGGAGGTACACTAGTAGAATCTGTTGGTCAGCTAGCTGAAAAAAACTAATGGGCAAACAAGAGGTGACACTAAAGTCGAGAGATAATCATCTCTCAGCTAGCTTAATCTCCTTAGAAACAGTTGCCACGTGGACTAAAAATGGTTCCAGTGTTGTGCCATTTGTCTGGTTAGTACGGGCAATAACCTTTTCGCCTGGGGCTTTCCTCTTCCCCATGGTTTTGAGTGTCTATGGGGCAAATCTAATGTCCAGAAGATGATGCCCGGGCCCAAGCCAGCCTTCTCCTGTCGCACTGTGCTGCAGGAGGACCGGTGAACAATGTCAGCATGTTATGGGCCAGGCGGCCCCCTCCACTTCCAGATTAGTCAATACCTCCAGGTATGAAGGTTTCTGGGTTTGATGGTCCCTACCAGAGGTCTGGGAGAACTCATGGGAGATCCTATCCCCATGTTAAGAGCCCACTTCAAGTCATTGCCTTTGCTCAAGGAATTCAAACCAGAGTCAGGCACAGATATTATAAACAATGTGTATGACTTTGCTCCAAACTCGCCAGGTCTATATTATTACAGAAGGGGAAGACTCAGCTTGTGTCTGCAACCCAAGAGTACTCCACAACGAGACGGGCCAGTCCAAACAGCAGACAACAATAGCCACCAACGAGCCTGGGAGACTGCCAAAGGAATTGGCCCTGCCCTACCTCTTCCTGGAGCTGATGGTTGCAGGACGGGTGCAGGATGAGTGCAGGACGGGCCAGCTCTTGACCCGCGCACGTCCTACGCAGCGGTGTGGATGATGGCGCTTTATAGCGCTTGACCCACAGCATGTGAGCACGATGAAGGACCTCCACCTGTACCCCTGATGTGAAGTGGGAGATGTAGTCTACCCCCAGCAAACTGTTGCTCTCACACGCATTAATGCAACTATTGGACTTGCAGCACTGACTGTGCCTCCAACTTTAGTAGCCCTTTAAACCTGTCTCAAGCCTGCCATTGCAGTCTGTGTATTCAGTTTTAAACTGCCATTTCGACCTGCCAAAATAAACCTTTTGCCAGGCCTAAACCTTCCTTCTTAATACATGTAAGTCACAATTAGGGTCTGCCCGAAGCCGCACATAGGGCAGGGCACATTGTATTTAAAAAGTTAAACATATACTTTAAGTTTACATGTCCTGGCCTACCTCTCTCAAAGGATTACAATAGAGTTACCTTATTACATTTAATAAGGGATAACGTTTGATTGGGAGCAGGTAGGAAAGTTATTTTTGGTGCCTGCGGAATTGTAATTCAAAACCCTCTTTAATGGTAAAGTATGATTTTAAGTCACACTTCTGTAAATGTCACTTTAGAATAATGGCCTTTTGTTTAGTGCATACGGCCTGCTCCACGGTCACATGACTAGGTGTAGCTGGAGGTTGGTCTTTATGTATTCCTCCTTGACAGCCACAAAATAGAGAGTTTGGATGTTCACAGGATGGGCCATTGTTGGCAGGATTTGGGGGTGGGACTGTCACCTGCTACACTTCCAATTCAATGAGGCTGCCTCAGCACACACACAAAGGACTTCACACCAGCCTATTGTGACCCCAGACAGACAGGGACCAGGACAGAGAGGCAGTAAATTACAAATGGCTCTGTAGGGGGAAACACCAGTAACTTCTTCCACCTCAAAGTGGGAAAGGGGGCCCTCAGACCCAGTCTTCAGTGCACTGCTGGACCTGTGGAAGAATCAGGAGGACTACTGATCTGCTCTGCTGCAAGAAGAACTGCCCTGCTGCACTGCTACTCTGTCACCTGAGTGAGAAGGACTGGACCTCTATCTTGAACCCAGGACCACTAGAGTGATTGCTAATTGGCTGGCCTCCTGATCAGAGTTTCATTGACAGAAAAGGCTCCAACCATCTTGACCCATGCAATTGGACTCTGCCTCTTGTGAATCCTGAACCTTGAAGTGGTGCCCCTACACCTCTGGCCTCTTTGGGAGCGGAACTAAATGGGATATGCCAGCCCAACTGTGGTCTCTACCAGAACTAACACAGCACAACACAAATCCAACGTAGCTCTTCACAGCGGCTATTTGGAACCAGCGCACCACGACACAAGCCCACATTTCAGACCTTGCTGAGTTTTCATTTTACTGCTGTTTAAGTGTTGCATAAATACTTTAAACATTGCCTCTAATTTAAGCCCGACTACTTTTGTGCCAAGCTACTAGAGGGATAAGCACATGTTAATTTGGGGTTGGCTTGTGTTTTACCTTGACAAAAATTGTGGTTGCTGCTTAAGTAGGATTTCAACCCCCTTAACCAGTAACCCAAATTCTCTCAGACCCCTCTGCTTAGGCAACTTGACAGCCATTTTAACTAAAGAAACCAGCCCATTGCTCGAAACACAGAAGTGCTCTGCAGGGTCATCTTCTTTGGCATGGTCACTGGACCAGTGGTACCAGTTGTGCCGCATGTGTGTGTATGCATGAGCTCAGTTTTTCTCTCAATGGAATATGCACAATATGGTGGTGGTAATGCATAATATGGTGGTGGTCTACTGCAGGTGCCACGGAGCCAGAAAGAACCTTAAACAATGAAGCATGTGTGTGCCCATATGTTGGCCTGTGGTGAGGAGCAGCACTGCTGGGTGACAGGTGGGTGAATGGAAGGGAAATGGGGAGAAAGTGTTCACCATGGGGCAGAGAAACTAGAGGATCACCATTCCAGCAGGCAAACTCAAGTTCTCACAATGACCAGTGGACTTACCTGTATTTCTTGCACACTGCGCCCTCCAGCACGCTCACCCATTCCACTCTATAGGAACAAGCTTCCCGAGAGCCTGAACAAAACAGTTTGATGTTTTTGAGGGGAAATCATTTGCAAGTTTTGCCATCGCTGGAGCAAAGACTGTGACAAGATATAGGGAAGACAGGGTAAAGGGCCCAGTGTGGAAGCGATCTGTCATGGTGCAGTTCACACACTCAGTGGAAACACATCTAAAACGTTCTGAACTGGCAACTTTCCTTAATAAGGTAGAACAGTTACCAGAGGAAGAGACCAAATTCTGCAGAATGATGTAAACCATTCTTCTTGGTAGCACTCAGAAGAGAGATAAAAATGTACAAGTTAGACATTTGCAATCAATGGACCGTTTGCCACATTATCATTAGGTGAATTGTATAAAAATGATTCTGTTGTTGCTAGAAATTCAGAATATTAATTTACTTGAAAATTCAAGATGTGGTTGAACAAATATTGCTCACAGTCATTGACAGCACACCTAAAGGCACTACCAGCTTTACAAATACATATTTCCCCTTGTGATTATCCACACCAACCTAGCAATAAAAGTATGGAAGTAAAGTATTCCATATAAAAACACTTTAAAGGCAGAGAGCATCATCATAAAACACGGAGGTTGTTCAAGTGCACTATAGCAACCCCCACGGAGTGCTTGATGCTGAAGTGTTGTTTCTCCAGTTGATAAAAATACAATATATAACTTCTATTTTTGTAGAAGATGCAATTGAGGAGAAAACATAGCAATGTATTTGTCACAAAGTAGTAGAATGTAGCTCGATAACAGAGGCGCTAAGTGTCTTCACGATTCTAGCAAATGGAGACAGAATAATGGAAATCAAATACGCAGAAACTCAATATCTGTTAGAACGACAGAAAGAGATGAGCAGATCTAACACATGGGTTGATAAAAAAAGACTCAAAATCAATTGCAACAATCAAAGCAAACGCCGAAGAGAGGCGATTTATTAAAACACCAAGTCACAAAGCTATGGGTTAACTTCTGGAGAGTCGAGGGATTCATCTTAACTGAATGAAATCCCAGCTAAGATTTGCTGCATTGCGTTGTCTTGAAAGCAGGCTGCATATCTGTATGCAAATGTATTCCTGGAGAACAGTAGCGCCACTCCTGTCTTTAACGAAGGCCTGGGGGCACGTATGAAAGAAAGGGATGCAGATTCCGCCAGGAGGCAAGAGGACGTGCTGATTCCAGAGGCAGTACCAAACAAGACATTAGAATACACACCGTGGACTCATCTGGATCTATACTAAAAACCACAGTGGAAAAAGATAACTGATAACGCAAGCTACAGAGTAGATGTCAAAATACAGTGCAGGAAGACAGAAGCATCAGACAAAGTTACTGAAATGGGCGAAGTCTGGCGCCAATGACGATGATAACTGGGTGATTGTGGGGGATAACTGTTCAGCATGGATGATGCTAGCAAACTGGGTAATGTGCGCCTCTAGCTTCATTAAGTTTTATTTTCTGATTGGGAATACGTTTACCATGGTCTAATTATTTATTAGCCTGACGTGTTCTGTTGAGCAGAATGCCACAGTGCAACAAGAGCTGAAAACTTCCTTTATGTCCTCATGGGAACACTGAGGGCGGGGCTGAGCTGAAGGAGGATAAGTTGGCAGTTGGGAGATAGTCATTCAGGGCTACAAGTTGAAGACTTGGCAGAAAGGTGAACATGTCAGAGTAGCAATGATGTGAAAGTTAGAATGTAAGCATGAAATGTGATGTCATAGATAGTATGAGGTTGTGGGAAGGTTTTTATTAGAATATATGAGGCAGTTAGGATCAGCAGAGCAGTTGCAACTAGGATCAGGAGAGAGGCTAACAAATTGCTTTCATGAGGAAAAGCATTAAAAACTGGAATCCGCTCTACTTGTCTTTATTTTAAGTCATCATTCACAGGATGACAATTGATGGGGCAAGGAAAGTTCGTAAGTAGGACTACAGTCAATAAAGTAGTGAGAGTGTTGTAGTGGGGAGGTGGGCACAGGATAAATCCACGTGGAATATTGATGCATTTTATGTTTAACTTAACCTTCATTGAAGGTTGCCAGGCAGAGATTCAGCTAATAAGTAAAGCAGTGATTGGGACATTAGTCTTGCGCATAGCAAAAGGTAGAGCAAGATTAGCAAAGTGTCCATTAGTGGCCATCTTTAAGTCAGGCTCAAAACAACGCAAATGCTAATACACACAAGGGAAGCCATTTTAAAGTCAGTCAATGAATATACATCTCCTGGGTAAATTGAAAAATGTCCATCTGAGCAAATGTTTGGTAAACGTGGGTGCCACATTTATCAGAAGATCCACCAGAGGGCCATAATAATATTGTAAAAAGAGGCAATAAAATAAAAGAGAAAATGTAGTATTATACCTATGGGAAAAAGAACACTCAAGAACGAAGATATCAAGTTGGAGATTTACTGCTGGCAAACCAGAATGCATATTTCATCTCTCTACATAGAAAATAACAAGAATACAAGGATCAGCAATTACTGCACAAGATGACAGCAGAATGATAACCAGAAATAAAACACATTTAAAAAAATTTAGAACACACGAGCAAGATTTGCAGAGTGATTCGGCAGATACATTTTAAGGTATGGGCATATTGGGCTCTGGCCCAGGGCGCTAGCCTTTAAAAGGGCCCAATAAAGCCAGCTCTGTTCTGCAAAAAGTCTTGCCCTGATGACTTTTAATAATTCTTAAATAGATTAAATACCATTTTTCTTTAATTTATTTTTTACGTGGTTGATGTGCAAGTCTATTATAGACATTTTGCAGAGAAAGTGTATTTATGTTTTGTGCAACATCCATAAAAAAAATATTTTAAATCAAACCAGGATTGCATCTTCTGAACATGATGACATAACGCAGAACAGTATTTTAGTTAAGAGAACAACAAGAACTCTTTAAAAACCATTGACTGTTGCAGCAGAATATTTTTTTCCTTTGTTTTCTCAGTTTCAGTTTCTGGGCCCATACAGCTACTTCACTCAGAAACTATACTTCATCCACAGGGACATTGTCGTCCGATAGACCTTTCTTCGTCACAGTGAGGGGTGAGAAATCAGGGTGTCAAACTGTTGGCCGCCCAATGAGGACCCATATTTTGGTAGCCAACTCGAAAATTAAAGACCTGATTCAAGTACCCTACTCTTAGACTATGACTCTCTCTATCATGCATTAGACATCAGAAAATTGTAAGCACAGTTTCTTTGGAAAGAACATTAAGACACAATTAATAAAGACTCAGACATATTTAGATATTTTGGTTATTGTACTAAAGATCCAAAAATCAATGCATATAAGTAACATCTTAAGCAGATGAGCTATACGTCTGAAAGTACGTAGTATAAAGCCACACATTTATTCAGACTAAATCTATTGCTAAATAGAATAATCCATAAAGATGATAGTTAAGGTTAGGGTTTCCTATCACCAGCAAAGGCAGGCAGATTGTTCAAAAGAGTTCTCTTAGCATGGGCAGAGGGATTAAACTAGAGTTCACTAAGAAAAATTCCAAGGGCATGGGCAAGGGGAGTGGAGTGGAGCACTAATCAGGAAAGTTCAGGTCTGATTTCTCACCAGATAGCTCCAAATCATCCCTAGGTAAGTTCATCAGCATAGGGAAAAGTGCAGGCAGGCAGTCGGTAATGGATGCTGGAGAAAAATGGAGGCCCCCTCCTCCTAGCAAGGTCACTTTTTATACTTCAAATTGTCCATTTGTGACTTCACTTGTCACCATACAATGGTCTGATCTACATGTGATTATTCTTCCGCTCATCAGGTAAAAAAATTAATACTACATATTTTCCCATGTCGCTCATGAGAAACAACTGTGCACGCAGGAGAAGTGTTGCATCAATTCCTTACTGTGAGGAGAAGCGATGCGTCAATTTCCGGTGCCGACTCCTTTCGGCGGGGCAATGCAATGGAAACTTGGTGCACAGGTGCGATGTGTGAGGAACTCCACACACTGCAGGGCCAATACGGCTAAGAAACAGGCACCGTGTCAATTTCTACAGCCGTAGACATGTGATGCATTGGTTCTTTCAGCCGTACAGCAGGGACCTGCATCGGAGAGGGGGTCTCGGATGTCAGAGACTCAGTGCTCTGGACTCAGGCTGCAGAGGTTCTTCAGACTGCAAAAAGGTGGTGCATCAATTTTTCAGCCACACCGCAGCGATGCTTTGGTTTTTCAACCGTACGCCAAGGTTGTGGCAGGAAAAACTACGCTGGAAGGGCGAAGTATGGATTTTCAATTCTTGAAGCAGCAGAACCAACTTCAAGGGTCCACATGTGGAATTGGCACTACTTGATAGTTCAGAATTCCCAGAAGTGGAGTTCAGTGATGCTGCAGATGAAGTCTTTGATAGCCCTGAGACTTCCAATAGAAGGCAAACACACACAAGCCCTTGGAGAATCTTGGAACAGCAGGATACAAGAAAGCAAATTCAATTTCTTTCACTGCCCACAAACAGACATAGCAACTGCAGGCCAACCCAACAAACCAACACACAGCAAATGGGCAGTACTCCTCCTGGCAGTTCGTCAACTCTTCAGCAGGCAGAGACACAGAATGGTAAAGCAAGAAAATGCCCACTTTCTAAAGGTGGCTTGTTCAAAAACAGAGAATTTTAAAACTACTTTGCTAAAAGATGTATTTTTAAATGTTGAGCCGTGCGCGAGCTCAATTCTGATTGGTGGTTACATGACTGTAAACATTCGAATCGGTCGAAATCAGGAAGTGTCGGCCGCCATTTTCTGTCTCTCGCACTGAGAAACAAAGGTGGGGAACTTGAAATGGGGGCAACGAAGAGAGTTGCAGACCCCCTAGTGTTTGTCAGGGGGTCCAAGAAGGACCCAAAAGTACGAAAAATAAATTTAATAATTAAAAAAAAAAAATCGCGGGGTACGCGTACGGTAAGCTTACCGTACGTGCACGGCAAAAAAATTTAAAAAAAAAAAAAAAGTAGTAACAATCACATTTATTAAATAAATTAAAGGACCCACAAGGGAGAAAAAACAAATGTTACTGCGTAAAAAAAGGCGAGGCGCGCACGGCATGGACTGCGCAACGTGGGTGCTCGGTGCGCGATGCGCACCGTGCGCGCAGGGTGTGCGCATAGTGAAAAACCAGAAAAAAAAATAAAAAATAAACACATAACTTAGCATTTAAAAAACCATACAAATTCACTGAAAAAACCATAGGTTTCACACACGTTATAGTTAGGAATTATCATTTACAAAACCTTGCAAATTCACTTAAAAAACCATAGGTTTCACACATGTTATAGTTAGCTGTACATTTCACTCGTAAAAAACCAATGAAATTCCACGTTGTAGTTAGATCAGGTGACTATAACTTGCGCGACCGCAATCCACAATGTGTAATTTCAGATGTCATCATTGATGTCATGAGTGATGTCACTGACCATGTCATGAGTGATGTACTATGTGACGTCATCAGCAGTTTATTGTGGGCGCGCAAGTTATAGTTACCTGATCTAACTATAACGTGGAATTTCATTGTTTTTTTACGAGTGAAATGTACAGCTAACTATAACATGTGTGAAACCTATGGTTTTTTAAGTGAATTTGCAAGGTTTTGTAAATGATAATTCCTAACTATAACGTGTGTGAAACCTATGGTTTTGTCAGTGAATATATATATATATATATATATATATGGTAATCAGTTAATAAACATGTTTAATTCATTATTATATTAATCCTGCTATTTCTACAAGTTCCAAGCACATTTTCACAGTGCTAGTACTTCAATTCTTCTCAGTTTTAGTGTTGTTTTTCTAAATAAGGGCATGTTCACATTTGAGTTTTGGTGTCATTATCGGTTTTTATGTCATGTAACGAATTATCAGCTTTTAAGCTGCATCAAGCCCCCCCCTCTGATGGCGAATCAAGCCATTACACTTATCCACATCAGATCATCATGAATTACAGTTTTATTGTCTTCAGACGTTTTTTTCTGGACTCTTCCAGAATTTTCATTTCATCAAAGTAATTACATTGTTTGTCTTCTAGTTCAATATCATATCTTGTTCCTTTCATTCCCTGTAAATTCCTTTTATACCTACAGAACTTGATCGATAATAGCATTAGGTACAAAGAGATTGCCACTAATGGTCTCAAGATAGAAATTACTGATCCATTACCTAAGTTACCCAACCAGTTGATAACAGTTGACAATCCTTTTACTATCATTTCCAAGGCACCATCAGATTTTAACCTTTTCAAGTCTTTGTTTAAGTCTGTAATGTTTTTAATGTCATTTTCTAAATCTCTGCTCTCATCTGGTATGTAGCTACAACATCATTGGACCTTTAGTAAATGGCAGGCTCCGCCCTCCTTTGTTAGAAAGATGTCAAGGGCAAGTCAACTTTGAGCTGCTTTCCACCTAAACTTGAGAACTAACCAGAGTTCTCTGCTTCTTTTTTTGCATAACTTATGCTTCACTCTTTGCCTGAAAGGATATGGTTTTGATATATAAATATTTAAAATTATGTATATATATATATATATATCACTGTTGCCGCTGGAGAAAAGGAGCTGCTGATTTGTGTGACATATAAATATATAAGCGCTTAGACCCCTCGTCAGGGGTAGTAAGCGCTATATAAATGCAATTACAATACAATACAATATAACTTCAGCTCCCTTTCTCCAGTGGCTACCGCAGTACAGACAGTGATGCAGGAACCACCTGGTACGTGAAAAACAAGAATAGATGCAAATCAAGTTTATGATCATGAAGAATTACAGTCGATGTATTTTGGCAAGAGTACACAAACAAAACAAAATCACCACACTCCAGGGATAAGCACTGAAAACCTTTTTCTTGAAATCACAGCTCGACCAAGGCATTTTGACCTTTACAGTGTTTTACACACTGGTGAGAAACTCTTCTATCTATATTATATACAACAACAAAAAAATCCAACCTACCATGAGGCTTTCTGGGACATGAAGTCAAATTCATGCGATGATAAAAACAGCAAAACTTAAATATGTATCTATCAGCAACACAATATTTGCTTATTCATGCAAAATATATACTGACTAGAGGGCTACTGTTGTCTTGCTCGCTTATTGACTGCTGACGCCTTTTTAAAGGCAGCCCATATTTAAAAAATGGTTCATTATTTCTGTTGATGCTGTTCGTTTTTAATAATAAATATTGTCCATTGAATCTGATGTGTACGCTGTATGAGTTCTATACTGTAGTTCCTCTGTAATTGGGTTTACAGCCCAAGCTGAAAGTATCAGTGCAGAGAGCATGCTCTGTATTACGGCATATTTCGCGCTTGCACTTTATTTCTGTTTTTAGGTGGGGGGCTTCAGTCTAGCATTTTTTAATGTGCTTTCCTGCATGTGTCACTTTCAGAGCTGGGAGAGTGGGTGGTGTGCGTCACAGAGGTTGCCACTTGCTGGGGCAGGTCAGTGGTCTAGTTTCTTTAGTGGGATGCCTGTACCCTATTAAAGGCGATCCTATGTGCAGTCCCCTCGCTGACTAGAGGGCTACAATTGTCACAGTCCCTTATTGACTGCTGACGCCTTTTTAAACAGCGCTCTTTTTGAAAAACTATTATTAAATATAGCGGTTGATGATGTTTGTTTTTAATAATAAGTATTGTCCATTGAATCTGATGTGTACACAGTTGGAGTTCTATTCAGTTGTGCCTTTTTAATTGGATTTACAGCCCAATGCTTCATTTTATTTCTGCTTTTAGGCTGTAGTCTACTTTTTTTATTTGTTTTCTTGCACATGTCACTTTCCAAGTCGGGAGGGCGGGAAGTATGCACCATGGTGGTCACCATTTGCTCAGGAACGTCAGCGGTTTAGTTTATTAAGGGAGATGTCTCTACCCTATAAAATCCAATCGGATGCACAGACATGAACGGACACGCAGCTAGTGTGACATTGGCACACCCAAAGCACGCCTAAGGCAAGCCTGTCTGAGCAGGTGTACACCCCGCCCATGCTCAAAGCCAGCCATGCTGCTCAATTTACGGTAGCTAACGGCCCACACGTTTCTTACTCGCCCGTGGCGCTCCATAGCCTTGCTCAGGACCCCATTGCAGAAGTATGAGTTTATGCCCTTGCAGTCGTCTGCCTATTGCTTGTACCCATTGTGGATATGCCCTGTCTGGGCCAGTTGTTGCTGGCTGCAACCCCAATAGTGCTTCCTCTAACACCCTATGCTCTGGGGAGTCTTAGAGATTAGGTCAGCCTTGATTAATGTACGCTCATTTCCAAAAACTGCCTAACTTATTTTCGACCTCCTGATTGAGGAAAAACTGCATTTTTTGGGACGTCAGAAAATTCTGCCCCCCCATGTTGCCTTTACAATACCTGAGAGGTTTGCTATGCTGCATTGTGATAGGGTTGGGAAAAGAGGTGGGGTAGTAGCAAAGAGTTTCAGGTGTGTTACCTTTGAGCTATCAGGCTTAAAATGGGCTGAATCGCTCCCTATCGGCCAATGTATCTTTGGCAGGAGTTTTAATTTATCATCCTCCGGTCTATGCAGGAGAGGTTATCTGTACTCTGGATGAGAGCTTATCCAAATACCTCCAACAATTCTCTCATTTTCTAGGTCTGGGTGATCTAAATCTTCATCTCGACAATGCTTCTCACCCCATAGCAAATAACTTCTGGACTTTACGTCCTCCTGAAATTTATGTAATTGTATCACTAACTTTTGAAGCTTAATGTAAAAAAAATGCTGAACGGATATACACCACTTTCTAGAATATCTTTTATTTTGCCAAACTTGATATAGTTCTGTAGAGAGATATATATGTATATATGTATATATATATATATATATATATATATGGACATGTTGTTACACGGCGGCCTCGGCCGTGGAAGATTGCACCGCCTGGCAAACTGGAAATCAGGTCTGTCTGGTTGCTTGAAAAACGGCAGCCAGGTTTCAGCACAGAGGAATCATCGAACGAAACCGGAGCTCTTTCCTGAGGCCCACTGGAGGGCTGCAAACATTGTTGAAAATATTTGGGGAGCTTTGAATATTGACAATTACACGGACCCCATCGAGGGGGGTGATTTTGGACTACAATACCCAACATTCCACGCACTGGAGCATGGTTGTATTTAAGAGGGAAAATGACATTGCAGTCTGTTCCGTGTTTTTTTGTCGTCCCCCATCCCTATGACTAAGATGCAGGAGCATTGAAACGCGTAAGGGGAGATGAATCCAATTGGGAAAGTGAGCCGGTTTGAATTAATAAAGGTGTTACCTTTTCCCCTGTGGAGTGGCGTCTTTAAGCTCAGGGGCAACCTTTGGACATGTTGTTACACGGCGGCCTCGGCCGTGGAAGATTGCACCGCCTGGCAAACTGGAAATCAGGTCTGTCTGGTTGCTTGAAAAACGGCAGCCAGGTTTCAGCACAGAGGAATCATCGAACGAAACCGGAGCTCTTTCCTGAGGCCCACTGGAGGGCTGCAAACATTGTTGAAAATATTTGGGGAGCTTTGAATATTGACAATTACACGGACCCCATCGAGGGGGGTGATTTTGGACTACAATACCCAACATTCCACGCACTGGAGCATGGTTGTATTTAAGAGGGAAAATGACATTGCAGTCTGTTTCGTGTTTTTTTGTCGTCCCCCATCCCTATGACTAAGATGCAGGAGCATTGAAACGCGTAAGGGGAGATGAATCCAATTGGGAAAGTGAGCCGGTTTGAATTAATAAAGGTGTTACCTTTTCCCCTGTGGAGTGGCGTCTTTAAGCTCAGGGGCAACCTTTGGACATGTTGTTACACGGCGGCCTCGGCCGTGGAAGATTGCACCGCCTGGCAAACTGGAAATCAGGTCTGCCTGGTTGCTTGAAAAAAGGCAGCCAGGTTTCAGCACAGAGGAATCATCGAACGAAACCGGAGCTCTTTCCTGAGGCCCACTGGAGGGCTGCAAACATTGTTGAAAATATTTGGGGAGCTTTGAATATTGACAATTACACGGACCCCATCGAGGGGGGTGATTTTGGACTACAATACCCAACATTCCACGCACGGGAGCATGGTTGTATTTAAGAGGGAAAATGACATTGCAGTCTGTTCCGTGTTTTTTTGTCGTCCCCCATCCCTATGACTAAGATGCAGGAGCATTGAAACGCGTAAGGGGAGATGAATCCAATTGGGAAAGTGAGCCGGTTTGAATTAATAAAGGTGTTACCTTTTCCCCTGTGGAGTGGCGTCTTTAAGCTCAGGGGCAACCTTTGGACATGTTGTTACACGGCGGCCTCGGCCGTGGAAGATTGCACCGCCTGGCAAACTGGAAATCAGGTCTGTCTGGTTGCTTGAAAAACGGCAGCCAGGTTTCAGCACAGAGGAATCATCGAACGAAACCGGAGCTCTTTCCTGAGGCCCACTGGAGGGCTGCAAACATTGTTGAAAATATTTGGGGAGCTTTGAATATTGACAATTACACGGACCCCATCGAGGGGGGTGATTTTGGACTACAATACCCAACATTCCACGCACTGGAGCATGGTTGTATTTAAGAGGGAAAATGACATTGCAGTCTGTTCCGTGTTTTTTTGTCGTTGCCCATCCCTATGACTAAGATGCAGGAGCATTGAAACGCGTAAGGGGAGATGAATCCAATTGGGAAAGTGAGCCGGTTTGAATTAATAAAGGTGTTACCTTTTCCCCTGTGGAGTGGCGTCTTTAAGCTCAGGGGCAACCTTTGGACATGTTGTTACACGGCGGCCTCGGCCGTGGAAGATTGCACCGCCTGGCAAACTGGAAATCAGGTCTGTCTGGTTGCTTGAAAAACGGCAGCCAGGTTTCAGCACAGAGGAATCATCGAACGAAACCGGAGCTCTTTCCTGAGGCCCACTGGAGGGCTGCAAACATTGTTGAAAATATTTGGGGAGCTTTGAATATTGACAATTACACGGACCCCATCGAGGGGGGTGATTTTGGACTACAATACCCAACATTCCACGCACTGGAGCATGGTTGTATTTAAGAGGGAAAATGACATTGCAGTCTGTTCCGTGTTTTTTTGTCGTCCCCCATCCCTATGACTAAGATGCAGGAGCATTGAAACGCGTAAGGGGAGATGAATCCAATTGGGAAAGTGAGCCGGTTTGAATTAATAAAGGTGTTACCTTTTCCCCTGTGGAGTGGCGTCTTTAAGCTCAGGGGCAACCTTTGGACATGTTGTTACACGGCGGCCTCGGCCGTGGAAGATTGCACCGCCTGGCAAACTGGAAATCAGGTCTGTCTGGTTGCTTGAAAAACGGCAGCCAGGTTTCAGCACAGAGGAATCATCGAACGAAACCGGAGCTCTTTCCTGAGGCCCACTGGAGGGCTGCAAACATTGTTGAAAATATTTGGGGAGCTTTGAATATTGACAATTACACGGACCCCATCGAGGGGGGTGATTTTGGACTACAATACCCAACATTCCACGCACTGGAGCATGGTTGTATTTAAGAGGGAAAATGACATTGCAGTCTGTTCCGTGTTTTTTTGTCGTCCCCCATCCCTATGACTAAGATGCAGGAGCATTGAAACGCGTAAGGGGAGATGAATCCAATTGGGAAAGTGAGCCGGTTTGAATTAATAAAGGTGTTACCTTTTCCCCTGTGGAGTGGCGTCTTTAAGCTCAGGGGCAACCTTTGGACATGTTGTTACACGGCGGCCTCGGCCGTGGAAGATTGCACCGCCTGGCAAACTGGAAATCAGGTCTGTCTGGTTGCTTGAAAAACGGCAGCCAGGTTTCAGCACAGAGGAATCATCGAACGAAACCGGAGCTCTTTCCTGAGGCCCACTGGAGGGCTGCAAACATTGTTGAAAATATTTGGGGAGCTTTGAATATTGACAATTACACGGACCCCATCGAGGGGGGTGATTTTGGACTACAATACCCAACATTCCACGCACTGGAGCATGGTTGTATTTAAGAGGGAAAATGACATTGCAGTCTGTTCCGTGTTTTTTTGTCGTCCCCCATCCCTATGACTAAGATGCAGGAGCATTGAAACGCGTAAGGGGAGATGAATCCAATTGGGAAAGTGAGCCGGTTTGAATTAATAAAGGTGTTACCTTTTCCCCTGTGGAGTGGCGTCTTTAAGCTCAGGGGCAACCTTTGGACATATATATATATATATATATATATATATATATTCACTGAAAAAACCAAATTTTACTGATAAAAAACCAATGAAATTCCCCCGTTATAGTTAGTGCAGGCAACTATAACTCACGCGACCGCAATCCTCTGCTGATGCTAATACTGTATTTAGACACTTATTTGCCCATGTCTTCTTCCATACATTTTTAGCTATACATATATTACAAATATTTTTTTTTCATAAAGACACATATGTCATCAGCAGAAGATTGCGGTCGCGTGAGTTATAGTTGCCTGCACTAACTATAACGGGGGAATTTCATTGGTTTTTTATCAGTAAAATTTCCGCTAACTATAACATGTGTGAAACCTATGGTTTTTTCAGTGAATTTGCAAGGTTTTTTAAATGCTAATTCCTAACTATAACGTGTGTGAAACCTATGGTTTTTTCAGTGAATTTGTACGGTTTTTTAAATGCTAAGTTACTTTACGCCATTCGTGGCGTGCGCGCCCACTTAACGCAGTTCGTTCCGTGCGCGCACGGTGCGCTTCGCGCACCGTGCGCGCACAGTAAGCACGCGGTGCGCTTTGCGCACCGCGCGCCCACTTTACGCAGTTAGTGCCGTGCACGCACGGTGGGCACGCGGTGCGATGACAAAGCAAGAAAGCACGTCAACAAATCTGTTTCTGCTTTCCTCCGTGACTATGGTATGGGTGCCATTTACCACAACAACTTGCGTTATGACATGCAAGACATTTATAGAGGAGATGGTGTGCACTTGATGAAGGGAACAGACTTGATGAAGGGAACAGAGTCTTCCTCTTGAACCTTAGACTCTGCATCGGTACTTACTTGTAGGTACCACTAAAAAATCATTTCATAAACACAATGGCTCTTTTTAGAGCCCCCTAATATCTAAACACTTAAATCTGATTTTCATTTTTGTTTTTTTTTTTTTTTCTACCGTACGCTTACCGTAAGCTTACCGTACGCGTACCCCGTGATTTTTTTTAAAATCAATAAATGTTTTCTTTGTACTTTACAGTCCTTCTTTGACCCCCTCACAAATGTAAGGGGGTCTGTAACTCTCCTCATTGCCCCCTTTTCTTGTTTTCACTCTTTTTTTTCTGAGTGAAATACACAAAATGGCGGCCGCCGCTTCCTGGTTTCGGCCGATTCGAATGTTTACTAAGATCTAAGAGCCAATCAGAATCGCGCTCGCGCACGCCACCGTACGCTTACGGTAAGCGTACGGTAAGCGTACCGTAAGCGGGCTCAGATATATATATTGATTTAAAGGCTATTTTCTCAGAATCTACTGAACAGATTTACACCAAACCTACAAAAGGCACTTCCTTGACCTAGGGACTACCTCTCTGCCAAATTTCGAGTAATTCTGTTCAGCCGTTCGGGCTGTAGCTCGTTCTAAAGGTCCTATGGAAAAATGCATGGGGAAAACGCGTTTTGGGACCCCCCTTTTATCTCAGCCCCCGCTTGACGGATCCCCCCGAGACTTTCAGGGTAGGAGCGGAGCGTAGCGCCCCACCTATTTTGAGAAATTCGCGAGGATTCATCGACCGGCGCCAAAGTTATTCAAAATAGAATGTTGAGGTTTTCCTATGGAAAAGGGGTCCTAACTATAACTACCTACTGGCGACCGCCAGTAGGTAATATATATATATATATATATATATATATATATATATATTCACTGAAAAAAACCATAGGTTTCACACACGTTATAGTTAGGAATTAGCATTTAAGAAACCTTGCAAATTCACTGAAAAAACCATAGGTTTCACACATGTTATAGTTAGCAGGACATTTCACTCGTGAAAAACCAATGAAATTCCCCCGTTATAGTTAGTGCAGGCAACTATAACTCACGCGACCGCAATCCTCTGCTGATGACGTCAGATATTACATCACTGTATTTAGACACTTATTTACCCATGTCTTCGTCCATTAATTTTTAGCTATACATATATTACAAATATTTTTTTTTCAGAAAAACACATATGTCATCAGTGATGTAATATCTGACGTCATCAGCAGAGGATTGCGGTCGCGTGAGTTATAGTTGCCTGCACTAACTATAACAGGGGAATTTCATTGGTTTTTCACGAGTGAAATGTCCTGCTAACTATAACATGTGTGAAACCTATGGTTTTTTCAGTGAATTTGCAAGGTTTTTTAAATGCTAGTTCCTAACTATAACGTGTGTGAAACCTATGGTTTTTTCAGTGAATTTCAAAGGTTTTTTAAATGCAAATTTTTTTTTGAGATTTTAATTTTTTTTTTTTAATGGATTTTTTTGCCGTGCGCGTACGGTACGCGTAGTCGCAGAATTGTTACGCGAAGTTCGCGGAATTTTTCCGTTTACGCCATGCGCGTACGCTGCGTGCATTCCGCGATTTTCCGTGACCCCCTGACAAAGGCTAGGGGGTCAGGAACTGTCCACCCTGCCCCCTTTTCACGTTCTCCACCTTTGTTTTTCACCCCCTCAGAGTGCGAGAGACAAAATGGCGGCCGACACTTCCTGGTTTCGACCGATTCGAATGTTTACTAAGATCTAACAACCAATCAGAATCGCGCTCGCGCACGGCGGCGTGCGCGTACGGTAAGCTTACAGTACGCGCTCGGAGCGCGCCTATAGATATATATATTGATTTAAATGCTATTTTCCTCAGGAAATACTGAACAGATTTACACGAGACCTTCAAAAGGCACATCCCTGACCTGAGGGCTACCTCTCTGCCAAATTTCAAGTAATTCTGTTCAGCCGTTCGGGCTGTAGCTCGGACTAAAGGTCCTATGGAAAAATGCATGGGGAAAACGAGTTTTGGGACCCCCCCTTTTTCTCAGCCCCCGCTTGACGAATCCCCCCGAGACTTTCAGGGAAGGAGCGGAGCGGAGCGCCCCACCAATTTTGAGAATTTCGCGAGGATTCGTCAATCGGCGCCAAAGTTATTCCAAATAGAATGTTGCGGATTTCCTATGGAAACACGGTCCTAACTATAACTATCTACTGGCGACCGCCAGTAGATAATATATATATTCCACAAAGTCAATTGTCATGCGCTCTCAGTGCGAGTTGGAATCTCTTGGCACTGAGAGCGCACGACAATTGACTTTGTGGAATAGAGGATCATTTCCGGCGTGCTCCGCCAGTGTGCGCGCCAACTCCCACGGGTCCCATAGCAGTCAGAAGGAGCGTCCTGGAATCTTGTTATATATATATATATATATATATATATATATATATATATATATATATATATATTTATTTATTTATTTGTAGATATAGATATGTATATATATATATATATGGAACAAATGGCAATTCGTGATGAGTTTGCCTCACCTCCCGGGCCTGGGCTGGTTCAGCGGTTGCCACTGCTCACTCTCACAATGATAAGCCTCTATCTACTTTTCTGTAAATGGATCACCAACAGGCTCGTATTTGGATTAATTATTGGCAAATGAATAAAATGCGTTGCGACCTGCTTCGGGCTAGGTCAAATGACCATGAAATCAAAGTGTCACCACTTATGCAAATTGGCACTGCAACGTGCATTAAACATAAAAGAAATACTCGGGGAAAGGTTAAAGCCACCTTTCTTCCTGTGCAAAGTAAAACAAACTGTATGTGTGTCCTAAACATGACGGTAATGAATAAACACAACTTTATGCATGCATTAAATGTGACAGTAATTAATAAATAGTGTCCCAATCAAAGCACCTGTGCTTGAATATTTATACCAAAGCCCAATTTTTAGATACGTTCGCAATAGTGTGAACACACCCCCATAATGGGCATTTAAGTATTATTGTTCACTGATGAAATTGTGTCATGCTGTATTCTTTACAAATAGAGGTATAGTACCTTATATAAATGTTGAATTCCTGTCAGGTTTTGCTTACAATCTGACTAAGTCTCATGCCTATTCATATCATGAAGGTATAATCAACAACTTTATTGGGTCTAGTGCCCCGCTAATATTGATCACTTGTAAAACAGAGTTGTACTGTAATGTAAAGGTAAAATATATACTATAGATGTCTTACTGTACCCCCATCTAATCGAAGAGCCACATAGAGTGATCCGGTCAACTGATTGGTTTGGGTTGGGTCAAGTGACCTGCTATTATGAAGTCAAGGTATTTCCACATAGGGATAGCCTTGTCTGTGCATTTAACTCCCTATCTGTGATAGGCACCGACAAGCTGTTTTGATGTGAGTTCCTTGGCTGCTGTAGGAAAGAAAGGGACAGGGCAAACAGCATTAATGTGCACTGCACTTATCCTGGCTCATACTATGTAAAATGTTCTACTTGGGCATCTGGTACTGGGCCAAAGCACTTGTCGCAAACCATGCAAGATAACATTTGTGGTTAAAATGATAGCTCCGATAAGAACTATGAAAGCTCTAGATTTCAGGGTTTACCGGGACGCAGCCTACTTTCCTAAATGCGTGTGCACTTCATCATTGTTCATACCAAAGGCAAACCGGCATCCAACTTGTACAATGTACCTAGATTCTAGTCTCCATAGCGCAGATATCCTGTCACCACCTCTTGGGTGTTTGGGTATGGTATTAATCCCAAAATATTTAGCCTTGGTCCAATCCCCTCTGTGATGTTCTCTGAAGTGTTTTCGTGTGTTATAACTCATGTCTACATTAGTGATCACCCTCCGGTTTTCTAGAATTCTTTTTTCTACTGGGAAAGTAGTAGAGCCTATGTACCACATGTCACATGGGCATGTGACGCCATAGATCACGAAGTCTGTTTTGCATGTGATAAGTTTAATATACATACTTTTTTCCTTACTCTTTTCAGAAATATCTCTGAGACATTGGTGCTGTGCTTACAAGCTTTACAATGGCCATATTTTTTTAAACCTTTGCATTGTTGTAGTCAAGTGGAACCCATGGGTGTCAAATGGCTATGGACCAGAATGTCTCTAATAGAGAGATTACGTTGGAAGGTGATGTTTGGTGTTTCACCTATTTTGGCCCTTAGAGTAGAGTCTTGTGTAAGGATGGCCACCTATTCTTGAGGACTTTTCTTAATGTAGTGGCCTGGTTGGAGAACTTGGTAATGAATCTAATGGGTTAATTTCTGGGTGCCTGAACTCTCTCAGGTTTCTGTGTTAGTGTCTCCTCTCTTGTTTTTTGATCTGCCCTTGCAATGTCTTAATTGGGGGCCTTTTCAGGATAGTTTCTCGCCTCTAAATGGCTGATCATCTCATTCTTAGTGCTGTTGTAACTGTCATTTGTGCTGCTATTTCTTTAAGCTCTTAGTAATTTGCTGTGGGGTATACTCCAGCAAAAACTCAGAGGGTGGCAACTGTCAGCGTATAGGATTCAGTTGTCGGCTGTGTTCTTTCTAAATAGCTCTGTGTGTAGGGTGCCTTCTCTGAGAGTTAGCCTGATGTCTAGGAAGTCTATTTGCTCCTTATATTGCTGTTGGGTGATCCTTAGATTCAGATTGTTATCGTTGAGTTTGTTGAGGAGGATCAGTAGATCCCTTTCACTTCCCTCTCAGAAAAAGAAAACATTGTCTATATATTGTAGTCAGACACTGATCTGGTTGTCCATTCACTGAGGTCGTTGCCCCAGAGTACCTGCTCCTCCCACCATCCCACCAAAAGATTAACGTAGCTAGTTGTGAAGCAGGTCCCCATGGCAGGCCCTTGTACCTGTCTATAGAGAATTTAATCAAACATACAGATGTTCTCTTTTAGGCAAGTCTCCATCATCTCAATTATCATCTGTGTATGTTCTAGGACATTAGCATTCCTGGATCTTAAAAAGTATTTGCAAGCGTTGATACCATCTTCACGTGTTATACGCGTGTAAAGGCCCTCTACGTCTAAACATACCAGCCAGCACTCATCTTTTCAACATAAGCTGTAGGTTTTCTGTATGAAATCTTTTGTATCCCTGATGTAGGAATACAAATTTTGCACATAAGGTGCAAGGAAGTGATCAATATATATACAGATGCGTTTTCGAAAATGCTCTTTTTTGACTAGACAACAGGACGTCCAGGTTGGTTACTGGCGTCCTTGTGTACCTTGGGTAGTAGGTATAATGTCGGGGCTGGTGGGAGTTTCGTTCTTAAGGAACTGTAACTCATGCCGATTCAACAACTGGTTGTTGTGCCACATTCGTAGTTTATCACTGTAAGAGGTGTGTACATTTCTGAGGTACTCCCTAACTGTGCTGATGTAGCATGCAGTATTCCTGTGCTGTCTCAAACCCTCCTTTACATAGACTTCTCTATCCATCAGTTCTATGTTCCCTCCCTTATCTGAGTGTTCAATGATGAGTGTTTCGTCGTTTTGGAGGGATTTGAGAAATTCCCATTGGGTTTTGCTCAGATTTTGCTTTGGGAGTGTTTTTCTACTCAGTGTTAGGATATCATTTGCCACAACTTCCTTAAAGACATTGATATTGTCTCTTGGGAGGTGTGATAGATATCTGGAAGGGGCTCTGAAGTCTGTTTCCTCATTACACCCAGTTTCAATATAAAAATCTAGATCTGATAACTGTCACGTAGTTAGGGTCGAAGATATCTATTGGTTCACCCAGAGTTAAAACTCCCTCTCCTTCAGTCATGTGTAGATTGGAAAATACTTGCAGTATGTTGATATCTTCTATAGTCAAATTGTTGGCTGGAAGGTGCGGAGCAGCAATTGCTCCACGTGAGTCATTGTTAGATCTTAAATGGTGTATTTTGTATAGTTTCAATTTTCTAGCAAATTTATTGCGATCTATTCGTACCTGTGCATAGTCTAAATTAACGGTCTCTTAAAGGGGAGTGATTCAATTAAGGGCACGAGAGGTTGGAACCATCAATACATTACAACATGGGGTTTCCTCTCTGACCATAGATCATAAGCTTTTTTCAATGGAGTGCTGCAAGAATATTCTCCATGACTGCTCACTAAATAAGCTGGAATTATTTAAAGTATCTCTGAGAAAGGAATGTATAGTGTGTTCCCTTTTTGCATTAAAGTATTGCCCACAAATATGGTTCAAACACCAGTTGAATTGTCTGTGTCATTCATTTATCTCGTAAGGAAAAACATGAAACATGAACATACATTGCTATGTTTACATCAAACACAGACAAATCGAAGCACAATACAGAAAAAAATCATAAATGCCTGTTAAAAAACAGATAAAAACATGGCATACTTAACTCTATATACAAACAACAAAATAATTAAGGGACATACTATGCAATGAGTGTACCCAAGTCGCCTGCTGTGCCACTTGAATGTTAAATCATAAGTGTCCAAATATTAATGTAAGTGGAATCTATTATTGATGTTCTCTATTGTGTTCCACTACATGGTCCTAAGTGAGGTCAGAGGCTATTTGTAAGAATTTTTATCTCAGCCATATGAGTTAAGCTTGTTTATTCAATCCTATTATGCGGTTACTTTCAACATGGTAACTCTTGACCTCACACAATACGTGCCAACGCGTTTCGACCTTCGTGGTGGGACCAATGGCAGTGTTTCAAAAGAAGGTCTTCCTCAGGGCTGGGGCTTGTGAAGGACACTTAAGATTCCTGATCGTGTGTTCTAGGTCCACTTCTAAGACAAAAACTAAGTCCGTGGAAGGGATCAGGAGTAGTGAGAGGCTTCCCTTTTAAGGCCTCAGTCTTTCTTTTCTCCTTTTTATTGAGGACAAATGAGCGAGTCTTAAACTTGCTTGTTCAAGGTTTCTTTTTGTTCTCCTTCTTCATCTTGCGATCAAAGTAGACCAGCTTATTCTATTAATTGCAAAAAGGGAAAACACTATACATTCCTTTCTTAGACATACTTTAAATAATTCCAGCTCATTTAGTGAGCAGTCATGGAGAATATTCTTGCAGCACTCCATTGAAAAAAGCTTATGATCTATGGTCAGAGAGGTAGTCTAAATTAACATCAGGACAGAATGAGGTCCGAGTTTTAAAGTCTTACATTCTTGCATTGTTAGAATTTTTTTTATTATAAATTCATTAGCACTAGTTGATTGGGGTTTGCTGCTATTACTTCTTCTGTTATACTCGGCCCCTGGTTCCCATGCCGGAGTTCTCTTCTTTGTCAGCGGTCGAAATACGTCTTTTCATTTGCCAATAAACCAATAATGAATCCAAATACGAGCTTGTTGGTGAGGATGTAATTCTTTTATGGAGAAGTAGAGGAGTAGAGGGTTATCATTGTGATATATAATATGTCATATTACCTACTGACAGTCGCCAGTAGGCAGTTATAGTTAGGACATAGTCTCCATGGGAAAAGCTTTTTTGTTTTGCTAATACCTTTGGCGCTTTTTGATGAATCTTCACAAACCATTATTTCTCCTCTTTCTAGATGTGCTGCCTTCTGCAGTACGCTTAGAGGAAAACACACACTGAGGTTTGTTTTTGTACAGGAAGGTATCTCTTCCTGCACTAAAACAATCCTGCCTGCAATGCAGGCACCATTGCAACATGATCCAAGGGGGTCTGCATTGGCACTAGGCTGCACTGAGTGCACCAGCGTACGGAAAGAGCAGGCATGCGCCATATCTTAATAGATATAGTGCATTTCTGCCCTCCCCATTGGACGCATTGCAGCAAGTTGTCTTAATGTGTTGCATCTTAGTTATATAAAGTCCTCCCTCAGTGGTTATATTGGAAATATAGAATGGCTTCTTCTTCTGGCTGAAGTAGTGCAGAGAAACACAGAATGAGGCAGTGATAAGTGACTTCTGAGCGTAAAGGTCTCTCATTTCCTCAAACTAGGGAAACAAAAAAATATTCTCTGAGAATCTCTCACTTGAAAGCAAAATTCCCAAAGACTCAGACTCACCAGGTTTGATATCTTCTAATATGAGAGCATTGACACCGATTGGAGGGCTGAACAGCAAGTAAACATGTTTTTCACCTCAACGAACTGAAAATAGTCCTGTTGTTTTTGAAGAGTATATGGAAATGCTTCTAGATATGAAATACCAAAAAAATGAACTCAGATGCCCCAACTCACATTTAGAAGCATGCATCTACTTAAGTGCTTTCTAGTATCATTGTGCATTTGGAAGGCAAGCTGCTGCCATGACAACCACAATAACAATGTTTAATGGAAGGAAAGACAGCATAATTAGAAGAACCCAGGGAGGTATTTGGCTCACATTCACTCATTCTAGATTTTGTTTGGAAATCACACCCATTTGTGAAGTATGGGGTAGTCATTAATCTGCTATATCTAGCTTGACAAGACTGAGGGCCTGATTTAGAGTTTAGCAGATGGTTAATCTGTCACAAATGTGATATTGTGTGTGACCAATTACAAGTGTGTTATGTCCTATGACACGTGATCAGGTTGACGGGTTTTCTGTCAATTTGTGATGCAGAATCTGGTCCGCCAAACTCTATATTGGGTCCAAAGTTTTTGTTTTTTTAACACTTTATTTTCCCTGCAGCCAGATTGTGTGCTCTAGCAACAGTTTTTACTAGCGTCTCCTAGTGTGTGGTCTGGTTTTCCATTTACACCAGCCCTACCTTTAGATTTATTCTGACACGTTTGTTTAGCCGCAAATGAGGAGCAGTGAAGAGAACTGGTAAGGATGTGTAATGAACTCACTGTGTAGACAAAGGGGTTGCTCATAAATGTCATGGATTGAGAAATAGAGCATTACAGAGCAGTGCAAAATCAAAAATCTTCTAAGTCCCAATTTGGCAGCAAATTCAACAGAAATGGACAGCATCTCTAGTAAAATCGGAAAGTCTTCTGGCTCACACCCAAAATCAAGGCTTTATATACACTATTTTCACATATTAAATCAGTAAAACTACGTTATGGTCTGATCAGAAATGCTACATTCTCAGCAAATCAGAACTCAGCATTATTAAAGTCATATTGCTTTAGCATCTAACCACTATTCAACTGCATGAATATTGATTCGGCCCAGTCTATGATAATGTCATCCAAAGGTGGCAGAATAAACTGGATACATGAAGAACAGCAAACTACATCGAGTGAATAGGACACAGTGAGCTAGAGGAAGGACCTTGAAGAAGGTTAGTTTTGTGACTAAATCGAGGATATTCATCAAGAACAATGCTAGTCAAAATAAACAAACTTGACTCTGCTTGACTGTGTGCTGCAGAAATAAAGAACAATGAAACGTGCTCGTTGAAGACACTAATTTTACAGGAGAAGGCTACTAGGCAGCATGTTACAAGAGATTTGTTTAAAAAATAATAGCTCAATATTATTGTGTACATGTGTAATCAAGAGTAAAACTACATTCTGCACATTTTTAATGATACACAAATATATAAATGCACAAAATCTTCAACACTGCCAGAAGACCAGATGTCTCTAATTATTATCACAACACACCAGGCATGAACAGCCATACAGCCAGCAACACTAGGTCTGGACTATCTCTAATCAATCAGCTAAGGACATGTTATCAACCTAAGAGATGCATAAACCACCAATTCCACTTGGCAGTCTTCCCAGACACCAAAAACAAACATGATTCACAGAACATGGCACCATCATCTACATAAGAGATACTAGAGCACAGTACCCAGAATAGATCATCAGAGGATGGCACAGACTCCAGTGCGCAATGGAGACCCCCGAATTACATATTGAGGTAACCCAAACAGCTAACAGCACTGCAACACCTACTAATGGCTGACTATGCAACACAAATTGCAACAACATGACAAATATTTTATTGGGGTACTGCTCTCAGTAGCAATGAGAGAAAAAAGAAATGCATGTAGTGATTGGGTGCTTGCCATTGATACTGATAGCCGTAGCTAGTGAAAAATGTGGTATTCTATGAAATGGGGTGGAACTTCCTCCTGGGTATTTATACTTTTGCTTCCTAAAAATGCTGAATGGTTGCCACTTCTCCTTTATCAAGTCAGCCTTTCAATCCAGTATTGTTGAGCATTTCTCAAGCTTTGTATTTGTAGTGCTGCATTATATGTATTGAATTCATGTCTTTCAACTTACAAGTAAAAAGAACACTTTGGAATGGTGAGTGATAAAGGGATGCTGTGTCAAGAATTAGTACAACATCAGGGCAATGAAAACACCCCATGTGATGCTTGAATAAAAATATGTTTGATCAATACCAGTGACTAATTTGTGCCAGTGGTTTCCGGTGCTTGGCACCATCACTTGTCAACACCGGCTCTAGTGACAGTCCACCACATGGTGGCGCTATCTTTTTAATTTTGAGATGAGCACAACACCCATATTTGTTAACTTAACATGCAACGAAAATGTATAATACCAGCCTCTCATGCCACTACTAAAGCTTTGTATGGCCTGAAATAGGCTGAATTGTCAAGCTTGTAGGGGTGCGATAGTTAGATGTTATGTTAACACTGCCATTGGCAGCGCTAGAAGGGTATTGGTGGTGCAGGCTGCAGTGACCTTCCGAAAAGGGCCCTGGCAGTCATGTTTTTACCAATTAAGCGCTGGGTAAGAGTATCTCAAAATTGAAATATAGTAGGTTGGACATTGGTGTGATGGTTAAAGTTTTACTTACTTTTTTTTATTGTAAGCATGCCACAAAAATAAAACAAGCATTGGCAAAGCCAATTGGTCTGGCATTGGCTGTCAAAATTTTGACTTTTTTCAATGCGTTTTTTTGTTGTGTTATTTGTAAAAATTTACTGTTGGGTGAAATGCTGAGCTCTTGACAATAAAAAAAAATATGTGGCTGAAAGCAAATCTGTTAATCTCAAAAGCACACATTGCTTCAATAGTAGTCCTTACAACTGAAGGGAACTACTTTGTGTGTGGCTGTACTCTTGTGAAAGACCAGAATGCCATCACTCACTTTTTTTAATAAAATCAAAAGGTCTTGGATAACACCAGATCTAAAAAGAAAGAAAGAAGGAGGAAAACATGCTGCTTAAGAGAGATATGGGAACCTTTTTTACTTTTCATGCACATTACAGGAAATAGGATACTTACTGATACAAAGAAAAGGTACAATTGGATTAGAATTACTGTAACCTGAAAGCATAGCTTAATAAACATGCAAAGATGACAAAAAAATTAAAAAAGGATTGAGAAAGGAAACAAAATAAAATTGGACAAGTAAAGAATTGGCCCACGAGCCCCGACACTGAAGTGCAACTCTTTAAGGTGGCTGTCCATGTGTGATCAGGCAAAATGGTGCCACTCAAAGTGCAAGAGGCCCAGTGGCGGAAGTGCGCTCTAAGCAGTGGTGGGTGGAAGTAAAACGCGAAATACAATTAAACATACCAATGGTTGAAGAGGGCCTGAACAAAGTTATTTTCTTTGTTTGTGTGTATGTATGATTTTTGTTTTACAAAAGTATACAGAACACATTCCACATTTCATTTATAAAGCTCAGCAAATTAAATGGTGTCTAACAAGTTAGCACCACTTCGACTACTTTGTCATACATTTTGGATATCTTTACTGTAGGGTCAAAGTATGTCTTTCCCTTGAAGACTACCTTCATATTATTGGGGGACAGCATTGGAACTCTCAGTTGGATTCTTTATTAGCTGATGGGGCAGAATAGCCCATAGAGGGTTTTATTACTTCTAGAACCACAGACATGCAGACATTCAATGAGAACAGTAGCCCCATTTGCTTAGGAAGTGGGGGAGCTAACATCTCCTGCTAATGCGCACTCGAGTGCTCTAGAAGACTCAACTGAGGGCACAAATTTTCCCTTTATTTGCCCAGGTTAATCACTTTCCATCAATAACCTCACCAATCTCTTGGAATGTCGCAGGACTCAAGGCTAAGCTGCTACTTCCACATTGGTGCCATTTTATCAATAACTTTGATATATGTTTCTTTGAAGAAACTTGGTGTACAGGCCCTGTACATAGACTGGGTTTTCTGATGTATTTCATCCTGGCAAAGCCAAGTAAAGTGGAGAGGCCTGCAGGTAGATAGGTCACATGGGTTAAATCCTCCCTGAATTGCAAAATCCGACAATTGAAAATCGAAAGTGAGGACATATCATGTATTAAAGTAAGTTGTGGCAGAAAATGTGTGTCATTTTTTAATATCTATGTGAGAGGGGAAATGGGTGGGGCTGCCTCGCAAACAATCCAATCCCTGTTAGTCTTTTTGTATAGACAACAGCCAAGGGTTAATCTGATTCTTGTTGGTGATTTCAACACCATATTTGAGCCCCTTGATAGGTACAATGTTGAAATCACAGCACAGCAGGATGAAAGATGGGCTATCCCTCAACTGGAGGTTGCGGAATGCCCCGGAGAGAGCTGCTCCCCAGCTAAAGACACTTACTATCGAATTTGGCATATGAGCTACAAGCTTCAGACAGCATTCTAGTGGATGTCTATTTCCTTGATATAGATGTATGGATAAATTACATATTGGTTATTTCTTTTTAGATTGCCATGGGAGTGCCTATTCCAGCATCTTGGGGGGAGCGGAGGTTGTTCCAGTGCATAAAAAGGGGGATAAGAGCCTGTCAGCCAATTACAGACCTATTAGCTTAATTCACTGCCTACAGAAAGTTTTTGGCTGAATGGTACTACTAAAGATCCAGCATTAAGTAAATAGTAATGACATTATAAACTCGTTGGAAGCAGGTTTTAGATCCAAGACATCAACAATAGATCAGGCCTTGATCAGCAAAGGTGACCTATATGTTGCCTTTGTCAATCTTAAATCTGCTTTTTATTTGGTACATGGTTCGAGGTTGTGGTCAGTTCTGGAAGATATGGGGATGCCTTTTGACATACTATTTTTGCTAGTTATACTACACAATAACTACTTTGCCCAGGTATGGTGAGGCTGGCAGGGAAAACTAACTGAAAAAAATCCTGTGTTAAAGAGCGTCCAGCAGGGATGTGTGCTGGCTCCTACTTCATTTTCGTTATATGTAAATAGGGTGGTCCACTACTTCTGAAACGTCTTTGTCAGAGGGTAAGACACCGCTATTGTTATTTGGGCACAAAATGTTGTTAATTTCTAAAACACCTAGTGGTTTGCAAAACCTTTTACCCACATTTAATGATGTTTGATCAGAGCGTGGCCTAGAGATAAATGTCAAGAAAACTAAATTTTTGGCAGTCAACCATTGTAAGAAATTTAAGGGAATGCTATCCTGGGGAGACGAATTACTGGAACAGATAGACTAATTGACATGCCTGGGCATTAAACTTCCACCAAATTGATCCTGGAGCCAACATATTGACGTTGCGTCTATAAAGCATAGACAAAGCACTGCAGCAATTTAAAAAAAACAGGATTCCTCTCACACTAGTCCTGTGCACCCGCTCTGAAAATATTCGAAGTCACAGCTCTAGGAGCTGCTTTGTATGGGGCCAAGCTATGGGGGTATGGCGACATAATGGGCCTGGCCAAATCAGAGAACACATTAGTAAGAGAAATGGTTTAGCTTCAAATTAGAATCCCTCTGCTTGTTTTATTTATGCATGTGGGCCTCAAAAAGTAACTCTTAAAGCCCATTTGTGACCCCGCCTATACGGGTGTAGGATCTGGGCCACTCCGGAGTGCATTATGCAGCAGCCCTAGATGAGATAATCAACCTGGATAAAGCCAATAAAGTCCCATGCCTGACTTGGCCTGATTGGCTCTGGTGACCTAGTGCAACAGATGAGTTACAATAGCAACTGTTGGCTTCTAGCTGCACTGGATGGCTTGAATTGTGCCCACTTCGAATTCTCTGAATTGAATGACCTCAAAAGCAACCTTAAGTGGATGAGTTCCCGAATAACACTAAAGCAGACGATCTCAGGGTTTCAATCGCACTGGGAATTCCTTCTATCTGCGATTCTTTCAAACAGCGCTTGCACTTTACCTCTCCTCAGCTAGGGAATGGGACCCGATTAAACTAGAAACCAAAAAAGCTACTGCAATCTCTGGGCTTTAATTGCACTAGAAATCTTTCCATCTGTGATCCTTGCACACAGAACCTGCACTTTCTTCCCAACCGGATCTGCGATTTTTGCACACAGAACTGGCATTCAATATCTCTCCAGCCAGTGACTTGGAATCATAACATACTAGTGATGTTATTCTGAAAATGTTAACCAAACTCTCTTCGAATTTATATGGGAAAGTGTTTAATAGATATTATCATCAGTTATATGCTGAGGGAGAGGCCATAGGCGGCAGCGCTCAAATGCAGGATTTTTGTTCCGAATTAGAGACAACTCAGGTTACTAGTGATCAGAATGAGATGCTAGCAGCGCCAATTACATGGGAAGAAGTGAAGGGGGTGATAATGTCATTGGCTCTGGGAAAAGCGGTGGGCCCGGTTTGGCAGCCCTCTGAATTTCTTTGGGACATTCCCACAGGTACTCCAACAAAATCTCATGCTTTTATTCCAATCTGCACAAAAGGGCTCTATTCCTGATTTATGGTGTAGACCCACTATAATTATTTTTAAGAAGAAAGATAAACCTGAGCTATATCCTTGTTCGTATAGGCCACTCTCACTTATCAATTCGGACAGTAAGATTTTCTCAAAAATCTTGGCTTGTCGACTGGGTAAAGTTATAACTCCATTGGTTTCAGATCAGCAGCATGGATTTACTCCAGGAAGGGATACAGCTGACCATGTGAGACGGGTAATTGCTCTTCTTGATTGGGTGCAGGCAACTGAATCCTCATTAGGGGTGATCCTGTTGGACGGCGAGAAGGCGTTCGACAGGGTCGCCTGGTGATTTCTATGGCATACTTTGCAATGGAAGGGGTTCTGCTTGGAATTTGTCTAAGCAGTAAAGGCTCTTTACGTACGCCCAGAGACGGTTATACGTATTTCAGGACAGGAGTCTAGCTTATTCAGCATTAGCAGAGGTACAAGGCAGAGGTGCCCATGCTCCCCCCTGCTATCTGCATTATATATAGATGTATTCCTCAGTAGACTGAATCTGAGCACCAATATAAAACCTGTCAGAATTAACAATATGGAGTATAAAACTTTGGCTTATGCTGACGATATTGTGGTGCTTACTAGCGATGTCACTCATGCTTTTGCAGCAATCAAGAATTTGGCAGGATTGTTTGGTAGCTTTTCCGACTATAAATTAAACATAGAGACAACTCAGATGCTTCATTCTTATAGTAACCCTCCGGTAGATTTGCCAATTGTTACAGAAGTAACCTATTTGGGTATTAAAATTACCGCGGTGGTTGAACAAATTCCAGAGCTGAATATTATACCAGTGATGGATAAGGTGAATAGTAATCTGGAACAACTAGATCATCTACATCTTTCTCTACATGGGCGCTGTAATGTTCTAAAATGCTGGTTCTGCCCAAAATACTGTATCTATTCAGAACAATCCCCCTTGAGTTTTCTGTCTCTTGCTTTACAAAGATAGATCTGATTTGCTCCAGATTTCTCTGGGGCTATCGGAGGTCGAGAAGGGCGTTCAAACGGATGAAACTCCAGAGACAACGGGGCGGCTGGGGTATTCCATACTTTTTGCTGTACTAGTGGGCCTCTATGATGCAACAGCTGGGGCACCTCATAGTAGGAGCTAAGGCCAAGATACCACTTGCTAGGAGGCCAACTATTTATGAATGTGGGCTCAGGGAGGATGTTAATAGTTGCTTAGTAAGGATTTTATAAAAAGACCAAGTTCAAGGTGCTCAAAGCGGCCTATCTAGTTTGGAAACAAATCCGGATGAAGATGAAAATTCTAAATGTTAATTTCTATACCCCATTTTCTGCCCCCGCCCTTTTACCACCAATATTTCGGGACCAGGTTACATTTAGATGGGGATTGAGGGGACTTCTCTTTTTGGGAGATCTGTTAGGAGGTCAACCTATATCCTTAACAGGTTTGCAGGGGAAATATGGTTTATTAAAACAAGATTATTTTAAATACCTACAGGTTCGTAGCTTTTTGGGGAGGACTGGGACAGGTGCAGGGCTACTCATGGAAAAAATTCCCCTGATTGAAAGAATAAGGAAAAAATGCTCCATCGGTGAGATCTATCAACTATTATTGGAAGCATTTCCGGATGATATTGGGATCTGGAATTTAAAATGGGAGAATAAGTTGGGGAATAGGGGTGTAAATATTGAGGATTCTTTGGACTTGGCAAACCAAATTTTAATGACTGGAAGACTTAGGAGCCAGCACTTTATGTCCATCTTTGATTTATATTATTCTCTGGGGAAAATTGCCAAATGGGGGGGGGGGGGGCGACGAGGGGATAAGTGTAATAGGTGCGGACTACAAGCTGCAGACTCAGTTCATATGTTCTTTTCCTGCCCTGGACTAGGTTTGTTTTTACAGGAGATTGAAAAAATGTTGACCAATATTTTAGGAACGCCGATGAGCATTACTGCGGATATGGTAATTTTGGGTGAAGAAGTTGATAGGGTTGGTATCACTGGGTCGCGGTCCATGAAAACAATTTTGTTTATTGCTATGGCCTGGTCCGCTTATGTACAACAAGTGAATGGATTGGTTCTGACCCCCCTACGTTTATTAGTTGGAGGTCTACACTGTTGGCTATTTATAATTTAGAAATCTCAATCTACAAAACCAAAGGCAGGAAAAAAGGGCCCTTGGATATCAAGTATGGGCTCCTGTCACTGAATGGATACAATAAATGTAAATAGCGTAAAGGTGTAAATGGGGTAATCTTAGGAATGAAATAATATGGGATGTATACTTTTGTGTATAACCTCCACTCTACTCTTTTTTCTTTCTAACTCTAAAACCTTAGATAGGGATAATGGGTCATGATTTATTATTTTCGAGACTGCTTTTTTAATTTTTGTGACGCTGGAAAGTAATATGAATTTCTGTGTGTAAGTAGGCCGGACCGGGCATTGTATATCTTGTTTCTCTATGTTGTTGTGTATTTTTTGGTTCTGCCCATACCATAATAGATACTGTATGTGCCTCGGTTAAAATGGGGAGAAAATCGATAAAAATATATATATCTTTTTAAAAGAATTTATATGGGAAAGCAAAGCGATTGTAAATCCGGATAATCTGATTTTTTGCTAAATTACCTATGTTTTATTAAAGAAAATTGTTGCAATGATTTTAATTATTCACGCAAATAAAGTATTATCTTACTATTCATCCCAAGACTGAGAAAATTCCTACTAAGGGTGTGTTGAAAAAACAAAATTGGGTTTACACCCTACAGAAGGAAGAGCACATGGCAGGGGATGCAATGCTGACTGGTGAATTTGTTATCTTTAAGTCTGCCTACGCGCTAGAGAAGTATTGGGATTTGGTCACTGTTCCATCTGATAGAAAGCAAAACCATCAGTTTAGAGTGGGCACACTCCCTGTCAAGGCATTCACTGCAAAATGGAAAGGTGCATCCAGTGACGATAGTCCATTTTGTGCAGGCCAAGAGCCCATCCAGCATGTGTTATTTGTGTGTCCAGAGTATACCAGGTTTAGCTCCTTCTGGATTGCGCCAGTGTGCAGGTTGCTGGGCACCCCAGGTCATTTGGTAGCATGAAGAATACTATGTACAGACCCACTTCCTTTGTATGTCTGTGCAGTTACAAAATTTGGGGCTTGATGTGGGCAAAAAGGAGGACCATTTTTGCTGCTATGTGTTTTTGAGTTTTTTTAATAGATAGTGTACACTTCTAAAATTATATTAAATCATACTTTTGTAGTCTAAATTTTGCTTTAGCAACTTTTTGCGTAATGGAATATTGATTTCTGTAAATGTGGATGCGGATATGTTGTTTAATGTGATTTTTTTTATAACATTACTGTGTTGTATGTATGAACTGTATTAATCTACTGCTGACTTTTATGGCTTAAGCCGAAATAAAGTTATTTGAGTGGAATTCGCATCTCATCTTCATCAGGGAATAAGACACACAGAAGCAGAATTGTTTCTAATGCAAAACGCCTCGATGTTTGGTTCTATTGCAAGAGTTTGATGTGAATTTTAAAGTGCATACCACCCAGGCTATCAAACAAATGTTCTAGACCTTCACGCTGCATACCAATACGTATTTTACTGACTTAACAACAAATGGGCGAGTGCGGTATTTTGTCACGTGTGCAGACATGCCAACCCTCCCGATTCAGGCGGGAGACTACCGATTTGAAGGCTAGTCTCCCGCCTCCCGATTCAAGCATCCAGAAACCCGATTCCAAATTGACTAGGCAGCTGGACTGGTAAATGTGTCAGAGGTAGGTGCGCTCTCAATAAGTGGAGAGACCTCCGCAGTGCTTAATTTGAGCTGGTGGTTGTAGTGGGGCCCGGCGGGACTCAGTTTTGGGAACGGTACTTCTTCTTCAGCATTAAACTTTCACCCGGTGAAAGAGAGAAAAACACAACAGGTGGAAAAGGAAAGAGGAAGAGAAAACCTGTGAAATAGCGGCAAACGGACAAAACAGAGTTGAAAAAGAAGCTGCATGAGTGACAGAAACGAGCAGGCATGTTTGGCGGTGGAAGAAAGCGGCATGAGGAGGAGTGAAGAATACAAAGCCTTGGTATTCATAGCCCCCAAATTTGTAGGACCGACCGCAGGCTTCTGAGCAAAACATTGGGCCCTGGCACTTATGTTTTACAAATTAACCACTAAGCCTCTGAGGTTGGATGCAAACTTTTCTTTCTTTGGTTAGGAGCTTAGCAACAGAGCACACACCACGTCCAGAACTGCACAATGCTGGGACTGCCAACTCCTAGACCTGATTCCACATAAAGCCGTTTTCTTCCTCCGCGTGCCATTTCCTATCCCTTCATCGCATTCTTTGGGTTCTTGCTCGCTCCTGCTTTCTCCGTTTAATATTGTTTTCCACCTTTTCTCTTCCCCTCTTGTTGCTTGCGTTTTTGCCTTTTATATCTTTCTCCCCAACAAATGAGTGCTGGTGCCCACCACCGGCCCAAATTAGCCACTAGGCATTCACAATGTAGCAGGTGGCCAAATATATCAAGACGTAAATTAACTTTGGGGCATATTATCAAGGAACAGCGATAACATTATCGCTGCTTTAGCGGCAGGAAACCTGGGCTTCTATGGGAATTCACAAGGGCATATTATCAAGCCCATTATCGCCGCTTTAGCGGAGGCGATAATGTTATCAACGTTCCTTGATAATATGGCCCTTTGTCTGTAAATCGAGCTATGTAGAAGGACCTTTCCATCACAGGCTTGTCGCTAAGACCAGGATATCATTGATATATAACAACGTAATTGTTTGGATATCACTCACTGTTTAATTTGTTAAAATTGATAGATACATAAATAAGTAAGGGTGAGAGTGCAGGGACCCAAATGTTTCTTAGGGGCCTGTGGAATGCTGGGGTTGCTGAACAGTAAATGTACCTCATCTTGGTTTCTTCCTTCTAACACCTGATACTCTCTGTATTTCACGCTGTCAGATTCATGTTCATCCTTCCTTTCTTTCTCTATCCCAGTTTTCCTCTCTTTCTGCCCATCCTTCTTTCCCCCAGTGCTGCCTGTCTCTCTCTATCAAGCTCTGATGATGACATCAATTAGGGTTGCCTATCTCTGGCAATCACAAGAAGGAATGACGCAGAGTATCGCAGGCACAGCGGCCACACAGGCCCTGGAGCAGCTACTTCGGGCCTCTGGCCTTCTCCTTACTACGCTTAATCTCAGTGGCAATTTATCTTCTGTAGTTTTGCCTCGTTGTCCTTTCCTTGGCCCATTAGGAGCAAAGGGAAGGCTTTTCAGGGTATTAAGTAGAATAGCACTTGTTACAATGCGTACCAATACAACGCGTACCATTACAACGCGGGTATTAGTACGCGTTGTCAATTACAACAAGATACCATTGCAACGCAAACTTTTACAACGACTATGCCTTTACCACGCATGCCATTACAACACTAAAACATGTGTGGTAAAGATATAGTCGTGGTAAAAGTTTCTAAGGTAAGTGACAGTCCTCTCACTACATTTACACTACCCAGCACGACCCCCCTACTCTATCCTAAACCCTAAAACACTACCCTACACCACACAAACACCACTGCACTACCCTAAACCCTAAAACATTACCCCCAGCACGACCCCTACAATACACAAACACCACTGCACTACCCTAAACCCTAAAACACTAGCCCGAGCACGACCCCCTACATTACAACACCACTGCACTACCCTAAACCTTAAAACATTACCCCCAGCACAGACCCCCTACACTACACAAACACCACTACTCTACCCTAAACACTACCCCATGCACGACCCCTACACTTCAAACACCAATGCACTACCCTAAACCCTAAAACACAACCCCCAGCATGACCCCTACACCACACAAACACCACTGCACTACCCTAAACCCTAACACTACCCCCAGCACGGCCCCCTACACTACCCAAACACCACTGCACTACCCTAAACCCTAAAACACTACCCCCAGCACGACCCCCTACACTACCCAAACACCACTGCACTACCCTAAACCCTAAAACACTACCCCCAACACGATCCCCTACACTACCCAAACACCACTGCACTACCCTAAACCCTAAAACACTACCCCCAGCACGACACCCTACACTACCCAAACACCACTGCACAACCCTAAACCCTAGAAAAGTAACCCCCACCCCATGCCCAATCCCCTTACCTCTCGCTCCTCGTGGTTCCTCTCTCCTCGTGATTCCTGCTTCTCGTCGTCTCTGAGGGGAGGTGCACGTCGTTGTGAGGAAATGGAACAGCCTCCGTTTCCTTACAATGACGTGCAGCGTCTAAATTTTTTTTTATAACGCATGATCATTTATCATACATACCTTTACAACGAAATTCGTTGTAAAGGCATGCATGGTAAATGACCATGCGTTCTAAAAAAATGCATAGTAATTACTTTGCGATGTACAATGCATGCGTGGTAATGTTGCGTTGTAATGGTATCGCAAAGTAAAAAAGCCATTGTAACGGCTGTTTACCTATTAAGTAGGGTGACCAGACGTCCTGGTTTTCCATGGACGGTCCCGGTTTTTGGAGCAGTGTCCCGGTGTCCCGACACTTTGCTGCAAATTAAAGAAATGTCCCGGTTTTTGCATAATGCCCGGGTTAAACAGATAAATCAGACATGCCAACCCTCCCGATTCAGGCGGGAGACTTCAGATTTGAAGGCTAGTTTCCCGCCTCTCGATTCAATTATCCAGAAACCCGATTCCACAAGATTCAGCAGGAATTACAGAATTACCTGCTTCCGGTGCTTAAGATAACTCAAAGTTGAGCTAAACTGAGAGCTCAAAATTACGTTGGCTCTCCAGCCTTTGTTTTCCTCCCCACATCCCGTAGTTGTGAATATATTATTGCCTGAGCCGGCCCAAAAGCTATTGGTTTAGAAGTGAGCCTGGGTGGGCCCAATGTTCAGGACTCCGGAAACAAATGTATTTTCCTGCCTCCGAGTCCTACGCCCTGCGTAATAATATTTCTGGGCGGATTTCAGCACTGCAGACATCTCTCCTGAGGCTGAGAGTGAGGCTCGAAGTACTGCACTGTCGGTAACCTGTTCCTGCAGGCCAATGCATAATATTGTCAAGTTCCCTCTGCCTGCTATGGCGTGCTCCTGACATAGGTTAAAGAATGGTAAGGAAAAAAAACATTTAGTGAAAGTGAGAAATAGCCCTGTGAGAAAAAAACGTGTTTTAAACGGTTTTTGCTTGAACACTTTGTAAAGCTACCAACATTAAAATGTTGATGCCAGTGTTCATTCACACACGCTACAGTCGTAGTCTCAATGGCCCAAACGTACATTTTATAATTGACAGTCAGAGGCAATTGGAACAATTGAAGGACAGTCGCACAAAGCAAGTGTGCGTCTTCATCCAAAGCAGTTCTGAATTACCTTTGGGTCAGGTTCCCATCCTAAACACTAACACTCTTTGAAGTGCAGAGTGACACTGCACTTCAAAGAGTGTTAGTGTGTATAGAGTGAGAAAGCAGACTGGTGCAGAAAATGTCTCTCACTCTGAAGCTGCAGGCCTTGCCACGCGTGATGCACCTCTGAGAAGCATGCACACCGAGTGCCAGCACTGGGCCTAGCTTCAAAAACATAACGATAGACATTTTTCTGACTCTAGGCCCTGCTGGCACACATCGTTTATATTGCTCAGAGGTGCATGGCACTGGCAGGGCCTAGCTTCAGAAACATTTCTATCTACATGTTGTTATATGACATCCCTTTATTAATGTAATAACTGCACTTTCACAATTGCTTTATTAACCTTCTTGCTTCTCAAATGTGCTTGAAAATGCAGCATTTACCCACTCTTTTTTCAAAATGTTCTCTGTTAAGGTGTTCGGGCTCGCTCACTCGCCGCTGTATACTACAACAGATGTTTACACCTCACCATTTTCAAATGTCACCAGCCACCACGTCCAGCGATCCACTTTGTGTTACGCCTGACCCGTTTCGTGTTACGCCCTATTCAGGTCTTTCCACCCACGCATATTTCTCCCTCTTATCGAAGTTCAAATGTTGGCATGTATGCGTATGTGTTCAGTGCTTAACTTGTAAAATAACCAGTACCGGCGCCCAAAGCGCTGCTCATAAGCCCGCGGTAGGCGCTATTAAATATCAGTCAGCGCGCTCAGTACTAAGGGTGTGTAGGACTTTATTCAACCCAGGCCTCCTCAACTGACTGCAAGACACTCGTACCCCTTTATTTCACTCTAGCCGGTCACTGTCATCTCCTTGGTTACGGTATTTTCCAACTTTCTCTTGCTTCACCTTTCCCTTTTGTGTGTTTTTCACTCTCTTGCTTTAGGGGAGTGTCTGACGAGGACAAATAAATACGGACGCCCCCCTCCCCCCCCCGCTCAAATTAAGCACTGAAGTGTGCTAGTGAGTAAACACTGTTGCGATGAAGAAAGCTGGTGTGGCTCATACATAGGGTGAAAGACCGTGAAGCCAAAATGAGTGTTCTGGGGCGAGTGTGTGAGAAAACAGCTGTTGATGAGTAGCGTTGCAGGGGATAGATGAATGCACAGCGTGTCACTGAGGGTACAAGAAAGCCTTTTCGCGTCAGGTGCTGTGCTAAAAATGTAACTTAATGTAGTCGCTTGTTATGTTTTTCGGCATTCAACTTTAAGGCTAGAGGAGCATGTGTTCATGTCTCTTCATGTCTGTGAAGCCATGGAGGGCCATAAGTCGCCTGATATCACTTCTCCACTTTTAGGATTAAACATGTGAAGCAATGTGTTAAAACATAGGGATGTGCTGGCTGAATGTACACAAACACGAGCAACACCAAAAAAACAACATAATGCTAATCCCAGTCCATGGGATATGCAAAATACAAATGTTAAAATATACAGAAAAATAGAATGCCCACTAGTTTTTAACAAGCTAGAAAGACAATTATTTTTGAATTATCATCATAAAAGGACCAGTGTTTAGGGATTTGATGCTCCTCTCGCTGCAGAAAGCTCATACTATTTGAGAGACAAATAGGAGAAACTTTTCCGAGACACATTCGTTTTTCCTTTGCAGGTTCAGGAGCTCAGTGTCACATTAGTCTTCATCATTGTGCCTCAGCTTGTGGTACAAGCATCCGAATACGCAGGCCTAAATATCCATGGCAACAGAGGATTACTATAGCAATTACACTAGCAACAGTGCCTCTTGCTCATCTTCAGGGTGTATCAGAACTCACAGAAGCACCACTCCTGCTGGCTAATAGAGAAGCGAAGAATGCATTTGATGCGAAATTGGAACTACCAAAATATTACAATTCTGTTTTCCAATTTAAATCCACCATATTATTCAAATTTCCTGCAGAATCATTTTCCCGTTCAGAATCAAGTCACTTGGCTAGGAATATGAGCCATTATTTTAATATTGTGTTTCATTAAGAACAAGAACAGCAGCTTTGATACAGCAGATATGTGCAGTTAAAGTCAAGAGCATTCTGCTAGAAAGAGATTTCTTTTTGGGAGTGGACCATTCGTCATAAAATCAGACACAGAACTGATGAAAATATGAATGCTGTGGGCTTCTGCCAAACAGTCAGGGTTCCAATGCCCTTTGCTACCCACAACATCAACCCTAGGAGTACAACTTTAGGCAGTACTGGATTATTCGTTAAACACCCTTTTCTTCTGAAACCTACTGTACCAACCGATCACTGTCAGTACGGTTGAAGTCAACCAAAACAACTAAAGAGGAATTCAATGAAGTGTATAAGGCTGTCAGAATGGCTCTGCAGACTAATTCAGATCCAGAGGGCCTGTGTATCTTTGTCTGCCTCCTTGTCACTGTAATAATCATTACTTTTACTTTCTTGCTGTATCTCTGTAGTAATTAACTACTCCGACGCAGGTGATTCTGAATGTGATTTATTCAGATACAGCTACACAGCAGACAGGAGCACGGTGAAAGGCTGGCTCCTCCACCAACAGCTCCGCAAACGATTCAAATGAACACAAACAATGGGTTACTAAGCAACCATAACATTCTATGACACGGTAAACTAAGGAAGAGAGATACAACATATCCTCTCTCCTCCCAACAAAATAAACAAAAACAAGCAAAACAAAAAAAAACCTAGAACAAAACTAACAACTGATATAGGAAAGAAAAATAAATGGTCACCTTTCAATCACAGTGACTATAAAAGACATATGTTCACATTCTCAATTACGATATCTGTAAGGTACATTTCTCGATCTATTGCTTCTTCTTAGAGAACCCTCCACAATTTTTGTGTCTTGAGCAACATGAGAGGTTGAAGGTGAACATGGTAAACCCACAACCTCCTTTACCTTTACAATTTTGTTAGCATTCCACCATTTTCCTCATTTCCTTCCCACCTTAATAACCTGTACAGGAAAACCAAACTTAGATTCACCTTTGTTTACATGTAAAGGAGTTCTAATGCGGACAAAATCACCTACAGAGACATGCACAGATTTGACACCACGTTTGTTATCAAACCACATTTTTTGTTTACGTTGGGAATTGGAAACATGTTCACGCACCAATGTCATAAGACTATCAACATCAGGAACAGAATTAAGTAATCTATTCATCCATGCAGGTTTGAAACTTGTATTGGCACGCGTAGGTTCGAATCCCATCCTCATCGCCACAATAATTGTATTAATTAACTACTCCGACGCAGGTGATTCTGAATGTGATTTATTCAGATACAGCTACACAGCAGACAGGAGCACGGTGAAAGGCTGGCTCCTCCACCAACAGCTCCACAAACGATTCAAATGAACACAAACAATGGGTTACTAAGCAACCATAACATTCTATGACACGGTAAACTAAGGAAGAGAGATATAACAATCTCCTAGCCTGAGATTGTTGATTTCTGACCAGTGGTTTTCAGCTATCACTCCCTCGCCACCGCCCGTTTCGCCACCATTTTTTGCCCGCTACCCTACGACTTCTCACCTCCTGTAAACATCTTGCACTGCCCAGGACCTCCTTAATGGATGCTGCAGCGCAACCGAGAGCAGAGGCATGCAGCGGGCATGGTGAAGGCGCGCCAAAGGCTAGCCTATCTGCATCCATCCGCCCCAGAACCGCACCCAGCACCAGGAACCCTGGATTGCCTGTCACCCGTGCTACACCAGCACCAAACTCACAGCCCTGGACCTGAGACATTGCTACAACAACTGCTGCCATACCATGGTCTACGTTAGGACCTTTTGCTTGCTGCCACGATATCTTAACCTGCAACACCGGCACAACCAACAACGTAGGAGACACTGCATTCACAATTGCATCCACCACACCAACTGAAACTGCCAGGGCACAACTCCGTTGCATTCTACTTAACGCACGATCGCTCAGCAAACACACAAGGGAGATCTGGGACATGATCTCATCCCTCAGCCCTCATCCCTCACCCGGACATCATTATTGCCACCCCTGGGACGAAACCAACAAACACGGAGGTGGTATAGCCATCATCTACAAAAACACCTTCTGCTGCATGTTCTCCTCAGACAACTTGACCCAGATAATGAGGCATCTCACCTTCCAACTCCACACAGACTGATAAAGCACCATCAGAGGCACCCTTGCCTACAGACCACCAGGTCCATGTCCCAGCTTCTGCCACTCCATCCCTGACCTCATCGCCCTGATCATCATCGACTTCGAGCACTACATCTTCTTAGGGGATCTTAACTTCCACCTCGACATCCCCAGCAACAGCAACACTACTTCCCTCCTGGAAAGCATGGTCAACATCGGCCTCAAGCAACTTGTCACTGACCCTAACCACATCGCAGGACACACACTCAACCCCATTTTCACATCCAGCAACAAGTACAGTCAAGTACAAGCACGTCCCATAGCTCTCCTGGACTGACCATTACAGCGCCCACTTCACTATCTGAGGACCGACTGACACTGGCACCATGGCCTCCAGATCCTCGCGCAGAAACTGGAAAAAGATGTTTTAAAAGGACTTGTGGAACAATGTTTTCAACTCACTCCTCGCAGGTAGAACATCCACCCCAGAACAGGCTGAGAAGAACTTCTCCCAGTGGATCACCGCATGTGCCGACACAATTACCCCCACCAAGCCAGCCAAATCCTAAAGTCCTGCCAGAAGAGCCAGTTGGTTCACCACAGAGCTGAAATCCTCCAAGGAAGAAGAACGCCTGTGCAGACCACTTAGAAGCCAGAACAAACTGCAGCAAGACGCTCTTCACCATCATGAAGGAGTTCTCCAATCCCCAGCCGTCGGGAACAACATCACCCTCTCCCAAGAACTGTGTAACACAGTGGTAGACTTCTTCCACAACAAGATCTCAATCATCAATGAAAACTTCAAGCCCCAACCCACCGCTGCCAACAGCATCAGCCTGCTTGCATATACGAACACAAATACAGAACACCTGCTCACCCATTGGGACCCTCTCACAACTCAGGACACAATCTCCATCATGAACTCTGTGCACTCTGAAGCACCCACAGACCCCTGTCCCCACCACATCTTCACCCTTGGGAGCAAGACGATTAGCGATGAGCTCAAGAAAGTCCTGAACACCTCCATCACCTTGGACTCCTTCCCTGAGGACCGGAAACATGCTGAAGTGAGGCCCCTCCCGAAGAAAATATCCGCCGAGCCAGCAGAACCGAAAAACTGTGAAGGTTCTTGAGAAGGCAACCACCTAGAAACTCATTGAACACCTGGAACACAACAACCTCCCGGACCCCTCTCAATCCTGAGCCAACCACAGCACCGAGAGAGCCCTGATCGCAGCCACCAGGGCCCTCCTGGACCTGGATGAAATGGCAGCCCTCAACCTCCTGGACCTGTCAGCCTCCTTCAACATCATGTCTCATCACATCTTGATCAACAGACTCCACCACATAAAAATCTAGGGAAAGAGACTGAAATGGATATCCTCCTACTTCACCAGAAGAACCCTGAGAATGAGTCTCCCACCATTTACGTCTGAACCCAAGAAGATCATCTGCAATGTCCCCCAAGGATCGTCCCTCAGTCCCACCCACATCAACCCATACATGACCCCCCTGGCCAGCACTATCAGATCACACGGACTCAACATCTTCTCCTACGCTGATGAAACCCAGCTCATCCTCTCACTGTCAGAATGACTCCTTCATCAACAGAACCAGCTTTCACAGATGTGTGATGAACGCCACCAATTGGATGAAGGATTGTCTTAAGCTTACCCCGACAAGAGGAAAGTCTTCATCTTTGGGAAAGACACCTCTCTATGGAACAACACTTTGGTGGCCTGCTGAACTGGGCCCATGGCCAGTCCCAACAGTCTGTACCCACAACTTCAGCATCATCTTGGACAGCAAGCTATCTATGAGGAAACAAGTAAACAGAGTCTCATCCGCCTGCTTCCACACCCTAATCATGCTCCGCAAAATCTTCAGGTGGCTTCAAGTCACCACCAGAAGGACTGTCACACAGACCCTCATCACCAGCACACTGGTCTACAGGAGCACACTCTACTTGGGAATCACCACATATCCCTGAAGAAACTACAGACAATACAAAACTCAGTGACCAGACTCATCCTTGACCTCCCCAGATGAACCCACATCTCACCCCACTTCAAGAAGCTACACTGGCTCTCGATTCAGAAGAGATACCAATTCAAGATGTGACCCACGCGTACAAAGCCATACACAACGAATAACCAGCTTACAGTAGACTGCTCTGATGAAGTCTTTACACCAAATGAATGTACTGTACCAACAAATACTCCTTGCTGCCTTGAACAGACGTCAAAACCTCTTCTGTGACAAAGTTGTAAATCTTAACAGAATGTTGCCAAGGGTAAAAATAACCTCACATAATAATAAACATTTTACAAAAAGTTCATAGCTCAACTTATAAACAAGTTCACATGTATGAGAACACAGGAACAAAAAATGAATTGTAACAGCCCCCTAAACTTATGATTTACTCCCATACTAAGGACACCAATGGGAAATCCATCAGTCTTGGCAAATTATCAACCAAATCCTAACCCATCCTATCTCTGCACAATCTGTCAAATAGTGGTAGCAAATCGACTAAAAAGTATAATGAGCAAATTATCGTTCTTCATTATCCATAATCAATGTTCAAGCTACCAAAGGGAACACAGAAACCATCTTCTTCACCATAGGTGAAGTCAAATCAGCTGCTGTAATATTTCTTAGCCTTTCTGTTGCCTACAATACAGTTCAGCTATCCTATTTTAGGTTTAAACCTATAATAAGTTATAAAATCCCACCAAAAGGGAAACAGCCCTCACCAGTGTATTCATATAAACACTTCACCTGCACAACCACAAACTAAATGCCATTTAAAGAAAGGAAAAGGAAAGTGAAAGAGTCATTTTTATTTCTTCCTGAAGGGGCCAATACAATGAAACGTTGTTATACAAGGTAGAAAGAAAGACTGGGCTAACATTATTCTGCTTGAATTTTGTTGTTTAGGGATGTCACTAAAATATTGTTTCTTCTTCCTTTTACTTTCTTAGTTTTGGGGTCCTTGGTCTAAAGATGCAGGATTTAGAAGCATGTTTTAGGTCTTATTTAAATATTTTATTAACTGTAGAGAATCAGTTAATATCAAAATCATATTTGATATTTTGGCTATGTATGATTTTTTCACTGATAGCTATAATGGCTGGTTTCATAAGAATCTTTCCTAATATGTACCATCACATTTACCCACAGACAGGAAATGGGTGAAACCCTTTTATATATCAGACCCCTTTTCTAGTGAGTCAGTATTGATAGTAGATGAATAGACAAACACCTGAGGCTTTAAACATTCAATGCAAGGTGTAGTGACAGGTATAGGTGAAAAGAGTGCTGTCACGAAGCATCTGGGTTAGTGGTGAAAACATGACAACAGTCTTTTGGAAAACATGAAAAGCACTGTCCCACGGAATGCTGCGGCACAAAGTTCTTACCAAGTTCAACAAAGATTGGAGTGATATTGTTTGTATTTGCAGTGATTCAGCTACATATATGAAAAAGTTGTGTGATGACATTCCAAATTCGATGCCTGAGCTGAAGTGCTTCCCTGTAAGAGATCCTTGCCACTTGCTAGATGTTATGCTGAAAGTATCTTTACAATCTTCAAAGTTGATGAAGAATGCTACTGACTTTGTAGTCCATTCTGGTGCACTGTTTTGTTATGCGCGGAAACTAAAACACAAATATTTCTCATTTTGTGCCTTGTGTGGCTTCAAAGAAAGAGTCATCCCAACTGTGTCATTTAGCCGGTGGTTCTCAGCCCTAGAGGCTGTGAATGCTATATAATCCATGTGCTGACCATTTATCCAATTTTTGCTTGATGATGCCAAAGGCAAAATATGTGAGGCTCTTCGGTCGCATATTGATAGTGATGTGAAAAAAGTACACTCTATTGCATTCTTAGAATTTTACAGGAAAACATTACTGCTGTAGTGCACATAATAAAAACAAATAGAGTCTGAAAACACCCTTGTATGCCAAGTGTTCAGCATAATTAGTGTAGATGTGAAACATCTCCGTGAGAGTAATCTGGGAAATACTTTTAGTGACTTTAGCGCTGCAACATGTTCCATGTTAGAATGCTTGCCACTTGGTGAGCAAAAAACATGTTGAGGAGCAATTCAGGAAATTGTATTTTACAATGCATGAGAAATGGCTTGCAATGATGCATAGGAATGTCCCTTCATCAATCATTGCATTTAAAGTTAATGAAGCCTCACTGTGGTACTCTGCACAAGTTCTAGACCCCTTTTGTAAAAGGGAATTGTCTTCAGACTTTGAAAAGTACTACTTTATTTCTGACCGCTTCAATAACTCTGATGGCATATGTGCCCAGTTCAATGCATATGTTGCAGAAAATTGTCCCAGAGAATCGCAGTCTTCAGGTGCACTAGTATTGGCATGAAAATCTGTCAGTGTCCAGAATTAGCAAATTGTGTACTGGCTGCTTTGGTGTTGCCCGTCTCAAGTGGAAATGTTGAGATGGACTTTTCACAGATAAAAGTTTACATGGAAAGGAAACAGCTAGTGCGCATGCCCAAAGACACACTGAAGTAGTACTGTATGGTGTACTACAATAAGTTTTATTTGTAAAAATGTATTTGGACCGCATATACACTGTGCATGCACTGTCTATATACCATGCCCTATCAATGCAGAAAGCAAGCAATAATAACAGCAAAATGTTCGATAAACACTGGAAAAACAGTGTTCCTGTTGTTTTTAATGGCACGAAAATGTGTACCCACTGATAACCAATCACAAAGGAGGGACTCTGGTCTTTTTGGACAGGTCCAGCATACGCGCCCAAACTTAGTAAAGATACAGAAAATATGCTGTTACTAATTACGAGACCAGGGAAAACTAGGGCAACCGGTTTTGCGTGGTCATGAGATGTAGGAGGACGGGGATTCCTCCTCTTGGAATTTAGGGCCCTCACACACCCCGCTGGGTGTCATGCTTCATCATAGGACTGCTCCTCTTCAGGTCGGCGCTGAAATACCTGACGGGCTCCCTATGCGGGGCTCTTTGGCGGAGATCTTTTATTCCAAATTGTCATTTGGTGCCGTGGGGGTGAGGGGACTAACCAGTGAAGATGAGTGAGTGGAGGTGTGTAACCTGAAGGAAGTTAAAACGGGTTTGAAAGTACCAACGAAAACAATTTTAATCAATAGGTCCCCCAACCTGATTAAAAGAAACAAAGGTGCATGTTTGAGGTTATGTCTCAGGTAGGGCGTTCTATTGTGTGGTTAACATGTTTCTCGCCTAGTAGTCAATCAATCTTGTGGCGATTTGTCAGGACCTTATAAAATCAAATCTATCTACACACGGGTGGTTATATGGTGCAATCTACCGCTTTAAACCAGCACACATACCATGTGTAGTACCTGATAGAACATGACCAACCCCAGTCGGGTTTCTCATTCTACTTCATCAATACCCGGCAGGTATCACAGAAGATATTTCCCTATGTAGTTTGCTGAATCAGCAAAAGGTTCGCTGACCTACCCACTTCTCCTGATCCCGGCAGAAGTGGGTAGGTCAGCGAACCTGTTGCTGATTCAGCAAACTAAATAGGGAAATTCCTTGTGTGATACCTGCCGGGTATTGATTAAGTAGAATGAGAAACCCGACTGGGGTTGGTCATGTTCTATCAGTGAACTACACATAATATATGTTAGGCTGGTTTAAAGTGGTAGATTACACCATATAACCACCCATGTGTAGACAAATTTGATTTTAAAAGTTCCTGATGAATCGCCACCAGATTGATTGACTACTAGGCAAGAAACATGTTGACCACACAACAGAGCGCCCTACCTGAGACATAACCTCAGACATGCACCTTTGTTTCTTTTAATCAGGTTGGGAGACCTATTGATTAAATATTTTTCATTGGTACTTCCAAACCCGTTTTAATTTCCTTCAGGTTACACACCTCCACTCACTCATCTACACTGGTTAGGCCCCTCACCCCCACGGCACCAAATGGCATTCGGAATAAAAGATCTCCACCAAAGAGCCCCTCATAGAGAGCCTGTCAGGAATTGCAGCGACGACCTGATGAGGAGCAGCCCTATGATGAAGCATGACACTCAGCTGGGTGTGTGAGGGCCCTAAATTCCAAGAGGAGGAATCCCCATCCTCTTACATCTCATGACCACGCAAAACCAGTTCCCCTAGTTTTCCCTTGTCTCGTAATTACGAACAGCATACTTTCTGTATCTTTACCCACTGATAACCACCGTTTTTTAAAGGTATTGAAATCACTGAAAAACACTGAAAAACCCCACCAGAATTTAACAAAAATAGAAACTGAAAACAGGAAACATAAATACAGTGGATGATACTCTCTTATTGAAAAGACAAAAAGAATGGATGGTGGTGTCTTTGGAAATCAGTGAGTGTGCCTTTTCTTTATATTTGAATCCTGGTCAGAATGAGTGCATCAGGTCAGAGGAATCAAACACAAAGTATACCAGCCAGAGTTTCACACTAGTCCTCCCTCACAGCCCTGCTGCTCAGTATGTATCTGCTGGCTTTCTATGGCACACATATTAGAGCGATATGGGTGCACTTTAAAATGTGCACAAACAATATGCAAATTCTCATCTGATTGGATAGTGAATCAATGAGTCAGGCAAACATCACTGAATGTCGGGCGTTCATATACAAATGGATGAGAAAACACTCAGCATAAAGTGAGAAAAACTCATTATAGGGAGGTACAGGTACAAGCTTCATTTTTTACTGCCCATCAGACCTCGAGGCAGCTGCAGTGACAATCGGAAAAGGTGAGAAATTTGGAAATTATGTTCAACCTAGATCTGTCATTCACGAAACAAATTTAAACCATGGCTACGGAAGTTAGCCTAAAAATCTGCATAAAAACATCTGATTGGTCCACCAACTTCACCATCTGGTGATGCTGCCTTGGGCCATCATGATGGCAAGGCGACATTCCTGAAATGGCATATGCACCTAAAAGTTAGAAACAAACATGGAGCAAGAAACCCTCCATAAGCCCATAAGATTCAGCCACCTATCAGACAATGGCACCGTTCCAGATAAAGTTCTAGAATAGATGGTCATTAAACACCTGCCACATCATTTGGAGAGGCAAGGTTTCCTTGACAATTTTCAGAGTGGCTTTCAGCAAGGAAGGGGAACTGAATGTGAAGTGACGGATGTTAGAGCGAGAAAGAGAGAGAGGCATGTAGGGGTGTAAAATTAGGGTCTGGCATCATTGTCAATGCTACTCAGCCTCTTTGCTGTCTCTAATGGTAAAGTCCATGGCATTCTGATGAACAGGCTAAGGAATTTGGGTTCCAAATTTGTGTAATGATAGAGATATTCTTGATCCCCAGACTTACCCAGGCATACACATTAGGGCTATGGATCCACTTGTGGAGTCCTCATGAGGAGTTCCTCAAGGAACCCTGCTGTTGCTGGTGATTTTTACCATATATGTCAAACAATTACATTATCTGTTAATAGCTATCTGTTAATAGCAAGCAGAGTGGGATTCTACCTACATTCTGAATACATGCAGCAGGTGCTTCCCTACTGTGGTTACACCAGAGAAAGCAATGGTCCGGCAAGGATGGAAAGAACCGTTTGTTGACATCATTATGCAACTCTTGGATTGTGCAGAGGTTTTCTGGGCCATGGGGCGAGGGAGCAAAAGCAGAGGAATAGTATACATAATTGTTAGACCTGCCATCCCTAGGGTGGGCTTCCCCCATCCTTTATCCTGCTTACCTTCACTTTTTGCTGTATCTTTTTGTTTGCCTGCACTATGAGCATTTTACCACTGCTTACCAGTGCTAAAGTACCGGTGCTTCTCCTCTAAACATGGTACCATTGGTGTATACCTGATTGGCATATGTAAGTTCCTTGTAAAAGTGGTATACCACATACACAGGGCTGCAATCTAAACGCTACTAGTAAGCCTTCAGTACTGGTTGTGCCACCCACACAAATGGTCTTTCAAACCTGTCTCAGGCCTGCCATTGCCAGGCCTGTGTGTGCAGTTTACTGCCACTTCAACTTGGCATTTAAAACCACTTGTCAAGCCTTAATCTCACCTTTTATTACACCTAAGTCACCCCTAAGGTAGGCCCTAAGTGACCCTAAGGACAGGGTGCTGTGTTACTAAATGGCAGGACATATACTTTTAAGTTTTACATGTCCTGGTAATGACAAACAGCTAAATTGTTTTTCAATGCTGGAACCCTATTCCTCTCATAGGCTAGCATTCGGAATTCCTTAAAATACTTTTTAAACTGTAATTTCTGATCATAAAGGAGTAGCTACATCACATTTAATATCTTTGGAATGGTGGTATTAAATCCTCTTTAGTGGTAAAGTTGAATTAGACATCTACATTCTAGAAATGCCACTTTTAGAAAGTGGACATTTCTCTGCACTTAACTTTGCTCTGTGTGCCTGCAGTCTGTCTCCAACCCAAGTCTGGGCTGGGTGACAGCTACACTTTGTGCATTCCCTCTAGACAGCAACAAACACAGGAAGGGCTGGGTGTGACAGATGACACATCTGCATTCATATGCATTCTGATAGCCTACCTGGGAAGGAATGGGGAGAGGTGGGCCACTCTAACATCTGAATAGGCTTTGTACAGTCCACACACAAAAGTCAAAAACTTTATTTTTGACTTGACTTGACTGATTACCCCCCACAGATATCCTGGCTGACAAGGCTGGGTTGGAAGGGATCCGTATGCACTTCAGAGAGCTCCTTTGAAGTCACCCCTGCAGCAAAGGCACTTTTGTGTATGCGTACCAAGGTGCTGGGCCTACCAAATCACTACACTACTGGAATTGGGAAGAACATTGCTAGAATAAAGACTGTAAGGTTTGCCACTTTGCTGTGACTGACTGCTCGGAGGAACTGCTTCTCTGCTTTGCTGAGCTGCCCTGCTGCCTGCTGATTTATGCCCTGCTGATGACAAGGAATGGACCCATCTCACTTGAACCCAGAGTGACTCCAAGGGCTTGCATCCTGTATTCTGAGATCTCAGGAACAAAAAAGCTGGGGCAGCTGAACTCTGCCATCTGTGAGTCCAACCATTGCTTGAGGAGCCCCCTTCAGCTCAGGGCCTCAGCAGTGCATTCTGCAGCTGATTTGTGCAAAAACTGACGCATTGCTTTGACTGCATGAGAATTTCCGTAGCATCGCCCTTTGATGCCGACTCAGAGGCTGCTTGATGACAGCAGATCCACAGCCTGCGCAGCTTGACGAGGACCTTTGTGCAGCTTGACGACGACGCATTGCATTCACTTCAACCTAGCTCGATGACAACGCGGGACCCCCTTGGTGAGAATAAGGCACAGTAGACTCTCGACATCGACAAAAGTGCCACCCTAGGTATTTGTTCAGCGGTACCTGTCGGGGCCCTGTAGCCAGCCTGTCCTCCAAAGTGATCAGCCTGAACTTTGAATTTGCACCAGTCCCTAGCCACCTCAAGCAACCTTTTGACTGCTAGTGACTTCTAAACACCGTTTTCACATTTAATCTTTAAAAATTCATATCTCGACTTCTACTTATGTTTCTTTGTCATTTTGGTCTTGTTTTACTCAGATAAATATTCTCTATTTTTCTGAACCTGTATGCAGTCTTTCTGTGATGTCTTTATTGACTTACTGTAATTTAAATGTTGCACAAATACTTTACACATTGCCTCTTAAGTGAAGCCTGACTGCTCTGTGCCAAGCTACAAGAGAGTGAGCACAGGTTAATTTAGGGTGTGCATCTGACTCCCCCTGACTAGGATTGTGCTCCCTACTGGTACAGGGTGCAAAACTCTGCCAACTAGAGACCCAATTTCTAACAATGATGAAAGAAAGAGGGCACAACCATATGGGAAGCAGGTGGTCACTGTCCCACTGCCCGGATAACCCAGCCATGCTGGCAGCCTTACTGGTGAAATGCTGCAGTACCTTTCTGCCTTCCACTAGCATGAGCTGAAAGACAATAAGTGGGGTGACAGTTTCATCCCCATTGAGTAACGGGCACTGCCCCTGCACATTGCTTTGGGGCAGTGGTGTGATGTTCGACAACTTGCAGCAAGACGGTACGACCGCTAGAAGGGTTCTTGGTTGCCCATCATTCTATCAGCATACACTTTTCATAGATCCACGCTGGCTGTAATGCATTTGAACCTCCTTGATCTCCATCTCTGGCCCTTTCTTCTATCCATGGCCATAAAATATTTTGAGCAATATCTCAAAATAAAGCTCTCATAACAAGAATGTGTGGCAGAAAGGCCAGTCCTTGGCAGACCGGTAAATTAAGTCAGACATTTTGCGTACCACAGACAATTTGCAACCAAGTGTCTCTAAACAGTGTCTCTAAACAGTGGCTTTGGCACCACCAATTCTTTCCCATATAATTATTTATTTATGTAGTATTATACAGAAACATGCGATCACTCTCTGGTCCCTACGCACCAGCCTATCAACGTGTATTACTGCTTTTCATGCACGAATTGAACTCCTGGTGGACAACGATTTTGAGAGATATCATTCTCAGAACACTCAAAACTGCTTCAATACGAATGCTATATATGAATGTATTTCGTAAATACTGAATAAACTCAGTCTACAAATATTTGTGTCGCTGAAAAGTTCAAAGACCGATAAATACTGTTTTCAGAACTGACTAGAAAAATTACCCACTGTAATTCACAAAAAATGAACACTGAAAACAGAAACCCATAGTACAGATGACTTGGTTGAACTTCCTCAGACAGGAAAATAATTTGGTTAGATGAGTGAATGTCATAGGAGATAGCACATTTGGCTATATACAGAGGAAAGTGACATGGCAAGAATGTGACAGGCTTTTATTAATTCTGTTGTGCTGTCAAGTGTTAGACATACTCCAAAAACTTATAAGTAGGATATAGCACATCCAGAGTCATGCGGTAAGAATGGAGACTAGTATTGCACGCTAACAACATGCCTTTCCCATACAAGTTAGAATACTCTGGCCTTGCATGGATGACAGGACAAATTATTAAACATTGGATTCCATTTTTAAGGCGGTTCAGGAAAATAGCTGGGAGTAATGGAAGTCTTCTCATGATTCCGTGTGAGAAGAGGAACACAGCAAGTGCTCAAATAGTGCAGGTGGAGGGAGCGAGATTGGGAAACAAACTACCAGAGAATGTGGAAAAGATTTTACATGCTAGTGTTTTTAATAAAAAAAAATAAACAAAAAGCACAGAAAATAGTATTGCCACAAACAGCAGCTGCTCGCGTTTTGGTAAATGTAAAAATAACAAAAATTACAAGAGATTACACTCGCGTAACAGACATTTCTCCCAGGCCTATTTAAAACAAGGTTGGTTGCTTATTCCTAACCCCAAAGGTTACATTTTTTTGCCAGCATCCCTATAATTTTGCAGGCTTCGGCCGGCCGTGTGACTGTACTCGTAGACAGTACTTGTGAACTTGTCTTATCCACAAAAAGTTTACAAAAATCTAACTGAGAGATTGAAAAGCTAACAGAATCGGATGGTCAGAGATCGTGGATAAGCCTTTGGATAAGTGACTTTCTGAAATTGGCATTGAAAGCACTTCATTGGTTTCCACAGATCTAAAAACACAAAAATGTTCCAGCATGACATGTTGTGCAAATCACTACCTATATTTAATGAATGTAGTTTTTGTAAAGTCATGTATACGAATACAATACATGTGAAGCCTTACACATGTAGGTTTAGCAAAACAAAAGGTCAAAAAATGCACATCAACACAAAACTTTGGACTTGGTACCAGGTAGAATATATGTCCTTTGCATAACCATCAAGGAAAAAGGGCGAAGACTGGATAGTATAAAATGGCAAGTCATTGAACAGGTCAGGATACCAGGGGGAGCGAGCCACATTAGAACACGCTTGCTGCTTAGGGTTCACATTGGATCTTTCGGGTATAAACTATTAGAAACGGGATTAATGGATCTTTCAAATGGCAGTATCTGGTCACCTAAGCTGAACTTTAGAGAACAAGGATTCTGTTTCTCTGGTGCATATCCTGAAACCCATGTGTTACAAAGATCACTCTAAATCGGTTTAACACACACACACACCAGGGTCGGACTGGCCCATAGGACAATCAGGCAGTGCCCGATGGGCTGGTCTGACAGATCAGTATGCGGTCAGGCTATTTTGCAGTTGTGGGCTGGTTTGTCCTGTTGATTTCCCCGATATGTCCACTTTTTGAGCTATTTGCTTTACGGGTCACTTTGATTTTAGTGCCTGGGACCAGTTTTTTGTCCCAATCCGACTCTGGTACACACTGATGATTTGTGGCAACCCATCCTATCTTTGCATCATATATACATGTTGGATCATATATTGATGCTCTACACGTCTTTAGGTGGAGAGCTATCCCGTTTGGATCACATCTACGACCCGCTGACCTTTTACATCAGCTCACTTGCAATGTCTGTTTTTCTTGCAATAATTTTAAGCAGAGGAGCTCTGACCACCTAAAGACTGGAAACTACCCATATTTCACTAATTGATGGAATAATGAAAAATAGCCCTGTAGTTCTTAGTGTCCTGTGCATCAAATCCTGCCTTTTTCATAAAAGGCAAACCCAGGATCCACTGAGCTAGAGCCCTCTCCAAAGGAATAATTAATAACTGTTTAAAGAAAGGCTAGAAGAAGGTGAGCCTCCTTAACCACTTGTCCGAATAAGAATTTCCAAGGCAGAAGGCAGACTTCATGGATCTCATCAAGGCACTAGTTTTTTCCAATCAAACTTCTCTCAAAAAGAAGGAAGGGATTGACTGAGCTCCATTTAGAGCTTTGGTATACTTGACCTCTGAATTGGTTTCCTTGAGAACAGCAGAATTGATATGCTCAACTCAATTAATAATATTAACTTCAACCTTCTCACTCCAATAATCTCCTGCGATCTAGGACTAGTCCCTGATAATATTAAAGTGAGACTTGTTAGAAGTAGGCATCTCCCTATTTTTCTGAGAAACCTAATCTTTTTTAGCACTTAAGATGAAATTTTTTATACCGCTTCCTAACTGGTCTAAACTCAAAATTGATTCCTTTACTAGGGTTTGCATTACAAACACACATAAGCCTCCTAACTTAGAATTCCATTGATTTTAGCTCCTCTGAGAACTGAGGCTGGGATTTATTAAGGCGCTAAGTATTCTCGATTCGCACTGGAGCCAACTGTTCTGGGACAGTGGCGAGGGTCCATCCTAGAAGGAGTACTTCCCTCCAAATCTGTCTTTTGCCTCAGAAACACCTTATTAAACTTATCCTTAGAGAGATTCTTATAGTTACCACAGATCACAAGTTGTTTAGCAATCTTCTTCCCATTTTCTTATAAGGTCATGGAAAATATAGCAAGTAGTGATTGGTCCAGTCAACAAGTATACATATGATCCGACTGCTGACAATACCTGTGGAAACTTTGAGCCCAAATTTGTTCAGAGTAGTTAATGTTTCAGTTGTTTTTTTCATGTGAATCACCAAAGTCTTCCAGAATGGGTAGATTTGAACTCTAATTTATTAAACGTGGCCACCCTACAACAATTCAGAGTCAAATCAGTTATAACCAATAGCAAATCAGCAGCAGATGCCTGTTTGGGCCAGGTATCTGTCACCAATAAGACAACAATGGAATAGTTAAAGAGCATGTCATAAACCTCCTTTATAAACACCTAAAGATAACAGGCATTAATCACAACCAGATCTCCCTATAACTGCATGCGTGCAGGTGCTTCTGCACACAAATACATACGAGGGATGAGTTCCTTGAAGCTTTTGTGTTCATTATGTAGTTTGAGTCTCTACCATCTCCTAGTTCTGCAGATGGGGAGAGCAGTGAGAAGGACTGTCCATGAAGATTGATCATCAAGGAATAATGACATCTTCAACCACTTAAAAAAAAATCAATATAATTTTGCTGCTATAATTGCGACATGATTGCTTTCCAAAAGTCCATATTTTATTGTAAGCAAGTGGATGCTTTTATTATATTTTGTTGGATAACCAAAATGCTGTGGATCTACAATTAAATTCCATAATGATTATGAAACAATAAAATAAGAATGGGAAGAACGCCATTGGTAATTTGTTAAAAATAACACCTAGTGAGCTACAGTAGTCTTACTTCAATTCCCACATCGGAAGGCTCCCTCAGGCTGATTGAGGAAAAGCAAGAATGAAAGGTACTGATGTGCCTGTCAGGATGTTTACGTGTTTTAGTGTTGCATGCAATGCAGGCCTGTATTGTGTGCCGCCTTAATCTTGGATTGCTGTGAGAGAAGACCAGCGTGTCGTTTTATTTTGGTAGTTAGTAAACCGGTTCTGGTCTCTCCATGTTTTTTCCTCGCTCATACAAACAGGGCCCAGAGGGAAAGCTTAAGGCATGGTTTGTGAGCATGGCAGCTGAAGAGATAGCTAGGAAAAGGATGACCTTGTGTTTCCACCCTGCAGGAAGAGGAAGGAAGAAAGTTACACTCCTGGACAAAATGTTGTGGCCACTACTCGCTCATTTGAGATCCATTCCATGGCAAAGGTGTATAAGGTTGTGGAATAAAGGGCGTGGCTAGA